>NC_133216.1:6888683-7535846 GCF_040436345.1 Pagrus major
GGCGAAGGGTTGGTATGAGTCCGAGACCGTTCCGTCCGTGCACAGTAGAAGATGTTGGAAAAACAAAGTGGGAATGGTGCTGATGGCGTGTTTTGTTCACCAGCCAGACAACTGAGCAGGCTAAGCAATTTTATCAATCACCAGCCACTATATCTCCAGCCTTAGATGAGAGGATTGACAGTGAGGGTGAGTATAGCAAAACAATGACTCTTTATTATTTTTTTATTGCTCAGATTTGAGACTAGAAATCTCAAAAAGAAGTTTTCAAAATGAGCTCAAAGGTGGCCATTATTACTTAAGAGTTCTTAAACAATCTTCATTTTCTTCTGTCAGACATAATAAATCATACGAAGCATCAAATCTCCATCAAAGAAGCCCCTTGGTTGAAAGAAGGTAAATAAGAATCTTGAAGGCCTACGGTGTAGTTAAGTCAACTTTCCTCTGTTCTCTAGATGGTGAAAAGGCCACTGATGAGCTCAGGGAGTCAAACAGGCAGCTGTAGCCTTCCACCTGCTCCCTGGCTCAGGCACCCATTGGGAGCAGGTCTGGATGCAGCGCTCTGGTCCCGGGAGATGCCAGGCTACAGGAGGCTTTGTCCTGACTTGCCAGCTTACAGTCAAACTGACTCCCACCGTACAGGTCAGACCTGTTTTCTTCTGTCTCGCCTGGAGCCGTGTATGGGATAATTAGCTAACTTTGAAAGATGAGTATAACATTAGTTTAACTGTAATACCCAAGTCACCGAGATACTGTTTGTGATCTTCTGTGAAGAAAAATCCAGAGCCAGGTTTTTCTATGTTTAAGCTCCCTGTTTGATTTTTTGTTTGACAAATATTGTAATGTTTTTAACTGCATAGTGAAATAAATCACTGTTGCCTCTCAGCAAGAAGGTGAGAATGTGAGTTTGAATGGCTGTTTGTGTGTGTCAGCCCTGTGTTAAATTGGCGACTGAACTGGCGGGTGTGTGGTTAAAGATGATGATGATGATGATGATGATGAGCAAAGTAAAGCTTTACATCAGATTAGATAATTTGGTCTTCAAATCATCTGTCTGCAGTTGTAAATCTTATTCTCAGCATTTCAAAATCCACTTGATGCAGCATTTCTGTGTTCCCACTGGGAGGTTCAGGCCCTTTAGGGACCAATAATGTCTGTCATGTACACTGTAGTAGACCCACATATCCAAAGGTGAGAAGCATTAGCCAGCAGTCCTGGCAGATCTTCACACAGCTCGTGCAGAGTGTGGCTGCGTTACACCAGCCTGTGGGCATCAGCTGGGAAAACAAGCTGAGGCTGATAACAGATCAGGCCCACATTCCATCCTGGGCTGTGCTGAGGGACAAAGCGGACCACCAATTCTCACACACAGCGATAGTAGTTAGCGTGAGAGTAAGGGTGAGGCCTACTGAGGCGCTCGGTTGGCGGCGTTTCACAGAACTCTGCTTTGATACGTATCTCGTGTCACGGCCAGGTTGCGCGCGGCCGTGTGAATGCCTCTGCGAGAGAAGAAAACAAAAACATACATCTCACTGGCTTTATTCAGTGTCAGTTTTAGGCTAGTCTGTTTTTAATAATGTGAGGAATGGTTTGGCACTGTAAGGCCCAGGTGCTGACAGACCTCCCGACGCGCTGAGCAGGCCCTCTGGGTCCATGCTGTGCAGGCCTGGCTGGGCCCGGCTGGACGGCTGAGTGCAGGTTGCCCAGCAGGCTGTGTTGTCTCAGCCTTCAGCCATGGATGATAGATAGAGTTGGAAATGCTCCCAGAGAGGGGGTGAGCACATGTGTGGCAAGACGTGGCAGGTGGTGAGCGCTGACTTGACAGCAATTAAATGTACAAATCTTTGATTAAGCTCATGGGAAGGCAGTCATTAGCAACACTGAATCGGCTCTCCCCCAACACTCACACACACTCTCTTTCTCTCACGAACATACACACACACACAAGCACACATTTTTCATCCTGAGTAACACTAACAGTACTATATGAGTGGGTCTCATAGTGACTAATACAGTTATACTTTTTAAAGAGGCAGTTTTGGTTGATTCATTTCTCTCACCAATATCTTTATATCTCTGATGTGCCTTTGAGCAAAGCACTCCTACTGTAATTTAGAATTTAAAATTAATGCCTGCTGTATTTGCCATTAAGATATCATTTTTAATTAACTGGATTTAAAAAAAAAAAAAATTCTGAAAAAACAATCTGCCAGTGGAACAATGTAAATTGTCTAAATGTTACTTTTGAGTTGAGTGTGTCTTTATTAAGTGTAATGAGATATTTCGATGAGACATTAGACAAACATACCTGGTAAGATTTTGAGTTTTTGCAGTGTATGCACAATAAAATAATAGCTTTCATGTGTCTTTTTCTTGCTGTGCATTGTTGCATGTCAGCACCAGAGCAAAACATATAACGGAAATCATTTATTGAGCATACGTGATCTGTAGATCTGGCCATCTTCCTTAGAAAATCACACACCACAATAAAACGTTTCTCATAAATTTTTGAGGATGTGGTGGCATCGCTGATGCAGCCTACAGCAGAGTTCACCACAGCAACAGGGTTGTTAAGCTGCAACATCGCCAGAATAAAAGTTGGTATGTATGTCTCTGCAACCCATGGATGTGTTGAAACATTTCTTAACGTTGCTACTTGATGTTTCTTTAGGTTTCATTTTCACTCTTATCTTGGAATAACACTGAGGTTAAGTTAGACACAAAACCACTTGGTTAGGGTAAGAAAATGATCACGTTTTGGCTTAAAATACCTGTTTTGGTCACCACAAACAAGGCTGGAGATGTCCCAACTTCCCTTCAAATATATCAGCTTTTCGTCACCACAAATTAGAAAGTGTCCCAATGTCTCCTAAAAAATCTTCAGTGGTGTCATGCTTATAAATGTTGAAATGCAGTCTCGAACTACAGTCACAGGCTTAAAAGCCCTCTCGGTTATAAATCCATCACCATCCCCTCTGCCTCTCGATATGATAGTCCGGTCATAAACATGTAATGTGAAAGTGATATGACACGTTTTGTATAAAATATGTTTATAATATGTTTGGTTTCTGGACTTGGCCCATGCACCCTGCCACGTCCCCATATCTACGCAATTAACCCAGTGAATAAAATAATGTCATAACTGATAGGGATGATGCCCAAGAGTCAAATACAACCCAGGCTGTGAAAAAGTAAAGGGACCCAGCAAGCTTGGGTAGAAAATGGATGGATAAAGCAGCACTCAGGCTGGTTGTGTCCCTATTTAGTCCCCATAAAGGGTTAAAATGTACTATTTGTACGTGGCCTGCCACAGGCATGCTATAAATGCTGTGCCACTCGACCTGACTGCACACCATCTCAGCACATCACATCTTGGAGTAATGTGTTTTGAAATGTCCCCTTGAAATGTATGCGTGAGGTCAGTTGAGGTCTTTGCCACGTGCGTGAGCAACATCTATAAAACTGCAAGTTTTATAATGTGGCTTCGGTCCAGTTTCATCATGACATCATCATCCTCGGCCTACAGTACTGTTTGACTTAAAGTAAATGCCCAGATTCTGTTGCTATGATTAATTGGTTTGTGTGTCAGCCGTCTGAGAGTCTCATGTTTTTCCAATCTATATACAGAGCGTTATGCAGTATGGAAGTGTAGTTTTTCAGTTCAGCTTGGTTAGAGTTGGTTGGACTGCTACGTATCTGCTGAAAGATTGTGGATTCCAACGCTTGAGTTAAGATTTCAAACTGCATATACTAAAAGAAGAATGTTGTTTCTAGCAGGTAATATTAAGTCCGACCCCTCTCATGTTGTATCTGAAGAATATCAGCTGTTGCCATCAAACAGAAGATTTAGAGCTGCAGGCTCAGCTGAACAGACTGCAGAACTCATTTGTTCTCATTTGTTCCAGTGTCTTTTAAACTGTTAGTTTGGGCCTAAGTTGGTCTCAGAGTTCCTGTGTGGACTAAGCAAAGAAGGTTAAAGTGTAATTTATAGAAAATATGGCCAGAATTCAAAGAAGGCTCTAAAAACTTAGGGGGCAGCATACCACCAGAGTTATCACTAGCATGCTGCTCTTTGCTAGCCATCCCTTGGCTGTAGCGAGCTACCTTTAGCTAATTAGCTAGAAGCAGCAGTTAGCAGTGGAGGTATTTTAACTGAATCCAGTTTGCCTGAACTGAGGCCTGCAGCAGCAGAGGAGCTGCAGAGAGTCGGGCATCAGCAGCAGTCGAAAAACAGCGTGAAGGGTTTGAATATTTTTACATCCATGAATTGAGAATTTACCTTGACCAAACCAGAGGTGATTGTGGCAGACAAAGCAAGACTGTTTTGGTGCGTTTTATTTTGTTTATGTTAAGTTTGAATGAAGTGTGTTTTACAACAAGATAACAAGGCAGTTCAGCCCTTAGCTGATATTCTGGTTATATCTTACAAGCTGCCGTCCCTTAAAATGTTTTGTGTGCTTGGTTAAATGTTGTGATTTGTTATATATGTGATGCGGTGTTTGCCACCCACTATGACAAAGCAAGAATGAAAATACGTAAATGATTTAGGAGGCTCTGGTTTATCTACAATTTTATCATATGTGTATTATCAACAAGATATCAATATTTTTTTTTTATGTCACAGTTAGCATCAATATCTGTATATCGCAACGCGCATAGTAACACAGGCTTCTGCAAATGTATACATTGTTTTAATTAATTATTCAATCATTATTTTTTATTGATCTCTTCTGGATGATCTTGTAATCCCTCACACAAATTTCAAAGGAAAGATGGTTAATCAATCCTCAAACTAAGAACGTGTGACATTCAAGGTCTACAAAATGCTAACCTCCTGAGTTATCTAGCACTGCTCTTTAGCAGGAAGGATCAATACAGCAGTCTATCACATGAGGAAAAGGTGTCACCTTTACGCACAGTGTATCACACACCTAACAAGTCCCTTCAGAGTTGCTACTGTCTTCCTGTGGGACTCAGAGTGGTAATTGCCATCCTCTCCCCACCTCGCTAATGAGAGCGAGGTCGTTCCCTATACTGAGGCTGCCCCGGGTTTGTACATATCTAGCTGTCTATATCCCATAATCCCATTGTCTAGGAAACAGGGGAATGCTTACAGCTGTACACCTGAGAAGCCTCCACTGAATTCAATCAGCTCTCGGTTGCCACACAGGATTACTGAACATAAATCTCAGCACGGAGCAAATGAAAGGCTTTCAAACGTCACTTCGCAGCTCAACTCAGTTCATCTTCTATATAACCAGGTGTTTTAAGGCACATTTTCTCTAGTTTGGAGGCAAATCTATTATCTGAAACTTAATAAAATATTTTTTAAGTGAAATAAAATTACCAAATTTGATCACATTATTTGGTAGACAGAGCAAGGTCTTTCACCTCTTTAAAAACCTTCATGTCTCATTCTAGAATAACGATCCTCATCTTTAGTGGCTGTTGAACGTGCTGCTCTGCTCCTTTCATGGGAATCTGTCACCGTGGAGATGAAGTGAAGGTGCTCCCTCCCTGACAGAGCCAGGAGAGACTACTGCACATCCCACCGGACCAAATTTATCCTCAGAAACACACCAGTTGGCTCTTCATGATGAGATAATCAGAGACATGATGCTCAGTGTGACACTGTTACATGACAATTATACTGTACTCGCAAGATAAACTTTAAATTGGTATTAAACCATAAAAGCACATTTTCTAGTAACTCTGAGAAGCACTTTATGTCCATGATTTGCTCTCCTCTGATAATTAATAGCCTAATATTCTGTAATAATGACACTATTCTAAACAGCTGTATGGGACCCCTTTGTCCCAGGATAAATGTTTTCCTGCAGGATGCAGAGTGGATTTTATGTTTGCAGAAGCAGCAACACAGACTAAATAGACTAAATATTGCTGCACTGAATATCTTTTTTCCACACGTTGGTTCTGAGCCTACAGTACACAGAGTAGAAGGGCGCAAAAGTGTCCCCAGTTTCAAGAAAAAAACAAAATCACAACCCACGTAGCCTTTGTTACTGTTTATACTACGTCACTGGACATTTTTTACGCGTGGTATTTGGATGCAACTGTGCTGTCACAACAAAATAAGAATTAGTTATCACTTTAGAGCTGCAAAAACAAGTTTAATGAGAGCATAATTTTCAGGGTTTACAACCACAATAACGAGCTGAAAGAGACTTCAGTTGGCCATTGCTCTTCCCAGGTTTGAGCTCTTGTAACTTCACACGTAGTAATTATTAATGTAGACATATTGACCAGTTAGAATTAGTGTTGTCAATCAAATCATCCCCAACCGTTGCCTGAATCTTGTAACGTTGGACATGAAATGTACTTTTGATGATACATTTCGGATCTGTGATTTTTGTTTTGATAAAGTCAGTGTGTTCCTCACGTCACATCATTATATTAAGACAGTTCATGTGAGGTAATCGATAGCGTTTCCTGGGTCTTGTTTTATTTCCCCATGTTTTCCTGCTCCTCCCCTCTTCTAAGAATACGCTGGCTGGCCTAATCACAGGAACCGACCCAGGCTGGAGGTGCATGCCTTTGCACATGGCAGCACAAATTAAAATGTCTCCCGCCGCCCGCCTCTCTAATTCCCTGGCACTATGCCCCAGCCTGTCCCACGAATTACAACCAGACCTCTCCATATGGTGCAGCCAGCATGGGGCAGGCCAGTTTATTGACATGAGCTCCTCCCTGAACTCTCTAAGTCAATAACTGAGTCGCTCAGAGAACACACATTTGGCCAGCAGAGTGCTAACTCCTTCACATTATTAGGAGCAATAGTAGAGGGACTTGGAGAGTATCAGTAGGATTTTTTTTGTCCCTTATCTAAATGAGACTACCTCTTGATACCACAACAAATAACATTATACATAGAGGGAATAAAGTCTTTATCCAATCCTGGGCCATTTAATCCCCCGTGAGCTGCTCTGTGTGATTCTTAGGCAAGGGTCTCTGGGTCACTCCCAAGTCTAGACTGCATACAAAAAGAGATTGAACCATTTCCAATGTGGTTCTTTGGCTTTTTAATCTCAATTTTATTGTCTTGGTCACACTTAATGGTTTCAAAGAGTCGACCTCTGCCAGATTAAGATTTTTTTTTCTCTCTTTTTTCGGCAATAATCTCTGTTATGAAGTATTATTATCCCTCAGCCACCGAAAGATGTGTTGTTTTCTAATAGGGATTTTCTTTTGAAGCTTTGTCACTCGAGACAGAGGAAATGCCCATTTTGATTAAACACAGTATGTAATTTCTGTCAAAACAATAACAAAAGATGCTTGATGAAGTAGGCTTGAGTAGCTTGAGATCATGGGAGTAGTTGTGTTCATTGTTGAACAACCACCGTTGCCAATGAAAATGTATCTGACACGACTTTCGTTCACAGATGAGGTAATGTGTTAAAGTTTCCTTCATGTTATCAGCTTCCGTCCTCACTCTCTGATGGACTCATGGGGTGTTGCCCGGGAAGTTATAGCGACAGACGACTGAATGAAACAAACCATGACCTTGATTATATTACAGATCTCTTTGAGTTTGACATTTTTGGAAACATTTGGGAAAATGTGAGTACACAATTTAACAAAATATTTTAAAAAATTGGTCCAGTTGTTTTTAGGCATTTTAATGTAGAAACGTTACATATTATATCTTTAAGTCATAAGTTGATGCTATTTTTGGTCAAATCAAAACATTTGCTTGAAAGGAGACCTATTATGCTCATTTTCAGGTTCATAATTTGATTAGAGTAGATTTAACACATCAGTTTTCTCATAGTGTCCAGTACAGCAGCTCTGTCTGTCTAAACAGTCTATTTTAGCTCCTGTCTCTTTAAGGCCCCCCTCCCAAATACCCAGTCTGTTCTGATTGGTCAGCTCACACACTTCCACTGCTCATTGTAGCCCCATTCACACTGTCCTTTTCAAGGCGGTAATCTTGCGCCGATATTCCAGCTGTGTGAAAGTTACAGAGGCAGAATGGGACTTTGGTGAACTTTCCTCCGAAAAGAAACAGCATCCCCCCTCGCGAGTGAGAGACAAACAAGGTCCGCTGTTTACTGATGGCGGTTATGTAATTATGTAATTTAGAGCAATTTGTTATTTTCAACGATGAATGGTGGAACAGGATCTCAATCACAACACAATTTGATACCATCCATATGATTACAGACAGTTGGCGGCTAAATGTTTAGATTAACAGGTGGAAACCATGGGAAACCATGGCCTTCTTTGCGGTGATAATGCAGAATCTCTGTGTGAAAAGGGCCAGTGTCTCGTGTCTGTTGTGTTTTCAGCTTCCAGTTAGCTTCACTTCTACCATGAATATAGGCATAAGTTATGCAAATGTGTGACATGATGACGTAATGTGATGTCAAGAAGTCACTGAATTAAAGGCGGGACCTTTGAGGAGGCATTTCAGGCACTTCAGGAGCTAACGTTGGCACGGACAGGCTTTTTAACTTTCAAGACCTTTTTCATGGACAAGAAACAATTTAAGACACTGAAAGGATGGAAAAAACAACATCTTTAAAAGATATGATATGATATGATATTACCATTGCAACAGTGCAGAGTATAGAACAACACAAAGGGTTTGACAGTTAACAAAGGTCTTTAAAGCATTAAGAAAAGTCCTGATTCTGGCAGCGTTAGAGTCAGACAATAGTATGATGTGTTATGTGAGAAACTCGAAGACCAAACAGTAATCAAATCCAACAAGTCTAATGATTATTTATGACTCTAAAGTACATTTATTTATATATTTGGGAGTTGTAAAAGGGCCATTTTGTCTTTGAACATTTTTAACTGAGAACATTGTGTTTCAGTGTTTACTTATGTAGCGAAACATAAACAAATTTTATAGCCCCTTTATACATATAAAACCTTCAAAAATAAAAGTGTAGACAGTAAATTCCACGATGAAAGAAGTGAGGGGAGGTTACAGACGGAGCATTTAAGCTTAAATAATTGATAACTTGAAATAAAATACAAGAGTGTTTACACCACAACAAAGCTCAAAGCTCACACAGAAAATGTTTAATTGGTCAAAAGATTAAAAAAGAATCTCTGCTATAAATTTGAAAAAGGGGGTTTTCATTGCCACTTCCTTTGCTTTGTTCTCTGCTGGATCTATCTGGTTGATTTTTTCACTTCTGCTTCTCAGCTTTGTGCAGAAGAAGAAATTTGCTAAAAAGCTGACAGAATGCTCTGGCTGTGTCTCCTTCTGTTGGCTTGAAACACAGGCCTGTTGAGATATTTCTCTAAGCGTGTATTGATAAAACAATAAGATAAATTCCCATTAAGCAGAATCAAACAGACACTGGAGAGTCAATGTGCCGTAGTGAGGGACATCCTCACAAAGCCAGACAATGATGTTGTTGTTGACTCTGTTATCAGAAGACAAATCTTTGACCGCAACAGAGGTGGGACAAATCCTGTGGTTGGGACACGGAGACAGACCGCCTCCACCTGTAACTCAGTGAGTGCCAGACTTTTCCAAACACACACGCTGCTTTGTTAGGATCAGCGATCAGTGTTTGTCAGCCGCACTGAGTGTTGTTGATGGTGTTGTTTTCAAATGTCCTGCTGATACTTGGTTCTCGCCTACACGTACCCTGGATGCAGATTATTAGGCCCGGGCTCAGGTAACCGATATGTTCCTGGACAGAACGTAAACAAGCGTGAAACACCTTATGACACGCATGAGTAGAGGGGACAGAGAAGCTAATACATTTATGAATAACTTCATCACCGGCTGAATGACCCACTGCTGCAGCAGAATACCTTTTCCCATTCCCTGCCATTGATAAGTAACACTTTAAAACTCATGACTAATGGCAAAGTGAAGCGAACCAGCGTGTGTGTGTCCTTAACATTAAAATGACATTTCGATTATAAACTCAAAAAAAGCAAGGGGCTAAAGAAACCTATTCAGCAGTCATTTGGATGAACAGCTCTCTCAATGCAAAACCAGAGAACCACAACTCAAAGTTGCCTGTCATGAAAACATCCCGGGGCAGTTCCATCCACAAGAGAGAGCAGACAATCTTTGTTGGCTTACGAGTATTAAGTTGGGACTTAACATGCAAATGGAGCCATTGTTCCAAAACCATAAAATGTACTGTACCGCAAGCCACAAAGTACAGTCATAGCATCCTATTGTTTCTAATTTTTAGTCTCTGTGGAAGTACAGCTGCGATCTGTTTAGGGGGATCATGAACTCACTGCTGGATTGATATAATTAATGAAACATGTTATTTGTAGTGTTTCTCCTTAAAGACAGACCACACATTCTGCAGCTGGTGAAAAAGGTGACTTAAGAAGACAGTAAAGTTACAGCACTGCAGTGACTGTAAGGTTTGACAAATACTGTAACAAGCAGATCATTCCTTCATCCAACCCAGTCACCAGTATATGATGTTAGAAGTGATAGCTTCAGTAAAACCGCAGTTTAGTGTGTGCATTTGACTTAAAGCATGTGAAAGAAAGACGGAAAAAAAACATTTTTTCAATACGTTTTTTTAAACAGCTGTATGTAGGATACATGGTGATTAATGTATCTAGTTGTGGCTATGAAAGATTAATATCTGTAATATGATGATGTTGAAACAAAGTTAACTTTGTTTAAGTGCCGTACCATCAGACTACAGAGCAGAGCAGCTGCTAGACTCCTCAATTCATTCTTTTTTTTTTAAAATGTTTTTTTTAGGACTCATCCGGCCCTGATAAGTTGGAATTTGACCCGGTGACGGACATTAAGAATAGCTAGAATAACATTATAGAAATAGTCAGTCTTTCTTGCTGATGGTCTCGT
Organism: Pagrus major; assembly: GCF_040436345.1. Taxonomy (NCBI): domain Eukaryota; kingdom Metazoa; phylum Chordata; class Actinopteri; order Spariformes; family Sparidae; genus Pagrus; species Pagrus major. The sequence goes on from NC_133216.1 coordinate 6,899,506, forward strand.
TCGCTCATGTCGGTCATATAGAGGCATCAGTACTAAGTATAAGACTGTTTCATAACCAGTCAAAAACTCCTTGTAGTACGTTTAATTCAGAGCCATTACCTCTGTGTTTGAAAGGTACTACACAAATAAACCTGCCTCACCTAACTCTCTCTTTCTTCTTTCTGTTGATGTTTTACTTTGTCCAAGTCGTTTACTTCTTTTCCTCTTTTCTCTCCTTCTCTCCCTCTTTGTCCTCTTGTATATTTTACCATAGAAACTTCAGTGTTTACATCCTGTGTGCCTTTCAAGAAGACCTTGTTTATTCTTCAGAGTGCCGGTGTGTGACTCTCTTACTATCATTCTGGAGGAAATACCATGAGTCGCGTGCCAGGCGCAGCTAACCACAAACCCAAGCTGGGTGGAGAGGGGCATTTTTCATATAAATCATGGAATATGGCTGTGAGCAAGCCATTGGCCAGCCCGGCTGAGTGAGCAGCCATAAATAGACTCCCATTGCATGTAGTAACAGCTTTGAGCAACACAAAGGCAGACTGTAGTAACCATCGCCTGTGGTAGAGACGGGGAAAAAGGGCTCTTATTGTTTCTGTGCTGTTGCTGAGTTAGTCATAAGATATTAGCAGGCTGTCAAGTTCAATCCATGAAGCATCAGAAATGAACTTTTGAGTCTGTTTTGAATGCCTGAAATGCCCAAAATTTCCACTTAAGTCGTCTCCTCCCAGCATCAGAGGGCTTAACAGTGTGACAGAAAACTCCCTTTAATGAACCCCACTCGAGTTGTCAGGGACCGGCGGCTCTGACACACTTTGGTCTTCAACAAAACACTCACAGACTCGGCTCTGTCTAGCTCCATTTCCCAGGATTGCTTACATCACATGACATAAATGGAGCTCTTGGGGATATATATCTAGTGCTGTAATGAAAGATACAAAAATACTGTCAGAGGTGGTTAATGAGGGCTCTTTGAGGAAAAAAGTGTGACAGTACAAAGGCTGCAAGGAGCAAAGACTGATGTGGAATGTAACTAACCTGGAAGCTAAAGTCATATGGGGCTAATCGGTTCCAGCAATGCACAAATTACAAAGGGAGGAGCGGTGATGGTCAGCAGCATGGTCATAATCAGTGAAGACAAAAAGAGAGAGGGAGAGAATCAGATCAGTATGTGAGTGTGTGTCTTGCCTGTTGGGTGTCTTATCAGTGCTGCTGAAAAGGTCAAGTCAGGACACAAATCTCACCCCCAGACTCGGCTGTCTCCTCTCAACTTACCCAACAGTTGAGCTACATCTGTTTCTCTTTTACTCTGTCTGTTTCTCTGCATCTTTCGCTCTTTGTCTCTCTTCTCACTCCTGGCCCAGAAGTGGAGTTGCATTGGTACAGAATGATGGGGTGTCGTGCAAAGGAACACAGCTGATCAGGCTTTGTATGGGATAGCGTGGTGCTGCCTCTATGGTCCACAGGGTTTATGGTTTGTTTGGCCCAAGGGTCACATTAGATAGCACTTGAGCCAACCACAGTAGCACTTGGGCTTACCAGAAGGGCATTCATGTCAACCAAAGGGTCACTTGGGCTTACCAGAGGTGGAGTAAGGCTGACCAAAAGAGAATTATGCTAACCAGAGGGGTACTTAAGCTAACAAGAAGGGTACAGGGGCCAACCAGAGAGGAAAGTGGAAAATCTGTGGCCTCTTGGGGCAATTACAAGCATGTGGGCTTATTAGAGGGGCACTTGGGTCAACCAGAAGTGACAACCAAAGGGTCAATGAAGCAGCACTTGGGCTTACTAAGAAGCAGTTGAAGCAACCACACTAGCACTTGAGCTGGAAGAGTGCTTGGGCCAACCTGAGGGGCACTTTGGCTGAGCAAAGGGGCATGAGGACAAGCTAGGGGTGCTTGGGCAAACTAGAAGTCTACCTGGGCCAATCAGAGATGTACTCGGGACAACTGAAGGGGTACATGAACCAACCAGTGGGGGATGTGTGCAAACTTTGGGCAAGTGAACTTATCAGTGGAACACTGTGCCCAACCAGAAGGGCACTTATGCCAGCCAGAGGGGCATTTGGGTCAAGAAGAAGGGTACTTCAGCCAACCAGAGGAGTATTTAGGCCACCCAGAACGGCATTTGGGCCAACTAAAAAGGCACTTTGGCCAACCAGAGGGGCATTTGAGGCCACCAGAAGAGTACTTGCGCCAACCAGAGAGGCATGTTGGTAAACCATAGGCACTTGGGCCTACAAGGGAGGCATTTTGACCAACAAAAAGGGCCCTAACCAAGAGGGACAGTTTGGTCAACCAGAAAGACATTTGGTCTTACCAAAGTATCACTTAAAACCAGAAGGCATTTGAAGTGACTGGATAGTCATTTTGGGCTCTTGGGGTGTGGATTTGGGCAAAAATGAAGCATGGAACAATATATCCCAATTAAACCCTTTTTATTTTATAAAGACATCGGCACACAGAGCTATGCATATCACTCCGTATGATGTTATAAGACACTGATCTTATTCTGTCTCATGGATCCAATAAAATGCTGTTTTGAATGCTGACTTTTCTGTTGTTAGGGCCTTCACATAAAAAAAGCTTTGCCGTCAAACAAGACTAAGAATATAGGTATAAGAAGCAGGCAGACGGATTAAAAAATGTACCAGATGAACAGAATATGTTAAAGTCTGCTGCTTGAATCACTGATGAGCAGCAGGTAGGCTCAGCTGATGATGGTGACCACCCATGGGCTCTGTCATCCATGTTGGCACTTCACTAGTTACAGGCCCCATTGCTTTGTGTCTTCTGGGTCCAAAGTCTCTCTGAGACTTATTTGTGTCACCCACAGAGCCCTGGAGACACACCTCAAACACCCACACACACGCACACATAATGGTACATGTTCAGGCTTGCATGATAGCTGGAAAAGATAAGTACAGTAGATACAGTAAGTCACTAAGTGTTATTTTGTGTTTTCCTATTTACATTTTGAATTGGTTCAGCTGAGTCCATTTGAAATAGGGTTTGTTATGTATTCAAATCCTTAAGAATGTGTAAGGTTGTTCTAGCCCAGTTACAGAGTCCAATTGTATGCAGATTCAAAGATCCACTGTACAATAAAGCTCTGTAGGTCTTACATCTAACTGGCAGACTAATCTGGACGTATTACTGAGTTAGGACATTTTAAGTTTTGGTTAGAATGTGACTGATTTGGATGAGCTTTTGGATCTAGTCTTATTGTTCATTTTCTCTTTTTGTTTTTACAAAAGTGTACTGACCCACTGTGCAGTATTTAGAGCCTAACTTTTCACTTTAAATGACCAAAGATTTGCCAAAATACAACACTTCTCCCCTCACAGGTACCCCTTGTTTTTGTGATTATCAGTAAATACTCTTGATGTCTTGATGAGCCTGTACCTCACAAGACCAGTCATGTGTTTTCCTTCGGGTTTTTTTAAATCACTAAATAGAAGTGGAATAATACTTTATTCCCATCGAAACACCTATGCTTTAGTTAACTCTAAGAAATTCATAAACGCTTTTCTTATTATCAGGAATGTCGCTGGAGTGTGAAGGCCCAAACAAGCTAATTTTTAATGGACAAGTACCAGGAAGTGGATTTGATGACTGTTGGCCACAGTATTCTCGTATTGAGAGTCTTGTAAATATTGACTCAACTATCCTACCGAGGGAATGACAAGAATTCAGATTTACGGAGATCTTTTTTAATTCCTCCCTCATATCCAAATGCTGCACTTATTATTCTCTTTGACTCATTGTTTTCAATTCAAAAATGTGGGCACAAGGAAATACTTGGAAATAAGCGAGGAATGGGAAAACACAAACACAGCAAAGAGTGTGAACTCAATGACATATTTCTACGTCCTCACACTGCATCTGTGTCCTGACATGGCCCCAACCGTCTAACCGCATTTGCCTTCTCACACTCAGGGGAACATAAGGATCGCATATGCCTTTGGCAAAAGTCCACACCCACATTCCTCAGCTATGTGCTCACAAGCGTCCTCTCTGCCCCCCTCTCCTGCTCCCTCCCACTTCGCTCTGACACCAAAACCTTGGCCCACATTGCTGCGCACTGTAAAGTAATGCAAACACTTCCATGTTTTTTCTGGACACAGTGGGAGGTGAAACATACATACTGTTTGCCACTCAAAGTTCCAAGCTCTCCTAAACATGCTAAACTGACTGTTATGCATGCAGATCATGTAGGTTTGTCTAGTTTCTGGGACGGGACTCATTTCAGCCGCAGTACCTGCTGGTACTCATTTCACTGAAATTTTCTACAGTGTGAAATCCAGCCCTGTAGAAACGAGCAGGAGGAGGAAAAATGAGGCAAAACAAGTCTAAACTGCAACTTCTGAAGGACACTCTTTAGCTCAGGCTTTTTATGAGAGCAGTCCCCGGTGGCTCGTCTAGTTAAAGGTTATCTTTTACTTACAACTCAAAGTCAAAGACACTGGGGCCAGGGAGGCTGTGCAAGCTTTCTGTCTGGGGTGACTGGGTTCAGTGGTAGGGGGTGCATAGTGCGGAATGTGGCTGTAAGGAAAAGCCAGGAAGAATCATTATAGGGAAGAAATGAGACGCCAGAACTGGGAAGGCAGAACACAAGTAGAAAATGTTCAGTCTTTCATAAAACAACCCTCTGTACATGTCTTAAATCTCCTGTCCTGGATCTTTATCCTCCTGTGACAATGTGCACGTTTTTAAGTGTGAAACAGGAGACGAACAAGGGGAATACTGTTTTACTCTGCATGTACTTTGATTCTCAGAAAATGTAAGAATAGCTGACAATTCATAATGACTAACTAGAACCCATCCAGGTCCCGACACACACAGCCAGTGCTTTATCATGTCAAATCCGACTACACTTTGCTAATAGCTCTCTGCAACTTTACTTGATGTCTTGTCAAGTACTGTAGGTCTTGTGACACTACATGAGTCACTTTGACCTGGAAATGTCAGTTGGCTTATTAGCTGGGATAAAAATGTGACCTCAGGCCAAGCAACTGTCTCCTGCAAATACCAGTTGAGGTATTAGGGTACAATAGTCAGTGCTAAATAAGCTAAATATAATACCAGATTGGAGTTTTGGGTATACAATGGTGTAATCTGTGCACCTAAAGCTGCAACTTACTGCTTTGGAGGCAGAAATCCTAGTGGCTAATCTTGAAGACAAGAGCTTGTTAGCTTAAGGCTCATTTATGTCTGCTACGTACTAAAATCAATACATCCATCTCCTGCGATGTAACCGTAACTGCCCGCATACTTCTATTCATGCTCTGCGCCAACATGGATGTTAAAGGAGCTCCGTGTAACTTCTGTGCTGTGGTAGAAGCCGCTTCTTGGTTTATGTTAGTGGACCCGATTTCTAAACTAATGTTAGCTACTGTTGCTCTATGTTAGTGTAGCGGACTGTTGTGGAAAATCTGACCCAAGTCCTTCACAAAGAAATCCAAAGTCCAGCAGCATTAAACAGCTTGCCAACAAATGTAATTTCTGGTACTTTCCATAGATCTAATTAGGGAAAGGTTCAACTTCCTGGGTGTAGAATTACTGTATCATCTGCATAGCTTCTGCATTGTGCAGCCCATTCAGCATGCGCACTAGAGACTTCTGCTAACTTACGGTTTAGCCCTCTGCTAACTTGAATGGGATTAAAACAATTTAATGGTGTGACCCTTCCAGACTTTTCAAATGTTAAGCTATCGGACCGATTGGCTCAAATTCTCATAGTGAGACGAGTCATTTTCTGGGGTTGTGACGCTCAAAAAAACGTTTCCACTGTTTTACAGATGCTTCTTTCACATTGTAAACTTATGGGAAAAAGTCTTTTTGAACCGGTGTGCATCACGTGACATTATAATTACTACTGCTATGTCGAATTAGCTTTAAAGCTGTTACTTGGTGCTCGGTACTTCAGGATGTCCATCATTATTCAAACTTTTTCGTCTTGTCCTGCAGTCACCTAACTTGAACTATTGGCCACACTGCCCCCCATGGTTTCCGGTGGTACTGCTCTGTTTTAGGACAAAGGGCTCAGTCTGTATCTGTATACTGATTTAATGTTGAGCATATATGTGACTTTAACTGATTTTCTAAGTTTAAAGTAGTCTAATAAGCATATTATCCCTCTGGTTACTTTATTGTCATGATTCTAAATACATGTGTTGGAAAGAGTGATCATCATATTGACATAGGTCAGTCAGTCAGTTGTTTTCCATCTAGTATACTTTCAGTCTAAGAACCAGCCAACTAGATTACTTATTAATAATGTAAGCTCAATGATCCACTGACTAGTTTCCTGAGCTTTCAACCTTATCTCTCACTCCTCTTCAGCACATGGTGACAGATTATGTCTGCCTCGTACTGTAAGTTTAGGTTTGTACAAAAACAAAGCTCCACACTGCTGATATGAACAATATAATTCTTATTTTTGAATGACACATCTGACACATCTTTAACACAGAAGTACATTTATTCAGGTCTTAATACATTAATATTAAACAAGTTACATATTCTTATTGATTGCAAATCACAAAGCACAAGTCCAATTTATTCCTGTATATAAGTTAAATGTAACAGATTTTTTTTATTTTAAAATATGTAATGGGAATTCTTCCTCTTGTTACGAGGAGCACTTTGTTATAAAATGTAAGTAAAAGTGCAATTTCTTTCCACTCATAAAATTACAAAAATTGGTCCAGAATCTGCATTCAGAGCAGGACTAAATATTGTTTTTCATTTTAAAAATGCAATATGTCTTTACTTTTTGTCAGTAATTTGCTTTTTGATGCTATTTTCTAAAAACTGTAGCTAAATACAAGAAATACGACATTGTCAGTTTACAAAAGCTTAGCATATTAATCACTGCATCATCTATTTTCTAAATAAACTTCATTTTTTCCCATATAACTATCTGGAACATAGAGTTTAGACACGAACAACACCATAATATCTCACAGCGCTATGTTACAATAAAATATCTCTGTCATAAGTTCAAAGAAAAAGAAAATATAACAATAGCAACATAAAATTAAGGAATACAATGCATAGATTCAATCATTTAAAAATGTAGAGATATAATTTACTTAGTACAGCTCTTTTACTTTTTAGAGTGAACCCTGTGACACTGACTACATGGATTCATTACAGTTTATCCTGACTTGAGTGACCGGCACAAATATATATATAATTCTGAACATATCACATGATAAAAATGCTAAATATATCACTTTAACTTCCAAGGCAAATTTGGCTATAGTACACTATGGCATGTTTGGGTAAGAAAAGGCAACACCTGGCACCAAAGCCAAACAGCAGCTTCTTTAACGGCTTCTCTGCACGGCCTTTTGAAACGTTAAGAATGTCATTTTACTCTTTAGAAAGGAGAGGTTCACCCAAAAATTACAATTCATTATCTACTCACCCACATCACCCAAACATTTGTGGAGCTTCTCAGCAACACAGTGTTGCTGCGTTCTCCTCAACAACTGAAGTAAATGACAACTGACAAAAACAAAAAAAAACAAAAACCTTAGAACGGCTCCATACAGCTCGTCCACCAAGTCTCCAGATGCCCCCGAGATCCCAAATTGATCTGGAAAGACATTATTTACACACGTTTTTAAGATGAAATCTTCACTGTAGCGACTGCGCTAAAAGTGTTAGCACAGCCCTTCTGAGGTGCGTGCAAGAGATTCGACCGTGCGTCGAGGGTGTAAATAATGTCTTCTTAAATCAATCCAGAGATTTGAAATACGCCAAACCAACAGTACAGAGCCATTTTATGTTTTTTTTATTGTTGTTTTTTTACATTTTAAAACAAGTCCCCATCTACTTCAGTTGTTTAGGAGAACGCTGCAACACTGTTTTGCTGTGAAGCGACTTTCCACCGGCATGAAGGGTGAGCAGATAATGACTGAACTTTCCTTTTTACGTAGACTTTTCCTCTGATGTCAAATAGGCAGTTTTCAGATTTAGTTTGTTATTTCTGACCCAGCGAACCAGTTGACTTCATGTTTAAGGACACCACCTTCACAAAGGGAGCGACAACCTTGTACAGAATGTACACTGTTTGTGAGTCTACACAATAAGTCACTGAGAGGCTGACAAGCTCGTTGTTAGTACAGCAATAAGTGAGAAAAACAAGTCAGAAAATGCAAATATACAAGCGAAAGATAAGATAGTTAACACTTAGTGGCGCTTTTCAGGGGCGACTTTAAAAAAAACAATTAAAACAGACGTGTTATTTAAAAGATGATTGGAGTTATCAAGTCACCGTTATATCAAACTGTTACAAAGACACAGAGATAGGCAGAGGTAGGAGGGGCAGAGTGGAGTCTCATTAAAAGCAGTAAAGCTGATCCTATCGACAGCATCAAAGGACTCTTTTGAATCATACTGTACTAATTTAAATCAGTCATACTAACCTTTTGAGACAAAGATAGTAAAAAAAAAAAATGTGAAATTGAACAGGGGACAGGCTGGTTACTCACAGTGTCTTTAATGACAATCTCTGACAGGTCTTGGATTCGGCCTTGTCGTGAAAACAACAGTAGCACTGAGAATATCTTTTCTCCACCACCCTGCCTCGACCTTGTAACATTCACAGCTCTGCGTTGGGTTCAGGAAACTCTAACATTAACTTGTTTCTTCTTGACTGGTAAAAGAAGTGAAAGCAGGAAACTGAAAAAAAAAAGAAATCTTCAAGACCGCAAGATTTGAGTATCTTCTGGACTGTAGACATTAACAATATAAAACCCTTCAAGCCTGCAGTCGATATCTACTATGTTAGGCACAATAAATAGGCCCCTGTGGTATTAAGGTTCAGAGTGACGAAGGACTCAGAACAAACTGATGTCTGAGTGCAGGTTATGCACCAGCATAAATCTATATTAACCACAAATAATTTAGGTCTCAAATATATACTACATCTAGTAAACATCTACTTTAATATACATTCTTAACGTATGTACAAGAGATCTGAACGTGTGTGACCACTTTACAGGCTGACTGAAAAGAATCCTCCACTCAACACGTGTTTAAATGAATCTGATCCAGTTTTCTCTGTGAGCTCATTTCTGCTGCCTTGATTTTTGCTTCCGCTCTGTAAACACTATTTACAGTCTTAGAAAATACACTACGAGACCTGATTTTACAAACTGTATGGTGACACTATGTACATTCAGGTGATAACAGAGTGAGTTATTATGTAACATCATCCGAGGATCCCTTGAGAAGTCTCTCACTCAACGTCATGTCAGTTCACAAACCCATGAGCCAGATTACCTTCATACTCAGTCAGACGCAGTGGTGATCGATTATCACTACGCTGTACATACAAAAAGTTTGATTGTGGAAACACAGTAAACAGCTTGAGTGTGAGCACTTTGAGCACAGATTGTGCTGCTGCTATCTGTAACCTTGATGAGTAAACCAGAGAGGTGTGTTTCAGTTTGGCTCTTATGTTAAGGCAAAATGTTTGGCACTTAGTTTGTACAGAATATTTGATATTTCAAAAATAACTCTGATTTCATCTTCACCAGTTCAGAGAAACTAATGGAGATGCTTTCTCAGCAGATCGTGACCAGTTTCAGTCTCCTGAAGAGTCCAGAAAAGTATTTTTGAAACAGAAATGTTGACGGTATAGAAACTGTAGGTGAGGTTGAGGATTAAGCATCCTCAGATGCACTTTGTCTCAGATGAGTTCCGATTGTGTCTTTGACCAAACAGCAACAAGTCAGTTGAGCAGACTGTTTCTACCCAGACACCCAGCTGTGTGTGGTGGTCTTCACTCCGTGAGGGAAACCTTGCTGGGTCACCATTGGCTCAAAGTTGAAGTCCAGGGAGTCCCCGTCCATCAGAGTGTCATGGAGGACCGTCTCCATGTCAAACTCAAACTTCTCGATGGACATGTCGTCCAGGTCGCTAGGCAGCTTCTCCTGATGCGAGGGCTGTGGCAGGCCTGGTCGGCCGTATCCGTTGGTGTTGATAGGGCAGAAGACACCAGGCATGCCTCCGCCGCTGAGGTGGCCGGAGAGGCCATAAGGCATCTGCATGGGGCTTTTGGCTGTAGGCAAACGTGCGGCCCCGCCACTGTGGCTCAGTGGCATAAGCAAGCGGCCGTTCATAGCCGGTGACGTGGCCGGGGCTTGGCTGTGCACATTGTGGGAGTGAGTGCGAGAGAGACCGTGTGGGTGACCGTTCCCGCCACCCATTAGTTTGGCTGCATGCTGGGTGCTGCTGTACGGTGGCAGCATGCAGCTTCCACTGGACTGAGACACCACAGTGTCCACTGACGGCATCAGCTCTCCGTGCTGGTCTGTATCTGCTGTCAGCAGCTCCTTCAGAAGTCCTGCTGGGCAGCTGTACTGGCCCATCGTGGGCCCGAAGCTGGGCTTACTCTCTGGCAGACCCTGCAGCGGCATGGACGACAGCGTGTTCATTCCTGCTTGGTACTTGAGGTACTCCTGCTGAGGCTGTGAGACCATGCTGGGGGAGCTGTAAGCAGGGTACCCAGGGCTCGGCTGAATCATAGGAGAAGGGGAGGACTGGGAGGAGCCAGGGGTTGTGGCCCCTCCTCCGACCTGAGAGTTGTTGGGCGAGAGCAAGTTCAGGTTGTCCAGAAGGTTCTCCATGACGTTCTCAGAACTGTGTCCCAGAGAGCCCGTCATCTCTGTCAGACTGGGCAGTGTGGCTGTCATCTTGGCCCCGGGGGCTCCTGGGTAGCCCATATGCACGTCTGCCTCCCCGAGGTCGTCCTCGGGCATGAAGGGGGAGAGGCGGCCGCTCAGAGTGCTGGCGTTGGAGCTGGTCCGAGGCCTGAAGCTGTTCCACGCATCAAAGTCATCGTTGCTGTGGGAATTTGGGCTGCCAGGCCACTTGGAGTAGGAGCCCGGGCTGTCTGCGCCTCCGTCAGGGCCGCCCTGCAGGGACAGCTGTGGGGAGACAAGGAGACTCTCAGTGTACCAACATACTGTATGTGCCAGAGACAGTCAGTGTAACATATGGTTTGGGCAGAAACCATTGGCAATAAATCAGACGGTTGGATGGTACAAAAAAATCTGATACCTTTTATTTTTCATTCTTTATTTATCACCCTTTTCCTCTACTTTTGACTCTTGAGCTGCTGCAGCAACAGAAAGTTTTCCCCATGTAACAAAATGATTCTTGCTAAATATTAAATCAATAATGTGAGAATATCTTGAGAAAGGCTATTCAAAGGATGTTTACAGACATGACGACTTAAGAAACAATACGAGAACAAGTTATAAGTGTGGATATCTTTACCGAACACATTCTTACTTAATTTCCCTCACCTCTAACAGGATATTAAGACCAGAGAATTGTGTTTGCTGATTGTAATGTAGCTATTAATAAAAACAAGTCCCATTAATGTCTTCATGATGATACATTATGTTGATATATCAACCAGTTTTTTAAAAATTTTTTTAAAAAAAATTGTGATAATTTGGATAAAACATTTATCAAATCAGTTTCTTTTTTGAAAAAACATCTGGCCATTTATTAAACTTTTCATAAATTCTTATTTAATGGAAAACAGTGTAGACAGTGAAGATAAAAGAAATGTTTCAAACTTGTAATATCAGTGAGCACAAAGAATTCTATGTATTTTGTTTACCTTTTTCTTAGCTGCTCTTCCTCTGCTCTTGGTGAACTTGCTGTTGTTGTCCATGGAGGCTGCCCTGCGGCGTGGGGACTTGCCGCTTTTCCCGCCTTCCGGGTTTAGCATCCACCACGAGCTCTTTCCCGTCCCCTCATTCTGGACACGAATAAAGCGGCTGTGCAGCGACAGGTTGTGTCTAATGGAGTTCTGGAGGAGAAGGAGAAAGAGAGAAAAGCCTGGTGAGGAGCAGACAAACAGAGAGATTTGTGCTTGCCCTTTTCACAAAACACTACAGATCTGCTTTAGCATACAAGTGCAAATCCATCCGTACAGGTGGCTCTCTTTTATCAACACGCTCGGCTTGACAGCCGACTTACAGAGGAGAAAGGGGGAGATGTTAAGGTCACTCAACAGTCGAATGCCATTTGCAATTCAAAGAAACACATGTGCGCAAACACACACACACAATAGGTGTCAGTAAGTTAACTCCATGAGCAATACATCCTGAACAGAGCGAGGATTAGACTGCAGGCTCTCCTTATCTCCAAACATACTGTACATGTGGGCCTTTATTTCCTTCACAAAAACACAGGGGCCCTTTGTAAAACAGCATTATACCAACACTCACATTCCACCTGACTACACGTCTTGTCGAAACCAGCACAGAATCAAAGGGAGGAAACAGACTAATCTTTCCTCCTTACAGACACATTAATAGTGTGCTCTAACGTTGCTTAGTGACACCCCCGGTGGAAAAACTCATTTTTGAGCAGGAAGCTAGTGAAGCATTGTTAAAACACTGCAAACAAGGGCGAGAATATTGAGCAAACGTCTGCTAAGCAAACCACAGAGAGGGAGATTTCTGTCCTACTTCAATGGAACTACTACTGTATAAAGTCTAAATCTGCCCAAACTGTTGTTTTAGTGACCCTCAGAGAAGAACTTCAGACTCTGGCACTGTGTCGTTTTGTGTCCGGGCCATAACATGAAGTAATGAGCCTTGGCCAGACATTACTGTGCATCCGTAAAGCTTGTTGTTTTGGAAGAAAAGACTGGAACTCCCGGGCGCACACACACACGCATGCAGAGCTTAGCGTGCATAGCGGCTTACGTCATCAGGCCTGTTCCTGCTGTGAGTCATTGCCTCACATCTGGTTCACAGTCTGCCCTCTGCTCTGCCTTCACCTCTGCTTCTCCTCATCGCAACCATCTCTTCTCACTCTTGACTCTGAAATGTCATCCCACTCTAACCGACACCACAATTATTACTGTTCTCTTTGATTTATTCTCAACTGGGTGAACGGTGAATTAATAAGTCTACAAAATGTCAGAAAAGAGTGAACAGTGCTCATCACACTGCTCATTTGTCAGACGGTCCAAACCCCAACGATGACATTTAGTTTAAAATGATGTGAAATGAGACAATGAGGCCAACTGTTGCACTTTAAAATCAGAAACAGCAAACGTCTGACATTTGTACTGGATAAATGACGTACATTTACAGCTGGGCTGTATGGCCTTAAAATATCACTGCAAAATGTTTAGGCCATATATATTGTGATACATGATATATATCTCACTATTTGGAAATCTCCTCATAAATGCTAGGACTGGGCAACAAAATCAAATATCACAATATTTTTTATATAATATCCTATTACTATATAACGAAATCCAAAATCTATGATGTATATTCCTGATATATTGCCCAGCCCTATTTCAAATATTAAAGGAGTAGTCCAACTATTTAGTGCTGCACTCCCATAAAGTTGGGGAGACACCTGATTTTAAGTCCCTGGTATGGGTCAATATCTTAAAACACTGGATTCCACATTTCCCACAATGCAACTTCATAGCATCTTTCATTAGATACTCCCTGATCGCTGAATACCCAATTTGTAACCAATGTGAAGAAAACACAATTTTTATTAGTTTCAGGTGATTACGCACTGATGAAAATATAATATTGAAAACCTGACACATTTCTGCCAATTCATCCCTATAATTCCTACGCTGGACCTTAAAGTCTCGTGCTCAAGCCAAGAGATAAACCTCATGACATCACTATGACATTCTCTGACTTTGGAAAGCTTCCTCATAAACCACAGACATTATACTGTACTGTAATTGTTTTCACGCGCTGACTCATGATCGATAAACTGACCTCAGTGTGGCGGACATCCCCTTTAATCAATTAACAGATCAATTCATTAGCTAATCTGCTCCCTAAAACACCAAACACCCTCTTTCATCGTTCTCCTCTTCTTCTTCTTTTCTGTAAATACTTTTTCATCTCACCATCCAGAAGCACCTCAGGCTCTCGGGCACATGGGGCCCTCCTGAACACTTTCCCTTAGGAATGAATGAAATTCCGAATCAAATGACCCGACAGGCCCCAGCCAATAGTCTCGGGCTAGTTTGCATTATCTGAGGGACGTGACAGCCCTTCCCTGATTAGCCTAGCAAATGCTGCCCTCCCCCCTCCTCCTCCTGCACATCGGTAGCTATGACAAAAGGCGAGGAGTAAAGTCTGGTCATGAGCCTCTCTTTCCCATGACTGCTGAGAGTGCTGGTAATTTCAGCTGTGCTGCAACAAGGAATGACTGCAATGTGAGCGCAGACGCCGGGATGTCCTGTTACAGCCCTATATCATCCTGATGACAGGAAGGAGAAACTCACAGCTAAAGTCTCTCACTTCTGACACTCTAGTTTCTGCTTGTGTCGCAGTCAGAACGTTGGGTGTTGTGATGATGGAGAACATTTAAAAAAAAAAAAAAAAAAAAAAATTAAAGTCCCAATGCAAGTGAAGGGTCATAAAAACTGCTCTGCTGGGAAATACCAGAACTCGGCAGAACTCGGAGTGCCGTGTGGGGAGTGTGGCCTGAGGGTGTCTGCTGGGGCCAATGGAAAAGCCTCGTCTCCCGCTGTTTGTGTGTGTGTGTGTGTGTGTGTGTGCCAGCTCGTGTTTTTAGTGGAATGGCAGCCCAACAAACAGCAGTGCAGTATGGTTTTGATTTTGTTGCTCGGTCCGCTGCAGTCGGTGATACTGAGGTTTGAAAACACACGCGAATGGGGATGAACACACGCACAGGAAAGCAAAATCATACAGTAAAAAAGACACAACCACACACACGCATATAGGAATGAAAAGCATGAGACATCGCTCGCTGCATCTGTTCACATCCTTTTTTTCTTTTTAACATATTCGATATTGTCGTATTCTTCTGGATCCCGCGACTGAATGTGACACTAATTTATCTCTGGCCGCAGTACACAGGAATCTGAACATTCCAGCTAATCACTGTGTGCAAAGTTCAATCGTAATCACAGCCAAAGTGTTAGTATCTCTTAGGAAACAGTAAAGGCAGGATTCCCAGCCAGGCAGCCGTCACAATCAACATTCCTCAGCAAGGTTACAAAACCCACAAATTCACGGAACTGAACTCTGAATTGCTGCCGTCGCTTGAGGATGGTCATATCTTGTGTTGTAAAAAAATTTGATAATACTGTCTCATGTCAGGAGTGAAATGTTTGGAAAGGAAACAAAAGATTGTGCAGTTAAAATAAAATACTGCTTGCATTAATACAAAGTTCATGTGTGTTTTTGCACTGAGGAATGTAATCGCACTAAATGTTGTGAAAACAGGCAGCGAGCTGGTGTTACTGTATCTCTGAAGGCTCGTCAGTCCAGCCTGAGATAATAAAAAGACTTCTCTCTGTTCTGCCTGAGCCCACCGCGAGGAGCACCACCTCCGTTCTCTGAGTCAACAGAACAGAGCGGCGCTGGCAAAACACAAGGAAGTGACCACATGAAAGAGGACTGTGACAGGAAACAGAGCTGACTTCCTGCTTCACAGGAAACACCACAGTCGTGAGGCAGAGAAAAAGGCATGGAATGCGAAGCCGCAGCGCCGCGGGCCAAGTGGACACCGCAAATTTAGCTTTCACCCCCTCCTCCGACACCCCCACCCACCGGCCGCCAGAGAGTTTATGTTTAGCAACAGGCGCTTATCCCTGATGTCACACTATATTTATTAAACGACAGCAATCACTTTGTCGTGTGACTATTGAAACTGGACTAGTGGAGACGTCATGACTCAACAAGTGGCTGCAGTATGGGAGTCTGGGTGGTGTGTGTGTGTGTGTCAGAGAATGTGTTTTGAGTGTAGGCTATTTAAGAAATAGAAAAAGAGGGGTTGTGTGTGACAGAGTGGGCACGGATCAGTAAAGAACACACTGTGCTGGTTTGAACTCCCTCACTGGCAGCACGACTGAAAGGCCACAGTGTTCGGGACAACTCTCCTCCTTCCTTCTCTCCCCCTTCACTCCTCCTTCTCTCTTACACTTTATTTCACCTCCCTCTTAATCTCCTCCCCTGCTCTCCTTGTCTTGTCTTCTCTCACCTCTTTCCTTTTCCTCCCATCTCCTCTCTTCTATTCTCTTCCCTTCTCATTTAATTTCCTTCCGTCTCAACTTCTGTCCCCTCCTTCCTACTCCTACTCCTACATCTTCACTCTTCTCCTCTCCTCATCACTCATCGCATCTCCTTTGCGTATCCTCTTCTTCCTCCTCTGTTTTCCTCCCTTCTCCTCATCTTGTTTCCTTCCTTCTCGGCTTGTCTTCTGTCACTTCCTTCCTTCTCCTACACCTCTGTTCTACTCCTCTTGCCTGCGTCCTTCTCCTCCCCTCATCTTGTTTCCTTGCCTATCCTTTCCTTATCACCTCCACCTAACCCTAACCCTAACCCTAACCTCTTCTCCTCTTTATTCCATCCTTCCCCTCTCCTTTCTTTCCTTCTCCCCTTATCTTCTCTGTTTTCTTTTATGTCATCTTGTTTCCTTTCCTCTCCTCTCTTCTCATCTCCTCTCCTGTTTCCCTTCCTCCAACTGTCCTCACCTTGTTTCCTTTTCTATAATCTCCTCTCCTGTCCTCTACCTGCAGACAAATGTACACGGTGTGCCAGATAGATGCTGGCACACTGACCGAGGTGCTGACGCTCTCAAGAGCTGCTCAAATGTCAACTCGTCTAATGAAAAATCCCCAGAAGAGCGCAACACCACCTACTTGCAGGGCTGCTTTGAATCAAGTGAAGCCACAAGTGAAACCTCAGCTGCAAAGCCTGAACAGCTAAAGATGTACAGTGCAGAAACGTTCCTCCTCACTGACTGAAAGCGTGCAGCAGGTTCAAGCTCACACGCCAGCAGTTCTCTGAACAGTTTCACATGCATTTACCAGAGGTACGGAACCCATGAAAGTGAAAAAAATGTGGTTTCCCTGCACTGTTTCCACTGAGCTCATTACAAAACGGTGCAGTCCTGAACAGGCTCTGTCACCTTTCGCTACCCATGTTTCAGCCCTAACAGTAGGTGTGCTCCTGCACTGTAACTAGCTATTTTCTGTGTAATGTCTGCGGCTGTGAGGAGAATAACCTATAGAGTATTTAGCTCACTGTTTCAAACCGCCACAGTAAGTCGCCCTAAAGCTGCAGCCTGGTCATGTCTGGAGCTTTGTGCTGAGTCTGGCTGAGTTAGAGCAGTGTGGTTAAGACAGAAAACGTGTAAACCTGTTATTAGCCTAACACCAGCTCAGCAGGTCTGCCCGCTTAACAACAGCACACAGCTCCAGGTGAGATGGCGTGGCGACAAGTGACGGGGAACTACCACTCGGTTGTTACACAGAGTCATCAAAAGATACGTTCATGGCAGGTTTTTCCCCTTCATGTAAGAAACGTTTGGTATTCTGTGATCCAGTGGCTGATTACAACTGAATACATGAGGTTATGAAAGCTGGTTCACTGAAGATGGCACATTGTGGATAACTGGCTGATCAATGTGATAGGTGAGCAGCGCAGATATGCACAAGAGAGGACAGTTACTTTCACAGAGTCTGTCCTTCTTGGCCAAAGGTACTATGAATTGTACTATGAACAAAAAATGTTTTGGTGCAGGGATTGCAGAGTACAAATGATTCAAACTCTTATTTGCTTGTTTGTCAAAGTCCACCATGTTGCACCACCATGTTTCTACAATAGCCCAAAATGGACAAACCAAACACAGGCGCTAGAGAGGGCCTTTCACATACCTGCCAACACTCCCACCAATTTCTCCCATTGATATCTGGATTTCATACAAATCAAATGGGTGTTTCTCACTTCCTATGTGGGATATCTATTGTCTGCCTGGCAACTCAACCCAGCGTCAGAGGTGAGCATGTGCTAAAACGCCCAGAAAATCTCCCTGTTTTTCACACCCTAGTGTTGGCAGGTATGCTTTCATGTTTCTCTTGCTTTTGGCAGCCACCATAGGTGAGGGTGAGACGAGGTCTGTTCAGTTGGTTGCACTCTGCAACCTCACTGCTTGATGCTACTAAATCCTACACACTGGACCTTTAACACTTAAGAAGTTTGGTTTCTTTTGTTAAATAAAAAATAATTGGGTGAAGAAATTGTGCTTTGTGTTAGGTTTTGCAGGAAGCATCTCAGATGTTGGCACTACTTTCATAGAATTTCAGAGGTTTTGAATATCTTGGAACCAAATTACATCAAACAGCCGATAAATCCAATTAAATTAGTTTTTGAGGGCATTTTTGTCTGGTTGGGTGGGATTTGGACGGTAAAAAAAGGTCAAATGACTCGAGTATCTGCACTTTAATGTGTTGAGAGTGATGTTTGGTCATTGTTGTGATACTTTACCGTAGCTTTCTCGTGTCTACCTACAGTTTGATTGCTTACGTGTTGTGTTTTATTGGAAATTGAGGGAAACTGTGAAAGTCATTTTGATCTTTACACGTGCTCGGCTACACACAAGGACTCCTTTTCTTACTCTATCTCAGCACACACACATAAAAAAATAAAGCAATACACCTTCACATTACCACATTCACAAAGCAATCTGAATAGACTGATGACTTCATGTGTTTGCACTTTGATAGGTTATCATCAGCACCAATATTGAACTGACCGGTGATAATCACTGACCTATTTACCAAAGTCAATACAGCAATGATCATAAAAGGCAGTGGATATAAAAAGCAGAGCCCAGGAAATGTAAAGCCTCGGGCCTTTCTTTGTATTATTTATACCCTCAGGTTCATTCAAATTGTCCGGAGAAAAGGAAATGATTGATGATGATGATTGTTGTCATTAATGTTGCGCAGCAGCGAGCAACACAGCACAGCGCCCCAGGTTTGTCTGGTCATGAGAGCCTAAACGTGTCACTGTTAGCAGCGGTAAAAAAAGAAATCTCTTTTCGCCACAGTTTCTGTTTAAAAAAGAATCTCAGATTACAAATGGAAACTGACCCTAGGATATGGTTCGATCCAGAAATAGGTCATCTCTGCCCTCCATCCCGCCCCCTTCCTCAACTTCTATTCCTCCCTTGTCCTTTTCACTCGCTCCTCTGGGACACCGTGCATCATGGGCACTACAGGCCACAGCTGATTGCACACTCGTGTTGCAGCAAAAAGGGTCCCTTTCTCACCCCCTGACGTCAACCTCCAATAATTCAATTTGGCAAAAAGAGGGGAGAGAGGAGGCCTGGACACAGAGCATTCAGTGTGGAGCTCCTTAAATTCACTTTAGTTCGATGCATGAGCCCCAGCAGCAGTATATGACTTCCAGGAAAGTACCTCTTCAAAATGGTCATTGTCAGATGCTGAGTTATATGACCACCGTAAAGCCCAGATGGAAAGGCAGAAAACACAAGTCATGCAGAAGCAAATCTGTCTGCAAATGTATTTACTGACGGCCGCTTGGCAGGATCTGCTTTTCACAATCCTCTGCAAGGAATCTGAGTGCAACCAACCGCCCTCCCCCCAAACACACACACACACACACACACACACACACACACTCAGCTGAACTTGGAAGCCTGAGCGGATGGTGATTGGTTAAGCTTGAGATTGATCTGTCTCACAGACGCTGCAGACAAATGATAAATATTCTGTGAGTGGTTTGGTGCACACGGTGAGAAGCAGCGAAGCCACTGACACTCCAGGATCCTTCATCGCCGTGTGATAGTGTGAGACGAGTGGCGGACTGGAGAGGGGCTATTAGTGAACTTCCTGCTGCATTGTATCCACACAGGAAGTGCTGGCCCGTCCTGATACTGATCCCACTGATGCCTCTGGTTTCTATGCAAAACACCGTAGAATGAAGCCCTGGTAGGTGCAGTGCAAGTGACCATAGCGCAAGAAAACAGTGGGTTCAAGAGCCGGCACTTCCTAATCAAAACTCTGGAGTCTGACAGGGCAAAACAAGAGGAAAAAGGAAAGAGGGGGCCCTTGTCCAGGTAGGCTTACGGCAGGATTACAATGGTGGATAAAGCCCTTACTGTACATCTTAGAAACAGCTCCCCACTTATTTGCCTCATTATGGATCCAAACAAAAAGAAGTTAATGTGAGGATAATAAATCAACTGCTATTTCCTCTGGTTGAGCCAGGCCTGACAAATGGCTCCAAGAGAAAACTTGGCTGGATGAGCGAGTGAGCGGCCGCACATTTAAACTTTAAACTACACATCAACGACACAGCCAAAAAAAGGGTTGCTGATTGAGAAAAGCCGGCTGAAAATCCGTCTGCTCTCCCTTGTTTTCTTTTCACCAGGCGAGCGAGAAAAGGGCGAGAAGTCAAAAGGCTCAATTCTGTGACAACTGAAAGAATAATGCAGGAGAATTGTTGGCATCAACGTTCAGTTATGAAGTAATTTCTAAGAAATTCCACCTAATTCATGCTTGCTGATTGCTCCTCTGTTCCTGACTGTTCCAGCTTAGTTATGCTTAAAAAACACATTAATCAAATATATTAGTACTAGCTACTAAGCTAACTGAAATTAAAAATGAATAAAATTAGTTATTGAAAAGTTTTAACCCTCAACAGACACATCAACGGCTGTCGTCACTGACATTTCAAGTGACGCTTCGATTCCTTTTCCATTATGACTCACAGAATAAGCTGTCACAAGCACATAATTTACGTCCTAAAGCGTAAACCTGTTTATAAAGTTTCAGGTCTTTATAAACCCGAGGGCCCCTGACCTGGAAGACCCATAAATGTTGCTGAGAGAGTGACTGACTGAATCATTCACATGACATTTCTGACTATTCATACGTGTCATTTTGAAATAATGTTCCAGCAGCCTGTTAGGAGCAATCAGAGTTTGGTGTTTACATGCTGAGCTCTGTCTTGTGCTCGCTGATTTCCTGACTCAGACTTAAGCAGCACGCAGCTCATGTGTACAGACAGGGACCGGGTTGTGCTGGCTAAGCTTACCATGCTAAAATATGTGCATGTGTTGCTACGTGCAACACAATGCGAGTCTGTAAATGCACAGAGCTGTGTCTGTGGAGCGGGGATATTTTTTGCCTCTGATCAGCAGAGTGGCTGGGCTGGGCCGCTGGGCCTGGATAAAGATGCAGTGTGTGGACCACTGCTGGGTGCCTGTGTGGCGGCCTGCGTCCATAGGCCTGACCCACCACGGGAGGGGGGAGGGATGGTGGGGGGAGTGTTTGGGGGGTTATATTCATACGCTCGTTACCCCAGTTCAACCTGGTAAACATGGGGATATCCCCGAGCTGTTTTTATGGCTGGATGTAGATCCCATAATAAATCTCCATTTGGCTGAGAGGATTTCTCATTGGTACACTTCTTTTCTGTGTTGTTTTATTAGACTGTAAAGCCCTGACATAAATGTATGGACTTCTAAACGGTTTCCATGAAAAAGGCTGCTTACCAGTGTTTGTAATGAGTTAAAACAGGAAAACAGAGAAAAAGGACCACCCACAATGTTTGACTGTTTTCTACAAAGTGCACCTCTTGATTCCTGTTGAGGACCAAAAATGTCACCAAAATGAATCAAGGACATCACTAGCAGGTAAGATACTAATATCAGGGGGTCTGGAGTCACAAACAACAATGTTGTTTTTCAAGAAAAGGAAAAATATTTCTTTAAAAATAGATTTCCTTTCTTTGTCGAGGTTATTTGTTTCCATTGTATGAGACTGACGACTGACTGGCCATGAGTGTTTTTTGTTTGATGTTGTTTGATTATGAAATAAAATGATTTAATATTTTATTTGTGCTGCCAGTTCCTGGTGTTTTTAACTCTATTTAGATTTGCACAACATCCATGGAGCCGCCTGTCTGTATGTTGGGCTGTAATATACTGACCTGTTTGCTCGTTCTGAAAATGAGCGAGTCATGCTCTGCCACAAAAAAGCTGCTCTCAGATAGAAAAAACACAAAAGTTCTTTTTTTCTTTTTCCATGGGCTCATTATGAAAGAAAACAGTGACACATCACATAATGCATAAATTGTGTGTATATTGGCCGGTGTGTTGATATTGGAATCTTTTACTCCCTAAAGTCTACATTGGCCCCAAAAATCAAATCAGTCGGGCTCTAAAAAATAGATATATTCATGTGTTCTGAAATGCAAAACGCAGTTTGTTTAACATAAAAATATTAATGTTTACATTGGTTGTTTTTCTTAAAATTATCGGCAGCATCCTTGTTACAGTATGTGGCCTTGTTGCTCCAGCGCCATTTGCCAATGGCAGTGTGCTACTATGTGTCATCTTGCTGGTTGGATAAAGTCCCGCAATCACAGTATGGATGGAAAAATGAGCTGAAAAGAGTTGTTAGTGTCTTTATTACCTCTGGAACAGCAAAAATGTTGTGACATTAAAACAGGGCACCAAGACCTGGGCTTGGCATCCCAGTCAGTAGAACCATTATCAACTGGCACCAGTACAGGTCAGGACAGGAGCTGCATAAGACTAAACCAAAGCCTCGCTCCAGAGATTACTTTGGCTCCATTCAACTGAAGCCAATATAGTATCTTTTGTGTGAACCACAACATCTCGATATGAAAACTTTCAGTCTAGAGGACAGTAAGCAACAATCCTGATTCAGTTCACAGCTCTGAGTAAAGAGGAAGAATGAATAAAATGAAGGAAACACTTGAAGAGGAAGAAGCCACAGAATCTGGCGTCACGTTCAGCGTTGCTTCCTCTCCCGATGACATCACTACCCCGATGATGCATACCTTGTACTGCTTTCAAAGCACCCACTTCCTGTCAGCTATGGGCTGAAATTTGCATCTCTTAAAAGTGAGAGGGGCCGGTGGAGGAAGAGATGGGTAATAGGTTAAAGAAAAGAGAGAAGTCATGGAATCGCTTCAGACAAATACATGTGCTGAAAAAGGAAATATCAGAACTTATACTAAACAAATAAACAGTCATGGCAAAGGACCACTTGTTATTACACTCACTATTAAATCATTATTAAAATGAGTTGCATACACCATCAACAACAATATTTGTTGAGAATATAGTGCTTGATTTAGTTTAATTTCTTCGATATAATAACTCAGTAGTATCTAACCACTTTCATAAATGTACGTTCTATTCGCTAGAACACGTTCTCACTCCCGCCTCGTCAAATACACCGGCTTGGTCAGTGGCCTTAAGCTTCAAACTGTGATGCTCTACCTGCCCCTCTAGCATCAGTTTTGCATGTGAAGGGCTCCACGATCAATTTAGCAATGATTATATACAATGTTTGGTTAGACTTTCAAAATAAAGCTTGCTGACAAACAGTTCAGACATATAATGACTTTTGGAATGTTATTAATGTTGCCAAACGTTCGCGGTTTGGTTAGGTTCAGTATCCAAAACAACTTGGTTAGGTTGAGGAAATGTTAACTTACTTCTGCTGCAAATATAAAAAGCAAATCACTCTTGACTCTTTGTCACCAATGGGACACAAACCCTGTTATCTGGAGGGAAAGTCCACTGTATGATCAACCAAACCAACCCAACCTAACCACACCCATCAACTTGGATTGTTCTCGCTATTTATATTACTGTGCTTTGAGAAGTAACATGACGTACCTACAGTACAGCGTTAAAATTAGAAGCGTGAGCCCACTGACCTGGCTGTTGTATTTGATGTGTTTGGAGTGGGAGCAGGTTGGTCTATTGGTTGTTACTGTGAAGTACTGAAAAAAAAAAAAAAAAAAAAAAATCCTCCCAAAATAAGTGCAGAATAGAAGATGTAGGATAATATGAAGATGCAGGGAAATAAAAACTACAAACTGTTTCCATCTTTTTTAATCGTTCTCCCCTTTACGTGTCAAGATTAATCTGAATGAAATCCCACGTAGCGTCGTTAAACAATGAATATAATGAGTGTTGATTCTTCACATGACGTCACAGAAGTCAATGTCGTCAACGGATCAAGATTCCTTTTGTCTTTGGTATCTCTGTTGTCAATTACTTCAACCAAGACATGAATGATTCATTGAGAGAAAAATGAGTCCACATGTGGTTACACGTCTAATCTGCCCGATTGGCACTGCTGCATTTCTTTGAAGCCAACGCAGGCCACCCTCGAAAATATTACATCAGTCATACATCCAGTAATACCACAGATAAATCTTCAACGGAAAACTACATTTTTGTCTGTATCAGCTATCAGTCATGGTAATAAGATAATACCATCCCACTCCTGCTTTAGAGATTGCTAACAGAAATCTATCTTGGAGTTTGAGTCTGTGCAGTATGTGCTAGTAGGCTACACGCTAACGTCAAGTGAAACCTGACTGCAGGTAACCTCCCTTCTCCCCGTGAGGTGTTTCCTTTACAAACACTACACACAGCCCAGAGCCTCACTATACAACACTGACAATAGCGCTGCAATGTTGAAACACCAACACACACCTAAACTGAACACACCTGAGGGCGGTTTGGTTACACACTTTGACCTCCAAACAAACTCCTGTGATGCCGTCTGACGCATGCACAGTCATAACTGCTTCGGATTAAAGTGCACATTTAAATTTTCCACCCATCTCCAGCGAGCGTTCATGTATGTGGACACAATCACACATGCCCGAGTGCATGTGCGATTGTGTGATAATGCCGGGCCAGCCTGACAGGCACCGTGCATAATCGCTTTAGGGCGGGAATTGCACAACAATGTGGGTCTGGGTAATGCCTGTGGTTTGGGGCTCTCAGCAGTGAGCGGTCCCGTAAATGTTGCTCTCCTCGCTCCCTGTGTGTCTGCAGCCACACGCACACACACACACACACGCACGCACGCACACACACACCCACACACACACAGGCTATGAGAAATCGATGGGACACCACATTTTTTACGTGTGAAGAAGCGCTGCGGGCTTTCACTTCTCATTTGAATGGTGAAATTATTCAAAAATCCATACAACAACAGGTTCCTCTTCTCACACCGTAAAACAATGCTGAGGTCTTTCTGTGAACCCCCACAGGAGATTTTCCCAATTTTTCAGACTGATGAGAAGTTGTGATGGCCAACAGAGCAACAGCATATTCTGTGAAACAAACTGCCGTGCCCGGGCAAACCCACTGCCAAAACAGACGATCACGTGCTCTCGGCCTGCTACTACTAAACCCGCGCTGAGGAAAACAAAACAATCTGACTCATCCTAAATGACTGTTTACCTGACCACGGCGCTGGATGTCAACTTTCGACTCCAGAGTAAAGCAGCCTGCGTGGGCACCTGTGGGCTCTGTCCTGTTGAATGAGACTCGACTCTCTGCTTTTACCTTTTCATATATCACTTAAACTCTTCCACTCTCGGTCCTCTGGTATTAAGCCAAAAAAAGAACTGACAAAACAAAACTCTGGCAGGAGTGCTGCAGGGCTGTGTGATGCCAGTGTCTGAGGTGGGTGGAGACGCCCGTGCACACATTCGACATGATTTGTTTGAATTCGCTAAATGAAAGGGGCACTTTACGGGGATTTTCCTGGGTCCTTTCCATAGAGATAAATGCTCTGTAAGTGTGAAGTTTAGCAGCTGGAGCACCAGCTGTGTCACTAACTAAGGTTGAATATCACTTGTAATATAGTCACAGATAGTCATTATTCCGAAAGTCAGTAAACATACAGTTTTAACAGAGCATGCTCGAATTAAGTCTGTTTAGCTTATTTTATATCTGTGGATCATGTGTAAACCCACTCTGACGTCACCCACTGATTTGTGGACTAGATTGGCATCCCTTCCATAGAACTCTTGTTTTTTGGAGACAGAAGTGGCCATATTTGGACGAGGGTGGAGCTGGGGACGATACTGATTGGATCTTACTGAGAAACTGAGGACATGCCGTGGTAGCAACTTGCTTTATCATCTGTTTTACTCTAAAAGCAGCCATAATTTACAAAATGAACGTCATGCTGCACTGAAGAAGCCTTCATGTATCAACACATCCTCTTACCTAAACTATTTTAGAAGGTTGATTGCCAGCGACTCCCAAAACTAAATGCAGCGTTACAGTGACAGGCGTACTGAACTTTAGTCAGACGGTTGCAGTTTGGTTAGATTAGGCTACAAAACAACTTGGTTAGGTTTTTATTAAGTTACAAAAACTCCATTGTATCATTGACTTTTGGTTTCATGCTGGACATGAACAGCGGTCTCCTGGTTGAAGTCCTGTGCCTGTTTTACCCGACCGTCCACCACATCCTCCTCCCTGTGCCGACTTTGTCACTCTTTATACTCTGTCACCTGACTTCCTTCTTTGCTGCTGTAATAATTACTACAGCCACTAGAGGTTGCCGCCGAACAAGAGACATAAATATGGGTCATAATAAGCAACAGGGATTTTTTAAAAGGATTGAAATTGAACGGCTGCATAATAAAGCCAAATTGTCTTTTTCTGCTATAAAAAGCACTAAAACTCATTTCGTAACATTTTTAACAATCACAAAATGTATTCAGAAAGGAGTTAACAGATGTTTTTCTAGCTGCCTAAAATGTCTCATCAGTGCAGGGCAAACCTTGACCGAGCAACGCTTGGCAGAAATTTGACTTATTGTCCCTTTAAACTGAAACTTATTTACATGTTACATCAGCTCTGCAAGTTCTGGGCACATCTGAGTGAAGAAAGTCATTGCATCTGCAACACTGTCTGGCAATCAGAACTATGAGCAGACAGAATCAGAACATTTCGGAGACAGAACTTCACACTGTAAAGCCAAGGCAGACAGACAGCCAGCCAGACAGACATGGTCCTCTGTGTTATGTGTCTCACTGCTCTCGTCACTGCCTGTTGGCTTCCTCCCATGGCATTCTGGACACGCTGTTAAAGGTTTACTCCCGAACAATGACCCAGACAGCACCGGCACATGGAATCAATTGTCAATAGTGGTTTGAGGTTGTAGTGATGTGACTTCATAGCTACAGAACGGCTGGAACCATAAATAAACACACATGTCCCACACACAGACATAAACACCATTTGATATCCCTGCTGCGCCACGCTGACCTGCTTTACTCCCTATTTTTTTTATTTCAGTCAGTGATTAATATCCTAAAATGTTTCTCGGTCGGGGGAATAACAGACAGACAACAACAGAGAGTACTAATGACGGGGCTGAGAGGTAAACAAACGTGGGGCAGGACAGAAAAAGGAAAACACAAGGTTGTGAAATCATCTGTCGGGCCACTAGTTTCACACTGTTGCTCAATCAAATCAGTGTGGATGGCACAGTTACATCACACGGAGCATGACAATATTTTTCCCTCATACATCACATTTTTATACCCTGCTGAGCCAAAACCAAGCTGTTCATCTTGGAAACAGAACATTTTGTCATTTAAGTCATTCCCTGCTTCTTTCTTTTGTTTTGTTTTCTAAATCAAAGATACAATATGCAACATTTCAGAATTAAATTGTTTAAAAACAACTTGACATTGGTGATATGTTTTGTTGAGCTGTGTACTTATATTATCCCACACATTTCCAACAGTGTTCAAACCCAATGAAATCCATCATTTGAGTCAAGGTATGTTTAATTTGGTCGCCTGTCTCTATAACTTCTGGCAGATAGAGACTAAATGTAATGTGAATAAAACTTTATTGGCAATTTTGGTCGTTTAGCAATGAAGACAACAACGCCCATGATTCCATGATACTTCTTCATTTGTTTTGTTTTGATTCAGAGACGTGCATTTGAATGGTCTTTGGATCTGAACTCAACAATTTGACAATTAATGAAATACACAATCAATTCATTAAGTGATAATGAAAATACTCATTAGTATCTACCAGGACATCTCACACAGAGCGGATCAAAGACTAACAGGTAGCGTTCATCAATACACACAGCTGCTTTTTAACACCCATGGTGTGCCAGCTACAGTGATTCAGCACATCAAAGCACTATAAATGGTATGAAAAGCGAAGGGGAGGGATACAACGGCAGTGGGAAAGAGATACTGGATTAAAATCAGCTGGGGAGAAAAGGAAAGTCAGAATATCACACCACAATATAAAATATATAAAAGCCTGCGCTGGAATGTTCCCTGTGTCGACCCGTCTGTCTGTCTGCCATCGTGTCTGTGCATCTGCCAGGAGCAGGGCTTTAATTATGAGGCCCAGGTTATGTGCACACGCACACACACAGGAGACTAACGTCCGACATATCTCTAACACAGTGCCTCACAGTTCCGCTGACTAACCAGTGGCACCAGACTTTGGCCTGCGGCTCCCTGATTCCAGTAAATGTCTTGTTATGCAACTCCTAACAAGTGTCACCCAGTCTGAACTTAAAGCATTCTGGGGCTCTGCCTCTCTCTCTTTCTTTCTCTTCATCCCTTAATTTTTCTCTGAAGACAGTAAATGGTTAGCTCCATCGAGTTTGACTGAGGGGGGTCCAGTAACCCTTCAAAGCACTAAGTGTGCCCTGCTTTGTGCAGAGGCAGAAAACCAGGAATGGAGAGGCGGGCGGCGCAGGCAGGAAATGGGGAGGAGGGCGCGGAGAGCTCCTCCAGCTCTTTGCCTGAGAAACACAGCTGCCCCTCATGTCTTGGGGCAATGCCAAGGTTGGACTCCTCGACTGCCTCAGGGGGGTGAGAGGTGTGTGTCTGTGTGTGTGTGCTGAACCAGTAGAAACAGGAGGACTGCTGTTCTATCCAACTCCCTGTCCTACTAATACACATTCAGACCCAGAGAGACAAGCAGTTTGATATGAAGTGCAACCAGCTTTGTGCTCACTCAGGATTTGAATTCTTGGCGTCTGCATTTCTTGAAGCCAAGTTCCGCTGGTTCATGTGAAATACATTTTAAATAAGAACCTTAAGAACAATCAGGAAAGTTAAACCATCTAAAATTAAAGGTAATAAAACAAAACCGGGGTACAATGTGACTAAAAGACCCGATTATCAATCAGACGTTTGAATTGGGTTGGGAAACATACTGCAAGACAATGGAAATCCGTCACCGAGTCCGAGTCACACAGGATTCTGTTCTGACACAACCGTTTACTAACGGGAGGAGAGCTCAGAGATTACTTTTAAACTTCTGGCATTAAAAAGTGGATTTAACCTCACTCCTGTTTATCAACCTGACTGGGGCTGCAGAGAGGGGAGGGGGAAAAGAAAAGAAAGAACATGATTCTCTGGTGAGTCCTGAGTTCATTAAGTGGTTGACCTGAATTTAACGACACACCCTTGGTGCATGCTCTTGCTCGCTATCTTATGGCTAATGCACAATAATTGGGCTGATGATGGGGCTGTAGTGGTCCATGGAATAACATGCCCTTGGAAAAACTTATCCTAGCAGCCATAGCAAATATGAGATGCTTCACATATTCAGATGGACACTTTATATTATCAGTGTAACTTAATCAAGAAACTTGCATCCTTAATATCAATCAGTAGCGTGGCCCTATGACCCATGACGTGGTCATACAATCACGTTAGAGATGCAGAGATTCCACTTGTATCCCGACCTGCTACACGACCTCTCCTCTCCGTGATACCTACTGTGTTTACTGTAAGACTAAGAGGGATTGGAGTCAATGAGTGCATTTACATGGTAAAGACCCTGGTGTCACTTGCTGTACAATCTGCTCTGACCTGTGTGTTTGTCTGCTCCGGCACAGTTTGTTTTGAGATCCGTGGGAGTGTTTACCAGCGTAGGCTGAGGAATTTCAGGTCAAGAGAGCGCCGTGTACAGAGAAAACCTGCGACTGAATTGATCTCGATACTGACATCAAAGAGCACCTGAGCCATCCAGCTCCGCTGGCTGAAACCAAATATTTATCTTGTGGTGACGTACGTATAGTAGAGAAATACAAGAAAGAACAGAATTTTGGCCGGCATGCAAGGATGTGTGTGTACTGTATACAGTGTGTCATACTTGAAATACATACATTAATAACATTTGGAGGGAGATAAAGAAAGAAATGTGAACAAGACATATTAGAAATAAATAACCAGCTCTGCAGAGAGGCTTGGTGATACATAATTTGTGCCATCTGTTCTTCTTCCTGTGTGATGGCGCCCTGTGCCAGGGCCAGTGTCCAGTCCACTCGGAGAGCTTCTCCAAGCTGGTCCCACCTGGCACAACTGTCCTCAAACTCACACTGTCGCAGACGGCCTGAGAAGTGTGGGGGCTGTCGTGACTCAGTTTAGACACGACCGACTGTGGAGGATCGGCAGCGCTGAGAAACAAGCTCAGCCTCAAACAATTACAGAGCAGACAGCCTTAATCACAGATTAATGAAAACTTCATGTGCTTCAGCCCGTTCACTTCAGGTGAGCCTCGTCTGCTCCGAGAGAGAAATGATCCCTGATTAACGAAAGTGAATCACAACCGATGTTTTAGGGGCTGAACAGTCGATGGTGCCAAGAATCGAAGCATCTGTGTTGTGACTCCTGTCATCGAGAACACTCTTACACCACAAACTTTAGCCTGCATACATACTAATTATCCATGGGCAGAAAAATGTATCATTACAAACTTTGAAAATGGAATCTATTTGCTCTGAATCTGTATTTGATACTCACTGAAAAGTCAATGTAAAAACTTGTTTTTTTAAAATGTCTAAACATTTTTGCAAAGCGGGTGTCTTTGAAAGGAGGTCTGCCACACAATTTACATATTCCTGTTTTCAATCAGCCATGTTGCCTCAGTCCAGACAGACTGTGACAAGACAGCCGAGGATCAAAAAGCTCACCTCGCAAAAAAACAACCCGAAAGATTCACGGAGTTAAATACTGATTAACGAATTGAAATGTTTGGAAGTTACTTTTTAAATCCACTGAAGAACACAACAAAACCCATACGGCTGCCCACAGAATTCACCATTCTACATTGTCATGTTTCCTCAGTTCCTCTCTGGCTCTCGCCCCGGCTCATAAGTAAGCTCGCTCTGAAGAGAGACAATGTGTGATAGCCCCCCTGTGTGGAACCGAGGGGAGCTCTATGAATAACTCCCCTCGCAGCAGTGAATGGCACTTTGCTTTCCCACAGTATTACTCAGTCTACACCCCCAACATGGCAGGATAAGCAGCAGGCCCAGGCGGTGCCTGAGCGCCCCTCTCCAAGCCGCCAGTCACACAATAACTGTTGCATTGACGGAGCAACATAGAGAAACTTCACTTAATGAAGACACAAGACATGTTCAACGTCTTTTTCACTGGGACTCTGTTGCATGTTTTACAGATATGTAAATGATCTACTGTTGTAGAGTTAATGATGCTGGAGATAGTTAACTCACCAAGTCCCTTGTGTGAACTGACTCTTTTTATAAACATTTCATTAATCTGTTGTAACCAGTCAGTATCACTGAGAAACTGTTGACCGCAGCTGTGTTTTATGGTAACTGAGACATTGGTACCACTGCTGACAATCCTGTGGTGAGTGAGAAGTTGATTTCTTAACAAAAATGCTTACTACAACATTTTACAGTAAAAACTGTCAATAGGAAACATGGTCCTTCCTTTGAAATTTCAATACCAGCCCGGATTCTTTTCTCTGTTTATACTTCGTCGGACTCTACACGACTAACGCTCTGTAGCTGTTTGTGTTCTGAGGTGCCGTCTGACCTCACACTGCTTATCGATCCTTTATTTAGATCCCCCATTAGCTTCCACAAACTGAATATTATCCTTAGGTCCTCATTAAGGGTCTCACAATTTCGATTCTAAATCAAAAATTGGTCGATATGAGCTATCAGCTTTGATTGTCAAAATGAAAACCAGGATTGCCGAGTCTGCCTGTATTTTTTCTCTCCCCCTCCCCGCCTACTTGCGCACAAACATTGAAAGACGACACAGCTAGCTCTCCGGTAGCCTGCAGTTGCACTTCCAGACACACTGTGTGCACAAAGACGATCAGCTGACAGACAGCGTCAGACATGTTGGGTTTATTTTCTTTTTCAGAGATCCTTTATTGATTTGTTTGGGAAGAGGGTTTACTCTGGACACATTTGAGAAACTAAACATTGTAATAACCTGAATTTCTATCTTTTGTTGTATATTGTTGAATTGCGTTATTGGAACACAACCTGTTGTTGTAAAATACTTTTCTTTTTAAAAGACTATTTAAAAACATAAATGACAGTTGTCCTCAGATTTAGCAGCAATTTCCCTTGTTAATGCACCCCTCTTAGTTTTGTTTTATTAATTAGCCATAAGTATTTACTGCTCATTGGGGAAAGAAAATTCTCTTTAAAAAAAAAAAGTTCTCCTCTAAGCGACTATATCGATGTCCATACACCTTTTACACTTTTAATTATAAGCCTATTGTGCTTTTCTATTTTATTCTGATGTAGTTGTATTTTTGATCATTCTCTGGCACAAGAATTTCTTAAAAAGTTTTGTGTGCCACTCCAGTTAATGGAGTGATCGGAAAAGAACATTTGACATACAAATCCTAAAAGCAATAGAATAAAATAGATGCTAAAGTGCCGATGCATAGGATGAACACAATGTTGCTTTTCCATGAGGAACCAAACAAACATCACCACCCTCACACCACGCTGCCCAGTGCCCGCTCTGTTTACAGTGTGTATTTCACCACACTGAAGGGGTTTTTCCACTCATATAATTTGACTGACGGGACGATGTTTGACAGCTCAACATGTGTGCTGTCATTTCTGTAAACGCTGGGGTCAAATGGATGAGTGTGAATGCGGAAAACTGCATTTGTCTTCAGTGAACTTGGGAAAATGGTTAAAGGGCAAAAGCGGTTTGAGTTATGACTGATTTTTATATATCTGCCCGTATGATTCACAACTAAAGAAGAAGAAGAAATACTTGATGGCATTAGTCAGTGACATGAGTGTGTAATCTCTCAGCACATGACTCAAACATGGGAGCCTCCTCTGACAGGGGAAGAAAAAAAAAAAAAAACACTCGACAACTGCTTTAAATTTCATCGAGAGCCCAGACAGCCTATAACAGAGGGAAGCCGTAATAAATCTTTCACTGTGTGACTGCAGGCTCAATATGATTTCCCGCTGGGAGAGTAGGCTGTCATCAATTTATTGTCAGACACCACTGAAACTATGTGTCTCCAAAGTGAGGTTTACGCCCTTCAATAGCGTTCAGTGGGAGGGCCTGTCACACCACATCAGAAATTTTAAGTCCCCTCTTGTGTAATGTGTTGGACAGTTTCCAGGACACATGAATGCTTCTGGTATCTCCTTACGACACAGAGCCATCACGGCTCCATTCAAAGCACACACTCTGATACGGAAAAAAACTGATTTAGCCTAAAAATCTATCATTAACTTTACAATAACAGCCAAGGGAGGAAAGTGCCTCGAACATACCAGAGCCTGAACTCACAGCATTTTCAAAAAGCACACTGAGGGAACTGGCAAAGAGAAGAAAAAAAAAAAAACCCTGTTGAGTCAGCAGACTCATATAAATCACACACTGCAGGGAGAAGTCAGATGACTGTCTAAGGTCATGGTAGCAATTGGTCAGTTTGCTGAAGTGCCATAACTGGATGGATGACAATGAAGGGAGCAGATGATAAACAATTTCACAGTAAATGAACTCTTCATGCATCCTCCTTTGTCTACACATTGTGGGAAAAAACAAGGATGGCATGCAAATATCTGCAGAAGTGATAACCATAGATGATGCAGATGAAACATCAGCAAACCCTGACCAAAAAGC
Source organism: Pagrus major (assembly GCF_040436345.1). Lineage (NCBI taxonomy): Eukaryota > Metazoa > Chordata > Actinopteri > Spariformes > Sparidae > Pagrus > Pagrus major. Next base: position 6,933,080 of record NC_133216.1, read on the forward strand.
ATGATATAGTCACAATAAACTGACTGTCAAACAAGTCAGAAAAGCCAGAAAAGCCAGAAATCCCTGCAGGGATGTTGCAGAGATACCACAGGAGATAAAAACGTAGCATAAAGCACAATTAAGTCCCTGTGAAGTACCACAGACAGACAACTTTGTAGAGCTGGGACAGACAACTGCTTTATCAGACATGAGCAGCACTCACTCTCTCTCTCTCTCTCTCTCACACACACACACACACACACACACACACACACACACACACACACACTGTACCTCTTGGATTAAAGTAGCAACAGTAAAAAGAAAACGTACCTTCCAGCCTGCAGAGCTGTTGCTGTCCCCTTTGTCCTTGAAATAAGGCACACTCTTCACCATCCAGTCATAAATCTGAGACAGAGTGAGTCGGCTCTCAGGAGAACTTTCGATAGCTTTGGTTATGAGGTCTGCATATGACATATTCCCCCATGCGTTTCGCCGGGAGGAGCTGCTCTTCCTCTGGGCAGCGGCGGCAGCTGCGGCCGCCGAGGAGGACGAGCCCACCGGGGAGGAGAGCAGAGGCACCTGCTGCTGCTGCTGCTGCTGCGGCTGCTGCTGATGGTGGTGATGCGGGAGTTGCGGGTTCGGGTGCTGCTGCTGCTGCTGCTGATGTTGCTGCTGATGTTGCTGCTGTGGAGGTTGCTGGTGGACGCAGTTCTCCTGACACTGGAAATCAGTGCACAGGATGACAGGCTTCTGCTCCGTGAAGTCCTCGGTCTCCTCCAGCAGGCTGAGGTTGTTGATGAAGTCGCTGTTGCCGGCGGGCTCCTGCTTCACAGACGGCACCGGCGAGGACGTGTTGGAGTCGCCCGGGTTGATGAACTCCGGCCGGGGCAGGGGCCAAGTGCACGACCGCGGCCGCGACAGGGGCTCAAAATCCGGGTCGATCTCCACCAGGTGTGGCTGCTGGGCCGCTTCCGCCATGGTCGAGAGGTGACGGAGCCAAGTGTTACAATGTCACGTAAATGTGACGAGCCTGTCGCCCCTCTAAAGCGGCAACTTCGCCTCTCAAATGTGCGCACACACGAGATAAATGTGTCCGGGAAAACAGAGCTCCGCCTGCGCGCAAAGTCTGCACTGACAGTCACATCCCAAGCCGGTACAAATCTGTGTTAACAACAATAAAAAGTGTGTTTGTAAAAAGGCATTTCACGAGGAAAAGAAGTTGTCTGAGTGTCCACAGTGTGTTGAGCCGTCGGTTTGTTGTTGTTATCCAGTCGTAGTGATGTTCCGTCTGCGCCCCGGACAGCCTGTTGACTCTCTGAGCTGTTCAGCATGTGAGGACTTACTGGAACTATCATTTGTCGGGTGACACCGCCCACATTTTAGACTGACAGCACGAGAGAGCCAATGAAAAGCGTCAAAAGAGTTAGGTGAAAGAAAAAAAAGTCCTTGTTTTCATTCTTTCGTCTAGTAAACATCGTATCTGAGCACCCAAAAATGAACTTTTTTCTGTCAGCCGTGTTCCTCTCTGAAGATCAGCTCACCAGGGTTCGATTTTCTGAATCTCTCGGTGGTGTTTAGATGGATATAAATCCTAATAAAATATATTTTCGTTTAGCCGCTTAAACCATCAATTATACATGATTCAGTATCTATTTTGGATAAGTCATCTGCCATCTGATACATATGACAGATGAAAACAAGGCAAACCATATCATCGTGTGCAACTTACATTGAGATTAGGACAAAAACACTGCTGCTGCAGCCAATAATAAAAATGAATACAACCTCTCAAATCTGGCTGCACTGCAGAGACAGGGCTACATCTGTAAAGTACTGACACTTGGGATGAGCATTGTTTCCTGCTCATAAATAATACAAATATGTGTTTACTGTAGTAACAGAGCTGCAACTATTAATCGATTGGTTGTCAACTATTCCATTAGTAAAAGTCCAAATTAATTTGATTCCAGCGTCTTGAATGTGAATATTTCCCCGTGTCTTCACTCCTCTATGAAAGTAAACTGGATATTTGTGGGTTGTGGACAAAACAAGACACTTGAGGACGTCATCTTGGGCTTTTAGAAACCTTTTACAACACAAGTAATCGATTAATCGTCAGTTTGCATCAGTTGCAGCTCTCTTTTATTATTATTATTATTTTTTATAAGAAGACACAGTGAGAGGAAATCAAACAGTCGGTGTCCTCAGCTGCAGGTTAACCGCTGCTGTTGGACCAGGAGCTGTTCGGTCTTGACATGGAGTGACATCTTGTGGTCATCGTCAGGTATTACAACCAGACACTCGTCTCTTCCGTATTGTGCTCCCTCTTCATTCAGCGTGACAAAGAGCTGAAGTCGGGCTTTTTGTGCCTTTCAGGCCTTCTTATCTAATCAGCTCCAGCTATCAGATAACATGTTGAGATAGGAAGAGGCACAACAGTGTCAAGCCGGTATGACTTTAAATAAAACTTGCATTTTTCGTTTCAAAATAAAATAAACGTCCAGCTTTTATTGATTTAATACTTCAAATTAATAAAAGCAAAGTAGCACACAGAGCGAGGAGAAAATAGCGTGATTTTCTCAGCTGTACAATCACCAGATGATATTTAGAAGTCATATCCATTAAAGGCAGAGAGTCCACAGTGTAAAGATGTAACAGCCCAATTATACCCAGAATTATCATGCTTGAATTTTGGGTATGAAATAAACAACTTCCTGCATTGTTGCGGCTTCCTCTTGATAACTTCTTCCAGCTTCCTGCGTCTGCGCTTGGTCTGCGTAAAGTGCGCACCTTAACGCACGCATGGCAAGACAACTTGATGCAATCCGCCAAAAGATTACTCCAGACGTCAAGAAAACGAAAGCACAAGACGATGTCACATTCTTTTAAGTCTTATAGCAAAACCGGGCTGAATTTAAAGGAAGCCCGTACCATGACCTCGGTTCCTGAAAATGCCACTGTCATTGTGCAAATGGGTATGCTCATAATGAAACTTAAACGACGTGATCTAGTGTAGGCGATTCAAACTCATCTTGTGCACACTTTAGTAACGTATTGACAGCCTGTGGTGCAGTGAACGCTGGTGCTGTTTGTGAGGAACACAAGCAAAGGTGAAGATCAACACGCTGTAGCAGACTGAGGAGAGCACAGGTGAGGTCAGATATATCCTGACTTTATTGTCCTTTATTGTACTTTCATAACTTTACAGATAATTACTAATTTTCCCCATTCTACAAGTTTAAAGTTTCAGGTTCACAGCATCTTTTGAATCATCATGGCTCCACATCCCACGATACAGGCGATCATCGACACCACAGCTGGAGCAATAGGTGGGTTAACTATCTATCTATCTGTCTATCTATCTGTCTGTCTGTCTGTCTGTCTCTGTCAAAAACTCAACCTAACCTGTCAAAAAGTCAAGTAATTCATCAAAATGCAGCTAGTATCCAACTAACTATTACACACAAGTAACTGTGCGTTGTGTTTTGAAGAAGAGGACCAAACCAAGATATCTTTAGAGGTGAAGATATCTTCACCGTATATTCTGACAGAACAGGTCCAGGCTACTGCAGAAACAGGCAAACCTTTTAATAATGATAGTAACTCTATTTGTATAGAACCTTTAAAAAGAGATACAAAGTGCTTTACACACAGTATTTGTGATGGTAATTGCAAATCTAAATCTAAACAGCAGACAGTGTAACACAGGGAAATAAAATAAGTAAAAACTGGGTAATGAAACAAAGCTACAATCATCTCAATCAGGTGTTAGACATTTAGAATATGGTATGCCAAAGATAACCTCTGAAACACACACCAGTGAGGTTCTTTGTTGATACATTTTTTATGGATGACCTTCAATAGAAAAGAAACTGTTGTCTTTGGTCATGATGTGATGAGATCAGCACCATTAACCCACTGTGAGTCTGTGTACCAAAGTGAATCTATTTGGAGAAAACTTGACAATAAAATGTGTTTAAACCATCATGACATCCATCTTTATCTGTTGAAATCCTTTCTCAGGTGGCACAGCTTGCGTGCTGAGCGGTCAGCCGTTTGACACCACAAAGGTGAAGATGCAGACGTTCCCCAAACTGTACCGCAACTTCTTCCACTGCTTCATGTCCACCTACAGGGAGGGGGGACTGCGTGGGTTCTACAAAGGCACGACCCCCGCCATTGTGGCCAACATCAGCGAGAACGCCGTGCTCTTCTTGAGTTACGGTCTCTGTCAGGATGTGGTCCGCTATGTGTCCAAGACGGATAAAGGGGCCGAACTCAGGTTTGACACTAACGTTTCTGTGCATTTATTCGTGTGTCCATAATGAGTTTACAGTGTTACTTCTTGTAAGTCTGTCATGAGTCGCTGCTTCCTCTATCCACACCCTGCAGAGGAAAGTATGTCACGACTGGCTCCAGTCTCACAATTTTACATCATTGTAAACTGAATATGTTCGGGTCTTTTGGGGACACACAACAGAATATGAACAAGTTTCTCCTCAAGCTGAACAGCAGGGACAGACTGCAGTGATGATGTTGTTTGGAGACAAATTACTGCAGAGACGGTGAATCATTCAATTATTTCTGAGACATTATTACAGCCAAGGGCTGAGCTTTGTATCCTATTTACATCCTTCTCCAACATCCTGCCTCAGAGAACAGATTACCATGTTGAGCAGCTCACAGTTTTCCAGTCTGGATTGTAGCAGCTGGACAGTAAGAGTTCACTTTTTACAGACGTTCTGGAGATTTCTTCGCTGTGAAAGAGACAGATGTTTGGGTTTGTTCCTGATTTTACTATTTTCCCCTGATCGTAACCGCTCACTAATTGGGAAAAAAACTATAAAATGTTGAAGAAGAACAACAAGTTTCTTTTAATTGGATGTAAAGATATAAGATGGGAATGACTCTCAATCTTACAAACACTTAATTCTGAGAAGTTTCTGGTTCACTACGAGTCAACAGTCAACAAAGTGTCAACAAAGGAAAATAATCTTACATCTATTTTCCTTACTTAACACAAAAATATGACTGTGCACCATCTGAATTCAAGTTACTCTCTTTTACCAAAGATGAGCATATTTGCCTCATTAACTCATCGTAAAACACACTTCATTCAATATTGACATATACAAAATAAAAGCAAACAGTTTTGGTCGCTCGCTGCTGGTACCCGACTCTCTCTCGCTCCTTCTCGCCATGTCTTCTTGTCCCCGGTAGGAAGGAATGTTTGTTTGTGTCTTCCTGTATGCACACTAAAAGCCCTTTGTGACTTTCTGCTATTGAATCCTTTCCATCGCTCATCAGTGATACTCAGAAGGCATCCGCAGGGTCTTTAGCCTCTATCTTCTCCGCCATGGTGACATGCCCCACCGAGCTGGTGAAATGTCAACTACAGGCCATGCACGAAATGGAATCAAGTGGCAAGATCGTGAGCGGACAGAGAAGGTTGGTGTGACCGAATCATGACGCGGGAACGAGCAGAACGTGTTTAGTTTCACACTTTTAACTGTGTTTTGTGCTGTGACTCCAGCACGCCGTGGACAGTCGTGAAGACAGTGTTGAAGACAAGTGGTCCCCTGGGTTTCTACCAAGGACTGACATCCACCATCGTGAGGGAGATGCCGGGTTACTTCTGCTTTTTCGGGGCCTATGAACTGTGTCGGTCTAAGTTTGCCCGGTACATGGGCACGGACAAGGACAGCATAGGTATGGTTTTTATTTCCCATTTAACTTTAATGAGCCATTTTTTTTTCTGTGACCCACTCCCACAAAATAATTCTGGTCTTTGTAGGTGTTCTTCCACTCATGTTCAGTGGTGGATTTGGAGGAGCTTGTCTGTGGCTGGTGGTCTATCCCATAGACTGTGTGAAGTCCAGGATCCAGGTGCACGCTTTAACTGGGAGGCAGGCAGGCTTCATAAAGACCTTCATGGGTATCATACGCACTGAAGGTAAGATATCAATTAGAATAAACTTCTGTCCTGTTCTATTCATAATGAGTTCAGACATTCAGAAATCAGAAGTAATCTCTGCAGAGACAAACTTTTTACCTTAAAGGATAACTCAGTGTTACAGGAGTGCAACGGTAGACCAGTGGACTGCTTTTCAAAACATACCACAGCCACAAAAGGCACACACACTTTATTGTGTAAAGTTGGTGGAAGAACCCTTTTCTGAAAAAAGACGTACTGTAGAGAGCATTACAGACATTGTGGTATTACAACCACCATGTAATACCAAGGTGCATGGAGAAGGGACAAACACTGAAGAGGTCAAAACTCCAGCGACACTTGTAGTATATAGAACGACTTTATTGTCAGATCCACGTCACAATAAAGTTGTTCTCTATACTGCAAGTGTTACAAGAGTTTTGACTAAGATGTACACGGACTGTATTTTTTTAAGGTTATTGTGTCTTGAAATTTTGTGTTCTTAGCAAACAGTAAGAATAAAACTTGGTGGAACACCTGAGATAGTTGAAGTACCAAAAGGCGTTAAAATGGCAATGGGTCGCCTCAAAGAAGCTGAAGATTCAGGTTAGGCATAAGCTCTGAATAAAGTTAAAGTGTTTTACATGTTTCAGATCAGAGCAGCCTCTGGGATATTTTTATTCCACTGTTCTCTGTGAACCAGACACTGTAGTGTGTGAAAAACCACAGTCTGACCTGATTTGCACATTTAGTCAAATATAACTGTACATCTCATCTCTGTCTGAATGCTTAATGCACTGAGTCACCGCCACATGCCACACCATCTGCACCATCTGTTGGCACCATGGGCCTCAGAGTTCACAGAACAGGTCGGATACTTGTAGAATTTCTTTAGAAGAACAGTAATTGATAAATTAAAGGAGTTTTTCTTTTCATGACTTTTGAAAGCCAGAGCTTGAGACTGTAAATGTTTGTTGACGTGACACAAATAAAGCTCCACTTACAGTCACGCTGGTTGAGCGCAGTATGTTAGAATGTCAGAAATTGAATGTTGACTCGTGGAATGTAGACTAAAGTTAATGCAAACCTTTACACCCCGAGTTTCTTATGTGCATAAATCCTAAGCTACAACTACAACAGCAGCCCTGAGTTACAGAAGTTACATTATGGTGATCCATTTTCAAACAGGTGAAAAAAAATATTTGTCTTTCTTCTTTGTTTTATCTTTCTTCCAGGTGAAATAGGTTTTTTCAAACTTTTTTCAACTTTCCTCTTTTTTAAAAAAAAAAAAAAAAAGAAAGACAAAAATTGAAACTGGATCATCAGTTTTTCTTCTCAGGGCCTCTGTCCTGAGTTGCAGCTGACCCTTTTAGACGTTGAAAGCTGTAATTGCACCACCGCCGGTCTGACTTGGATGCAGAGTGTGAAGCATTTTGTTAGAAATTGGCCCAAGCTGGGTGCCTGACTCATCTGTGGGGAATGGCCTGTGTAGCTGTTTGACTCTGTCTTGTCCCACAGGGTTCACTGCTCTGTACTCTGGCCTCACTCCTACCATGATACGCACCTTCCCTGCCAACGGAGCCCTCTTCCTGGCTTATGAGCTCAGTCGCAAGTTTATGATGGAGGCAGCTGGTGCCTGATGTGGAGGGTCGTCACCATTGAATCAAGTATTCTGATGAAACCCTGCCATGTCTTCTTGTATTTCTAAAATGAAATGACTAATAATAAGTAATAAGTTTTATTGTGTCTTTATGTTTGATTAAATGTGACCAAAAAATATGCAAATAATGAGGTTTTGGTTATGGCTGTTGATTTGAATATATTGTGAACACATGGTGATTAAGAAATAAAGTATTAATCCCATAAGTCTTACTGTCATACTTAACCTTATTTTTTATACTGTTTGGTCTTGTTTTTTGTGTGTGTGTTTGTTTTAGTTTCTTTCTATTAGCTGAAGGATATTCTGCCGGCCTCGCTACAAGAGGATCCTGTTCATGCTAAACTAGTTTTAGTTTAGTTTCCTCTTGCAGCAGAAAAATTGTTCTTGCTTCTTGATCCATGGGAGTTAAGATTAGTTAGAAACCATACTCTTTTTTCATAATACTAATAAAAGGCATAGGTATGGATGGCTCCATACGGCTCAACCAGCCTAATCTAAGTCCCCGGAAAACTAGATTCCAAATTGATTTCAAAAGAAGTCATTTGCAACCACAGTACTAGCTGTATGGAGCCATTTTATGTTGTTTTTTTTGTTTGTTTTTTTTTGTCATCATTTGTGTAGGAGAATGCTGTAACACTGTTCTGCTGTGAAGGTCTAGACATGTTTTGTCGACTATAAAACTTCATCATCATCTTGGTGGGGGGTGCAGTCTGTAATGTACTTTCTGTTTCCAACATGCTGATTGTCAAACTAAAACTTAAGATACAGGAGGAAGTGAATCTTTTGCCTTTCTTGGAAACAATTTTGAAAAGAGAAAAAAAAAAAAAAAAGACGCTGCCAGTAATTGTGAGTAACCCAGCTGGACGGGATGTACAACAGACTTGACCTAAACACACACAAAAGCCTGAAGAGTACACACCCTGATGTTTTTGAAACATGTTTTTCATCCCATTACAATAAACTACCAAACCATCCATCCATGCTACCATCTTGCTTGGATTTTAAACTTGTGTGTTGTAGCATTGTTAACAAATGAGCCTGGATTCACAGGCACTCATGTACTGTAGTGAGCTGTCATGTGACCAAGTATCATGTGACAGTTGATTAAACCTCACTGGAAAATGTTGGCAACAAGCAGCTCCCATGTACACACACTGTGTACTTACCTTGAACATACTGTGATTATGTATCTACATTACTCAGTTACACAACATTACCGTTCAAATTTGCAATCGATAAAAAGTCTGTCAAGTTCATTTCCTTTGGTAAGTTTGGGTGTCTTTACCTCACACCTCCCCCCTCTCCGCCTCACACATGTTTTGTCTATGTATTTAACGCTCTCCTGAAATCTCCTCGCACATTTTAAATACTGGTAAAACTTCCATTCTAAGGGAGGAGAGACATGATCACATCTTCTTGTGCCTGCACCCGCTCTCATGTTTCACTACTTGGATGCCACCTATTGTTTATTCATAACCTGCACCCAACAGGTGTCAGACTACTGGATGTGAATGTATAATGGGAAAGCACAAGAGCTCAACTCATAGCTTTCCATCACAGGAGCCACATAGAGACTGCTTCGGCTGTATGGTTCATGTTACCTGTTGGTACCCACCAACCAGGTGAGGTGGGAGTTTATGTGTGTGTGTCAGACTCATGAGATGCAGCAGGTGATGAGGGACGTGAACAGGCCACACCCCGCAGGGAGAGCAGACAGGTAAACAAGTGCAGCGCTGCTTCACTCGCTTCATCACAGCGACAACATTCTCACTAATGATCTCAACAACGTCCAGCACGGCCGAGATGGTGACACAAGGCAAATTTCAGATCAACGCTGTGGATACTGTCGAAGGTAAGGACTTTTTATGATCTTTTAAAAGTGCATGTTTCACTTTTACTGTCATTATATCCGGTATTCAATACAGTCGAGGGCCCCAGGGTGCTGTTTTTAAGGGACCCAGGAATTCTTGCAGGTGTCCCTGCTGATCAGAAAACCAGACAGAGATTACAGAATACTTTGACACAACATAATCCAGAGTTAATTTAATTGTCTTTAAAGCTTTCTTTTTACTTACAATGTTCATTATTATTGTGAATCAAAAGGCATTTTTTCACAATAATAATACAAAGTTTACTACACTACGACACACGGTGAGGACACAACAACAGATTCTAAACAAGAAATACTTAATCAAACTAAATAATCCAACAATATTTACATACATTTGAAATCTATATGTAATAATTGAATATGTATTGATACACATCTCAAGCAAATTAATCAAAAATAGTTTGGTTTCACTTGATGACGTCAGTTCCCAGAACTCCTACCTCTACTGAGACAGGCTGTTTAGAGCATTAGTCATGGTCCATCCATTACACTGACTGGCTGCTAGTCTCGCTCACAGCCCACTCACTCCACAAATAAAACCTGATTCACAACTGGATTTTTTTTTTTTCGTAAGTTTTTTGTTTTTGTGATTGACACTTAAAGATACAATATGTAACATTTCAGCATTAAAATGTTTAAAAACAACAGGACCTTTTTTTTAAAACATATATTTTGTTGAGTTATGTGCTTACATAATCCCAAGTGTTTACAACAATGTTCAAATCCAGAATATCCTGTTATTTACTGCAGAGTCACAGAGTGAGGAAGGATGGCAAATGTGACTAAACCAAAGTCCTTTTATGCAAGTTTTGACCCTCATCAGCCATATTGGCAGTTATTTCAGGCGAACAAGACCAGGCCCTTATCTAGATGAATGAGGAGAGAGCCATAACTTCATTTTTAATGGTCACTGTGACATAAAAACTGCATGTATAGAATCATCATTTAATAATATGTCTTTTTTAGAAAAAAAAAATTAAAAAGTTTGGTATAAGGTTTAAAACATGTTTCTTCAACAGGTTATCCTTCTGTTACACATGCGTGTGGTTTCACCAACGTCTTTTAAGGCCCAGAGTTTAATGTCTGATGTTTGAATAATCTCACCTTTCTTGATAATCCTGTGCATTAGAGTGATATCCTTCTTTTTAATGCCTATAAAAAAGTCCTAAACAAGGAAAAAATGATTTCACTTAAATGTAATGTATACACCTTTGTGATGTGATGTGGAACGTTGTGCTTAACCCACTGACAGTATTACATTCTATTAAGTCTATTGTTCCTATCAGTGTTTTACGGAGAAAAAGAAAAGTTTTTTTCTGGTGCTCCTTTTTCTAAGTTCTAAAATATTTTTTTTTTCATGTGTGGAACAGAGTGAAAAAAAAATTGTATTAGGTGAATTTTTTTTTTTATGTGTCGAGCTGAGTAAATTTTTTTTTTCATGTGTTCAGAGGAGTAAAAGATAATTTTCACGAGTGAAATATTTTTATTCCGTGTGTGAAACCCAGTGAAAAATATATTTTTCCAAGTGTTTCTGTAATACTCATTTTGACCACAAGGGGCAGAAGTGCGCCACTACTCATGTCCTTAATAAGATGAAAAGCATCCAAATTAAATTTTCACTCGTAAAAAAAAAAAATTCACTCGGCTTGACACATAAAAAAAATATTTTCACCAGTGAAAACATTTTTTTTCACTCTGTTTCACACATTAAAAAAATATTTTAGAACTAAGAAAGAGGAGCACCAGAAAAAAAAATTCTCCCTTGCCCCTCAGGGCTTCCGTAGTGTTTCTATACTTTGTCTTTTCTGAAAGAATTGTGATCATGAATATGGTTGTTTCTTGTCCACTAAAAGCTCTTTAAGGAAAAAATGTTCTAGCATCGTCCTTCAACAGCACTTAAAAATGTCAACCATTCACTGCCTCCAGCTTCTCAAACCTGAGCCGGATATGTCCGCTTTATCATTGCAGATTTAATATCTTTAGATTTTAGACACAAGGGTACATCTTAAAGTGCAGTAGCTTGTTTTGTCCTTACAGCAGTCCAAAATACAAAGATACTCAATTTTACAATGAAAACCAAAGGAAAAAATCAGACATGAGATGCTGGAAGCATTGGATGTTGTTCTCTTGTTAGATGAGAAAATGAACAAAAATAAATGAACAAACCTACTTCACTTGTAGAGGTCACACTGGGCTCTCAGACATTATGTTCTGCATTTTTCCCCCCATTTTTATAGACTACGTTATTGATCAACTAATAAACAGAACAATCAACACACTGACGATAACTGAAATATTAGTTAGCTGCAGCCCTGTTAACTGGGAAATTTACGAGACTAGACAGTTTTTTTTCTGTAACTCCATCACAATGTAAACATTTTAGGAATGATACATAAATAGTTCAGCAGCTTTACACAACATGCTGTGACTCAGGTGGATTTGAAGTTACGTGACCTCCCTCAGAGATTAATTACCTCATTAGTGACAAATGAGACGTCTCGCTGCCTGATTGCATCAATGTTTTGTGTCACCTTTAATAAAAGGTGCCGTCCCACTAGATCGTGTTGTGTTTAAACTGTTTAACTGTATCACAAAATGACTATAAACAGTGTTCTGTCTGGATTCAAGCACTCACAAATGTGGAAGAAGGTGCCATGTAAAATATGCAATAACTAGTATTTTCCATACATACATGTACAGTAACATACATCCCTCTGTGTACTCCAGTAGAAGCTTGTGAAGTGTTTTTTACTCTCTCTACAGATAAAAACTCAGGCAGACTGGGATGTTTCGGTTGGATACTCGTCCTCATATCCCTCCTCTTCATAGCAGTAACCTTCCCGCTCACATTATTTATGTGTGTTAAGGTGGAGTATATTCTCATTGTGGTACTACTGATCATATCCACTGTAGCAGCACTGTTTTCCTCATTACTGAAAAAAATAACTCTAGCAGGACTGCAAGAAAGATGAGTGTGGACACATACATATAGCTGAAAACCATATAAGAAGTGGATGCCGACTATGCCAGCGTTGTTATGGCTAATATGGGTCTAACCATTACAATGATGCATTTGCATTTAGTTGACTGATGTGACAACATGTCAGAGTTAACTTTTATCTTTTACAATAATTTGTTTTTCCTCTTTCTAATGTTCTCTATGGCTGGCCACGTTTCTACCATCCAGATAGTGAAGGAGTACGAGCGAGCTGTCATTTTTAGACTGGGCCGGATCACAGACAGGAAACCTAAAGGGCCAGGTTCGTCATTTAATCTGTTGCTATTCACTGTTGGGGAAAATGTCCAGAAACTGGTTTCCTGACTAAAAGACCAATTCAATTCAGTCCAATTTAAAAATTACCAAGCAGATAAACTAAAGTAATTACACCACGTTAATGAAGGCTCTCAGTCATCCAGGTCACGGTACCTTTACCTGCTGCAACATTAAGGAAATGAACACATTAATGCATCAATGATTATAATCCAATAATATAATAAATATTATACTTAAATATGTTATTCTACATAATGAATACTTTTACTTTTGGTACATTAAGTATATTTTGATTCTGATACTTTTGTACTTCTACTTCAGTAAAAATTGAGATGTTTGAGTTTCGCTTGTAACAAACGATTATCTACATTATTGTATTGCTACTTTTACAAATACAAGTGTACTACTTCCTCCTCTCATATAGTGATCTGAATAGATTGTCAAAGTACTTGACTGATGGATACTCAAAAATAAAAGCAGGCTCTTCCTTCCAGGACTTTTCTTTGTTCTGCCCTGCACTGATAACTTTGTGAAAGTCGACCTGAGAACTGTGTCCTTTGACATCCCTCCACAAGAGGTATGTTTTTCTTTCTTTCTTTTTTTTTTTTTTACATTTGTTCGATTGAAATCAAAAGTGTGAATCTCATGTGTGTTTCTCCTGTATCCCAGCTCGTCTCTGTCATTATTAAAAACTGCTGATCATCTTCCTGGGTGAAATGGTGGCAGCATCATAATTGGAGCTTTTTGTCATTGTTGCAGATTCTAACCAAAGACTCAGTGACAGTGTCTGTGGATGGCGTGGTGTACTTCCGCATACAATGCCCCATCTCATCTGTGGCCAATGTGTCCAACGCCCACTCATCTACACGACTGCTGGCTCAGACCACTCTGAGGAACGTTCTCGGTACTAAAAACCTGTCAGAGCTGCTGTCAGACAGAGAGGGGATATCTCTCAGTATGCAGGTGAGTAAACTGTGTGTTCATAAAGACCCGGAGGGCAGAAAAGAGGGATGGGAATGTTGCATTTTAAAACTATGAAGAGAGGAATTGTTGAACATAAAATAAAAACTAATTTATGCTCTGGTGACCCCTATTAGTTAAATGTAGGCAACAAAAAAAACTAATATTTAAGCCAGCTTCCATTTTAGCCTTCATCCAAACACTAATAAAATGTAGCTGTACAGTTGGACTGTATATGTTTAAAAGTCCAATATCTACTTCATTACCCTCCATATTTTTGTTATAATAATTTGTTTGTGTTTTGACCAGGTGCAGAATTAAAAAAATAATAATAAATAAATCAGAAACTTGAAATATTATCCAGCTGGAGTTTTTTGACCTGTTCTCGAGTCATAATCACAGGAGAGAAAACAAATTAGTTCAGACAGAAATGTTTTTTTTCTTGCTTGCCTCTCAGCGGTCCTGTACAATTTGTACATTTGAGATGAAAGATGTTCAGACATCCAGCAGACATGGAAAAACTTCATCACCATGTTTCTAACCAACTGATGAAGTCCGAAATTCACTCACTGTTTATACATATATTTTGGTTTAAACCAACAGAAAAGACCTGAATCTTTAATTGGACCCTTTTAACCCACTGTCGTTAACTTTGTGTGTCTGCTGGTTGGCGCTGTGGGTTCATCAGAGCCTGTTTACATAAAACTGCTTTTGCTTCTGCTAAAACAGCACTGATGAGACCAATGAGGCTGAACCAGAGAACAAATGTGCAAAACCCAAATAATGAGTTAATAAAGGCTAAAAGGCTCCATAATCTTGAAGAGTTGCATGATACATTTCATAGTCATTAGATTGCTTGCTTACTAAAACATAACTGGAGCGAACACTGGTTTTATGTGATGGAGTATTTGTTGTTAAATGATCCTCTTCAGGAATCCCTGGATGAAGCCACTGATCCGTGGGGTATTAAGGTGGAGCGTGTGGAGATCAAGGACGTGAAGCTGCCTCAGCAGCTGCAGAGAGCCATGGCAGCAGAGGCAGAAGCCAGTCGGGAGGCCAGAGCAAAGGTAAAGAGGGAGGACGATGAGAAGATTTAATTGGGTTTCCTCTTGATACACTCTAACCATGACAAAGAAGGGGAGGAAGGAATGATGATTGTGTGTGTCTGTGTTTCAGATCATTGCAGCAGAGGGAGAGATGAAGGCCTCCAGGGCTCTGAAAGAAGCCTCTCTGGTGATCGCTGAGTCACCCTCTGCTCTCCAGCTGCGTTACCTGCAGAGCCTCAACTCCATCGCAGCCGAGAAGAACTCCACCATCATCTTCCCTCTGCCCATAGATTTGTTGCAGGGATTTATGCAGAGGAAGTGAACAATCTCATACTCACTAAAACAAAAACTTGGTTAAAGTTGACCCAGTGTGGGGTCAAGATAGCACTGACGCATTACTAATTTTACCCAGTACCATTTAATCCAGTAACCCAACAGTAATATAAAAATAACACCAATACTGGCTCAAATTGTGCTATATTGATGCCACACTGGCTCAATTTTTAAGCCAGCGTTATTTAATGTGTAGCCAGCAATCAATCAGATTCACACAGCAGCCATTTTTCTCTGACATCGTGCTCATGGTGGGAAGCTCAAGTGTGGTACTGCTTTTTCAGGTTGCAAGTCCTATGAATGTAGGGAATCTAACAAGACGTTATCATTTCACTGCTTCTTGATTGATCAGCAACTGAAAAGACAACTGAAACGCACTAATTGATGTTTCTGAATGCTAACGTTAGCTAACAGGTTATCAAATATGTTGTTTTACCTTGAAATATGGCCTAATGCCCCTCAAGATGTTAGCTATCCAACATCATTTCAGTCGCTGATCAATGAGGAAGCGGTGAAATGGAAACAATTTGTGAGATTCCCTACATTTATGTGACTTGCAACCTGGAACCCAGAAGTATCTCGGAGGAAAATGGCCGCTGTATGAATACTGCAATTAAAACAGATTTGCACTGTTGTTATTGTTACTGCTCTAAGCTTCAGTGGCATCTCTTAAGATAACGTATGGTACAGAAGGCCTTGTGTTTTTACTGCTGAACTGCACGCTCATGCATTATAACTTATTATAGAAAGTTTTCTATTTTTACTAAAACAAAAGAATAGTTTCATGTCATTTTCCTACGTAAGAATGGAAAATATAGAACAGAATAATTATGTATTTAAAGACATAAATCCACACCAAATCTCACATTTGGACCCTTATTTTGTTCTTGTGATTTAATACTTAAATACAAAGTGCAACATATACAGAATAGACATTAGTGTCTCATCACTGACCACAATAATTTAACCAGTTAAGCTACAGATGCAGTTCTGGAGGAGGACAAATAAATAAATACATAAATAAATGAAATGCACAAGAAATGTAAAACAAAAATAATGCACATTATCAAGACATGCTTTCATATAACTTACGCAGAGCATGAATTTCTGAAATACTGAATCTTTACAAGAGAAGTCCTGAAACAATCAACTGAAGTACCAGCATCCACCCGATACACCGACCTTCTCTGACACTGGATGTAAACTGTAAACAAAACTTCTTATTCTAGTGTCGAACAAACATTCAGTAAATGAGCACAAGGTCATGTCCACAGGACACAGAGGCAATCAGAGTACCTGATGGAGGGAAATATTGTTAAACATCAATCAGCCAAGTTAAACATCATATCATCTAATGCATCTCACCTACAACCAAATCTCTGTTTGAGCTAATTGTATGTGTCTGGGGGTGCTGATTATTATATCACATTATTATAATAAAGCAATATTTCTTCAATCTACTTTCATATATGTGTTGACTGCACTATGCTCTTTAAAATAGTTCAACATATTCTGTACATCCAACTAATTTTTATAGAAAAGGCTATCTTGCAGGAGACAGTTGAGCTGAGTGGTAATGTAAACATGAGCAAAGTATATTAAAACAAAAGTATAATTAATTGAGAAAACAGTTATGGCAGTTGCTTCCCTTCTATTACTCATAATTCTCCTCAAGACCTGAGATTATTCTCTACACTGAGAAATGAGGTAACAGCTTGCAGGTTTTCAGGATTCTCTTTTCTTTTGAATTCAAAACAAAGGATTTCTGCCGAGAGTCAATTGGAGGTACAAACTGATGTTTAGATGCCATATTAGTTTTTTTGTTCATGAGGGTTTCTGTGGTAACTTTCAGAAGACACAGAAACAATCAGAAAGTTTGAGTCAGCTGCAAGACTGATGATAAGGTTCACTTAAAGAAAGTATGGAAAACTGTGCGTCTGCAACAAAATGAACAGAAACTGGATTTAAATGCATTCAGGTCAAAACGTGTTGACGAGAACCGCGACGTCTGCACCATTTATGTCAGATTCTGCAGCACTGAACTCCAGACATGTGACCGCTACAGTACACGATGAACTGCTGTGTTGAAAGATTTACTCTTTGGTGGTTTCTACAGATCCTGCACCTTCATTTTGTAGGAAAATTCTTTTGTTTTCCTGATCTGACTGGTAGGGGGCGACATCTCACATTAAAAAAATGCAAGATTAGTCTGAAACAGTATAATACAGTGATTTATGTCTTGGTTTCATTTGACTTAATCCTGCTCTGTTTTATTAAAAAAGAGATGTGACGTGTGTTTCCCCTTCCAGACCATCCTCATCAGAAAAAACACCATACAGGTTGACTGTGAAAGCAGCTTATTACCACTCATGGTTACATTTTTTGATAGGCAGCGACCTCTAGTGGCCATAGTAAATATTACAGCAGCAATGGAGGAAGTCAGGTCAAGTAATATGAAGAGAATTGACCACAAAGGGAGGAGGACTGGATGGAGGGCTGGGGTAAAGTGTTTTCCTAAACCTAACTAAGTCGTTTTCTTGCCAAAAGCTGACCAAACTGCAAACGTACGACAGAAGTCCGGTACGCCTCTCGCTGGTACGCTGTAACGGTTCTGTTGTTTTGGAAAACGGGGATATTTGTCGTTTTGGGAGTCACTGGTAATTGACATATTCAGTTTGTATGAGGACGTGTTGCCCCTTCACCCTTCTGCTCCACATCGTCACACTGTAATCCTAAAACTAAAATGCATTATAACTGGAAGACAGAACATGCTTTAAAGAGAGCAATCCATGTACAGTTTTTACAAATTAAATTCAGTATCATAGTTACACTGTGTTGGCAGTTTGATGGATTAATGAGTTACGTTGTTGTAATCTTACATTTCGGGTCAAGGCTGATATCTAAAGACGGATGGATGGTTGAGGTTGGATGGCTAAGTAGTCTTTCATACACTCCTGATGTATGAAATATTTCAGCATGAAAAGGTAAACATGCCCCAGAGAAGAAACCACACTTTGAGAGTGACTGACTGTAGGTAGGTTTGTGACTGTACTCAAAGTATCGCCTGTGCCTTGACAAACGTTGCTGGTGGGAGAAAAATGGACAGCAAAGGCGCTTCTTGTGTTCGTTTTGTTGCACTTGATGTTTGCTATGTCTTGTACGTCCATCATCCTGAGCGCTGGATGAGAAGGTGGTGATGAAGATGGAGGCAAAAACTTGGGAATGAGGCACCATGACTCTGATCCTGCTCTCTGGAGTCTACAATGCCCACGTCTTTAATCTGCAGCACGTCTGTTTTGTGTGGCGTTCAGGTGGAATAGAAAAAGAGGAGTGCAGAGAATTCCCTTTTGAACGATACGGGCCTCAATATTAATACAATTCTTTAGGTCAGAGATGAAAATTCCTGGGGTTGGACTTTGGAAATGCGTCACATGTCCAAAGAAACAAACGTATCTGTGTCTCTACATAGAGTAAAATCCTACCCTTTTAACTGAGAGGAACATTCAACCAAGAGTCTAAAAAAAATCAGGGCTTCCGATGCCGAATGAAAGAAAGATACAAGAGCTTCCGATGACGGTATCATTGATGGTAAGAGTGTGGGCGGGCAGGGGAGCCCGGTCCAGAGGCGGGTTGATGGATAGGTGAGGAGGTGGGAGTCATTCGAGGGCTCAGCTCGCCTGTCTGAAGACGCCACAGCAGCTCCTCATTAGTGCGACTCAGCCGCTTCTTCTCGTTGCTCTCCTTCTCCACGTTCACTTGCAGGTTGGCGTTCTCCGCTGAGAGTTGCCTGAGACAGAGAAGGGACAGAAAAACATGATTAACATGTGCTGCATTTCTTGAAAAAAAAAAAAAAAAAAGGTCTAAGTTCTACCCTCTGTCAGTTAGAGTTGGATAAACCCCAAGATTTAGCTCGCCCACTGCTATGTTTGCCTATAATTGTTTTCTGTGTCTTCTGAATTGAGTTAGACTTCTCTGACCTGGACACAGCCACGTTCTTGTCTATTCTTTCCTTCAGGTCCTCGTTCTGCTGCTGTAACACCTGCAGTCTCTCCTCCAGGTACACATTCTTTTCAGCCTGCTCAAAAACACAGGAGAAACAGTGCACAACATTAAATTCTCCAAATGGTGTAGGACAACACATTACAAGTAAAAACAGGCGATATGTGAACTGATATTAGTTTACAAAGGAGACCTTCCTCTGATATGCTAAATAGGTCCCTCTTTGTGCATTTGATGTCATCATTAGCTCACCCTGGTTAGCACAACTTCTATGTTTGAGTTTAATATTTGTAACACAGCTTCACAACAGCTTGAGCCAAGCACCAGTTTTCCTTAGCTGCTGAACTAAAGCAGAAATTTGAAACCTACTATTTTCTCCAGTTCTGAGATCTTCAGGTCCTGTTGATGAATTTGTTGATTCTTCATCTCCAGAACTTCTTTCAGACTCTTCAGGTCCTCCTCAATGTGTTTATATGGTGCCAAAGCATCCTGGTGACAGCAGACAACAACATAATCATAAGTTGTATCCAGCTACCGTCACCAAAGCAGTCAACTGTGTCCTGTACTTTGTCATGCAGCAGTTACCACTATCTGCTCATCTGTGCTTCTGCGCAGAGCTTCTTCGAAGCGCTTGGCTCGGTCTCTGAGGCTGCGGTTCTGAAATGTCAGCGTGTCTACCTGATCCTGGTGACCACAAGCATATGAACCTGTTAATCACTGTCACTAACTACATAATATATCATACAATTTATTTGCAAAAAAAAGTGTTAACCTGCAGTGACAGTCTGATCTTTTCAAACTCTTCTTCCAGAGACTTTGTCTGCTGTTCATGGGCCATCTTCAGATCTGACACAAGAAATAACGTATCATTATTTCTCTTGACCTGCAGCAGAGTGTCAGTCAAAGAGAGCAACATGGTCGAAATGCTTACTCTTCACAGTCCTGGCATGCTCCTCCTGCAGAGTAGCCAGTGTGTCATTGTGAGCCATCTCCATCTCCATCAAGGAACTCTCATGTTCGTCACGTATCTCCTCGATCTGGGGCCAAGATGGAAACAAATAATGGTCACAGAAATAACTTGATACTGCCCACTGTTATACATATACCAGAATGGATTGTGTAACATACTTTTAACATTTTCATGGATGATGGTCAGGGCACGATGTTACGATGAAGAAATGGGTCTAAATTGTATGCATACTGCCTGCAACAGTAGTACTTCGTAAGGGCAGCTGCAGTACGTACTAAAAGTAAAAATTGAAAGTATGCTATTTGGAATGCAGAACCAGTCTTCATCCAGACGCACACACCTGCTCCTGCTGTTTGAATTGCAGCTCCTCCAGCTCGCCTCTTTGTTGGGCCTGCAGGCTCTTGGCCTCGGCCACGTGCTGCGCCTTCAGCCGCTCCTCCAGCGCTCCCAGCTCCCTCTGCTGCTGAGCCCGCAAACCCTGCAGCTCAGCCTCGAAACGCCGCTCCAGTTCCTGCTTCTCCTTCTGCAGTTGCTCCCAGTGTGCAACACTGAAAGCTGGAACACAACGAAAAGGAAATGCTTCAGTTTGTTTCTCGGGGTCATGTGCTAACTACCAGGGAAGCAACTTATTATTGTACTGTGAAGTCTGGATGTTAATTTGTTTTGTTAAAGCAGCTACGGAAACTTGTGGCCCATTATGGACAAGAGCAGTATGAGCACCATCACCTCCCGTAATAAAGAACTTATACTGGATAGCTTACCTATTTCCAGGATGCATGGCGATGAGGTAATGTATCTATTTGTGGCTATAAGATTAATAACTATAGATTTGTCTCATTTATTTGAAAAATCTTGAAAAAACTATAAATAAAATAAAAGTCCTAAAGGAGTCAGAGTATGTTCTGAAGTCTCAACAATGATGGCAGCATTTCTACAGTGTCGGGTATGTGGTGTTCGATCTGTGCCCAGACTGTCCTCAGCAGAGTGGATTCAGTCCGTCCTCTGGTCCCTTGTGGTTTTATACTGTATAATACATGATGTGCAGTAAGCGGTGCGTGACTCACTGCCTTCTCTCCTCCCTGTGGTTCCATATCTGTCACACTGTATCCCACTTACCCACTTCATCCCTGATTCTGGCGAGCTCCAGGGACAGTTCCCTCTCCTTCACAATGGCACTCTCACTCTGAAATGCAAACACATGCAGCAGTAAACACCTCAGAGCTGTACCAATGGATTTGAAACACCTGCAGCAGAGTAACACTGTGGTACAACTGATACACACACAGGACTGGGTGTTTGTAATAGTTTGTCCACCCAGTCTATGAGGGAAGCACTTTTCTGGCTTCAAACCCAGCAGGACCTGTTTGGTGACACTGCTTGTCACTGAGCCATTGGGCTTCACTCTTAAGATTATTTTTATGCAAACCAGAGAAACACGAGGAGGAGAGAGAGATTTTTTAACCTAAAAAGTTGGCAGGTACATGTGCATTAGAGGATTACTTACAACAAGGACATCCCTAGAGCATGTTTGTATCAAGTGCAGCTTCTTTGACCAAAAAATGTAGTATCAACACGCCTGGTTTGAAAGTTATCGTTGATAATGGGTGTGTTTATACCTCGTAAGCCTTATTACAGCTCTGTTAGAACATGTTGTAACCAGTCAGACACTGTAATCAGCAATAACCTTCAAAATCAAATTAGTTTTATTTATAGAGCCCAAAATCGCAATCACATTGCCTCAGTGGGCTTTACAATCTGTACAGTGACCGACATCCTCTGTCCTTAGACCCTCGCTTGAATCGAGGGAAAACCTTTTAACAGTGGGGGAAAAGATGGAAGAAACCTCAGGAAGAGTCACAGAGGAGGGATCCCTCTCCCAGGACGGACAGACATGCAATAGATGTCACATATACAGACCAGAACAACAAAATCACAGTTCACAAAGTGCACTGACAGAATATCTGATAGAAATTATATAATATATGTAAAGTGTGTGGATCCAGGAGGACGACTGAGCAGGCCGCTGTCTGTCCTCCAGAATGCACATGAGATTGACTGAGGCTGTGATTCACTGATAAACCCGACAATTAAAACTCTATTAAAATAACTTGCCATAAAACACTAGGCTAAAGGTAAAAAGTCAAAGCTACAGTCGTGTACCTTTGATAATATTACATGATTAGAGGTCACATGTTGTGCAAAAAGACCCACAAAATTTCAGAAAACACCATCGTTTCTGCTTTTTTCTTGCTCTGTCTACCAGGAAATGATTTTCCAAAAAGCCAGCCACTCTCCATGTGACACTTTATGGTTCTTCATTTAAACGTCCACTTCCAGCTAGGTGACCATCGCCACCCGCAGAATCAAGTAAGATGTCAAGACCCAGTGGATTAAATTTATTTTTGACCGAAATGTGGCCACACAACTAAAAGACTCCTTCTCAACAGGGGACAGTGCAAAGCAGGACTGGATCTGTACCGACTGTCTGAGACACAAGTTCAAACTTGAGCGCTGGATGCCATTTTTTAGGTTGTTTTGCTGTTTATTTTTGCAGGTCAGCCTGTTTAACTTACACCCACACACTGGAGCAACATCAGAGTATCTAATATTGAATATTTGTAACGTTTCTGTTCATTATTAGCTTCTCTGCAGCACCACGGTTCAACATCAGCATGTCCTCTAGTTCACAATGGATCATAACAGGTAAAGTTATTACATTAAGCTACAATAAATGCCTCATGGTGAGAGTCACCTACAGCATTTGCGAAACAAACTTTGTTAAAACAAAAAAGTAATCATGTACAACATCTGCACCAGCCCTGAGGACTCCTCATGATGTGACACCCTCAGATCAGATTTTACTCACAAAGGAATGAACACCAGACAGTTAAATAACTATTGATCTCAACTCTAAACACGAGGTAAGACAGCGACACACTCTGTTACTGCAGATAAATCAGAGATCACTGAGCAGTGCTCGCGAGAAACAAAGGAAGAAAGGGAGACAGAGAGCAGTGGGTGAAATATGTATGAGGTAGTATACTGTATGTTCGGCAGTGATGATGTCATCCTCTAAGAGGTGGAACATACAGTCATCAGGGACAGAGAGAGACTGCTGTGACCTCACGACGGATGAGGGATGCTCAGAGGCTGTTTTTTTTAAATGTCTTACTTCTCAGCTCCACCTCTGCTCCGGCTCATCATCTCCCCCCGTCCGGCCCAGACGCCCCCTCGAGTCAGACCTCCAGGGAGTTATGTGACCTGCATTGTAATTCTCCCATCGGATATCACCAAGGCAACATTCTCACAGGTGCAACTGATTGTTTCCCTTATTGATTGTACTGCTGAGTATCTCTGTGATTCTTTGGCCAGCTTTTCAGTTCTGTAGTAAAATAGTAAAAAAAAATGCTCATCACTATAAACTGTCCAGGGTTTGATTGTATCAAACAGTCCACAACCCACTGATATTCTGCTTACAATGATATAAAACAGAAAAAAGACACAAATCCTCTAACGTTTGGCATTTCTCCTCCATACATCACAAACGAATGAGGACGCTCATTCTCCAGAAGAGACTACAATGAGTTAATTAACCTCTCCAAAGTCTGCATCCATGTAATCAGCCCAGTTTCAGTGGGACCATAAAACCCTTCCAATGAGCAGCTGCACCTCTTTGTTTGGACTTTTTTGGTCCTGAAGCGATTCAGACTCCAATAAACACACAGGCTGCGACTACAACGTGATTTCTATAAGAGAAACCAAACATGTGATGTCTTGTAGATGAGAAATTCAGCAGCATCAGGTAAACAAGAGAATAAACATCCTATGTTAAACTTCTCCTTGCATGTAATCACCGAGAACTACACAAGCAGCAAGCATTACAGAAGATGTATAAGAATACAACACAGCAGCTATAGCATGTTATGTAACGGCCCTGCGAACTCTTAGAGAAAAGAAAGAGGGACAGTGCGACAGATAAACCTGCTTTGACTCAGCACAATCATGCGCAGCTTTACACTCTCTCCACCAGCTCCGTCTCTAGGAAACAAGTGAATATAATGCTCATATAGACATCCTCAGACCCCCCCTCACCAAACACACACATGCGCACAGCCACACATATATAAAGGAATCCTCTGTGCTGAAACAAGGCTGCTGCCTGCAGAAGATGCTGCTTTTACCGTTTGGTCCAGACAGTGCAGAGGGAGGAAATGGAGCCTACAGCAGCAATGGCCCATACCCGGCTCGCAGACGGCAGCATCCCTGAGCCGAGCGGGGAGGCAGCAGTGACAGATGCGAGTGCGAGAAGGATACAGAGAGAGAGGCAGAGGGGGGAGGGAAGCAGGCGAAGGAAGGAGAGGGGAGGAGAGATGGGGATGGGAAAAACCGAAGCCTCACCTCATTTCCTGGTTTGCGACCGGCGTTTATCCCTTCTGGAACAAAGACTGCCTGCCCAGCTCTATGCCTGCCCTCCCCTTAAACCCCCAGCAACACGCCCTGTATCACATTCACACGCATGGCAGGGAGCGATTCACACACACACACAGACACACACACACACACGTCGGTCTTTTGCATCTTTGAGAAAAAATAAAAGAGTGGAGCAGGAGATGACGGGGGAGGGAGATGATCAATAAGTGGCCAATTATGTGCTCTGTTACTCAGCTCAGGAAAAATAGCTACATGCAGGAATTTCACTATCAGATCAAACACATGCTTAATAGAAAATAACTTCCTCTGTATAGTTCTGACTGAAGCAATGACCTCCAGATTACAGCTATGGATGTACAATCTCCAGCAAAACAAATCTAACTGCCCATTATAGCTCAATAAGATACAGGACAAAGCTCTTTAAATCATGCAAAAGAACATTAATAGTTTCTCTATTTCCTCTATGAGTCTCATTTATACAATAAACATTCAAAAAGCTCATCAGCCATCCAGAACAAGGACACGTATGAGCAGTAATGAACAGAGCTAGATAACTAGATTATGAAAGCCTCAGCTGTCAGCGCATAGAAATTCAGAAATATATCTTGGTCAATATCAGGCAAGATTTAATGCTCTATTCCCCTAAAAACCGACTTACAGGTGATCGAGTGCACCTGTAGCTTACATCTGGAAATCAGTTACACTGCCATTTTGTCATGATCAAATTCAAAAAATCAAATTGAAGGATAATTTTTAAATAGCATATCCCCTCCAAAGTTTGCAGATATATCTCAGATGAACGTATTTCCAAGGACCTTGGTGGGTACTCTGCCAGTGTCTGACAATCACTCTCACTTAAAGCACAGCGAGGACCAGGCAGGCAGCTCTAATCTCATTAATCATCTCCCAGTGTAGAGCAGAACCCGTGGGTGGGGCCGGGAAATGGATGAAACGCAAGCAGAGGAGCAGGAAAGGGCAAGAAACGAATGCATAATCCAGGTTTGAGAAGCAGAACACACTCAGTCACAGTGTGCAGACAGTCTGTACCATCTGGAGCTGTATGATGGTGAAACCATTGGCAGTGATTATCTTACACAACGAGAGAATACTCATGAGACACCTCAAACCAGATATTTGAAATAAATTTCAAAATATGTTCATCCAGCAGGGGTACCAACATGAAATGCCACACATCTCTATGCTAATGCTAATAAAAGCCACAGTGGAAAAACCTTTGAGAATCCCCCGTACAGATACTGACAGATCCCGCTGCACATTCAAAAAGCCACAACAGACGAGACTTTTTCTGCTTTATGAACAAAGTAATGTCGACAACAAAAGCCAGGTGCTGCAGGTGTCATTTGAGCTATTGGACTCGTCACACTTTGTAGTTGCATTCTGAAGTCTGCAACAGCTCCTCCTTTGTATTTTCAGACAGCAGGTTTGTGTTTATCAGCATGGAAGATGGCTGCAAAATGTATCATCGGAGGATTAACCATTATGAAGCAGATGCAGTTTCCGTGAAAGGATTCTGTTTGCATGACACTTGACACAAACATATTCAAACTGCCTTCTGTTTATTTCACAACACTATAACCACTTTGTAAAACTTTTTCCAAAGCATTCATTTATTTTTTTATATTTACTATGTCCCAATGTAAGTGAACCACTCTTTCTGTTTGTTTCAGTGTGGCATGAAAAACAACTGGCAGAGATTTGAAACATGAGCATCCGCCATGACAAAGGGTACATTTACTTCATTAAGTTACGCTACTGTTACACAATAATGCAGCTGCAAGCAAACTCTGTTTTGAAAATCCATCCCTGCTGAACATCAAACTTAATAATGCAAGAAAAGCTCCAATTCATGACATCTGTAATTTAACTTATCTGATTATTTCACAATTACAGCTGAGGGGCTAGTTTGGGATTCTTTTCTGAGAAGTGACCTTCT
This sequence comes from Pagrus major, assembly GCF_040436345.1. Taxonomy (NCBI): domain Eukaryota; kingdom Metazoa; phylum Chordata; class Actinopteri; order Spariformes; family Sparidae; genus Pagrus; species Pagrus major. The sequence goes on from NC_133216.1 coordinate 6,959,512, forward strand.
GAATGCAAAGATCCCAAATCTTGGACGTCAGAGCTGAACCTCCATAAACGTTCAGAGATGTGACACCTGCTTGTTTTACAATTTAAGTTCAAAGAATTTTTTTTTTTTTGCAAGAAATTGATTTCATCGGCTAAATATTTATTTGCAGTCGAACATTCACGGAGAAAAACTGCAGTTTAGAGTGTGCAGCATTAGAATAGGCAACCGCAGTGTGTTTGACACAGAGCTGAAATTATTAGTTTAGATCAACGATACGATTAACAAATAAAAAAATCATCAGCATTTATTTTGGCAAATTACATAATTGTGTTAGTCATTTTTCTGGCAGAGATACAAAACATGTTGTGTTTCCAGCTTTTAATGTTTTGCTGCTTTTCTTTGTCTTTTGTGATTGTAAACTGAATATATTTGTGGTTTTGGACCAGTTGTACAAAACAAGCAATTTGAAGACTTCAACTAAGGCTCTGGGAAACATTGTGATTTTTCACTGTGTTCCTTTTTTAAAAAACACTGTATGTGGCTGTCAAAGTGGAGGAAAGACCAAGTTTGCCTCACTTTACGTCAACTCCTCTGTGGTCCCAGATCTCTCCTGCAGCCTACCTTTTGACAGAAGTGCTGGGTGGTGATGCTGAAGACGTCCAGGCACAGGGAGGCCTTCTTTAACTGGGCCTGAAGGCTCTCCAGCTGCAAGGCCTGCTGCTCACAACGTTCTCTCAGCTGCTGGATCAGAGCCCGGTCCAGCTCCTGGGCCCTTTCAGTCCGAACTGCTCCAGGAACTGCTGCTGCTGTCCGCCCACGGACTATAGAAACAGACAGCAGAGGAATGAAATGATTTTTTACTCAATGTGTATGTAAGTAGGGAATCAAACACAAACATTACCAACAGGAAGACTAATGTGACAACAACACTGATTATCAGTCAACAGAGAATGAATTAACAACAATTCTGATCATGAATAAGTGATTTATCAAGGACAATGTTTATTATTAGCTGGTTCCAGCTTCTTATAATTCTAAGGATTTCTTGCTTTTTTGTGTTTAATATCACTTTTAATGGAATATTTTGTGTTTGGATTAGAACTGTACTCTGTGTTCTTCTGGGAATGAAAAAACAACCACAATATAGTCGTTAGTTGGTCTATAATAGCAATATCAAATAGCCGATATATGCTGCAGATAGTATTATCAGTATTTTCTCTCTCAGTTTACACACACACACACACACACAAACAAATTAACTGTGGACTGGTTGAAACCTCAGTGGTTTGTATGCTCCCACAGGGACAAATGATACTTCCCACTTACTGTATCCAAGTCTCCTCACTGCTCAGACAATTTCTTGTCTCACCTCGAAACACTCAAACTGAGAAGATATGAGTGTACCGTGTGTGTGTGTGTGTGTGGTAAACCTTTATCACATGTCCTGAGACTCTGTCTGTCTGTCTGTCTGTCTGACTGGTTTCTAAGAAGTGGACAAAATGCTGACTTGCTGTGGTAATCTGACCCAGCAGGATTGTTACCAAAGGAACCATCCCAGCATTACAGCCACTGTGGCTTGTTGCTATGACAACAGCAGGCAATGAGGTGAGTGAGCGAAAGTGAGAGAGAGAGAGAGAGAGAGAGAGAGGGAGAGAGAGAGAGAGAGAGAGAGAGAAAATGACTGTAAATTTTAAAGAGACAGTCGAGGTTGAAGGACAAGAGTGCTGCTTTCTCTGTGTGCACCTCGTTGGAACAAACCAAACACACAATATCACTTGTACTGTATGTGCATACAGTATGTGTGTATGTGTACACACACACACAAACACACCCACACAGACTGTAATGTGATATGTAAGACTCACCAGGAGATTGTGGTTTGGGTGAAACCACTGCAAATCTTTTAGGAGACGAGTTTGGTGGCAACACAGCTTCTACGTCTTTCTGCATCTCCCTCCTCGAGGCTGTAGGGAAAGAAAACAGAACTCATTACATTTTATAATGCACACATTGTTTTGTATTATTTCATTTTTATTATTTAATTGTTTCAATATTACTATTTTTACTCTTCTACTTCAATTTATTTGACTGTTAAGGTAACAATTTACTTAACAGATTAAAACTTTGCACATAAAATATCGAGTTTATAAATGGCTACCTATTTCTACAGATTAAAGTACAATCAATCAATAATAAACTATGGTTTAATTTATGCAAAGCAGATAAAATAGGGTTCATCTTGATGTTGATCTTGATGTCATCTGCTACAGCATTTAAAATGCTGCTTACACAATAATGCACCAGTGATAATAATCCATTTATACATTAAAGATCACTCAAGATTTTTCCGTATAATAAGTATGATTATTTCTGAGAATTTTGGTTTATTTTGCTGACTATACTTCTGCACTTTTAGGCATCATTTGAAATTATGAACATTAACTTGTAATGGGGTATTTTTTAGCTTTAGGGCAGCAGTAGCTTAGTCAGGTGGGGACGAGGTAACCTTGAGCAAGACAACTAACCCTTAACTGTCCTGTGAGAGAATTTGGTACCTATGTGTGTAATGAAAACAGTGTAAAAAACATAAAATGTCTCCAAAAGGTGTTCAAAATGACTTTTTTTTTTTAAAGGTTTTTTTTTTTTTTTTTTGCTTCTGGAAAAATCAACCAAAAGAACCTCAAGTGAGAAAACGTATGAATGAGGCACAGTGTGGTACAGTGGCCACCAGCTGGAGCTGCTGCCTCATTTGCTCACACAGGTTCTGTTGCAGGGAGCTGAGTCGGCTCCTGTCTAACACAGAAATACACTCAGTGACCACTGGATGGTGTCGATACTCCACATTCACTGCAAAGATGCCAACACAGGCCACAAGGTGCAACGACTACCAACAAAGACGCCTACATCAGCAGAGAGGGAGCAGAATGTGGGACTGTATCAGTGCTGTGATGCAATGCTGAGCAACAGTTCAGATGCACTGCAGCAGGAGTTTTCTAGGCTTACTATGTTTCATTCTGTTTTCTTCCTTCTTCAAAGCTTTTATTAGATCCCTCACAGGGAATCTGACATGAACAGCGGACTCTTATTGTCTGTCAAGAGGGCTAATCAGTCAAACTGCTGCAGAGTCACTGTTGAAAGTACATACAGATGACCTTTTAAGGGCTACTGTATGTTTTTCCCCGTTGTTCGAACACAATTAACATTGAACACCCTGGTGAGAAAGCTGAGCTGTCAACCAAGCCATTTAAACACACAGTAAATTCCCACAAGCCTGAGTGTCTCATATGTAAATGAATTGCCTGAAGCAGGTTAGGGAACTAACAACCATAAATTCTTTCATTTCTGCCTGGTTAGCGGTGTTATGGTCCGACTAATTTTGGAAAATGTAGCAAAATGAAATTTGTCTCAAACAGAATACAGGTCCATTCACACACCAGCAAACCAGCATCTGTAAACACCCTGCACGGCAACCGTCATCATGCTCCATTATGACAACTTCACTAACCTTAACAGAGAAAAAATAACATTAAAAACAGCAATCTCTCTGACAGTCGCTAAAGACTGAATACCAATGTGTGAATTTGTCGTCATGAGCCGTTTGAGTGCTGACAGCAATGTCACCCCCACATCCCACCTCCGCCTGACAGCCCTGCCAGCACACGCTCACACATCCAATCTCAAGGGTCTTGGGAACACCAGTGACCTTGAACTCACTACATCACTACATGCAGAAAAACTGAGCACCATGAAGCCTGTTTCTGCTGGACGTACCGAGCGGGGAGCTGCGCTGTGGCGGCAGGCTGCGGCGCTGCAGGCTGGGGGCGTTGGGAGGCTGAGTCCGGCTCTGAGGATGGGAGGCTTCAGTGGGGGGCGGTGTCGCTTTGTGGAGAGGTGTGTCATCGCTGCCACTGCTGGGATCTGCAGAGCAGGAAGGATGTCAGAGAACAGAAAAACACAGTCAGTGATTGTGTCAAAATGTTGAAATGAGGTTACTGTTCACAGGAAGGATATAACCAGACTGAAGGAGGCTGACAGGTGGTGTCCATGTTTCGATAGGAGGTGGGATTAGATAAGTTCACACTTCTTCCCACTCCTGTTCGAACATGTAATTAATATTGCCTGTTTCTTTTGTTGGTTTGTTTCGAAATAGAAAAAGATTTTAATCAATCTGGCCCATCTACATACTTTCACAACTAGAGTATTATAAAATGTCCCACATCAATGCTTCATGCCTTATTCTTCTTACATAAGCAGTGGTTCAGTGGTTAGTACAGCTGTGTCACAATAACAGAGTCCTGGGTTTGAACCTATAACTGCTGCTGGACAGTGTGCAGTAGAGATGCACCCATCCACTTTTTTCAGTTCCGATCCGATTCCAATACCTGAATTTGGATATCTGCCGATACCCATACTCATACCTTTTGCCTAATGCATGCTGGCAGACGCTCCAGGCCCCTGTGAGTCTGAACAGGAATGTGTGAGTGGACACAACACTGACATCTGCTTTCAATCACTCCACGTTTTTACATTTTTTTCTGTTAGTCGAGTGAGAATGGTGTAGAAATGTCCAGCACCTCTCAGCTTATACTGTGTATTGAGATATATTGGACAACACTGGGCTGCTACGAACTTTGCATAATATGCTCTTGATATTGCATTTCTCATATTGGGTCTTGCTTGTAATGATCAAAGCTGTTTGGGGAAATCACAGCTTTAATTAGTCGATGTATTACCCTTTTCATAATTCATAGGCTACAGTTATAGTGCCCGCAGTGCTTGAATACATTACTGTAAATGTGGTTAGATTTGAAATTACCTGACTGACTTTTAGTTACAAAACAGTAAAAGGATCATGGGATTCCTCATTAGTCAGTGAGAAGTACCATGGTGTATTTCTTTTGTATTTTTAGGATCAAGTACCGGCAGATCACTGTCTTTCCTTGGAGAGTATTTTTTCCTCTGAACTGAAGAAATTTACCAAGAGAAGCAGAATCGTGCAAACATCTTAATTATTCATAACAGCTGTTGTTGTGCCTCTAGCTTTCTGTGGATATGAAAGGCTTTGATTCATAGACAAACTCAGGCTGCAGCATCGAGTAGCCCACCAGAAAAACATCACCAGGAACAAACGGAAGGAGGATCCTCGCGGTCGTTACACATCTTCATTGATTGTTTTATATAATTCTGTATAAACTGTGGACCGTCTCTGGACTCCTGCACTATGTAGAGAACTCAGCATTTAGGCTTACTTTGTCAGGGAAAGGGGAAGCTCCAATTACTATCATGAAATATTCAGCTTCTCAATCAATAACAGTGCTGACACATGCTGCTCCTTCAGGTAACTCAGTACCCTCAAAGAGGCAGGAAGGACAGGTCTGTGGCCTTCAATTAATTATTCTGAATAAGTCAGCGGATCACTCATGAGCCTGAAATCAAAGCTGAAACGACAAGCTGTTGTAGTAGAATACACAAAAGAGTGTCCATATCATAACAAATTCAGATCAGAAAGTCGCCGAACGTGCCCGGGACCTGTGTGAAACCTCCAGCGGGATCACAGTAACTCTCCTCACCTGGGAGAGTCAGCAGATGCTTATTTTCCCAAGGGCTTCCTGCTGAACTGGAGGCCACTGAGCCAAGAAACAGACTGACTGAAGGAGACAGCTGGAGGCTGACTCACACTGCTAAATGTTTGTTTGGAGCCTGGATGTACAGTATGAATCCATCCCCTGCTGTAAGCATCCTCTGATCAGTGTGAGGCAAGAAGGACTTTACTCCGCTGGTGACTGATTCACAAGCAGTGAGAACACACTAAATACAAGCACTGTGTTTGTCTTTCTGAGATCATATCTGCTACTCCTCAATAATTCCTCTTTATCTAAAGTTTGCTTTTCTCATTAAGCTGTCTGCTCTGTGTGATGCAAATATTGGAGCAACACACATTCAGACAGATAAGATATCATCTGAATAACATGAGTTATTGTCATTTCTTTTCAATTCTTTTTTTATCTAATTATAAGTGACAGAAATACACACGTCATACAAGAGAAAAGTGCAGTCGGACACCAGTGTGAACTCTGTTATGTTGTGCATTTTGGGGTTAGAACTGATTAGAACTGGGTATCTTCACTGATTTCCCATATTGATTCTATTTCAATTCACAAGGTTCGATTTGATTTCTAATATGATTCGACTCAATTCAGCATCAGTTCTATTCTTTTTTCTATTCTTAACCTTTTCTTGGATATGAAATGGATTAAGAACTAGTAAGTGAATTATAGGCCTACAAGGAATCCTCTAACCCAGTGCATTATTAAAAATATTAATATTTACATTAAGAAATGAGAAATGAATGGAATATTGTTATGATTTTAGCATCCCATTATTAAACATGCTCATGTCAAAGAACAAGAAAGCAATGACAGATGTAGACCTGTGTATTTCAACAGAGTAAAATAACTTTAAAAAAGCAACTTTTCCGTTTTAAACAACTTTTGTGAAAGAGGAAAAATAGACCAAAAAAAGGCAAAAAGCAGAACTTTTGTATTTAATCGCTGCATTGTGTTTTCAGTTTCACAAAATGCCTGACAGCAGAACAGTTCTGGAGTTAAAACTTTTAATAGAAGTATATAACTATGGCTCATTAAAAACTTTTCAATCTGTGATCCACACTGTCTGTAATTTACCCCTGTGAGTTTTTTCTTCTTCACTGCAAGTTAGTTGAGGAACTTTCAGCGCCACCAGAAGGACTCATGAGGTTGTGATCCTCGGTGAGTCAAACTGTCAGAGGAATCTGTTCAGAGCGCCTGCATGGTTGAATAAAAATCAAATATTGGTATCTGGTGTATTCTTAAGAGGAAGCGATACTATATATTCTGAAATCCCTCCAGATACATTTTAGGCAACAAATAAGTGTTTAACTGGACTGAGAAGAAATTCATGAAGCCCTTGTTTAAGCTCTTTGTCTAAAGACAGAATACTACATGGCAATGTTTCATTTAATCTGCACTGTTTCATCTCACAGGTTTTTATCAGATCTTCTCTTGAGAAGACAAACTAAAAAGACAGAATGGCCCCACAGTCACCAGAGGGTTGGAGAGACTCTCCTGTCAAAAACTGCACTTGTGATATTTCTTCCTGCAAGACACGACAGGGAGGCGACTGATCCACAGGAACGGAGGGCTTAATATTCATAACATGCCACAGAGATTTGTGCTGCTTCAACTGCTGTGAAGGCTCACTTGGAGCTGGTGCCCAAAGCACAAAGTTGGATTATGAAGTATATAGTAACTAGCAGATATACCATGTCTACAGAGCAGCATTTACATTGCTTGTTTTGTCTGAACATCAACAGACACAATTACAGATACACTGAGGATCTGGAAACAATGAATGTTTGGCATTTTTGCTGGATAAACAACTCAAGTGATTAATTTACTTACATTGACTACTCCATTAAAATAGCTTAGAGTCTTCTAACAAAAGTAAAACTAAAATACGCTCCAAACACACAGAATATAACTCCCGTATGTTCCTGTCCAAGTAGTGGACATCCTGAGCTCAGAACAGGCTCTGATGATCTAACTGGACAGATGAATCCAATATGTCACCAGCATTCATTATTGAATCCTCTACTCTGAGAGCATGTACTCACTCCCAGTCACAACGTTTTGCTGGAGTGAATCCCCGTTGAACGCTGCTGCGTTTGAGGCATACGGTGGCATACTAATAGAGCGGCGCTGTCTGAGCCAACCGCCTGGAGGGAAGCACCGATATGCAAGCTGCCAGTTCTGTATATGCTGTCTGAGCTACTCCCAAGTGCTTTACTATCCGGTAGACACCCATCTATTCTCTTCAGCACAAACAGAATAACATTTTCCTTTATGTTGCAGAAAGGAATTGAACTGCAGCTCCACAGAGAAGCTAACAAAGACAACAATGGCAATAAAAGACAGATGAGACCACACTTACATGACGGCAGGTTATCATCATGACCTGTAGTTGTTTTCTGAAGAAGCACCGTTAAAAAAGGTACAAAATAACCCAGTAATGTGTACAGTGGAGCATTTTAGGAGGGACACAGAGGAGGAAGGAAAGGAAGACCATTATCTGGCTTGATTGTGGTGAAAGTTTGAGGAGATCCACAGAGGCTGGTCAGAGGTGTCGGGGTAAAAACAGCTTCATAGATTATCCTGTCTCGCTACACCCCGACTCTCTCTTTTCGTCACATGCTGCAGGCACCGGCACCACTTCTTCATTTCAAGGATTATAAAAAGGGAAGACGAGACTGCTGCTGACATGTGAAGCATTTACTGTGGTTGGTGCACAGCCTGCATGAGACAACAGCTGTTTTCTTTTTTCCTCCAGTCTGAGCAGCCTGCCTGCACAAGCAGCTTAAGGAAGTGTCTGAATCCAGCAGGTCAGATTAAGAGGGTAAAAGTGGTGAGCAGGGAAAGGCAGCAGTCAGCTGTCTGAGGCTGGAGCAAATGTGGTGACGGCATTAACTCACCCAGTACAGATACACAGGGAGACTCTGCATGAGCTTATAGACTAATCTTAAAGAAATGGTAACGTGTACACCATAGAGCTGTAACGATGAGTTGAATAGTAAAATTTATTGCCATCTTTTTTGATAACAACATTAGATAAGAACATTGATGATAGACTACCCATGATTCCTCATGTCATCACGTGAGCAAGCTAACCTAACTTTATGCCAAATCACAGAGCATGTCTCTGACTCCGAATCGATTCATCATGCAGATTAAACAATAATGACAATATTCGCCCTACATTACATAATTGATTTTGGCAAACACCTTATTTAGACATCTAAACGTCTTTGAGGTTTGAGGTAATTTAATTTGGTCAGTCTACATTTATGGAAAAACTAGCTAAGAGGCAAACATTGACTCAGTGCAGCTGCTGAGGTGTAATCCTTGAGACTCAGAATCAATGGACAAACAGGAGGGAGAAAGATCACTTTACAGTAGCCTAAGCAGTTTTCAGACAATAGTTGATTTGCGTCAGTAGATACATATGCAGTAGCTCCATTCTGAAGAACAACACATACTGTACAGTATACACTGCTTAGATTCAGTAAGTGCTTTCTCTGAAAAAAATAATGAAGTCTCTACTGACAACTTCTCAGCTCCTTCTGACACATTTCTTATATCTCTCTTCCACACAGAGATAATCAGCTTGATTTTTACCAGCACTGATTCCTCTGACTGAAGGCTTCAGGAAGTTTATGAGCGGTGATGTCGGGCTGGGTACCAGGATCTGATCTAGATAAAATGCTGCAGTACGCAGGCTGAGGAGAGGCAGCAGAGGGAGGAGAGGGACTTGAAGATTTCTTCATCAAAGCCCTTGTGCTGCAGCAGCTTTCAGCGCCTACTTGTGAAAAACGAACGAAAATTGAAAGGAAGTGAGTGGCTGTTACTATAGTAACTGATGGCAGGGGCAGCCGCGACTACCAGTGAACAATAAGGAGATGCAGATAAAATAAAACAGAACTGTGGAACATCATTTTAATCAGACAGCACTGCTTGATGTCTGAATTATCTTTGTCTGGAACTCTTTCCAGCCGCACACATTTTAAGCTAAGTATTGTAACTTACGCTGAGAAGGTCGGCAGGGATCACTCTGACTGCTTTCGTTCGACTGGTTGCTGGACACAGACGAGACGCTGGAGCTCCGGACGAAGCCGAAGGTGGCCAGACGGGCAGCTGGCAGGGCGGAGAAGCCTGGAGGACGGAGACCGGACTGGCCTGGTTTGAGCAGGAGGCTCTTGGGGGCGGTCTCCGGACCTTTGTCTCCTGACCTCTTTTGCTCTCCTGGAGATAGATTGGAAAATATGCAATATTATAGTAGCAGTGGTTGAATCTCAAAACCGATTGAGATAAGGGCCAAATTAACATTCTTATTGGGAGGGAATGTGCTACTAATCACGACTAACATCCTTCTGGGATCTGCAGGAAAAACAGACTCACATGTCTTGAGCAGCTATAAGGCGACACACATAGATGTAAACACACAACAACTTCCATTCAGTGAGGAAATTGCACATTAATAAGACATCCCCATTTGGAAGTTTACTAGATTATAACTTATAATGTGAGCAAGTAGAAATATTCAGTGCGAGTTGGTAGGATGTGTGAGTTACATTGCAATGAAATGTTTTGCACTTCAAAGAGATAAGGTGCCAAAAGCCAAGCCTCATCCATAAGCATGACAGGGAGAAAAAAATGTGGTAAATCATTCAGCAAGAAGAAGACGATAAGTTCTCTGCTGCTCGACAACAAGCGGATGGGACATGCACAGAATAGCAAAGTATGCAGAGAAGTGAGAAAACTGTCATAATGTTATTTCCCCACAGTGGTCGAAATGTTTACAACACAAGCACGTTAGATTATTTTCCTCTTCTTATGAACAAATAACACAAAACATATGCTGACGCCACATGAGCACTTTTACCTTGACTGAAGTCACAGTAAAACTTCACTTTGGACAGACTATGCAGATCACCATCTCACCTGCAGAGTCCTGGTAGCCTTGTGTGGACACTCCGGCTGCCTGAGCTGAATGGCTCGGGGCCGTGGCCGACCTTTGACCTGTCTGATGAACTCTTGCCTTGGCTGCAGGCTGCCTGGTGACCGCCCCTAACCCGAGCTGAGGCCTCAGAGCTCTGGGCGAGCGGTAGACACTGCCTCCTTCTTGGGAAACATGCTGCTGAGGGACATTACAACACAGTCAGTCACAATAAAGACTTCAACTGACAGGCAATAAAGTAGGCAATGATATAATAAAGGTGTCATATATGTATAAAAAAATATGCATCTTATTTGCATTATAAAAAAGTTTTGAGATGTTTAAAGAGAAAAATGTTTGTGGAACTTTCTGCAGTTGTGCTGTGTGAGTTTATCAGATCAAAGGTCCATTCCTCACCTCTTGTAGATATTTCTCAGGCATATCCTCATGAAAACTGTCCGACTTCCCGCTCAGCCTCTGAAGGACGGAGCTGCTCGGAGGTTTCACCCCAGTCACAGCCATGCCTGGAGAATAGTACCCCGTCTTCTGCATCTCCTGTCGATACTTGTCAAACAGCAGGTTGGAGGAACATAGCACCGGTGTGGATTTAGGCTGAGGACCAACCTTTTGGTCTTTCTGAACTTGCGGGCTGGAGTAAGAGGACAGCCTCTGTGGGATTGTAGACGCTTCATGTGGGGCATCTGTCGATTGCGGTTTTGCTTGAGGATTCTTCCGGACATAGGTGATGATTTTTGGTCGGACATTTTTAGGCTTCTGTGGAGGAGAAGACCTCCTGGGTTCTGGCTCTTTCTGCTGAGACATGACAGGTTTGGGGATACCGCTGCTCAAACTTGTCTTACCCAGAGGTTTGACTGTTTGACTTAAACCTCTCTGAGGGGAGTCGCTGCGCTCCAGGCTCAGTGCCCTGATGCCCTGGACCTTGGCTGGAGAACCAGGCGGACGTCTCTTGGGGGAAGAGGAGGTAGTTCTAGGGGAAGTAGGAGTTGCTGGTCGGCTCGGGCTCCCCCATGGCTTCCTTCTCTCCAGACTTGAAGAGCTGGTGGCGACGGTGTTCTCAAAGGAGCCCTGCTTTTTTAAGCTGTTATCAAAGGAGAGCTGCTTCTTGAAGGTATTCTCAAACGATGGCTGCTTCTTAAAACCCCTGTCAAAGGAATTTTGTTTTTTCAACGAGTTATCAAATGATCCTTGTTTCTTTATGGCTTTGGATTCAATCGATGACTGAGCCCCCCTTATACCTGTTTTGTGTGGGCTGTAGTTCACATCAGGAGCCTCATCAGCTTGTGTGCTTTTATCCATTTTAGTGTTGCTTTCTTCGTGTGCTTTTTTTGCAGTCTGTAAACCCTTGTGCTCGGTGCTTCTCCCTTGATCACAATCACCCTCTGAAATGGTATTCCCTGCTTTGTTTCTCTGGTTATTGTTCTTCCTGCACTCATCAATGACAACTCCATTGCTCACTTCTGAGTGAACTGTTGAATTCAAATTCATGTCCACATCTTTCCGGGGTTTTGTGCTTTTGGAGCGGTGGTCATCTCTTCTAGAGGGCATGTCTATCTCAGTGGCGGTGTTACAAGTCTGTGAAATGAGTGTCAGGTCTTCTGAAATGGTTGAGGCGATGTGCCAGGAGTCTGTCGTCTGGGTCCGGCCAGCAGTGTCCACAGCAGTGTCCATGCTTGAAATGGTGGACAGACAGGTCACAAAGACATCAGCTTCAGAGCTTAACTCAGTCCTGGAAGCCTCTCTGCTCTCAGAGACATGAGAGGCACTGGATTCCTGCTCACTGGCACAACGCAGGACAGACCTTCTTTCTTCTCTGCTCTTATCATCTGTTTCCTGTTCTACTGTGGCTTTGCTGCACGATGAAGGCTGTTCATGAAGGGCCTTCCGGTCTGCAAGCCCGACAAAGTCCTCTCCGTCGTCCACCAGGAAGGCCTCCAGCTCCTGACACTCCAGCATCTCAAACTCAGCCAGCTCGGGGTCGTCACACTGGGAGTCTGTACCCCAGATGATGACTTTGTCCTGCTCTGTCTGCTCAGTGGTCACAGCAGACAGAGTGCCAGTATCACCCGTCCCCCTACCATCCTCTGTCCGGATCTCATTGGCGTTGGCATCCCCATCAGCGGGCACTCCCGCCTGCTGGTTGTTATTCCTCACCTCCCCCTCACCGAAGGGCTCTCTTCGATCACACATTTTGGAAACAGCTCTGAGTTTGCAGCGCCCTGAAGAGCACCTTAAAAATCACTCATCCATGGCATCAATCAGGAAAAAGTCAGTCCACCCATCAAAGAGTCTTAGTGGCACAGCAGGGGCCTCAAATTGATTTTCACATTTTCATACCAGTATGGCAATAATCAGAGTGTTGAATATCATGTCTCATTTGGTCTTCATGACATCTGGAGTCCTTATCTGCATAGAAACAAAACATAATGAATAAAAAGATCAACAAAATCACAAACCAAATATTGAACAGGTTTCAACTTTTCTCAACATCAAAATGAAGAAGACTTCAGTATTTCCATCTGCTCCAGTACATCACTAGGATTTTTTCCTGTATAGGCTCCAATCTTTTTCCTTTTTAATTCATATACATACATTATATACATGGATGTCTGCATGATGCGTGCATGCACGTTTTTATGTCTCATCTCATGTTATTTCATTGTTTCCTTATTTTCTACTTGACGTCAGTTATTTTATAATCTGGGTCATGTGATAGCCTCTCATTAGCTGTTGGTAATTGTATAGGTGATACCCGAAATGAACTGCTGACCAAGTGGCAGAATTGTCAGCAGCACCCCATCACCCGACCATTATCTTCTCTGTTGTGCCATACTCATTCAAAAGACAAGCTTCTGAAGTCGATTTAAAAAAGGAAATTCCATTAGAAAATCATATTTTACTAGTCTGAAGTGTATTTTAAACAATGTAACTGAATTCTATACTCAACTAGTACAATAATATACTCTATGGAGTATACTGACGCTGGGAACAACATAACACATGTTCCCAGAGTGTGTTTCTGTCTGATCTATTTTCAGAAGCCATCCAGGAACTTATGATTACAAACAAACCCCAAAACTAGGACAAGCCTTTGCCTGCTAATGGTTAGATATTTGCCAGAACTATAGTCCTCGCTGACTGAAAGCTGACCAGGAGTACAACAGAGGCAGGCTTTTATGAACATCACTTATCAGAGAGGAGAAAACAGGCTGTTAACCTCTGAGGTAAAAAAAGAAAGAAAGAAAGAAAGAAATTCCACTTATAGTCCACAAAATTCTCATTAAAACTACTGCACCAAGGAAGGCCTTATTATATTGCAGCAACACTGAACTAGCATCTTCAGGGAAAAATACAGAAATGGATGAGCATGACCGTTTGAATTAAGTGTCCTAGAAAAGTCTTCTCTGAGCCCACAGCTAAGAGGAGCTTCTTCTTGCTCTTACTAGGCAAAATATATGTGGGTGATATTGTCATTTGTAAAGTATGTGGACACTACTGTCTCTACCTGTGTCTGTGCCGAGCACAGACAGAACCAATGTGACAGAATCAAAAGATTTACTGGCCAAGTATGTGTACATACACTGAGAATTTGACTTACAGTGCTCTCAGTGTAGTTAACACAGAGACAGACAGACAGCTGGGAACAAGGACATCAAGAACTGAACAAATAAGTTAAAGATAAAGAATAAAGAGTGGTATAGGACTGCACAGTAGTGCTGTCTCTACCTGTGTCTGTGACTGGCATAGATGTCACCAATGTGACACTGAAGATGTTACAATACACCTCGAGGGACAGCCTGCTTTGTGAATGTTTTATACTGAGAATACTGAGATTTTCTCCTTGACACAGTGGATAGTCTCTCAGGACACAAGCACCTTCACAATAACAAGATGATTTTTATCTTGCGGCAACTGTAATTTTCTGCATGCCCTTACATTTTCATTTGCAATGAACAACTGTTCAGTTCACTGCTGGTATACTACTGTAAATACATGAAACGTTTCCAATCCCTGAACAATAAACAGTAATATAACAGCACGTCACTGGCTGTGGCATAATGACAGCATGCTGTGCAAACAGGTGGCGGTTAGGTCAGTTTGCTTCTGCATTAGCTATGAATGGGTTCACATTTAGAGTGGTCACATGTAAAAACATGTGACAGGCTGCCTCTGCGTTCTCCCTGTGTATTTGCATTGTATATAGTAATTTAAAGATGTGTCAGAACCTCTGTAAACTCAATTCACTATTAGCCCCAAATCAAGTGATCTCTGCTCATCAGAGGTCACGGGGAACAAAACTTTACTGACTCCAAGAGTGGAACAAATGTGTCAGGAGCATGTGGGATTGACTTACCCTGCTGAGATCATTATAGGGGAACTCATCAAGCTTCAGACTGTCAAATTGAAAGCAAGGTTTTTGTGCACATACCTGCTCGTTAGTGATTAAAAGACCTGTATTAAATAATTCTAATATAACCCAGCGATTATTAGCAGTCAGCAGATGTGTTCACTTGTTCTGATATTCAGGGTCTCTGATGAGGCCGATACTGTGAATGGGAAGAAGCCAGTGCTTCTGTTTCCCTTCATGTCCTCATGTCTGTAATTGACCTATTTCCTGAGTGGACTCTTGTACAGCACAGAGAGCTTTAACAGAGCCTCAGATCTGAGGCAGACATTACTTCATGCAAAAGCACCTGCACATTAAGTTCCCACCATTATTCAGCCCTGGTTGTCAAATTCCTCTGGTCTCATAAATTAACCTCCATGTGAACAAAAAAAATTACACTGCATTTCTTCGTTGTTTCTTCCAAAAAGAAAGGGCGTTGATTTTCTTCCTTCCTACTCATTTCAAGTCGCCAAACAGAGGGAAATAAAATACATTTCACTCATGGTATGCAGTGCTATCTTTCGAAAGCAAATCAAAAACTAGTTTTAAAGAGCTTGAGGGAACAGCAGAGCTAATTCTCTGTTTGTCCTTGTTAGATTCATCAGCCTATTAGTGTAAAACCTGACTGACTACTGCTCCACCTCGTCTCCACGCTTCCCATTTATGCTCTAAATTCACTTACACAGCAGGAAACAGCATCTCATTTCTCTTCTTATGAAAATCAAACTGTGCTGTTGTGTGATAATACATTTTGCTGCATTTTTGGAACAAAGATGAGAAATACTACTGGCTGCAAATCACATGTACTACAGTATGTTTCCTCCTTTTATAATTCTAGAAGTAGACTTAAAAAGACAAAGAGAGTCCAAAGAAACAATAGTTTGTTTGAGGTACAGGCTCAAACACACTACACTAAATGCTGTCTCAGCACCTGCACTGCAGAGCAGAAACCAATGAATCAGCTTCCCTCATACCTGCCTCCCTATCAGGACTCTCGTGGAGCTGTATGGTCACTGTTCAGCCACATAAACTCCCTCTGGGTAACCAAACAACCGATGAAGCTCTGATAAGAAATTCTGACATGTAGCATGTTACCTGAAGAGTAAGACCAGATGACAGAGTGGATAAATTACGTCTTTTATCGGGACAGAAACTGCAATCTGGTAACAGGATTGTTTCTGCCGCAGCCATGATTGCTTCTCCATCCCTTAAATTGATTTGTAACTACAAATCAATGCAGTGCAGCCCACTGTACAGTAACAACAGCACTGTACAATATATGAAAGTCATCAGAAAAGGGGTCACATGATGGATATGGCTCACTGGGTGTTGAGCTTTTGTACTTCAAGAGTGCAGAAGATATAAAATATCAATAAATAGCTGGAGGACAGTTCACAGTTCACGTATCTGGCTCCACTTCAATCTAAATAATCTGACAAATGAGAAAAAACACAAATTAAGGTCAAACTGATGCAAACATACATCTTAAGGGTGCAATATGTATGAACTGACTAAAATGATCAAGAGAATGTGAAGAAACAGTTTTGACATTGTGTCAGAGACGTTGAAGTATTGTGTTGAAGAGAGATCTACTGAAGTAATCATGCTAACCAGCTAGCCCCTGGACCTGACACCTCTTTCTCCCAGTGGTCCGAAGCACCTGTGCTCACGGTTTAAACACCAATACCCCTCCAGTAGTCCAGCTAGCTGCACAGCTAACTGAGCTACTAACAGTAGCTATAGTCATGAATGTATAAACAGAATACAGTTAGCAGCAGTTAGCAGTTACTCTGGTGATGTCCTGCCTGTTTGTTGGGAGTATAATTCATGCTGACCAAGTCTTATGCACTGCACCTTTAACAATTTTTCTCGCTTTCAGAAGCCTAAAAATAATGACACCTTCATCTTTCTCACCCTACCTGCCCTACTTTGATGAGTTAAACTCACAATGTTCTTACTGTGGATTTAATAATTTTCTGCATCACAGTCTCCCCGGCTGGATGAAATAAAAGCATTACGGAGATAATTAAACATTTTAATTTATTTCAACCTCTCTGGGGAGCTGAGCATCACAGTCCTGGCAAGAAACAGCTCGACGCTGCTCGTCTTACTGACTGAAAAGTGCAGTGTAGGTACCCCGAGGTGATATTCTTCACTTCCTTTAGCTTTACCACCTCATTCACCGTTTCCACCCACACTGCACATACTGATTTACTGTATATGCAAGCTGTCAGTGTGCGAGGCTCATTCCTGCACTCGCCCCATCACTTCTATCCCTTTGTTCAATTTATGTTCAATGCTTGTTTTCCTCTCATGCTTTTCCTGCTGCTGCAACAGCTGATAATGTTCCTGCGGCGACACCATCATGGCAACAGGGAGATTGAGGAAATGATTTTGAACGCTCGCCCCGACAACATGCTTCCCTGAGCATGTTCCCCCATCCCCCCATTTGTTCAGCATCTCACCCCGCCACCTGCCTCCTGATATGCAGCATGATGGCGAGACCTTCATCGGGGCCTCATATGAAATATGTGCATCCTTGCGCGAGTGCTTGAGTGTGTGTGTTCAAACAATTCATTAATCTCAGTGAAACAGAGGCTCCTTCAGGTCACACATCTGAAGCAGTGCACAGTTTAAGGCCTTTACTTGCACACCGAGCTTCACTTGACGCTTAAACTGGAATCCTCATAAAATATTGAGGATGAATGAAAATGGAGGCATCGGTCTCACTCCGTTTTTAATGCTTCAGTGGCCCTGTCTTCTTTGTGTAACCTACCAAAGCTCACAGAAGATCTTTGTTGTCGTAACTTAAGCAAACAGGAACAGTAGTAAAGGTGTGTGCCTCTATAGGTGAAGGCACACCAGGTGCAGAAGCAACATATGTGCTGGAAAAACATTAATGTGACATGAAAATATAGAAATTTATCACGCAGGTGAACAAATATTAAATAACAACAACCACGTTAAATTAGTATAATTATTCACTTAGCTTTCACAGATAATTAAGGCCTCAATGGCCTTCCATACCTCTATATCACATCTTACATAATGTAACCAAATCAGGCCTTCTGGACAACTGTGGACACCCTGATGGCAGAAACCTGTCACTTCACTATTACTGATGTTCATGCATTCAGGTCATGTTCCTCATTTGAGGCCTATGGTGTCTAAAAATGAAGTGCATCTACACACATGTTCCACAAACAGGAAGGAAAGAGGAAGCGTTGCTGCTTTTAGAAAAGACAGTGAGAAACATATGAGATAAAGGTGAAAGAAGACATAATCCAGGGTCTGATCCCCCTACACACACACACACACACACACACACACACACACACACACACTGAGGTGAGTCCACCTACAGTCAGGTTACCTTTTGTAAACCCACTATGCAACAGCTATATTAGGATTTGCGCTACGGACATAATGAGCCACTGGCCTGAGAACAACACCGTTAGTAGGAACACCTCCACCACCAGGCTCATCCGCAGTCCCTCCAGCAGATGCAGCAGTGTCAATAAATCCAATTACCACCGCCGCTGATCTGAGATTGAGATTGAGAGGGACAGAAAACAGTCAGCGTCTCCAGCTGTGACACACTGCTCCTTACCGTTCAGTTTCAGCTGCAATCCGCCGGAGAGGAGCTCGACAGTGAAGAGAAGAAGAGGAGGCAGGAGGAGGTGAAGCATCCAGGTTGAGCCGTGATGAAGAGGATACAGTCTGCAGCATCGCTGGAAAACAGGGAGGAGGAGGAGAGGAGAGAGGAGAGGAGAGGAGGAGAGGAGAGGAGAGGAGGAGAGAGGAGACTCACGCCCCTGTCCACACGGGCTCAGGTCGCCCCCTGCAGGCCAAAACATGCATTTATTCTCTCTCCATCAATTATTTAGAGCTACATACAGTCACATACAGTCTCACACAGTCACATACAGTCACATACAGCCACATGCAGTCACATACAGTCACACACAGTCACATACAGTCACATGCAGTGGCATCAGACCGTGAATACATTAAAGTGACAACACAAACAGCACAAAAGTCACGTGACTTAATATATTATTAATATTATCAATATTATTAGTTGTAGTTGTAGTAGTAGCAGTAGTAATAGAAGAGGTAGTAGTAGTAGTAGTAGTAGTAGTAATAGTAGCAGCAGCAGCAGTAGTAGTAATAGAGGTAGTAGTAGTAGTAATAGTAATAGTAGTAGTAGTAGTAGTCATCATAGTAATAGTAGCAGTTGTTGTAGTAATTAGGGTTAGGTCAGATTGCTTTTAATAGTTACAGAATAGAATTTAAATGGCAATGTTTGTAATTAGTAATGCTATCCACTGGATTACTAAAAATGTAATCTAATACTTTTGGATAACTTCAGACTAAAACATTGAAAATCTTGCAATTTATACCCCCCAAAAAATGTTCAAGTTCCACAATTATTCTTTTTCTTTCTTTAAACATTTCACAATATTTTCAGTGCGAATAAAACACATTTGAAATATTTTGCATTTACAGTTGGACAAATCAAATCAACGACATCAGCACTGGAACAAAGGACAGATGTACAGGACTTACCTCTTTGCAATGCAGGAGCAGCATTTCCTCAAAATGTTCATTATCTATGTTCAGTGTAAATAAAAAGAATAAAATCTTCCATTATCCATAAATCATTAAGAGAGCACTTATGTTAGACCTCCTGTGCCGACCTCAATACTCCAAAAATCAGAGACAAACTCTGTGGCTTGAACTTTCAGCATCATTTATTTACAGCAGAAAATATACAAACCACAACCAACATCCAGACAACACATGCTGAACAGCCGACCCTCACTCCTCTGATACACTGGAAAACTGTTTAGACCTTAGCAGTACTACGAAGTCTAAATCTTTTTTTCAAGCTTTACAAAGTTTTAAAATAACAAAAACTTTTAAAATAGTGCAGCATGCAAATTTGCCATAAAACAAACAGTGTATGGGACAAAAATTCAAACTGTTTGTGGTTTCATTAGTGTGGATGAAGCCTCACAGCCCGAGTTTAAATGCAATTACAGCGTCAGTAACAAAAGGCTGAATTCACTGTTGGCTCCATGAAACCTGACAATGACTTCAAATATATTACATCTATTGACTGTTACGATACTACTTAGCACAGTTTGTATTAGTGTAATTTATTTTACATAAACAAAAGATTTTACAGATTAAAGCTAGTGGGTGGTGGGGTTACAGACAAGTTGTAACAAAAGGCAGCAACTTTAGAAAAATCACAATTATTTACAAAAAAAAGGACATAAAATGCTTGAAACTGTTGTTTGAAACTTGAAACAAAGATGTGTCTGGGTTTATGATAGAGAAAAAAAATCATGATGTCCCACTAATTCAAACATTGCCCAGATTTAAACACCAGCTGCTTTAATGCATCATATTTACAAAAGAAGTCACTGGGCGGAAAACAGTAACTTTCTGCAGCACAATCATATCTGACAATGTTGCCTCGATAGCTGAAAAGGAACAGTTCACCCAAAAACTAGAGAATGAGAATATATTGACTAAATTTGTATTTTTGGGTGAACTTCTCCTTTAAAATGCAACAAAGCTACGTGTACTGTGTTTATTTACATAGCCTACGAGTACTTTACATCTGAAGGCAGCTTTAATGCTACTTCGACAGCAACTCTGGCAGTAAAGCAACATCTCTCGACACACAATTCTATTAAATCGTACAGAATTTGGCTTCAGGTTACATCAACAGATTCTCTCAGTGGAACATAAATAACAAAACCTTTCATCATAGTGTTCATTTAAAAAGGGACCTTGTGGCATTTTCATTCTTTAGTGAACACACATACCTCGATGCGTCGCATTCAGATTTTAGCTGCCCTGGGAATCTGCACACACTCACAATCAGTGTTAATTTACATAATCATTTAATAATGTCTGACTGGCTGAGACACTGACGTATATTACAGCTTGAAGAGGTTCACAGCGACTGTTTGTGTTCAGCATCACTGATTGTACTTCATCCCATTCAGATGTATGTGAACTAAAAAGTGAAAATGGTCCACTTACAGATTATACATAGAGCCTTTTCCAAAAATCCAAAGTGTGCAATTATATACAGACAATATATATATTTCACAAATCTCGCTGGTGATAAAGCAAAATCATACCTTTAAGGTGTAACATTCATTTGGGACACAGGCACTGTAAATACATCCTCTGAAGTGATTAGCAGCTTTTTTCTTTCACTGGTTACAAAGGTGCCGTTCTCTGACGGAGACAACACTGGTGTATTTTGATCGCAAACAAATCTGTGTAGCATCATACCTTTCACACCTGTCTTCTTCATAGTGTCATGTAACAGGTTATTCAGAGCACCGTGTTGCATTTCTCCGAGTCATACTGTTCATGTAAAAACAGCGAACAAAAATTGTGCTTGCGATACAGTTTAACTTCTCAGGAGCAAAATACCTACGGACAAAGTTGTACCTTTGAGGTTAACTTGCAACACAAAAGGAGCACCGAGTGATACAGTGACATTCTCAGCTGGGTCTTAGAGGTATTATTTGCAGATTATTAATGAATGCAATTAATTAAGGTTTGAAATAGATACGTGGATTTAAAAATAATCTCTCGTTGGATTTGGACACAGTAGCCGGCACTGTGACGAGTGAGTAGCATTTACCAGGACATCTGCCAAACACATGCCAAAATAAAAGAAAAGACGATCCTCATGTATTTAAATGTATGTATTTAAAATGATTTTTGTAATTCAAATCTTTTCTGTAAACAGCCAACATATAAAAATTGGTAATTTCAAGCTAGAAATTACCTTGCAGTAACAAACGCTGAAAAAGTTAAATTTAGTTACTACAGAAAAAAAAACTTAATGGGGCTCATCAGTCTGATACCGAATACTGTGGATTTATAAAAATTTAAATACATTTTAAAAAATTGCTCTATTATGTCTCAATAAAAATCTGTTAAAACAACTTGTGCTTTGCTTTGGCTGCTGTCCACAGAGTTAGTTGTGTTTAGTGAAATTGATTATATCAAAATGCAAAAAAATAAATAAAATAAAGCTTTAGTTTTCAGCTTATTCATTTAGTCTTTAAAAATATCAAACGGACAAAATATCTTGCATTTTTGTCCAGATTTTGGAAACTACTCATCACTCTGGTTGCATTAATGTCTCCGTATGTCTCCCAGATTTGCAGTTATTCCAAAGAATTTAACACGTGTCAATGTTTAATACGCAGAAAAAGATTAGTTAACCTCCCGTTTCAGGACTCTTCATCGTCGTCGTCGTCGTCTCCGGTGGCGCTTTGTGCGTTGTGTAAGAAGGCTTTCTTCTCTGCCATGGGCTCTCCCTTTATTTCGCAGGCTGGCGTGTAGCGGTCAGACCCGCCCTCTGTGCTGTTGCGAATACCATAGCCGAAGTAGATAATGAAACCTACAAATGGTGTAGAAACATTGTGGCAAAAGACATTAATTCCTTTCCAAAACACAAGTACAGAAGAGATAATATTTAATGTTGTAGGCCAAAAGTACCTATAACCATCCAGATGCAGAAGCGCAACCATGTTCCTCTGTCGAGCTGCATCATCAGGTAGACGTTGATGAACAAACTAGTGACTGGGAGAAAAGGCAGCAGGGGAACCTGTGAGGAGAGAATATGTAAAAAGTAATGACATTACAAACCTATTTACTAAGAAAAGATGCAATCAATTTGTAGTCGTTTAGCAGTTTAGGTCTGAAAAAAAATTCCCTTTCCTCTGCTTGCTTGCTGATGTTTGCTCTGTTAATTGTATTTTACTGCACTCATATTACAGCAGTTGCTCTACAATATAACTGGGCTTATTGTTAAACCTTAAACTGCACAAACGAGATGTGGAGACTGATTCACACAACAATCTTATCACATTCTGATGTCATATTGTATGTGAGACTGAAAAAGTGTGAGAAAACTCTCTGGTGAAAGAACACACTCTACCTTGAAGGCAAGCTTGGCCTTGCTCTGCGGCTGTCTCCACACAATGAAGGTGAGAATCAGACAAACCACCAAGATAACGCTGAGGACTGACAGTGACCAGGGCGCCCACCCTCCTTGAACAGCTACAATACAGAAGACACACACCAAAACACCTGCAGGGAAGAAATAAAGACCATAAAGAGAGGTCATCAGAGGATGTTCTGCGTCCGTAACCAGGTAAATCTTCTATTCAGTTTCGTCTGGACGGTGTGTGTGTGTGTGTGTGAGACTCACCAAGTATACTGGTGCAGATGTTGACAGCAAACCCAGACAGAGGGGACGGCTCTGTGTTGGAAGGGTTCAGTAGATTCCTGATGGTGAAGCGATCCTCTGGCTGTGGTAACATGTCGATGTTCCCCTCGTTATAAGATTCACCCATTTCAGTTTCATCCTGAGTGTTGGCCATCTCATAGGCCACGCTGGGGACTTCAGGCTGGTACCTTCAGACAGCAACACACACCAGCCTTAGAAACTGCTATTTACTGCTTTTACTTACATAATGAAGGCTTTAACAGATGTTAAATTAACATAGTACAAATGATTAGGATGATTCATCACTGTAATCTAATATGCATTAAATGGACAGTAATTGCCACGAGGAGTCTCCTTATCATGATAATGAAAACAAAAGACCTAGTTTGATGAGGTTGTGAAGCAGCGTGGGATCACAGTGAGGTAATGCATTCAATTTTATCCACGTTACATCTAGTGACGTTTGTCTACTTCCTTCCTCACATACTGACGTATCATCTGATGTTTTCCAGAAGTCACAGAGACAGGAGACCAAATGAAACGCACCTCTACCTTCAATAAAATTCCAGATGTTGGGCTGACGGTCAGTGGGTCTAGTATAGTAGGAACTTCTAAATTACTTGACAAACTCTCAGTGGCTACTCTCATCCTCGAAGACTCCACCGCCATTGTGTTGAAACACTACATGTTTAATTTCATCGAGGCAGCTCAGATCATCGAGCATGAAATGGAAAGCGAGGGTGTGAGTGTCTGAAACAGTTGCTCACAAATCTGGACTGACTGGTCTGACTAGCATATGAATCAGGGATGTTATTCCTAGTTAGAGGTGTAACTCAGTCTGGTAGTCCCCTCGCGTACCGTCAGCCTCAGACTGGATATATAAAAATGCGAGATAAGGACTACCTGAGGACCAACACACAGGCAGCCACCAGGGTGTAGGCCAGCAAAGTGCCGATGGACATGAGGTCAACCAGGTCCTTCAAGTCAAACAGGAAAGCCATCACAGCTGCAGGACACACAGGAGAGGAATACACAGAGTCAACTCAAACTGATCTAAAAAGGTTAAAAATGCACAAAGTACATTCACCACAGTATTGTACTTTAAGATAATTCATACAAAATTTACCATACTACTACCATATACTACTACCATTTTCAAACTATTACAGTACAGCTCCAATTATTTACAGCTTCAGATAATGTTGCCACCATCCTCCTTCCACTAAAGGGCACTGTTGCTTTGGGCTTCATCTCAGCTACCTACCAGACAAAAGCCCTGCCACAAAGGTGGAGATGATGGGCGTCTTCCTCTCGCTGACACGTGCCAGAAACGAGAAGAGCAGACCATCGCGAGCCATAGCATAGATAATGCGTGGAAGTGGAAACATGGAGCCAAGGAGACTAAGCCGAGGATGAAGGAAGAAGGAGGAGGAGGAGGAGGAGGAGGAGGCAGAGATTTTTAACTTGAAGAAAAGTTTGAGAGTCCGGTTTCACACAAGGCCTCAACTGCAGCCATTCTCAGCCCGACATCCTGATAAACAACTCAATATGTTCTGCTTAGGGTGTGTCAGCTTTGTACTTGTCATTAAAAAATAAAAATAACATTTTCAAAACTATCTTTATACTGTATGTCCAGGCTGGATTTTGGCTGATGGCTTGTGTTGAGGCCGTGTGCACCAGGGGCATCTTGTAGGGTTCTGATAGGAACCCCGACCAGTTAGTAGGTTTAGACTGTGAGCTCACCTGCCACAACACCTGATGTTACTGTAGCTATTAGAGGGGTTTTGGTTCGTGGGCTGATTTTAGCCAAACATTTGAAGAGCAGGCCATCTTCTGCCATGGCCCAGATCACTCTGGGCATTGGGAACATGGAGCCTAGTAAACTAGTATGGGAGAGAGAAAACAAAGCATGCCGTGCACGTGAATGCACACAGTTAGAAAATGTAATAAAGGACTGTTGCCACAAAATTGAAAGCACAGAACTATCTAAAATATTGTTGGATTTTTAAGGGGCCCGAACTATTTAAACAGCCCCAGACCAAAGTCCAACAAGGAGCTACCATGAAGGAAGAGATGGTCTTTCATCCATCCTATCTCACATTTATACACCAAATTAGGAGGGCTCATACATTAGACACGTCTTGTTGAATGTTTGATGAAAGTCCTAATTTGGTAAAAAAAAACTTCAAAGGACACTGGAACAAACTAAGATTTTGGAATTGGGTTGTTTTTTCTTTTGCTGTACAGTTTTTGAGAAAGCAGCAGATATTATAACTTAAGAATCATAATATCCTCAAATTGATCATATATCATATATCATGTCATATAAAAAATCCTTTTTGACAGGTTAATGACCAGGAGAAAGTTTTTTAATATAGAGTTTCTGAGAAAAATATGTGAAATTTTGTTCAGATTAGATTATAGAAACGAGGTGAAATGAGAAATTGTACCACTCCTTACAGAATAGGCTGCTGAGGTGAGCTAATGTTGAGCATCAGCAAATTTCAAATCCACTCCAAATCCAAGTACATGCACTTTTTTTTTTCCACTTCAAGCACTGTCTGAGTTCAAGTACTGCAAATTAGCGTAGACTATTAAAAGTTGCGTAAATCACTTTATAACTATAAAAGCAAATTAACTTATTAATCTGCTATAGAACGATATATACAGAACACATATGCTGGGTCTCTGACCACTAGTCAATGCATGTATGTGACATGATTTGTATCCCGGTTCCACTGAGCTACAGATGGCAGTAATGCTCAAGCAAAATCTGCTTTGCAATAGTCTTGAGGAAATTAATGTTAGACTTCAAGTGTACACACACAAAGTGTTTCAGTGGGTCTGCTCCATTTTAGGGCAACGGTGCATTGCCTTAACACGCAACAGCAAGGGCAGGGAAAAGTGTTCACATGTATGCGGTCTGCCAGCCAGCAGCAACACCCATTTAACTGTCAGCTGACAAAACAAACTGTGTTGGCCTACAAGGCAAAAGCCATGGTATCTTTCTTAGCTGACAAATAATTGCCAGCATGGACGGTAATGTTCAGCCTAAATAACATTAATCAGTTCTCTGTCTTATCAATCTGGCTCGATTTGTTGTGTTTGTTTGGACAATGTGGTTGAGTTCAGCCGAATACAGTGAATTCAGCGTGGCATGAGCAGATGCGATGCCTTTGAAATGGTACGCAGCCTCCACCTACATCGGCGTGGAAATGGTGCAACCCCACTGAGTAACACTGGATGTAAACACTTCACTGGGCACCTTTAAGTAAGTTAAGTAACATCAGTATTGCACAAGTGAGTGGAGTATTTTTTACATTTTTAATATTTTTCATCATAAATACTGAACTACACAGAAGAGAATATGATAACATTCTATATTCAGTGTACTGGACATGAATTATTCATTCTGAAAAAAGCATGTAAACATTTAAAAGTCCTCTACGACTGCTCTTGCTGAGAGGCAGCAGGAGAGCCTCTTACCTGGTCGACAAGGCACATAAAGAGCCAATGGCCACTGCGTAAGTGGCTCCATCCCAGCCCACATATGTAAAGGCCACCGGCAGGGGGCTGTTCTTGTCCAGCAGGTAGTAGGGCATCATAACAGTGAGAGCCGCGGACACACCGAAGTACGCCACGAAACAGATGAGGAGCGAGGCCACGATCCCGACAGGAATGGCCCTCTGAGGGTTTTTCACTTCTTCTCCTGAGGAGGAAATATAACAGTTGAGGTGAGAGAGCGGGTGGGGGGTTATGTGTGATGATTATCAGTTGAATGTATTCCCTCTCACCTGTAGTGGCAATGCAGTCAAACCCTACAAAGGCATAAAAGCAGGTGGCAGCACCAGACAGGACTCCAGTCCAGCCAAAAGGCATGAAGCCGCCCTTACCAAGACTTTCTTCTGATGGTAACAGATCAGACACACTGGGAGTAAAAGGAAGAGAAACCTGTGCTTATTTGAAACACAACGCTGGCATGTCATTATGCAGATGATATATTTTAGGAAAAAGCCCTTCATTTCACCCACTTCAGGCTTGAGTTGCTGGTGGTGTTGAGGATTTCTTCAGGGTTCAAGCTCCAGTTTTTTCGGTCTCCTTTGACCAAGCCAGAGATGATCACAAACAGCAGCACCAGTACATTGATGCAGGTGAATACTTTATTTACCAAGGCTGACTCCTTCACTCCGAATGCAAGCAGTCCTGCAAGCAGTTACAAAGATGAAAGCCTATGAGTTAAAAAAGAGGGGGGGAAAATGAGATAAAACACAAGGGAGATGTCTCTGAGCTGCTCCTCACCTGTCAGAGTGAGTATGATGAAGACAGCAAATATGTCTGGATACTCGGCCAGGACACCCGGAGCGTTCATGCTCATGTATCGCCTGCAGAATTCCTCAATGTGCCGTCCAATCAGCTCGTCGAAGGTTGCGCTCCATGCTCTGGCCACACTCGAAGTTCCTGTGCAGAGGAAAGCATTATTGTAAACTGAACGATATCTGGCGTAGAACTCATTTCCTTCCTTATTTAGAGTGTCTCACCAATGACGTAAGCCAGGATGAGGTTCCAGCCAGTGATGAAGGCCCAGAGTTCTCCAACCGTTACGTAGCTATAGAGGTAAGCTGAGCCAGTTTTGGGCACGCGGGCTCCGAACTCGGCGTAGCACAGACCAGCCAGGACTGAGGCGATGGCAGCGATGAGGAAGGAGAGGACGATGGCAGGTCCAGAGCTGTCCCGGGCAACAGCGCCAGCCAGCACGTACACTCCGGCACCCAGCGTGCTGCCGACGCCCAGCGCCACCAGGTCGAACGTGTTGAGGCATCGAGAGAAGTGTGAATCCTCTGCGTTACAGTTTACGACCTTCACACGCAGGAGCTGCTTCCCAACGCCTTTTAATGTAGCCAGAATCATCCTATCTGGCACCAAATGCTCTGCAGAAGATGATTTACCTGTTGACAAAACAAGACAGGGCAGAGCGCTGAAATTACTATGTACTCGTGAAAAAGACAAAGAAGAAGAACAAAAAAGTATGGTGCCATTCTAGTCTCGAATACTGTCTTCGGATACTATAATCATGTATTATAATGTAATAATCAATATTACAAAGTCAGTAGAAATAGACAATGGCAAAACAGGAAAAAGGTGAGCAAAAAACCATGATGCTGCCAGTCATTACACAACAGCCGCACAGTTCAAATATTCGGCAGGGTATCATTTACTAACAATCCCAGATCCAATTTCAAAGCTTCTTCTTAAAACAGCACAGACGGGACTGATATAGATCTGCCCAACAAAGCAGACAAGTACTCACTTTCACAGCACAACAAACAGGATCTTCTGTCTTCACTGATACAGACAGTTAATAAATCCACTCGACTACTTCCTCCAGACTGCAGCCCAACACCAATTTCCACTCAGCTTCAGATGAATAGAGCTGAGAGAGACGTTTACAAGTGCTGCTTTGACACGTGATGCAGACGCCTCTTAGTGTACAAACCATTCAGGTGTCAAGCTCACAAATAGAACAGTGACACATGACATGGTCTCTGGGCTTGAGAAACTCAGAGCAGCTGTGACGACAGCCATGTTCCCCATAGCAGGCTCGACTCATTATAGTCAAGTCATGAATACAAGACGGCTAGAAAAATACGACCCGGTTGTTACAAATTATTGTTTTATACATAATAAAAAGACTTGAATAAAAAAGAAACAAAACAAAAAAATTAAAGAAACAACGAATAAACTCTTACAAAAATAATCTCTCAATCATCATTTATGACCCACTAGAAGAGTGTGACGGCGTCTGTATCTGCAGAGACCCTGCCCTCCGCCTCCATGTTCTTATTCTGCTGTGTTCAGGACATTTCTGGGTGTCAGCTATTGGTCAGTGGGTGTGTAGCCCCCAGCCAATAACAGTGTGCACATTCACATTGCTAGATCATAAACAGGCATCCAAGAGTTAGCTATGGCAGGTGCTCTTCTGGTCACTTTGAGCCGGGTGGGGGGACGTGCCAACCTTGAATGTTGTGTTTACAAACCGCAACTGCCAAATCCTAATATTCTACTATGGCCCCTTATAGTCCTTTCAAGATTCTTATTAAGAAGAGTTATTAAGACAAGTTATCAACAGAATCTTATTAAATAATAGTTTTAATGTCATGTCAAAGACACCTATGTATTGTGGTGAAGAGAAGTTAGCATGCTAACCAGCTAGCCTCTTGCCACTTTTTTTCCTCAAGACGCGATGGTGCAATAGTAAACAGCACCAACACTGTTGCACCAAGGTCCCAGGAGCGCTAGCTGCACGGCTAGCTTGGCTAACAAGTTAATGGCGGCTACAGCTTTGTCTTTATTGGATAGTTAACAATGACATAATGGGTTAGCTAGTTAAACTCAATAAATGTATTTGTAATGCTATTACAAACAATTACAGAAGAGACTCTGGCTTTTATTAAGGTTCTTAAGAAATCTGTAAGTGTTTATAAATGTCTTACAGTCTAACACATAATGTTAAAAAGCATCTTATAAAAGGATGTATTACCCTACAATGAGGACCTTCATATGAAACATTATCAAGAAGACAAGATTCAAGGACAACAAGAGCCCGAAGTCCAAGCTGACTGGTTTTATCTCGTCTGTCTAGGTCATGACATTTCATTGGGCCAACAGTTTGATTAGACATTCAGAAGCCACAACAATCTTGGTGAATGTACATACAGCTGAAAGGCAAAAGGACAAACTGCATCTGTAAAAGAACGCGCGCTTCTCACAATATTCAAAAATGTGAACAGAGTTTAAGCATAAGAACAATATGACTTTGCATGTTACGCAAGCTGGAACATTTGTGACATGGCAGCCCGGGCAAAACGGGCGACAGCAGCCAGCAGTCCAGAACTCACCGCAGAGGTTTACTGTAGCACGCACGAGATGTGACGTGCAGCGGCTGAGCTAAAAACAGGGTGGGCAGGATAGGGCCCTGCCCTCTTCTCAGCCAATCATCAGACTCAACTCCTGCTGGTGACACACTGAGGACACGTGGGTGAATTCGGAATAGCAGTCAGTCACATGCTCTTCAGTATTTGGCGTCAGGGAAAATACTTTTTCTCCTTCAAACACCTTTTATGTTGTGACGCTGTGATTGTTTATACTCATGGAGAACCACATCTGGGTCACAATAGGACATCCAAGAAAGCTTTACATTTCCATTGATTATCTCCATGTAAATTAATGTTAAAGACAACATCATACCCTTAAAGTATAGTTAATTTAAGCTTAGTCAAGCCTTCATACTGGACCTGCATGTCTGTGCAGGCTGAATTTAAATGATGCTGCAAATGTTAGATCTATTACCTACAGCTGACGGACACCTGCAGACCCACCCCAAAAACACATTATCCGAGGATTTGAGTGTGCAATTTGACATTTCTCTGACACATCTTTGAGAAAAGCTGCAGACTGCCTTTAATTACAATTTTCCCTGCATGAATTTAAAAGAAGACGACAGCAGAGAGCCAATTCAGGCACCACTCAGCTCCCACTCCGCATGTGAAGGGTATTTAGCAGCACTACAAAAAGCCCACCTGCCCTTGTGGTGTAACACGGGACGGAGTAAACAGTGCCATGTGAGGGCGATCGTAAAACAGGCAGCTCACACAAGCAAAACTAACTATCCTTTCCAGGGATTTAGGCCTTAGTGACACCTCAAGGGCCACATTGACCTTGTAGCACAAAAGCTACGAAGGACAGAACTGAACAACAACAACAACAATTGAAAGGCAAAAACAGCTTTCACCATTTTCTGAGCGTTGCTTTTCCAGACGGCAGCCTCAAAGTGGGTTACGAACAAACACATAATGTTTCCTGCCCTTGTGAAAGAAAACAGGAAAACTAGATTGGCACAGTAGAGCGCATACCTCCACCCAGACCCATTTAATTCAATCAAGCCTAAGTCAATAAAACATAATAATATAATACAAGTTGATGGGGTCTATTCTGGGCCGAGATCCATCCTCCATCCAAGTTCCAAGGAAATCTGTCCAGTAGTTTTCATGTAATCCTGCTAAGTCATGCTCTTCCTTTATTGAAGACTTCTATTGGGTAGTTGTTGAAATGTTCCAAACTATCTTCTAAATAAAGAATTGAGAAAAAAAAAAGAAAAGTAAAATACATTTTGGACAAAATCAACCACAATCTAGAATCGTCAGATCGCCCACCTCGACTCTGCAAGGACACATATCCGCTTTTGTACAATTACATATGATGAAGAGTGTACGATGAACACATTACATGCGTGTTGCATCTTTGATTTCACTGATACTGCGACTGTTCATCATTATTTTCATAATCATTGACAGATGAACTACAGATCGATACTGTAGTGGCCGACTAGGAGAATTATATCCTGCCTTTTGGTCGGATAAACATTAGCACAAAGTATCTATTTCAGTCCTTACAATACAATACTGTCATATTCAAGTTGTTACTCAGTATGTGCATGTGTATCCACAGGGCTACACCCAGTACAGCCAATAATAGTATAATCCATGACCTGAATTGTGAGATGTTGACATTCTAGTTTAAAGCCAGGTGCAGTGTCAAAAACAGTCCTCCAGTGTGTTGGAGCTCAGCTGACATGACCTTGCCTGCTTCAACCTGATTCACTGTTTACTTTATGTTCCTTCCTCATAGTTTCTAATCTGTGACGGTGACACCCAATACAGCATCTACACTGCAACTATCATCCCCAAAAAACATGTGATTACATTATCTTCAAACACCTGTGTATGAGTGTGCTAACAGTTAAGGTGTCCCTGCTTTGCAGGAACAGTCATCTGTCTGAGATAAGTGTTACTGGCCGGCACTGCTCCAAAATATTATTTATAAATGTAGAAATTCACATTTATTTGGCAGGTGATCACACTGTGTGTTTAAAAATGTGTCAATGCTTGTTTGAATTAATTTGCATATTTTTGAAGCAATTTTCAGCTGGGGCAGCAGATAAACAGCGACCATTACCGGTTTCTAATACATCAACAAACTAACACAGTGTTTGCACACTCCACAGGTGACACTCTGGACGCTTAACAACCGTGTACAAACAATTTTTAAATGTTTAACAGATATTTTAAAAAATACCCCCTTTTCTGCAGCCTTTTGTTCCCCAGTGTCAATGTTTCTGGGTTAAAAGGGTCAATAGCCAAAGTGTTTGATGTAACTCTGTAACAGATTAAAAATCTGAAAAAAAGCTAAAAATCCAGTTTCTTCCACAATTCAGTTCTGCAAGCGTGATAAACCCATGACAGGATGGCTGCTCTTTCGGGCTTTATTTACATACATGAAAGTTTTTACATACCTAGCCAGTATCGGCCCGGTGTGTTTCCTTTAACCCACTTCAAACCACTTGTTTTAATCTTACCAAGTTCAATGAGGAAGTTATTTAGCGCAGCAGAGATAAAATAACAGAGAACACTGTGCGTCATTCTCACACTGGATGCGGTAATGACGCCTACAGTGTGAAATTTTTCATCAGACTCAAATATCAGCTGTTGGTATAGCACAGGATGTTTATAGTGCATGTTTTATTCTGGTCAGCTTTTAATAGTCGCACTAGTTTCCTAGATTAAATTGTGTTTCTTCGTCTGTTTCAGGAAATTTTGTGTATTTAGGGAATTGTCTTTCTATTTCCTTTCTGGGATATATGTACAGTAGCCGTTAGAAGTGATATAGTACTAAAAACACAATTACTTTGGAAGCTATTTGATTTGACTAACTCAGACCTCTGGAGCCTTTTATTAGCTTTGGATGAATATTGCAATTTTGTGCATTGCAAGGACCATAAAGTTTGATCCATGCATTATTCCCTGAGAAATGAATGAAAAGCTCCAAAAATATCCTATCTCACAAGAGAAAAATTCCTGTATCCGCACCAAAAGTTCATGGGCGCTATTCTGGACCGAGAACCACCCTCCATCCAAGTTTTGTGGAAATCTGTTCAGTAGTTTTTGTGTAATCCTGCTGACAAACCAACAAACTAATCCACCACACACGGACACGGGTGAAAACATAACCTCCTTGGGGAAGGTAATAAAATAGGTCTCTTCAGTCTGAAATGATCCATATTCTAATATTGTTGCACATGAGGACAATGTGGATTGATAAACAGATTGATTAAATCATTCTGAGTATTTCTTTAAACTCTCCCTGATGCTAAACTCATCATTTCACAGATTGTTGGCAAATGTACAAAAACACACCAAAATGCATTCACATCACATGAAAAATAGATTATAAAGATATTTTGAGTAATTTTAAATGAAATAACACAAAAATAATAACTTCATTTTAATCGCGGAGCTTCCCTCTGTAACTTTTCAACAACTTGCAACAAAATCCAACCAGTACTGAGGCAACCAAATGGCTAAAATGTGATATCAGTTTATGTAAAATGTCTTTTTTCTTTTTTATAAGACAAATTACTTGTATTTCAATTAAATACATTTCTCATACCAGTGTTTTATGTTTTAGTTGGATGTATTTGAAAGCAAGCATCTGTAATCTGTTATTGGTATGCGGTCAGGTCTAGGCCTGACTCAGGGAAAAGGACGCCCCTGCCTTGCATAGTCCCATGGGCTGCACCACCTACACCACCTTTAATTGGGCATGGGACACAAGCGCGGGCGTGATCAACCTGTCGCTGGCCACCATCGATGAGGGTGTCTAGTGATAAAGGCCGAAACACCCCGTGATTCCTTGGAACACTACTGACGATGTGTCCCAAAATTGACATCTTTCCCATCCCGACCATGACGTACAGCTCCCATGCCACTCTCAACATCAAGGCTAACCTCATGTGAGTACCATCCATTGGCACAACGGACAATATACCATCATGTCCAGTGTTTCATGATTCTTGTACAATACTTTTTGATGTATCTGCGCCTTCTCCGATTGTCGATTAAGACATTTTAATCGGTCAACGGTGATTAATCGATTAATCATTAACATCCCTGATTTTGAGTAATTCAATAACAAATGTAAGTAACACCAATAGCTTCACATAGTAGGGAGTAAAAAACATGTTTAATCAAAGTCTTTATTATGTACACACATTAACATTTAGGTCATAATAATTAATAATATTGATGAAAAATGTGCAAGAATTGATGTGTTACGTTTATTTACAGGATAGGTTCATATGAGTTCACACACACACACACACGCGGACGCGCACACGCCTACAAACACACGCACGCGCTGGAGTGACGCTCCTTAAGTCATTCAGCTCTATAAAAGGGAATGATTCTCCTCGTGCTCACAGTTGGAGCTTTTCAAACTGTAACACATCCACACAAAACTTCTTTTGATTCACTTTTAAATGATGTATCGCGACTAGTGAAGACTTCTGCCCGCACACAGCTGCTTTAAAGTCTTGTAGAAGCAGTAGCCCTCAGGTTACATTGCATCAGCCGGATGGCTCTTCCTCCTCTCAGACCATGTGCACTGCCTCCTCTCAGACCTCGGCTCAAAGGCAGCCACGCTGTAGCTCTTCTCCTCCTCCCCCCTCCTCAACACAACTCCACAGTCTTAGAAAGGCGACATTTGCTTTGAAACAACTTAATTTGACGGGAAAAAGTCAAACTATTAAACTTTCTTACCTTCTTTAAGAAGACGCCAAGCACAAACAAGCTGCTGCCTCTCTTCAGAAGTGGGACTCAGATCCTGACAATAGTCGCATGGATCGCTTTCATCAGGCTGGAAGTCCTGACATATGGTTTGTTGGGAAGGACACACTCACAAACGCACGGACAGTGTGAAACCCGCCCAGCTGTCTGTTGCTCCACCCGATTACTGAAGAAACAACCGATCACCTGCGACCACTAGATGGCGCTCTTTACAAGCAAAAGCCCTTTCAGCTCCTAGTGAGGAAATCTGAGCCATCCTGGATGGTGATGAGAAACAGAAACATACCATGTAGTCCTTTGTTAAAGAAATATGTAGGAATTCTGCATTAAAAATGTCTAAAAACTACCAGACCTTTGTTTTATCCCAAATGTTTCCAACAACGGTCAAACCAGAGAAATCCACAAGTTCACTCAAGGTAACGGTGCGTTTCATTTGGTTGCAGGATTGAGAAGTCTGCAAAGGAGACTAAAAATAACATGACTAAAACTTAAAACATCACCTCGTCTGAGAATATTTCATTTTCATCAGCAATGGTGTGTTCACCAATTTGACTACAGGATCATTTGTGTTCACTCGCATTACTCATGCAGTGTTTATCTGCACACAGACAGCCAGATTACTTTACCGCACATTAGCTACGAGCTAACATTAGTGTGTGTTTTTGTGTGTTTTAATTCAGGTCAACCTTCAGTGAATTCAGCACTCACCAGAGACTCCGGTTTGTCTCTCTTCTGTCCCCTCTTCTCTCTGTCAGGTTCATAGATTTTAATAAAACCTAGATAGGACAGCACCGCCTTGCTTCTAATCTGGCCCAGTGGCCACTCGCGTGATTGCAGGGAAAAATTCCTCTTTGACCCAAAAAGCATTTTTCCCAAAGACCGCCATTATAAAAGACACCTCAAACTGCAAACAAGGTTGATTATGACTCTTTCTATTATGAGTTTTTTGATCCATGGAAGTTTTATATTACAGTCCTCCAGCAGGGGAAACTCCACTGCACATAATCAATGGGCAGAAAACTGTTTTGGCGTCAGTGCTAGCCGAGCTATTCCCATTGGGTGTCACCCCGCTAATAACCTGCTAATGGAGTTCACCTCCATGGATCGCGGCTGCAGTCAGGTTGATAAACAGGGGTGAAGATAAATCCAAAAGTGAGCTGTCCTCCTCTGTAAACCGCTCTGGATCAGAGCAGAATCTGACGTGACTCTGGGTGTTTATTCCTCCAGTAGGTCTGGCTCTACACTGACTCTCTAATCAGCAGCTACGCCACCCGCTCAGCCAGCCCTCCAGAAACAACACTTTGCATGTCTTTTGTTTTGTTTTGATAGAGAGCCCTCCAGCAGCAGAAGTTCCATATTGTACATTTGATATGAAATTTGGCTCAATATCACAATGTTTATGTTGACATCTTCCCCTGCTGGTCTTCCTTCCTTTCATTGTTACGGTACAAACAATCTGTCACATCTTGCTTGTGAAGTTGCAAAAGTCTCAGGAGGGAAACAAAGCCGTTACGCTCCATTCTCTAGGTTTCCCGCTGTGGCTGTGGAGCGGTACCGTGTCGTGATCCTCTTATTGCCGCCTGAGTCCTGATATATAGGCCCAAAATCTACACCATGGATTTGGGATTATCAATGCACGGGGATGCTTACAGACTGCTCAGCATACAAAAAGGAAGTCACTCCAGTCATGACTAAGCTCCATCCAGCCTGGGATGGAAAGATTCCTCCCAACCAGATCAGTCATTTTTAGGCCCTGCTGGGACGAGCTGCAGAGGTTGATGAGATCAGTTGGATATTCGGGCTGCTTCATGATTCTCTCCTTTGCTTTGACTATAACTAGTACATGTATCAAAGCTTACGAAGACATAATTGGTAAGAGAAGTGCTGTATATGCTGCCTTATCTGACATTTCTAGATTTATGGTTGACTGCCGCTCACCCTGTGGGCCAATTGTGGATCGCCTTGATAAATGGGAGTCAGCACTCTAAGGTGATTTTGAAAGTAATGCAGTTCCTGTGGGAAGTACTTCATAAGAAATATTAGCACCTTTCCCTTCAGCACCTATCGCTGCATTTTGCTCCTTTAAGATACAGTATCTGTACACTTGGTGGATCATTTCCCACTCCATGAACTTATCTTAACCACCTTCATGAATGAGAGCGGCTGAATTTTGTATTAATACAGTTTCTACTAGTGTTTCCCAGCTCTGGTTCTCAGGGGCTTGAGGACTGATGGTTTTCATTCAAGCTGTTTAATGAGGACTGAATAGACACAAGATACCAGGAGAATGCATTTAATTACCTTGTACAATAGAAAACAAGTGGCTCTTTGGGTCCCAAAGATCTGCACTGGAACCAGTCATTGCAAAGTGTTCTGCATAAAGATGAAAAACTGTCTTGACAAAGGGAATATCAACACACTCTGCTCTGTGCTGGGCCTAACAATAGTCCCACCACACACACTGATCTTCCTGTCTTTCTTGCTGATGCCCACTAGGCGAATTGAGGGAGAATGAAGGAGTGATCCCTTCCCCCACAAACTGGAACTACTCGGTGTGTGGATCTAGGTTTTTATTTTTTATCAAGCACCCAACCTATTGTGGCTCCGGGATGTTCGTGTCTTTTTGTCATTTCTTATCAGTCCAGTTTGCCTGAATCATTGACCCTTCATCTGACTGAGGTTTGTGCACATTAGAATCTATGGCCCCCGACCACGGCTCTGAATTATCTGTATCGTGACTGTGCTGTGTATTGACAAATCCATGGTGCTGAAGTAGCAGACGGATTTGTAAATTGCACGTTTTTCTCTCCGTCCTGCCCTTCCATCTGTTTCGTCTTGGATCTATAATATTCTCTAAACTATATGTGATAAATACTCAGTTCACATGAAAAGCAAAACGAGCTCTTGTTTTCATGGTTTGAGTTTTTGGTTCAGTTATTATTTACTGTTTTATTTTGTCAGTTCTCAACTCATGCATCATATTTTGCTCTTTACTTCCTCTCTTTGTCGTTTTTTCACCTGTGTGTCTTTTTTATTAATTAGTCCCTGTGTATTTAAGCCTGTGTTTTTGTGTGTCATTTGCCCATGTCAGTCCTGCATCACCTGCTTTCTTTGTTCTCCAGTCCTGTTTTGCTCCTCATGTTCCCTCTGTGTTCCCATTGCTTCATTGGTTTGTACTTTATTTAGTTTTTATATGTTTTGTACTTCTTTAATTCTTGGTTTCACCCCCGGCCAGCTTCTTCTGTTCTACTGCCTTTTGTTGCCAGCTTCGTTGTCGACAGCCTTTTGTAACTTTCATTCTGGTTTGAGTATTTAGATATCCGCCTTGTTATTAAAGCTGGCCTTTTGTCCTTTCACCTGCCTGCCTCTGAGTGTCTTTCGTTTTTGATTAACTTTAACACTTATGCCATCTTTTGATATGCTCTTTAAATTGAATGATAACCATGAACTGCATTCAGATGAGCACTCTTCTATGACATGTAGATCATTTCCAAGCATCTCACTGAATAGAAACTCAATAGAATTACAACCCTCTGCATGCACAGTGCATTCTTCTGTCACAAGTTCAGCCCACACTACTGCACCATCTGAGCCAAAGGGTAAGTTTTGATTATATTACTGGAATAATAGTTTTTATGACTTTTCAGCAGATAGTTGCCGAAAGCAAAGCACAGTTTATAACTTGTTAACACCTTCTGCTAGTTTTTGCTGGACATCCCACTGTTACCACGTGGGATGTAGTTTGATTGAGAATGCTAATTAAGTAGTGTTAATTCATCTATTTCCATTAATTATTATGTTATGATATGGTAGAATGTTTGTTTCTATCTACACATAACCTCGTGTATTCCCGTTATTTCCCATAATATCTGTCAGAACGTGTCCATAAAGATGGTAGCTGGGGATGACAAATGTTGGTAGCCAATTTCTGTGGAATGAAACAACATTTTTAAACGTTTATTATATCTTACATATTTAGAGGACTTAATTGCAGATTTCCACACTCTTTCTATACTAATTGGGGAGGAATTCAAATCCAATTCCAATTCAAGATGTGTGGGTTAATATGCATGAGGTGCTGCATAGGCTAGTGATCTATACATACTGGTCACATGGCCTTGGAAGATGGTTGTCTTTATAAGGCGATGGTCATGTTCTAAGCAAAAGACATTTCATGCCATTTAGTTTCCATATGAAAGGAGTGTCTGACAGATCACATCATCAAAAGTGTGAAGACTGACCTTCACTCTGACTCCACTTGATCTTACAGCCAGATATCCAACCAAAATAATCCACTGTATGTAATTCCATATGTAATTCATCTATGTTAATCGAGGTAAGATCAAGGTTTAGAGTTCCTCTATACTTGCTTTATTCTCAGTAGTATACAGTTTTGAATAAACTTCTCCGAAACAGTAATTTATATTGGCTGCATCACACTAGTGTGACCCATTCTCACCCTGAACTGCTTGGATACACTGTCTGTTCTCAGCCTGCTTTATCCTGCGTGCCAACATCTGCCTGCCTTATCGCCTGTTTTAAAATGTTTGTCTTCTGAGTCAGAAAGGAAGCAGTTTCCTCATGTATAAGCTTCTGAAGATCTGAGGAGAGAATTATTTCAGGCAGTATTGGAGGCAACCGCCATGTGTGACTCCTGCAACCTCCTGCACTCTTAGAAATGAAGATGTTCACCATATTATATAGAAGGCTGAAGGTATGGAGAACCGCATCAAACCATCCTAGGAAAATACAACTAGCTGGTCTGAGAAGTATCAGGCTCCATACTGAGTGCTCCAGGCTTTCAAACCTGCAGGAGATGACTAAAAAACCACAGGCTACTTCAAAAATAATGAACAGTACACATACTGTTGTGTTTAATTTGCAGAACTTTGACTCAGCATGGGTTCAAGAAACTTTATACATTCATACTCATGTTTAAAGGTGTAATTTGTAAGAAATGGTCCAGTAGAAGGTAGGTAGGTGGGTACAAAGCTAGCTCCAAAACTACAGGGGGCAGCATAACCGCTGGTGCTGCTCAGTATACAATTTGCTGTGGCGACCAGCTGCTGTTAGCAAGTAGCTCAGTTAGCCAAGGAGCTAAGTGGCCCTATAAATTGAATGGAATCTGCCCACATTGCAACCTCGGAGGATGGGGGGAGTCACCGCAGGCAACAGGACTCAGATGCCAGTTTGAAGACAAGGGGTATGGAGGGGATTTCCAGCAGCTCTGACTATGACTCTGAAGAAACATAGAGTTGGACATCAGTGGTGGGCAAAAGCTGCGTGTAGAGCCAGAATATTTTCACATCTTACTCAGAGAATTGAGGATTTATTTCAACCAAACAGAGGTAAATGTGGAAAAACAAACCAAGTATGTTTTGGTGAGTTTTATTGTGTTCATGTGGAGTTTGAATAAAGAGTGTTTCACGCTGAGTTAATGAGACAATTAAGTTCATCTTAGCTTGGTAAAAGAGAGGAACTTGGCAGTGTATTTTTGTTCATTAAGGAAAATAGGTGTAAGAATATTTCCTTTCTTGACATTTTGTGAGTTTATTCTGTTAATTTAATAGACTAATTAGTTATCACCTCTTGTGGTACAAAGTGGTATTATGGGAAAGCACAGGCTGGGCTAGCTGGTTAGCACACTAACTTCAGTACTCTACAACAGAGTACGTAGACATCTTGGACACAGCATCAACTTTGCTGGGTTTCTTTTACACTTTGTTGATAATATTAGTTCATTTTGTTGTTTGTTCTAAACAACATTTCTGGCCATATCCTACTTATTGCCCCTTTTATCAAATGTGACAGATTTGACAGAATTGCCAAACATTTTCTGTTTATTTTCAGATAGTAGTTTTCTCCGCTGTTTGTCTAATATCACACTGAAAGAAAGGCAAGTCATCTGATGCCGTGCAGTTTAGACCCCTTGTATCATGGCATTCAATGACATTTGCCATTCAAATGCTATTACTTCATACTAGACTCTGTGTTCTTCTAAATCTTAACAACCCTTTGAATTTATCCTTGAAATTAATCATACAAAATGCCACATGACCAAACAAACACATCACTAATGAATATCAATAATTTACATTTCTAATTCCTTAAGTGCTTGTCCCAGCCTAAGCGAGCGTTTATCTGGAGAGCTCAAGTAACAGAATAGAATATCATCGCAGGCGGTTTGTATTAGAGCTGCAGCAGCGTGAATGGTGAAATCCCTCCCTGACTTGTGCAGTCTCATGGGTCACACTCTGCAAACACTGTCTTTGTGCATGTCATAGCCCCAATTCTGACTTTGACAATATTACATTCTCTGGGATCTTCCCTCCAGGCATTTCTATCCTTGTGAGCCCATAAGAAATACAAAAAGACAAACTGTTACAACACAGAATACACTCTGTGCTTTCAGGGCTACTAATGAAATCTTCTGATGCACAGCACAACATATACTGCGTCCTGCATATTTCATGGCAATCATATCCACAGGGATTGCGCTCAACAACATAAACACCTCTAAAATTCAGTGCAACACCACATGAAATAGCTGTTCACTAACAGCTATTGTGGAGCTTGCAGTTCAGTTTTTGGTGCGACTGTTTGAGAAAGGTGTTGATATAAC
Source organism: Pagrus major (assembly GCF_040436345.1). Classification (NCBI taxonomy): domain Eukaryota; kingdom Metazoa; phylum Chordata; class Actinopteri; order Spariformes; family Sparidae; genus Pagrus; species Pagrus major. The sequence goes on from NC_133216.1 coordinate 7,000,998, forward strand.
TCAGGTCAGTTCTGAGGCCATAGTTTGCCGTGGTGTTGCCGTGAAGTGTTTTCTGCTATTTTGTCCACTGTGTCGACCGTGTGGATTGGACAGCAGCCATCTCCTGTGGCAGCACATGAATATTATAAAGTAACTGAGGGCCACTTTTGGAAAAGGCTCGAGGGTTTTTAGGGAGGTGGGGAATGGTTTATTTTTGGCATTTGCCTTTGTTAGCTACTTGAGAGACTGTGACACCACAAAAGCCTAAAAAATTACCACAGAATTGAATCAGCACCTTTGTTAAACCACCTCGTCAAAAGCTTCATTGTGAACTTCCCAGACTGCTTTTCATGGTGCAGCTGCTATTAAGAAGGTGCTTGCATCGATGCCAGATAATCTGGTGTAAGTAGCACAAAGTGTGGATGCCTAGGAAATGTAAAAGTATTGTGGTCTGATGAGTTGTCTTTCATCCCCCTTACATCATGTTGTGGGAATGTCTGAGGCGGTTGCTCTGTATAGTCCTGTAACAACATTTCACAGCTTCCCTGGTAGCCAAATGGAAACTTTATGTTTCAGTGCAGAGAGCAAAGAGGATTCCTTCTTTTGTCATCCCAACGATTTCTGGCTTTTCTTATTGAAGTCTGGCCCAGTATTCTGCTACACACATTTCACAGGACCTGTATCTAATGGCATTTCAAGGAGGTTTAAAGCCACTTTTGAAGGAAAAAGTAGTAAAGAAGTTCATTTTTGGATACATTGTACTTTTTACCTGTGACCATTACCACGTGTATGTTTATACTATCAGCACTGTATCAGCCATTTTCTACATTGTGAAAAGAAAGACGTTAAGAACAATACACAATAAAAAACCTCTGTCAGTATCCGAAATGTTAGGAACTGACTTACAAAATGGCATCTGAAAGAAACAGTTCACCCCAAAATGAAAATTCAGTCATTATCTACTCACCCCCCGTGCTGAAGTCGGATGGAGTTTCATAATCCATGAAACATTTCTGCAGGTTCACAGCAAAACACCGTGGCAGCATTGTCCTTAACAACTGATGTAGCTGGGAACAAAAACTACCCCCCCAGAACAAAAAAATGGCTGATTATGGCTCGCCAGCCGTAATCCAAGTCTCTGGAAGCCCCAAGATCCCAAATTGATTTGAAAAGATGTAATTTTCCTCCTTGTTAAGCTGAAATCTTCCCTTTAACTGCTGAGCTAAAAGCTTTAGCGCACAACTCCATCTGAAGAGGGTGCACGAGCTTGACCGCTTGATCCTTTCAAATCAATTTGGAACCTCGGGGCTTCTGGAAACTTGGACTATGCCAGATGAGCTGTATGGGACTGATTCATGTTTTCTTTCTGCCGACTTCATTTACTTCAGTTGTTTAGGGGAATGCTGTGAATCTGTTTTGCTGTGAAGCTCCAGAAATGTTTTGTGGACTGTGAAACTTCACCCAACTTTTTATTTACATCGGGGTGAGTAGATAATGACTTTTTGTTTCTCTCATTTGTAATTCCTCATCAGAACCACCGAGTATTTATGAATTTTTTAACATGTATAATATAAACCCTGCAGCATCTCTCATGACACTTAGAAAATAGATGCACCTGAGGCTATGGCTACAATGTTAATGTAATATTTAAGGTAACAGAAACATCTTTTCTTGTTGGCTATAAACAGCCACGTAATATGTGGGAGTAAAACTGATGGATGAGATTGACGGACAGGCGACATCTGAAAACAACATCCAAAATTACAATGATCCCTCCAACTAACAAGACCAAAAATAATAGTTTTTGCATCAAGGACTTGATGACAGAGTATCATCACAATGTACTCTACAGGATGCTGAAGGCCCTACATTTCCATAAGTGTGCAATGGGACAGAATCAGTAGTCAGACTGCGCATCCAGTTCATCCACATTTTTCTTGTGGCTCGACAGCTGCTGATTTACTATCATTGGAGATAATGAAAGAAATATGCTGCAATAGTTACTGTGTATCACACATCAATTTTACTTTTGAGAACAAATGCAGACAATTCATTTTGGCAGTGGTAAAATGACAGTGACATTGGGTCAGATGAGGGATGATTAAACACTCCACTTCACAACCTTGTGGCTTGAAATGTATGCAGAGTGATCCTCTCCGCGCTTTTCGAGAGGTGGAGAAAGGCATTTTTGAATGCTTTGGTGTTACACAAAAAGAAATGACATGTTCCTGACAGTTTTGGCTAAACAAAGGAAGATGGTCGTGAATTTAAATTTGTTTTTCTTCAGCTGCAGGGAAGGCAGATCAAAACCTGCCATATGCTATAATACACTGCTTAAATGGCTGAGTATCTGTCCTAATGCAGTAGGTGTGGATCACAGAATTACAGTATCCATGGCAGCAAATCAAGGCATTAGCTTTTATCTTGGATGCCCAAAATCAGCTCTTGTTTCACTTACAACAGTATTGCTTTGATAAATCGTGCAGAGAATTCCCAAAATGATCCAAGAGACATCCATTCACGTTGCAACGAGGGACTTTTAAAAGGATGATGGAAACCAAGAGAACATAAAGGCTGGAAACACATCAATTATCACAGTCATTTGCGATATATACCCTCAAAAGATGAAACCTTTTTGTGCGAAACACCATTTTAATGACATGTTGCAAGGGAGTTCAGCAGCCACAAATACAGTCACCTATCATCAGTGATGTTCATCGGTTCGTACACATTTTTGTTCATCAACAATATTCTCACACAACAGCCACTGTATGGCGAAGACAGGATGAGCATTGCAGCTGCTCTTTGAGATGTTCAATCATCAAGTGCGTTGAGACAATAGTCACGAAAGTCAGAGCTAATTGGAAGAGGCACATGTCGTTCTGTGTGTGAATTGAGGTTGCTTCAGTGTTTTTCTGGAACATCTGCAATGATCCCAGAGGAATGCTACAGAACCCTAATGAACATGGTGCACATAAAACACTTAAAGTAGACGTGTGTGTGTGTCACACTGTATCTTGAAAATCTTCTGTTCCCACACGAGATGATGTGTTGATCATCGGTGTCGACTTATTTGATAAAATTTTGCAAAGTTTAAATAGTTTAGTGAATTCACAACACAAACTACATTAATGTGATCTACTGTAGGAGAAAACTATGCATCATGTTTTGCAAAGTGGAATAATCACAGTGTAATTCAGCTAAAAATGTAACCGTGCATTATGCAACACACTGAACCACCCAAATTAGGTGATTTTATCACTTTACTTTAGCTGCAAATTACTGGCTTAATAACGGGGCCATAAATAACCACCTAAATGCTCCCAGTAGCTGCATAAATTCAAACATTACAACACAACTGTTTTAGATACCCATTAAAAGTATAATAATTCAAAGCAGCTTATTACTTTGTGCAAATTACAATATTTTTAGACGAACGATGTCCCGCATTGCAAATTAACAAAGATAAATCACCAGTGATTGAATACCTGGACGTGTTGATGAACAAGTAATACTGTAAATCACTGTGTCTTTGACACTGTAACATTATTTGTATTTAAATACTAAATAATTAAACCAGGTGAAATGTATTTCTACATACATAAAACTCATAAAATATTCTTATTTTCTCTGAGCTTTGATCATGTTTGAATGCTTTCAGTATTGCCTCCCTCTGTCACAGTCTCTGGTCATGTGTTTCAGATGACACGCCAAATACAACAGAGCCTATAAATGGCTGCTGGCTACTGGTGGATGGACTCGGCAGGGTTTTAAGTTTTAGCATCTAGCTGCTGGTTAGGTTGGACGCTTCCCAAATGGAGCAATCTGTAGTAAATTGGGTTACACAGCATCTAAGGTTGCAGATGGTGTTTGAAAGCACACAAGCTCACAATGCTTTTTTTTTTTTTTTTTACCCCGATTTAGAAAAAGACTCAGACACAAAAAGTGGGTTTGGGTGGTGTGCAAGGTTGACACTTTAAGATGAAGGTGATTGTTAACACTCAGTTTGAGGTTGGAATCCATTCTCGATCCTGGTCTCTGTGGAGACAATCATCCTCTAATAACAGTAATCTATCTCCTCGTTGGCCAGGACAATAGCTGTTCTGCAGGGGATGTAAACCTGAGAGAGAGAGAAAGAGAGACAAAGGGAGGGAAGAAAGTAGGGAGAAAATGACAATTGAAGATTAATGACGTTAACAAGATCACTGATTTGGGAGAATACTGAATCTTCAGGCTTTTTAGAAGTCAGACATGGAGGTGTCCTGATGCGATTGCTTCTCACAATCAAGGTCGACATGATTGCTAAATGAAGAGGAGGGGAAAGAAGAGGATGGGGGGTGTACTCAGAGGGATATTCAGATCTGAGCAGAAAAGTAACTCTTCAGAGGGGACAGTACACAAACACCTGACAACAGCCTTGAGCGAAGAGGGCCGTCAAGGTTAGAGAGGTATAATCAAAGTGTGACAGTTGCAGCAGCATTAGGACCTCTGGGTGGCAGTGGAGTCAGCAGATCAGCGTGAGGAGAGGAGTCACACCTGCTTAAAGTTGTGCCGGAGAACCGGTGCTGTGGCATTTCATTTTAGACTTTGAGCTGTGGAGGATATGCATCCTGGCGTAGCTGGTGCTGCAAAATTTCTTGATCAGTGACTTTATCTGTCTCATTAGATTGCATTCAAAGCTTGTGAATTCAAGTGAAAGATCCCCAAATGAGCAATATATTTTAAAAATGAGGGCAATAAAAAGATTCTTAATGTTCAATTCTGAACTCTCCAATTAATGCAATAACTGTGTGTTTCATCAGCTTTATATATTGGCGGCGCGTCAGCTGTAAATTTGGGATTCTGTAAAGATGCAATCTGCATGTGGGCTTAAACTGAGCTGAAAGAATCTCCCTAGTTTTGGTGGACTAAAGAAAAAAAATATGTCAGCAAAATAAGCACACCATGAGAAAAAAAAGCCTGGAAATGTCAGATTCCTTATATATACGCTACAAAGGAATCTTAGTGAGGGTGTTAGTTTGGAGCGGTGAAGCTAATAAAGTCTTTGATCAATCCTTTTGATATTCACACTGTCATTTGGAGGCAAGAAGCCACCATGTACCATTAGTCATTTCAGATTTATGCCAAAGGAAAAGCCAAGCAGACATAAATGATGCTATATTTCCCAACAGAAAACTGAAAAAGAGAGCAGAGCTGTAAACAATTCAATCACCCCCTGAACTCTTCAAGCCGCCCCTCAGCATCAGTGGATCTCAGCTCGCTGTGGATGTGTTTCTTTGGCAACAGTTTGTCACCAAGGGAGTCAAGCAGCCCGGCGCTGAAACACTGACACAGACATTGGTGACTAATTAAACAGTCACAGTGGGAGAGTCTCCATGCAGAAGCACCGCCGAGAGAAGGGAAGACAGAATGAATCACTGCACCTGTTTAGACAAAAGCTACCACTGTGCCTAACCTGGAATATGTCAACAGCTTTTATTTCCAGCAAATAGATAGCAATGGTGACAAATTCTAAATTAATCTGTGAACAAAGTGCAGCAAAAAGTCCCAAGTGTTGGCACAGCAATTAGTGGGAGACATTCTAATTAACATATTACTCCTTAAAAACGTAAAGGTGTTATGAATAAGATATCCTAGATTTCCCATTAACACTTATAATTCAGACAAGACACAATCACAAATGGGACAACATATTTCACAATATGTTTCAATTTGTGTCTTTATGTTCAGTGTGAGGGATTACACAACTCGAGCAGGTCTCAAGAGTCCTCTAGTAGATTTGAATCATGCAATGTCATGGAAATATATGGAGGTCAATGTCTCCTCTAGTGAAAAGAACTAAACATGTCATTTGAAGTGCACATAGCTTTAGTTAAGGAGCTAATGCTGCAAACACACTTGTATGTTCCTTTAGGCATATTAGTCCATTATTCAGCTTAAATCTTAACACATAGGTGCAGCAGATGTACAGTATGGAGCCAGTTTAAGTACATTTTACTTTACTCTTTGGAAGATCATCTCTGTTCACCCTACAGATCTTCAAGCCAGGGGTGGGGCCAGAGGGTGGTGTTGACCCCCTACCAGAAGGTACAGTAGTTGGCTTATAAGTGTCATGAATGGATTACTGAATGGTCATATCAGGTATGGGCTAAGCGCCTTCTCTGAGCCTCTGGTAACTGTTAACATCTATTTTTGACAAGTCAAACATCCAAAAGAGATGCAAAGCGACCACAGGGAGACATCAAATGACCGAAAAGGGAAGCAAGCAACCACAGGGACACAAAACAACCACAAAGAGATGCAGGACTGCTTCAAATAGACAACTACAAAGAGAAGCAAAATAACAACAAAGAGAAGCAAAACAACCACAAAAGGATATTAAACAACTACAAAAGGATATTAAACAACTACAAAAAGATGCAAAATTACCATCAAGAGATACAGAACAACTACAAAGAGACACAGAGCAGTTACAAAGAGACACAAAACAGCTACAAAGAGATGAAAAATTACATCAAAGGGACAGAGAATGACCATGAAGAGACACAAAACAAACACAAAGAGACACACAATTACTATAAATGACATGTATGTGTTGTTTGTATGTTTTGTGTCTCTTTCAGTTTGGTGGCTTGCTTGTATGTAGGAGGGGTTCAGGTTTGTGTCCAAGGGCTCAGTGTCTCATAATTCATTTGTGACTGTCGGTTTTTTTGCAGTTACCAACAGCAACTATTCATTGATATAGTTTCATATTAGAAGTGTGTTAACATTCCTGGTAAACCTATGTTATGATCTAATACAGATCACATTATCCGATCACCCAATATCAGTCTGCATTTGTTAGGCGTAATGTCAGAAAAAACACTTCCGATGTTTTGTGAACGCAATGCGCAACAGGCCACCCAGGTCTTCGAGCATTTGACTGGATTTGTCTGTATACGTCTATAAAGCCTCTGCTGTTTTCTGGTGAGTCATTTGGAGTAGGTGAGTCATTTGGCGTCACCAGCAGACACTTTTCAGGTCCAAGCAACAGCATTTACAACCAGTGCCAGCAGTTCCTGTACTGCACATTTGCAAATCTGTCCATTTCTGTCAAGTGTTTATATCAGAACTACAAAAACAAACTGAGATGAGGAGGAATCAATTTGTTTTTGCAGTACATGTACTGCATTAGTAGAAAAGTTAGCCGTTTGTCCTTTTTTTAACTTCTTTTGTCTCATGGAAGATTTTGTATTGCCCCCGATCCCTCTCATGTGAGGATTTAGATTTTTTTACTCACTCAAGTCCAGCCTTCAGGCTAATACTCAATCTGATCAATGTTCAAACGCACTGATGAAGGATTCATGAGGTGCTTCACAGGAATATATCATCCACTCAGTTTCTGTCTCCTGACCCGAACTACTGGCGAGAGCACAGCCTGACTATCTGTGCACTTAAAGTCTCCAGACATGTCTCTGCTTGGCTCCATTACTCACTTAACAAGGATCAACTCCCTTTAAGCACTTCTGTACATGTAGGTTGTACTTGAAGCAGGCCAAGGATGACTGGATAATAAAACCTAACCGGGATGGTTAACTGAGTCAAGAAGACTCAATTAAACGATAATGTCTGTTTCTCTATACAACTTATTGGTTATACGAACTTTTTGTAAAACTTTATAATGCTGCCCACGATTTAAGGCGTAATTTCTCGACATTTACTTTGTAGTTCCTCTGAACTTAAGGCATAATTTCATATACATATAAAAATATATAAAATACTTACGTATTTTTGTAAGTACTGGATACCAACGTTTATTCAGATCAAGCTGTTGCATTCAAAGAGCAGGCTGTGTTTTGAGTACGACAGAATAAGGAGAGGTGGACTCTGTGTTTACGTCATTGATGCTCAAACACAGTTTAAGCTGATGGTCAGTTTCCAGATATTGAACTTTTAATATGAAGATGCTGATCATATTACCATCACCATCTTGTTGCTGCTATTTACATTCACCCTGACAGAAATTTAAAAAATGCACTACATGTTTATGTTAGTAGGTCTCTAAATAACTGTATATATGTGCTATGTTTGTGTCGCACGGAGGAACTCACAAACTTTCATTTAGTTATGCAACCCTTTGTTGTATAATGACAAATGTATTACCTTAAACCCTGAAATGATACATATTATATTTTTTACTCACAGAGCTTACAAGACTGTTACTAATAAAAAAAACCCTTGTAACACATTTGACTCTGGAAAACGTTGTTAAGATAAGAAATTTTAAGTTTTCTGAGTCTAGTGTCTTGAATTTCAATTTATGAGAAGATTTACACTACAAACAATTTAAGGAAAGAGCTTTATAATTGTGTTTTTATTTGATGTCATACATTTGATGAATGATTCACATAATGCAAATGTATACAGTAAACACAGTATTTGGATTTATTAGCATGTGCTATATTTGTATGAGTATCTAAGGCTTGAAGAAGGTCTTCAACGTCCTGTCACAGCTGTACTCTGTTAACTCAGACTTCAACATCAGGCCTCAGATGTTTCTGATGGAAATGTACGTTGTTTGATCATTTCCCTCACTTCTATTTCTTCCTCACTTCAGCTTAATTTCTTTTTGTGAGACTGTCAAAGGAGACAACCTCTTTGATGCATGCAAAGTTTAGCTATCAAACGGTTTTGAAGCGGCTAATTATTCATCAGTGTTTCTCAGCGTTATGTCTTTGACATTATAAGGCTCAAACAAAACTGTAAATGTGACGAATTCCAGAAGAAGTTAAACGAAAATATATATATTTTTTCTCTTTGGAAATTGAATACCCGGACTATTAAAGATTTTTGTCTTGCTAAATGAATAAATTGTAATCGTTAAATTGCAGTAGTCCTCATTCTTGATGTGAAATATTCTCATGAATTGCTCAGCTGAGCATAACAAGTTGTCAGTTCTTTCATATGAAGGCTTGACTGCAGCAGTTTTTATTTGCATAAAAAGAAGAGTGCATTTTATTCTGCACTGTTTTATTCAGCTTAATGGCTTCTAAGCTGATGAAACGTTCATTGTCTTCATATTACCAGGGGTAAATAGATATAAGCCTGAGTGCTGTCTCTTTTGTTATTGATAACACATCCTACATTTATTGTGTATAATGTAATATATTAAGGATATTGCAATTGGGGAAAATTGTATTACATATTATGTATCTTTTAAGAATTGTCTATTACTTTTCCTGATGTGTTTGTCCTTAAACATAAATATACGCACATGTAAATATCTTATTTTGGATTTAATGATGTAACATTACATTAAATTACATTAGTCTACATTATATCAATTTTACATTAATATCAACTGATTTTTTGGCCACTCGGTGCTGAGGAAACAAGTTGTGAGAACAGCCTTGGCATATCATCACCTTTTTAAGTCGATATTGTGAACTGGCTTTTTTACACTATCAGCACTTAGAGAGCGACATTCGCTTTCATTTGGAGTCATGTTTCAGTCTGCCTGATGAATGTAAGTGTTGAACTCTTTTTCAGCTCTGTCTTTGGTCTCTACTGTGGTCTCAACCAGCTCCTGAGAAAAATATCTAGCTCTTTAGCAGCTAAATGCTTCACTATGTTCACCAACTAGTCGCTAACTGTACCTGTTTGTTTGGTGCTGGCAAGAAGTGTACAGTGGGTTTTTTAGAGCTTTTTCACTGAGAAAACAGCTGCCTTGTGCAGCTGAAAATTATGACAGTGGTGAGAAGGAATCAAAACAGTAAATCTACCGACCAGACAGCTGAACAATGAGCCAAAACTCACTATAAAGCTCTGGAAAGCCGAGGAGAGCTCCAGATTTGGGTGATAATTCTCTGAAGGTTTATGACTTGAAGCGTCTCCTTTCACATTGATTTCACATTGTCTTTTGATATACTGTTATTGCAAAAAATCAGTTCTAACCATGTAAGTTAAATAATACAGGCCCTTCCTCAATCACTCAGAATAAAAGCCAACGGGCGATCTGCAGATATAGAAAAATATTTAACGTAAAATAAACAATGAATACAGTTAAATACACTGATATGAGCTGATATTTATAGTGTACAAGCATGTGGGACATGTGAGCCTGCTGTTGATGTTGGTGAGACTCCACTGACAGGCAGTTTCTTGTTTTCATGTGAACCAGGTTGGACAAAGCGACATCAAAAACTCCGAATATGATGTATAAGGCTCACAGATGTATCAGCATTTCTTTGAGCTCTGTTGACCGCGTCAAACCTTTCAAACCTTTCTTTGCCTACTCTGACAGTCACTTTATTTTTTTTCTGACTACTGAGCTTCTGAAAAACTCCTGAGCAGGAAATACGTTGTGTTGCTGTGACAACAGGCACAGCGTTTTAATTTGTGTGAAAACATGACATAAAACATTCTTAATGTTAAAGTTGCCGATTTCGTGAAACATTGTTAAAAACACACACTAAATTAACAATGAAATGACAAATCTTGCGGCATCCTTCGCCTGACCTCAAGACACTTCGGGGTGCTGTTACACCCATTTTGGGAATCAATGGTCAATAGTTAGTGATAAAACTAAATATCGTTTCTCAGTGTGCTTCGCCACAACCCAAAACTGTTTTTTGCACTTAAATTAGAATTAGTCACTGACATGGATCTGATCAATTAGTAAGACAGAATAAATGCAGCTTGTTTTATTTTAGGCACACATACTTTAATCTTAAATAACTTACTTAGCAGCAACAATTACAAGTTGTAAAATGTGAATAACTTGTAACATGATCTTTTGGTAACATCTCCTAATAAGCTTTTATAAAAAGGCGGTAAATACATGGTAAATAAATTATTTAAAGCAGCTAAATGGAACTTTTATTTTTGTCGATTATGGCGGCCCCTGTGGACAAAAGTGGTATGAGCACCATCGCCTCGCGTCATAATGATCTTGATATGGTTAGAACTGCATTTGTTTTGAAAGGAAGTGAAAGAAAGACGCAATACATTTTTAATACTACCTCTCTTTTTTTAACATAGTTCTTTGCAGGATGCGTAGCAATGAGGTAATCTATCTATTTGTGTTTATGTAAGATTAATAACTGTAATATGATGATGGTGAAACAAAACTTTGTTTTACTGTTGTACTGTACCACCAGACTACAGAGCAGCTGCTTTCCTCATACTGTGACACTTCTTCCTCAGGACTCCACCATTATAGTTTTTATTACATGACTTATCCAACCCAAATAAGTCTGAATCTGACCTGGTTACAGGCATTAAGAATAACTATAACAACTGTTTAGAAATACTCAATTTTCTCTCTGATGGCCTATCTGCTTATGTAGGTCATATAGAGACATCAGTATTTAATTTAGACTGTTTCAAAACCAGTTACAAATTCCTTGTAGTATGTTGAATAATGCTTTATACATCATAATCAATTAATATGAAAACCTTTTGGACTGACAGGTTGTGACACTTTCATTTTGTTTGTGGCTTTTTAATTCAACAGGCAGACACCACGTGACCACCTGACCTTCTGAAATAGAGCAGCAGAGCATCTGGACTGGAAATACTGAAACATTTACAACTGCAGACTTGTTGGCTCAGTAGAAAAAGAGAAACTCGTGAACCTTTACTAATAACTCTGTGAACATTTGTACCGACAGAATTGATGACTTTGCAACGTTGGTCCAATTCATTTTTTATTAACGAGGATAAAAGATCAACATCAGCAAAATGTATTTTTTTCAGAACCTGGCAACCCAAAAGTTTTTATTAATGCTTGTAACTGATTCATTTCTTATTACTAACCAGTAATAAAGCAATTTTTAAACGTTCAAACTTATAAACCCTTTTAAAGGGAGGCTTATTAGCATATAGAGCTTATTAGCTCTCAAACTTTCGATTGCTGGCGTCATCTAGCTCTATGCATTCTCAGTCTGTGTGATGCATTCATGGAGGATATGAGAGTTTATTATCGACCGGTAACGAGGAAGCTGGAGTCCCATTAAAAAGACAGGAGAGAAAAAGTTTGCACAGACTTTGAAAGCAACAGTTGTTAAATAAAACATGGATGGTGTGGGCACCTTTTTGCAGCCCCCGCAGAGGCTCTTGTCTGATTATTCTTGTCAAAACCAGGTAGGTGTGAGGAGGAGGAGGAGGAGGAGGAGGAGGAGAAGCAGCATCTCTACGCAAGACTACAGTCTCACTGTGCAATCTCTTCACCTATAAGGGGGATACAGTATTTGCAGAAGGGTCCACACCCTGCCTCCTCCACCCCTGTCAGCCCTATTCCCTTCACTCCCTTTCATTCCCCATTAATTCACGCCGGTGCCAACATTAGCAGATGACTTGTTAACTAAACTTCACATTTTGGCCAAGAGGGACATGGGTGAAGCAGTGGTGTTTGAATTAATAAGAGTTGGAAAAGATTTAAGAGAATGTGGAATTTGAGTCCTGATGAAACCTAAGCTAATAGGATGGAGGATGAGCATGTGCGAGAAAGAGGAAGAGACTCTTTAACCGGGGTTAAATAATGCTTGATTGATGCTCTAAGTTGCAGCTTGAGCTTTGCCAAACACATTTTTGATAAATAAAAGTGCTCCATCCAACTCTTTAATATAGAGTAATATCCCTCATCCATTAGCCGCAACACTTTTAGTATTGATCTGAGGTGGTTCTAGATGAGTTCAGATAAACAAACACCTCATCAGGTGCTATGTCAATGCTGGCACTAACTAAAACAGCTTAAATGTGCTGCCTGGAGATATTTATCATTTTACTAAACAAACTGAAAAAGCACAGAAGGAGATGAAGGATGACTGTGCAGACCACTTCACAGACATCACTGTCCTCGTGCATTAATTGGATTCATTAACATAAGATCTAACACATGCAATCAGCTGAGTTACAGTTGGAGTGCTTGGGTATCGGTGCTGATCCTCACTAATTCATCCCTGACCTTATTCATAAACATCTTATTGCCTTTCAGCATTTTAATCAAGAAAAAATTACATCAGGAAAAAAAAGGAGGCAAACACGAGGAAGATCCTCGAGCACTCTGTTTAAAATGCATATCGGTGTTTCTTTCTATATTTCAAGGACCGACCCAGTTCATTCTATTAGCCTAAAGCAGTCTCCATGATGGAAGCCCACTGGTTCATTCTTCCAGATATTTTTTCTCCCCTACGTGACGCTGTGCGAGTTTAAGAGGCATTCACATGAAAAGGTAAGTTCTTACACCATGAATAATGCACATTGTTTGCCAGAGAATCTGAAAGCTCTGTAGATTTCAGATTCACATAACGCTCAATGACTCCAGGATAACTGCCAGCATGAGCAGAATGAAATGCATAGAAGCCAAATATGATATCCACAAACAAAGCCTAATGTTGTGGAGGAACTACAGACAATGAAAACCGTCCCCTGATAGACAGATTCAGCCTCTTTTTTTGGGTTGAGTGCAGTCATATTTGATAATTTTCTGGACTTGGCATTAAAAGCTAATCATATTAATGAGGAAGATAATGAATTATAGAGCAGTGGTTAAGCTAAGAGGCCTAGACCAGGGAGATAATGGCTTTGTGCCAGAACAGGCTACCCTTTTTCAAGACTACACACTTAAACCTCATTAAAAAGGCTCTAAAGGATCCTCTCACTAAAAACTTCATTTCAGGCTGAGTAAATTGATTTGAATGAAACATTAAAGGACAAAACAATCACACACTGACGGCTATTTCATCATACCAGCCAGAGCGCGTGCAAACCTCTTTTTCTGCATAAAGGACAAGACTAAACTTCTGTAAAACCATCAGTATCCACATGATGAATGCACAGAAACTGAGAAATATGCAAACATCACGTGTGTTGGCAGTGCAGCAAAGCAAGTACAATAAAGTGAAGCAATTAGACATTTTTATTCATTGGTAGGAGAAAGTCCTGCCAGCAGACTAAGAACTCATAGTAAACAATCTGACTGGTCATAGAGGGGAAAAAACACAGATGTAACTAAAAGTATTAATGATATACTTAATTAAATAATATACTTCAGGGGGCATTACGTTTTTCTTTTTAAAGCTGGGCCCTATGTTTATATAATAGGCGGGTAAATGACTAACAGGTACATAAAGTTTTGGAATCGGTCCATAGATCACCTCAGCTGGCTGCTTCTCTGATGTCTGACCTCCCTCTCACTCCTCTACACATATTTCATTTTAATACCACCAAACCAGAGTCGGTGATTGTTGGAACAATGGAAAGATTGCTGAGTTTTATTTTGTTTCTTTTGGGTTTGAATGAACACTGTTTTACAATGCTAAAATGACGGTTTCGTAAATAGAGTTTGGTGGATTTGGCAAGAGCAATGCAGGGCCTATTTCTCGTTAAACAAACAAGATTTTGTTCTTTAACTATCTCTGCAGGAATCCATAATGTCGTCAGACACTTGGAAAAACAGCCTCAGCCTGTCAGTGGCAAAAACAAGCACTTTCAGTGAATTTACTTTGACGGTCGAAGTTACCCTCAAAGATTATGTGTCAGCCATTGCAACATGTGCCACGGCTGTCGGCTGGGGCAATCTACTGGACCAGTTCCAAACCTCATCTACACACCAAAATATATAAACATAAGGCCCAGGTTTAGAATGCCAATGAACCTTAAGGGTGCAGCTAAAAACGATAATAATGGCTGCATTTTGTGTTGGTGTGCCAGTGTCTGCATCCAGGCACTGGGTTCGGGTTAGAGTTAAGTGAGGTTAACTGGGACATTTAATGGAACGGAAATCTTTGTTAATGTTATACATTATGGAAACTGCTTTTCCTATGACAAGTCCCAATTCTGGATCATGACACCAGCACACCTAAAAGGTTTGTAAGTCTAAAGCTATGCCCTCAATCTACACATATAAAAGGTATTTTGGTCATCGTTAGTTCACAAGAAATAAATGTCCCTTTTGCATAATAAAAGTTGCAATAATAGGAGATTATGCTAGACGTAAGTTTGTAACGCTACTGGCAACATAAATTAGACACACAACAATGAGAAAGAGAAAGTGTTTGTCCAAACTTGTAATCCTTCATTTTTTTAGGAGATATTTCTGGAGCTGTCTCATCACCGCCCACAAGTGCTTTTGATGTTTTGCAGCCGTGAGCATCTCCTCCATTACATATGTGCACTGCATTGCGGGACAATGGTGTCCATCAACAGCACACTCAAAAATCATTTAGTATGCATGCTGACATTTTTGAGCATACTTAATTTTGTCACTTTGCCTGTGTGAATGTACAGCACCCTCCAACCATGTTAGAATTAGTATGCAGAGTGGGATGGTGATACACCATAGGCTATTAGAAAAGCTATGTAGAGACTGGACTTGACTACAATGGCCCTGGACTTATAATTGGAGTGCACTTCATATTTAGGACTCGATGATGTTCAACAAAAGTTCAACAAAAATGACCTTTGATGAGTCAAAAGAAATATTTACCTGCATGGAGTTGGGGTGTCCGTTGAAAGGCTGGGCCTCTGTGAAGAACTCTGTGTTGTGGTCCAGCCGTCCGTGACCACCATACTGAACCATATCTGAATCCAGCTTGATTTTGTATCTGACAAAGATTGAGGTTAAGGCGCAATAGCAGTGGGAAACTAGATTATAAGATCTAAGACATAAGAAGCACAAGAGAAGGTTTTATCACCAGTGCTTTTGGTGGGCAGACTTGGTTTAGCAGTGCTCAGCTGGTTTATATTCATTGAAATCCTCACATCCATCAGCATTCATCTCCCCTCCGCAGCACTACAAAGTGACAGTGCGGAGCCCTAACAGACAAAGAGAACGCTGCCTGAAATGAACATAAATACAAAAGTGATTCAGCCGTGGCTCAGCCATCCATCCAGCCTGCCTGTCTAATTCATCTAATTCACTGCATAAATAATGAATCAATCCAAAAAGTGATCCAAATGAGTGACAACAAATACACAAAAATAGTGTCTATAAAAAGTATCCACTCATCTGGGACTTTTTTCATGTTTTGTGGTTTTACAACATTGAATCACAGCAGAATAATTAAACGTTTTTTACAAAGATCAGGGAGAGGGACCTTTTTATGTCAAAGTGAGAGCAAATCACTTTAAATGGACCTAAATTAAGCAGAAGATAGCACATTAATTACAAATGCCACAGTATTCATCCCACTCAGGTTAATATTTAGTAGAGGCACCAGAAGGTATCTCTGCATTTATGTCTGATATTGACCTAACGCTGAATCCTGCCCTGTGCATCTGGAAATACTGTGTGTGGAAAACAGGTTTGTTAAAAGTATCCAGAAGACATACTGGAGTAAAAGTCTTATACCAAAATAAGATATTACTCAGGTAAAAGAGAATGTCATCCATATGATTAGTACTTCAGCAAAAAGACTTTAAGTATCTGATATGAAGTTTACTTAAACAGGCACTATACAATTTGTATGATTATCGGAATCAGGAATTGTTTTAATTTGATTGCCAATAAAATAAATGATTTTAGAAATGTGGCAGGGTATGTGTGGTGGAGTAAAAAGTAATATTTGCCCTCCAAATTGCCAGACCCTCAAATTGCAGTTAAGTACTTGAGTAGTAGTTACATTCCGTCACTAAACATACTGCTTAATGCCCGTACCCATGATGAGGGATGGGAAATGATAAGATTTTATTGATACCAGTGGCATTTTTAATTCTGCTTATCTGCTTAATTATCTGCTTATTTATTGATCCCCTTATTGATTCCGGATCAACTTTAGTTGAGCTGGCTGTAACCTGGAATCTACCTGTAGCCATAGTCTGAAAAATATTTGGACAGTATTTGTTTTCATTTAGGTTTTTTTTTCTTCATCAAAGAGAAAATCTGCAAAGCCTGCCCACATGACACTTCTGCTATTTGAACAGAAAAATCATTCTTGGCAATAAACATGCTACTTGATTGGGAAGCAGTGGCAACCATGCCTTAAGTGTCACTTTAAGCCCATGTTGCATTGTAATGTTGTGTCGAATTTCAATATATTGCTGATGTTTCCATTCTCATTTTACAGACATTACAATGAGCACTAGAGTCATTTTTCATTGGAAAATGACGCCATGCTTTAGACATTTTCATCCTCTCTGCCTTGACTCCTTCTAGGTAAAAGGTTCCAGCAGGGTGGATACAGTACATGAGCCTCACGTAATTGTTTTGCAATGCAAAACTTAAAGAAAATGCTGACATGGATAGGAGGAAATGATAAGTTCAAAGGCATACATTTTTTTTTTTTAATGAATCGGACAATTTGCGACCGGTTCTTAATGGTTCCCATTCTGCATTCCCATCCCTACATGAATAGATAGTTTTTACTTTGCCATTGAAGAGTCTTTATCAGGTGCTCATTGTCAAAAAAAGGTTTCAAAAAAAATTCAGAGTTGTAAAACAATATAACATATCATGAAGAAAGACGGTGTGGTGGTGGTTCTTCGCTGCACTGAGACAGTTAAATAGTCAAAAAAAAACTTTGATCATGTATAGTCGAGGTGTCTGTAGCATGTGTGTGTGTCTGTGTGTGTGTGTCATGTGTTTTTCACAACCTCTCTGCTGTGTTTCTGAACAAGAATGCTCAGACACAGAAGAGCTGAAGGATGGCAGCTTCCATAATAATATTACCACAGTTTCATGGAATATGTGTGTTCCTGAAGAGGAACCGAGACAGAGAGACTCTGCATGAGATATAATATGTAAATGATACCATATGCTCCAGTGAGGGCTTTAGCATATATTCACCTTTTTAACGAAAGTGCAGGATCAAATCGATTACATGATGAATTATGCCCTTCAGCTGGGGAAAATGGAGATTAATGATTAGCATGATATCTAAATTGTTAGGATAGAGCTTCAAAACTGTGTAAAGGAAACTACGCAGGGAGACTTTCAAAAAACTCCTCCTCCTTTTGACATTAGCGTGGTCCCCATCTTGTTGCTCGACAAAAAAGAAGAAAAAAACGGATGGATGTCGGAATCAGTTACAAGGCCGTTATTAATGTCAGAGGAAATACTTAAGACGTTTTAAAAGCCGGATTCAAAATGCAAGAAAGTGCACTTTGACAAGTATGTACATAAATATATACTTCCATTTGAAAACTTTTCTGCAGGCGAAGTTCAGGCTCCCTCGTGCCTTTCAGAAATGCTTGGTAGCCTACACGTGTACCTGATGTCCATGTATAGTGTAAATACCTATAAACATCTGTGCGGTGCATTATTTACTCCTGTCTCTCAGGGACAGGAGCTGTAAGGAGCAGTGCTACAACAAACACCAGGAGAGAGGAGCAGACATGCAAACAGGCCCCTAATTGGCTGGCTGAATAATCACCTTATCTCCCCATAGGCGATATTCTGGAGTTGGAGTGTGATCCTTAAACACTGCCTCATTCTGCCCCACAGCCGGGAAAATTGTGCTTTTGCTGCTTGCTTGTCTGCTTTGATAGTGATGATTAAAAAGAAGTGCTGCTCTGTGCATTGTTTCTGCTGGAGAGGAAGACCCCCTCCTCCACACCTCCTCTGCTCTATCAAGTCTCTCTGGTGTTTTATTGACAGAGCAAACTCGTTCTGCTATGACGGTTTCCAGAGAATATGGAAATACTCTTATAATGCTTCGGGGAAACTGAGGAGATACAGTATGTGATTTCAAAGGTTAATCCTCCTTATACAAACAACAAAAGCCTCAACATTAAGTGATTCCAACAGTGCATTGACTATGTTTGTGCACTGAATTTGGAGTGTTAGTGTTACTACAGTGCTTCTTCACACTGCTTGTTGAGCATTTCCAGTCTTGTGGATTGCATGCGTGCACGTCTGTGACACAGCTAGAAATGAGACATAGTTACAGTAATTCAGAGTTCCCTGGCAAACTTCTCTGCAAGGAAGCGAGCACCAGTGCAAATTGGTAGTTGGAAGGTTTGAGCGATTACGTCTTTGTTAGTGGCTACAGACAGCCGTAACAACCGCTTGCAGTTCAGCTGTAAAGTATTGTAATCAATACAGCCTTTGCGAATGAAGGGGAAGATTTAAGAACACAATCAATTTTGCCCAATGAAGTGAAAGAAAAGAAGGCAGTCCAAAGCTTGGTGATTAGAGCCATTGATGACCTGAAAACAATCTGGCCATGACCATGATTGCAGACCAAGCCACCACTTAGTTGCTCCATCAGCTTGTCGTTTTTTTTCTGCCTTTATGAAAGTAATAGCACCCTGGCGTGGGTGAACAAGAGCTGAGCGAGATGTGTGTGCACATCTGAAGAATGTGGCTTGGCCTCGTAAGCTTTCTAAATACCGTATCTTGCCTTTTCAGAGGAGACTTTTCCCTGCCTTCTGCTCAGCTGGTGCGAGTTACATCAGAGTGGAAGAAATGGTAGAAACAGTTTCTGTCACAGAGGAATAAAAAGACCAGTCTAGCCAAGCAGCAGCTAAATCTCATAAAACTGATGTAAAGTGAGACCCATGTAGACGATTAATATCAAAATAAATGGAGGTCTATCACTTTGTATGAAGAGCATGACACCTTAAAGCACTGCTTAAACAACTGCTGTTTAATTGTTACACATTTGAAGACATCTAGATTATCCTTTGTCATACTTAAAAAAAGAGCATGCTTTTATTTTGAAATTATCATTCATATGAACTTTACATATATTTATACAGGAAAAAAAATCATTATGGTTCCAGAGGGCTCGACTGCTATATACTGCTGAACCCACTGTCAGGCGTGAAACTGGAAAAGGAAATTAATCATTTATTGCAATAATTAATGAAATATTTTATCTAAATTATTAATTACAGAGGGACTTCTTGGATCAACTTTCACCTATCACACTCGCCGTAAATTTGTGCAAACAGTCCCTGTCTTGCTTTTCTAGTGATTAGTGTTGTGAGAGGGGTTTTATTGATGCAAGGCAGGGTGCCAGTGATTTTGGATGGCTAATTAAGAACGTAGGTTTGACGGTGTGAACCAGGCTGTTAGATGCTGTGATGACACTTTCAATTATTGCAGCTTAGAAACAGTCCATGATGAAATAAGTCCATGTCATAACCATATTCATTTAAATCTAAATACTTTCTGAATTCCAATCAGAAAGTATCATGTTTTGTTTTGACAGTGCCCTAGTGGAGAAAATTACATATTGTACATTAAACGTCCATGTATGAGTGAGAAAATGCCTTAAACTAATGTTACAGAGTGTTTCAATCTGTAATTTGTTTGAACTATTTCCTTGCCCCACACTGATGCAAACATGTTTTAACTGCATATCACTCCAGAGCATGATTTGTTGTCTTACTCTGAATTTATTGAGCTGTTGGAGAAAGACGAGACTTGGCTGAGCTTTTTTGACAGTTCGTTTGTGTTCTGATGTTCCACCTGAGGCTGTCACAGAAGTGGGGGCCAACAACTGTGTGTTAGCCAGAGATTGATATGATATTACTGTTGACAGATATGGGGTTTTGTGGCACCATTTATGACCTAAAGTCAATAATTAGTTTATAAGTTTGGTTTGTGATGAACTGCAGATTATAGTCTATGTATCATATAGCATGTCCATGGTAGTGTGTCCTTTATTATCTATTATAATTTGGCTTAACTGTCAGTTTGTTTGTCTGATCATCTGACTGCTCGTGTTGTTTTGCTCCATGGCGACTAGTTGTTAGATTAAAGGTCTCATATTGTCTCACAGAAGATTTCCATGTATATTTCTGACGTAAAGCAGGTTTAGGTGCTTTATAAATACCGTGAAAGTATCAAAATGCTTCAGAAAGTGTGCCTTTAAATAAACCATCTGGACTTCCCTAAGCTTGTGATATCACAACTATACAGTCACTGTCTCCAGCACGGCCATAGTTGCAAGAACACTGGTAGAACTGGTGTGGAAACATGGCAGGTGGTGCCTGCTCAGGCCTGTGAGAGCTGACCAATCAGAGCAGACTGGGCTTTTGGGGGGGGGGGGGCTTAAAGGGACAGGCACAAACGCAGAAAAAAAAATTATGTGTTTTTTGAACATTAAAGCATGATAACATTTTCGAATAAAAGTATGAACCTGAGAATGAGCATATTATGTTATGATCATGTTAACATAATCGAGAGAACTCAACTTCTACAAACTACAAAAATAAGACTCAAGATACAATAAACTGGATTTTTCCTTGAATGCCTGAAATAAAAGCAGCTCCTCTATTTGTCAACAGCATTTGAGCACAACAAAATGTCTAATCATAGATTAAGCCTCTGGATTGATGAGGATGCTTGTGGATGATATCTGGTAGACTTACAACTCACAGAGAGAAGTAATGCAGTTTTGTTTATGTAATCCATCTTGATGTATCTTACAGCACACTGTGGTAAAATAAGAAAAATTAGATGAATATTTTCTTTTTTTCAGAAACCTCATGTGGCAGATTTTAGATAATATCAGGGTAAATTACTGCCAGCTATGCACGCCTGTGTGTATTTTACTCTAAATTCTGGTTAGTTAGTGTCACGGCACCTGCAGTTGAATTATTCCAAACGGCATTCAGGGAACGGCTCAGACAGAAAAGGAGAATGATGACCTGACACAATCTCAACTGAATATTGGCACAGTGTAAATCAAAGACCAATCTGCTCCGACAGGTACAGCTTTCATGACAGGATCCAACTGGGATTTCAAATACTCTAACCAACCAGATAAAGCCCAGTGCCTGAAGAATGTGTCCACCCCGAGTCAGAGGAAAATAAGAAAAAAATAAAAAAAACACTGATGGTTTGAGTGCCTGTCGAAAAGCTGACGTTGACTGCATTTTAATGGCTAACATTTTGGGAGAGGTGCTTCGCTTCACTTTCTCTCCTGTTTCCCGTGGAGAGGAAAGAAAAACGCATTCAAAAGAGGACAAAGAGAGGCAAAAGAAAAGCGTGTCTAAAAAAGAGGCCAAACAGTCAATGTGCAGCCAACTAAGGACTAGTATTGAAAGATGATGGCTATATTGAGTTGAGTTGTTATTTATTCTTTGTAAAGACAGCAGACTTTTACATTTTACCCCAGATACTAAAACCACAGCGGTGATTTAGCTGTAACATATCTGAACAGCATCGACTTTGAGTTTATTTCAGGGTTCCATTGACAACTATTTTTTTTGTTTGTAGAGTTTAGAGTTTGTATAAATAATGACTTTCACACACTGAAGCATTTTCACAAAGTGCTGCATCTGGTCAACATCCTGCTTATGTTTTTGGTTTCGTAGGAATAGGTTTTAGGTCCCTTCTTAAAGAAACTAACACGATGCTTTCTGATGCGCTGTATCATCATTTAGAAACCATTACAGATGTGACTCATGGATGCCCTTGACTATTTATAAAATAGAGGACTGACTTATGTGGCTAATAACACTTTACGACTACCTGTTCTCCTCTATACTGTACACAGACACACAACTCAACAACCAACTGTATTCAGGACTCATAGTTTGTTATAATAGTATACTGCATGGGTGATGACAGCATACTAAGAGTCCTTACTACAGTTGATATTCAAGCTGTGTATAGGTAGTCATAATATATTATCAGACTAATCAATCAATCTCTAGCAAGGGCATCTAAGATACTTGAATGTAAAAAAATCAAGTCCCATCTATTGTATATTATGACTGTTGATACAGTGCATGAGAAAGCATTATGTCTTGTTTATGTGTGTAGTCAAAAAGAATTATAAATGCAGTATTATAATACACAACAAATGTCCTTACTCTGCACTATAGATGTGGCCTTCATAGAAAGTGTTACCAGTTTTATTTTAAGAAGCAAACTAAGAATCCACCTGAAGATCCATCGAGACCAACATACACCCATCCAGCATGTAACAGAGGGCATCAAAAAGTAGCTTCATGGTTTTTTTGTTAGAGAGGGACACCCTCTGATATAATACGGCACTTGCCATATTGCCGAAGGAAATAACAGCCTGTATTGGATCCATTTTCTGTGGTGAGCTGTATGGCCGGCTATTATTTCCAGATACAGCGGTGGTGTGGGGCTCCACTGTGACATGGCTAACCCTCACACAGGTGGAAGAAAGTTTAAGTATATGACAGCTGAGTGTAATGAAAAAGCACTTTTGGACTCTTTGAGCTTGTCTTGTTTACCTCCTCTGCCTCTGAGTGGCACTTTCATCTGTCTTCTCCCCTAATTGGATCCTCTGCACACATTCCCATCGGAGGATCTGCATCTCCTCGTACACACGACGCATTTACCTTCCTCACACACACAGCACATTTGCCTTTATGTGTTTACTGCTTCTCTGTATAATGACAGCCAGAGCTTTGCCCTCACATTTATTTGCATTTTCTCTCAACCCACCCAGTATCTGAGGCCTCTCCTTAAACATCAAAAGAAGCACCAGGAGGAAAAGATGTGGTTCCATCTAAATGAAAATAAACCCTCAAAAACGGTGTTACAGACACTGCGGCAAGGCTATTAGTGGTGCGCCCAGGATTCACCCCATCAAGGCAGAGCTGAAAACACGAGGCAGAACGTACAATTACTGCACATCAAACAAGCTTACAATTAATGCATGATATCAGGAGATTAGGGGTTACTTGTGTGGTTTTTTAATCATCAAATAAACTTGATTATCGTTTTGTCTCACTATTCACATACTGTATAATGACATGTTCTGTTTTCTTTTTAAGCTGTTGATTAACACTTGCAATAGAGATTAGAAATGTTCTTATTGTATTGTTCTATATTCACTGTCATAAGTGATATTATGACCTCAACATTTATGTAACAATATACAATATAATAATTGGCTTTAATAATAATCATAATAGGGCAAACTGCAATTCAATCGATGCAATAAAACATATTGCTTGTTAATATAATGGCATTATAAGGATGATACTGTATTAAAAACTTTGTTATATTGTACCATTTTAATGCAAAAGATGCATTAGCACATCCATCGAAATGAGACAAAAGAAATAATGTCGAAATCAAAGAACAACTGCTGTTTCACAGCCTCATTGTCAACCAATCCAATCATCATAATTTAAGACAGAACTGCTCATGGATACTGATCTGAACCGCTGCTGTCCAGACAAAACTAACAAACTCTGTCTGCGTTTCGACTCACCATCAAATTATTTAAGTCATAGCTGAAAAAGCAACACAGCTTCGTATCCATCCGGGAAGCTGCTGGCATGAGCTTCACTGGGCTCCAGAAGAGAGTGATGTCCATTATAATAAATACAAATCTGTCAGCTTTCTGTCCCCCTTCACATCCCTGATCATTAAGCCTGCTGTAATCACAACTGTGGGACTCATTAAATTCCTCTGCGCTGCTTGCTGGGAAGACAGACAGCCAATGCTGCTAAAGAGAGCGCTTTCTGAATCACTGGGCTCTGCTATTATTTCTCTCTAATAGCATAACAACACCACTATAAACAACTGACTCATATTCCTCTCAACAGTGACTGCTAAAATTACATCACAAAAGTCTTAGCCTCGGTGAGGACACTGCCAATAAAAGTGGGGGTTTGACAAATCAAATTTACTTTAAACAAGTCTGACACAATGTTGAGATCCCTGATCCACTGGTCAGACCAGGAGAATGGATCCTCTCAAAGGTGATTTTCAGTGTCTTTAGTAACAAATGTATTGGTAAACTCATTTTTTTTAACATGTTCACCCTTCAAACTCATATCAACAGTTATGTATTAGTAGTTAGGATGACAGGTGAAGTTGCTTGATGATATTAAATCTTCACACAATTAATACGGGACCCCGATTGAAGGAACTCTGTGCAGTACGGACTTTGACGGACTGTCAAAGTTGGCTGCGGGATATGCAGCCTATTGAATTATTGTACATAAATAGTACCTACTGTGTAATGTTACATATCATATAAAAGCATATTATGCATTCAGTACTCATTACTGAGAAGCATACAATGCAGATGCAACTTACTGGGGGTGGAAGAGGGTGAGACAACAGGGAGGCCAACAATTGTATCAGAGGGGCCATGCCAACACTGATCAAAAGATTGGATGCTGAACTGGACAGACTGAGCTGTGAACAAGCTGTAGATTCATGTAAGTCATCAGTCGAGTCTTGTGATTGGTGTGCTTGCTGCGCCTCAAAGTGCCTTTAGTCTGATGGAGGTAACCTTTTACATGCTTGCAAAGTTGCTGCTTTCATTCACAACATAGCCACACTGGCATTTTCCCTAAAATGTTACCAGGTCTTGAAATGGGAAATTGGCTGTATAGATTTCCCTGAACATCAGTCCCTGCTCTCATTCACTCATGTAGGAAATGTTCCTGAACATTTCGGGGATGGACTGCATGTGTGAAAGGGGCTTAGGATGCAGCTGATCTGATGGGAATGTGGTCATTCATTTTAGAGAATCCTGTAATGAAGTGTTGGATAAGTGGAAATTTGGACTTGTTGACGGTGCTAGATGGAAAGTTACAGAAGCAGAGATGATAAGATTTATCCACTGGAGACCATTAATGTCTGTACTAAAAAGTTGTTCACATACTTTATCTCAATCTGGTCCAAAGTGTTCCCAAAACGGTTCATTTTCTCTCTGTGAGCTTTAAAAGTGTTAATGTTCACATGGGTCATGCAATTCTAATTTTTATATTTCTGTCTCCCTTCTTCCCCGTCTTGGTTAAAATATCATCATTTAGTGATTTTGTCAGGCTAAAAATTAAAATTAATCATGTTGTTGCACAAAAGAAGTAACTAACAAAGACATCATTACTCTGAGAGACACTGTTGGTGCCCACTGTGGCGTGACAGAAGAAAGCCCATGTCTGAAGACTTACAGGAATCGAGCGGTGACATGACAGATGAGAGCAAAAAGGATACCTTCCTGGAACTTCTACAGCCACCCTGTAGCCCTGGTAGCTCTTAGTTGGGTGGAAGTTGAAGATAAAGAGCACATTCGCCCTGTCAAACACAATGACCTTGTCCCCTTCATGCTTGGCACTGACAAAGGCCTGGAGGGGAAAAAGAGGGAGAAAAAAAAGGTAATAAAATATATCTTCATGAATAGTCATTACCTTTCTCATCTTGGATTTAGAGACTTATAATGAGACACATTATATCAGTGGACTCCACATTTCCAAATAGACTGAGAAACATTCCCACACCAAATTTCAGGTAGCACTCATCAGCAGAAAGCAGCGGCCCAGGGTAGTGCGATGCACACACTGTCAGCTTTAGACAGCTGCACATGATAAAGCCGCCACTCTCCTGTGGAGCGAGCTACTGTTAACGTGTCATTAGCAGAGATTATCAATGTCACCCAACCCCCTATTTTTAGTGCCTTGTTCCCCAAGCCAATTTCAGGGCAGCATATTCACGGCTGAATGAGAAGATAAGCACCCCTGCAACTGGACCGGCAGAGAGGATGGAGGTTAAGGAATGAGCTGACAGTCTGGAGTCTTTTAACAAGTCCATTTCTACATGAGACGTCCACAAAGTTGGAGTAATGGAAAGCCCCTCTGGCTGGCTGTAACTGCTTCAGCACTGGAAAACAAATATATCCTGCAGCTGTGACCCCAACGAGCACATATATACCAAATGTATTCTTACTTATAAATAAATTAATGTAAATGCGGCCAATAGACTTGGTGATTATCGTAACATTATTGTGAATTTATTCAGAGCGTGTTGGAAAATTCATCATCTAACTATGATTTTAAAATTGTAAACTGTAAAATGCAAACATCTGATCGCCTGATATAAAAACAACTTCTTCTAGTTGGACATTAGGTCTAAGAGCTTGTTAAGTTGCTGTTTCTGTCACAGCCTGCAGCATCGTTCTGACCTGAAACAACTGTTTTGTGGGTGAAACTTAGCCTTGAGAGCATGAGTAAATCTCTACAGTAGCTCCATTTGTGACCTCAGTGCTCTGAATGAAAATATTTTTGTCAAACCACTGCTCAAATCCAATATTTCCACAAACTGCGACCCTCCTCTCCGCTCCTTCTCTTCACTGGAAGGTAAGTTAAGTCGGCTGCAGTGCAGCCAGCACGGTTTGTGGAAAAATTGGATTTAAACGTTAGTTTTGCCCCCTGAGCGAACATTTTATGTTTCCGGGGAGACAGAAGACATCGAAAATACATTTGATGATGTAACCCACAGCTGGATACAAGGTCAAAAATAACATTTTGACTTTTCCCCTGAGGTTTGATGAGGGAATGCTATTGTATGTGACCAAACTGTTAATTTAAATCCAGTGACTGTAATAGTAGAAAACAGGAAGTTTATCTTATAATGCTAACAAAAATCAAAACATTGGGATTCATACACAGCGTTTACTATTACAAAGAAAGCTAGAGAAGTCCCCCTCCACTCAAAAATACATTATTTCTTCTTGTTCCTACAGTTGAATGTTTGAGCCTGACTGTGCAGAATGATGTATGTGCAGAGTTTGACACCATTTTCACATTCACCGGAAAAGCAGAAACTCTGTGCTCCTTGAAAATGTGATTTTAAGAGGCGGGACTATGAGCATGATTTGTGACATCACAAATAGTTTGGAAGCCAATCCTGGTCCAATATTCATTTTCCACAAGTGTGATGTGAAAATCTGAAGCCTCCTCTAAACAAACTCTGGACTTCACAGTGAAGTAAGAGACATCTCCTGTGAAGTAGCTGAATTTTTTAAATGACACACATTTGCATAATCATAGATTAATTTGAAAGATTTTAACACGATATTAGAACTTCTTTTGTGGAAAAAACATATCAGAAACACATTCTTAGTCAAACTACAGTGTTTAATATCCATCTTAAAACACATCTGGAGGGAATCTTTAAGTTATATTTCCAGCTAGTAAAAGTATCCTCCTGGTAGGGATGGAAGGATGGAAGATTTTATGGTGGACTGCGATTACGACACTCAGGATAAGTTGATCATGGTGAAATTCCATTATCGGGGTAATCTTGAATATTCTCACATGAGTGACTTCAACGATGTACAGTCCTATATTGATTTACTGATTTATTTTGAACTGCCACAAGGTGAAGTCCACATCTTTCCAGTCATTCCAAAATCCGAAGCCTGTCATCATGGCTGAAGGCTCGACTTACCCTACATCTCCCACAAATAAAGTTATATCGGATGTGCTGAAATACTATGGATTCAAAAGTAAAAAACGACCGGGAGATGAGGTTACCACCACTTATTCATCCTTGGATCTTCAGGGGGATCTTTTGATTTATGATTACCTTATTTAAGATGTTTATCACTATATCACTGTTTCCTATCTGTGATGCAATAAAAGTATTTGTTTCTGAACAAAGTGTAAGTTTAAGTGATTGTATGTTCAGGACTGTTTTAAGGGTTTTAAGCATATTTTAATGATTATCAGGATAATTATTTTGACATGAGATTTTCATATTGTCCCATGCCTCCTTATGGGTAACTGTAATTATCCAAGTAAAGTAATGCTGGTATAAGTAGAACTCAAGAGTACTCTGGATGCCATAGCGTGTTTTCTAGTGTCTACTGCTTTATTTACAATATCATCACAGAGGGGCGTGCAAGTGATGCTATCTCTGCACTCACAGCTTCAGTTCAGGTCCAGAGTTTGGTCTTTTGAAGCTCACAGCTGCACATCTTCAAAGAGGCGGGCACAAACCACACTTTCAAGCAACGTCCCTGCATGTTTCCATTTCCGCTTAGTTCACTTACACCTGGGACAACAGGGAGCGCTGCCGACAGATCCTCTCCTGCCTCTCATTTTAACTACAAAATGCGCTTGGATCCTCCCACCGCACTGAAATATTGAACCAAGCCACAGAATATTCCCACTAAGCAAGATTACCTTGGCGATGTCATTGATAAGCTGCCCAGAGGATTCAGACTCATCTGGCTATTACAGCAGAATCTGGGAGCAGTTATTGGCATTATCTGTGAGTGATGTTCTACAAAGTCTTCTTGTAAAATCGTATCAATCTGAAAAAGACATTTTTGTCTCAGCGGCTTTCGAGGACACTGTCTGAGACCTGGGAGCAGGGTCAGCTACACAAACTCCCCTGGAACTGATTTATTATCTATGACTTCACTCTGGTCTTCAGACCACTGTGGACCAGGAAGATGTCTGTCTGTGGTATATAGGGCTGAACATTAATCCAAATATTATCAAAATCGCAATATGGCCAAATCGAAGCTGGATTTTTTTTGTTAAATATGTCACTACATACCATTTTAAGGAGCAATGTGGTGACACAGAGGTACCCCAGCCAGGAAATCATGTTCTCCTGATGTAAGGGAATGTGCTTGGTTAGTGCAGACCCCATCATCAATCTCACAATCAGCTTTTACACAGTTATTAGGTTTTTGTTTGAATACATTTATTTCTTTGAATATCAGTAAATATAATTCAAATTCAATGTATTGTCATACCTCTTGAACAGGTTAGATAAATCTGCCAATAACATATTTTTTATTAGTTTTTGAGACTTGGACTAAATGACGTGTTTGGAAAAGATACAAGAGTTAACATCTGTCATTGAAAGCACTTTAACACTTTAAGGACAGACATTTTAAATGGTCTTGGAGTAGACCTTAATTTGCCTTGATTCTAACTTGAACCCACCGAGACTTAGATTAAACTAAAAGCTGGCAGACACCATCAGATAAAAGCTATCTTATGTCACACACCGTCAGAAATGTAGCTACTGTCTACAGCTCTGTAGCTCTGTAAACACGTTGGAAGCTGATGACAAAACATTGCCCAGTGCACTGTTCTGTGCAGTTCCTGCAGTGGGGAATTTTCGTACCATCAGAGTACTTCAAGCCTGAAATAAGACCTTAACGCAGAGCACTTAGCATAAAGACCTGAGATCAGACCTAACACAGCCCCTGATGCTACCATGAGCAACGAGTCTCGACGACCCGCCCTCGAATGAGGCGTTCAAATGCAGACTAACTGTGACAGATCATAAATGCAATTAATTTAGACTACTTAATCACAGAGCATGTAATTAATTAGATTATTTTTTTTAATCGCTTAACAGCCCTGGTTTTTACATCATTAAAAAAACAGCCTCCGCTATAGATACAGATGCTCTGCACTTGGTTAATATGCGATTCCTCTTGATAGTGAACGCAGCTCCGCCTCCTAACGCCCCTCAGCACCTTGTGTGGAAACCAGTTGCAATGCTTTATACACAGTTGTGAAGTATTGTGTATATGTACAATAATGTGTATGTGTCTATGTGTACTTAAAATGTCGCCAGTAGTGACAGACTGATTATCTGCCTGGCTGATTATTGGGGCTGATATTCAGCATTTCTCTGATCATGAGTCTCTTTGTTTTTTGATTCTGGTTGCTGATGATATGAATTAATTAAAAAACTCTCTACTTTAGCTCTCATGCACCATTCTCTCTCTCCCTGTTGTCACCACTCTGTAGTCTCACTCAATGTCCCGCCCACAACAGTACCTGATTGGTTACATGACACATGCAAAATCAGAATCAGAATTCCTTTATTTTTCCCGCAAACGGGGACATTTCTGTGTCACAGCAGCCAAAGGACAGTAAAACCCTATCAACACTGAGTAATCTGAGTCTGAAAACTTACAAGTAGCTAAAGTTATCAAATAAATGTAGTGGACCGGAAGTGGAAAGTAGCACAAAGTGGAAATACTCAAGAAGTCCTTCAAAATTTCATGTAAGTATAGCACTTAACCTGTTTTGCAGAGTGTATCTCTGCAACTACAAGGTTATTATTCAAATAATCAAGGTATCTTAATAAAGGGAACACTTGAAATGTTTGTTCAGGTGTTTTTTTTATTACAATTTTAGAATGAATATCACTGATGCAGCTGCAGCTCCAGATCTCTAGCAAACCGTAGCAACACATCTGAACCCTACATCTGCCAATTTTTATGCTAATAAAGTGAATCAGAACAAAATTAGAGAGGTTTTAGTACAGAGTACTCTGTAGAATTTGGCACCGTCTGTGCCATTTAAAATTTCTCAGGTAGCAAAACTATATATTTCACTTATATGTTACCATAGGTGCTCAAAAAAAAGCGCAACTGGGCTCTTAACAGATTAAGTAACTTGTAGTTAGTTACTTTCCATCACTGTTTGTTTAAATTTATGACACCAAGATTTTTATTTTTACTGAAAATGTATATCGGTACCAAATATTGGCAATTATTCTCCTTCATTACGAATAATCAGTTTCGGCCCCAAAGAAAACATGTCGGTCGAACCCTAGTTGGCAGTACATACTGTGTCATATTCTGATTGGTTTGTTTGTAGACGTACAGTGCAGCAGCAGTAACATTGGGAGAGTTGGGACCTGTCAGAACTTTAAAGCCGACTGTCTTTGGTCATCAAATCTAAAGTCAGATTCATTGATTCACCTCGTTTCTCACAACAGCTGCACAGTGTCCAGGGGCCTCGATAAGACCTGTTAAGTTTTGTGTCCTTGTGATAATAGCATTTCTTTTTTATTTCAAGGCAACAACTTTGTTGCATTGAGAAATTTTATTTTTATTTCAGGATCATTTTGTTCGTCTGTCTAATCATTATTATCCAAATAAAAATGTTCCCTTGAAATTCTGACAACAATCTGTCAAAACCTTTTTATTATCACAGAACTACTTGGCAGCTTGAAATTACAAAATAACTCGTTCTGATGTTTGAAAAAGAAGAAGAAAAAAATCTGGTATTTCAACATTACACTGAAAGGACACAAAAAACTACACACATGCACATCCTCTCCGTCCTTCCTTATCATGTATCCACTGCCCTGATTTCTTTTAAATGGACAAGAACACTTCAACAGAGTAAACGCTTGCTATCTGAGGTAAAAAGGCCCAATATTCAGAAATTATTCTCTACACATGCAAGCCGCCTTGAGCTTTATATATAAAAGTAACTTCAAGGAAACGACAAATACCAAACTGCCACTGCATAATCTGACAGAATCCTTTTAAACACGATTTGATGTAACAAATCAAAGAAACAACACAATCATGATGTCTTGAGTATACATTGTAGAGCTGTCATCTACCAGAGAAACAGCACCCAGTGTGTAGCGGGTCAGTGCTGGTGCCAAATGTATGCGTCTTCCCTGCCAGTAGCATCCTCTGGGATCAGCATTTCCTCCCATCCCCCCAAAAGGGAGCTCTGAAAGCAGCCAGGCTCTGCTTTCCCTTTGCAATACCTCCAAAGCTCTATTTCATCCAGTTGTCAAGGGTGTAAGAGGTTCCAGTAAGTCAGAATATGCTTTTGATTGGAAGACTAATATACAGAAATTGTCCTTGTGAACCAGACATGTCACTAATTACACTCTCTGATACAGTACATTTCCCTCTCTGCTGCATGTGTCTGTCAGAAGGGGAGAGAGACGCAGGTCAGAGTGTAACGCAGCAAGGTTAAGTAACTGTAATCTGACGACTGATTCCAGAGGATGTGAGGGAGGGTATTTTTTCAATCAATTACCGAGACTCACTTCTAATCCCTGTCAATTTAGCCACACTCTCCATTTGCATTATCCCATTACTTTGCTACCAGCCCCTCCAGAGAAAAACATATTTTTTTCTCCCATAGGCTTCAAATGCAGGCAAAGAGAAAAGCTGCATGAGAGTCAAATATGATTTTTACTGTTCACCTTGACGGCAGCCACAGAAACAGGACATTTAAAAAATGTGCTATGGTTATGGTGTATTCATCTCCACCTGCCTAAGAACTAAAGGACTTCCACAGCCCAGTCACCAGAATCACATCTTACCATTTTACCGTGTTATGTTCAAATTTGCACGTCATACGTATCATATTAATAACTCTACAATACAGGTCATATTACATTCAACCTTCAGCTGGGCGAGACAGCTGCCAAGCAAGAGACCACTGTTCAAGACATGTTTCAACATCTGTAAGCGTGAAAACCCCTGGATATTTTTACGGACATGTCGGGACACTTGTCAGCCATTGTAGTGGCAACAACACTGCATTTATTTGACGAGACCTTTGGTTCCAGCTGTGTTCGTGGCGACTTAATGGTATATTTTTGATGAGATGTCAGGACAAGTTCTTGCCATTTAAGCTGAAACATGGTGTTTTCCTATCCTTAACCAAGTCGTTTTGGTGCCTAAACTTGACCAAACCAGAATGTGCAGAAACGTACATTGCCAACATTAATATGTCGATTGGGTTGCCCCCTAATGTTGAAACAGTAAAAATTCAAAAGGTGAGTAACGATGGCGGCTTGAGAATACATTTACTCTTGAAAAAAGATCTTATACGAGCTAAACAATGTACAAATAATTACCTGGGAAAGTTATAAAATGTTCTATATGAGACTGAAACATGGTGCAGCGACATTATATTTTCATGTGATTTTGTCATTGAGAGAGTCTACACAAAGCCGACTGTACAGTGAGTGTGTGATGTCCTTACAGGTGGGGCAGCCAGCCAGCCGTACTTGTCTTCGGTACGGTTCATGTCCCGGTCAAAGGCGTAGAGCTGACAGTAGCGGAGGTGATCCATATCCACTAGGTTAAACTGCCGCCGGGCATAGTGGTAACTCTGATTGTTCCCCTCTCTGGGGAAATCCAGCCACTCAGGATGGCCAAACTCATTCCCTGCAACACAGAGAGTGTTATTAAAGAATGTACATAATGAAGGGGAAAGCACACAGTATCTGTGAATTAGCATACTCTATCGTGCAGCATTATATGAGCTTCTTCTTGGGTTTTGTGCAATTTTAAAAAGACAGAAAATGACAGAGATCAAAGGGACCAGAGCCCGCGACAGTCTGCGACCTCTTTGTGACCCCAGCAGAGGATAGTGCTTTTCAAACTAAAACAGACACACAACACTTATTTTCCAACATTTCACCAACTACATTGTGCCAACCTTCCTGTCACCCAGGAACCTTGAAAAAAGCCAACACAAGTGAAAACAGTGTGCACTTAACCTGACTGAAAATTTAATAAAACCTAATGTCATGACATTTGCCTGCATTTGAGAGGAAAAATGATGTTCTTCTCTTGATGATAACATTTACCAATAGTGTAATATCTTCCTTTTTTTATGTAATACCACAACCTGATGTAATGATACAGCTCACTCAAGATTTCTCATTTTCGTTGACATCTTTTAATTGAGAGGGAAAGCCAACAAGGGCTAGTGTAAAATCTCCAGACTGGCCTCAGACTGATCAGATGGAGAAAGGATTACACAGTCCAGATGTAAAGCTAAATGCATAAGCACATGTGCAGGAAAACAGCAGTCCTGCTGCTACTATGCTGTCAGGCCAGGAGATGAGATAATGAATCCGTCATTGGATGTCAGGACAACATCATAAAACAACAGCCAGGATAATTGAATTCCCGGCAGAGGAAGAAACCCACAGACAAGAGACAGAGGAAGATGCATGACAACAGAATACAGGCTAGTTGTTTATTTGGTGTTAAGAGCCCCCCCACCTCCTTAAAAAAAGGAACCACGGAGTGATGGATGAAGTGGAACGGACAGGGACTGACAGCAGATTCTAATGAAATACATTATGTAGGTGTTAAAGAAGTAGCAAACAATAAGGCACCGACTGCCAACAGAACAAGCCCACTGCAGCACTTGCCTCGGAATTAGGGCAGCAAAGACATGCAGAGAGAGAGGAAGAGAGAGGTAAAGAGGGAGAAGGAGAGAGAGAGCCTTTTCTTGTGACATCTGCATGAATAACAAGCCTCCCACACAGCTGAACTTGAAATGTAAAGGAGAAAATTACACCTCAGACTTGCAACACTAGCAGTCAAAGACAGACCCCCCCCCCCCCCCCCCCCCCCCCCGCACTCCACCAAGAGGAATGTGTACACCACACGTTCATTGTGCATCTGAAACTCCCGTATTAATATTTCACATGCAAATAGTCTCATGGAGACTGTGTTGAGTTAGGGATTTGGGGAAAAAAGTCAGACATCGTACACTGCGTGAGTGTGTCTTCAATTACTCCTCATGAAAAAGAGAAAGTTAGTCAAAGTTCAACATACAACACTAGATTTTAATTAGTATTCTTAAATATGAATTCTTAATGCAGCTTTCATGAAATGTATTTTTTTAAAACACTGCATGTGCCCAAAAATGTTTAAAGGGTATCTCCACTCATTACCCACAATGCAACTTAGCCACTGAGGCAATTTAATCTACTACACGCAGCTTGGACTGGAGTTTCAAATCGCTTTATACTACTTTTTTCACATATGCAGTAGTACTCTGGCGTTACCCTTTAAGTTAGGAGATCGTACTTTTTGCAGTTAAAAAAAGAGAAGTATCCCTTACTGCAAAATCTTTCTACTTTTTCAAAAAGCAATGCAGCATTTATAAAGCTGATCAGAGGCCACACATCAGCACAGTGCCCTCTAACAAACTTTCAGCTTTTCCTAATAAATTAATAATGTCGTATCGGAGTTTATCAAGATATGAGGTTGCGATTTGGTTATTCAACTGAAGTCTAGGGAGAATTAATTATTAAGAGGGTTTTTTTTGTTTTTTTTTAACAATTTTTGCGACTGTGTTAGTAACAGGCCATGAGATGCACTTGTTTAAATTAGCAGGTTTGCTGTAATGATGGTGCGTCTGTGCAGGTCACGAGGTCAGCAAAATAAATAAGATCCTTCCACGAAAAATTTGATTTTTTTTTTAGACACATTGACAATTAAAAGTTTGCCCTTAATGTGCTGGAGGGAAGGTCAGAGGATCACCCAAATCATTAGGGTTTCATCCTTGTTGGAATGTGAATCGACACGTTCGATTTTATGCTAATGTGACTTTTCATTTTTCAGATATGATGGTCGCAAAGCGCAATGAAAGGAAGCTATACATACATTCTTTGAGGGAGGAATACCACGTTGCTGAAATAGCACATTTTCTGGTAAATACAGTATTGTGTGCTTTGAATATAAGTGATGCTTTGAAAGACCGTGGATCCATTTGGTGCGATCATCCTGATCACTTTTAATCGAATAAGATCAGCCGTAGTTCTGCTTCAGACGTCCTTCATTCCGAGAAATAACCACTCTACGTTTTGACTGACTTAAATTGGCTGCTCAGCCAATCAGAATCAGTCTATCCAACCTAATTGGAGCATGTGTAAGGGCAGCAATGACGCTGGTCCTCAACTACTTTTCTTCACTCCTGTCCAGGTTTGCTTGTCAGTGTCACCTTAGCGCTGAGAATGCTGTCATTGACTTGGCTCAACAACCAGCCAGAATGTATGGACCACATGGCTTTCTTATCAGATGACAAGAAGACAGCAGTGCTATAATTGCTTCTCACATTCACTATGGATGAAGCTCCAGTGCAATCACAGCGAGGCCGGCTGTGCTGTAGTGTGGCAGCAGTTATGCAAGGCCGCCCTCTGAGCCGTCCCAGATCCTTGCTGCTGCGCTCTCCCAAAGCAGATGAAGACAACTCCTCTTGGCAGGACTGAAGACGATGCCTTCTCGTCCTTCCCATACTGGGATATTGGCTCGTCAGATGAGTAGGTTGGTGAGACTTCCCCGGTGCATTTAAGTCCATGTCTAAGACCAGCTGCAGTAAGCTTCACCCTTGTGGCCCCCCTCACTTTTCTAGAGGGCACCTCCAAGTCAGTTTCCATCAACCCAGTGCCTAAAGAAATCTAGGAGTGTGTGAAGGCTTCATAGCAGGAATCTCTTAAAGGTTAGGTCTCCCATGAGTTGTTTTTTTGTCCGCCTTAGCGAGGCAAATGAGCAATTTTACCATGGTTGTTACAGCAGCTGTGGGCTGTGTCACGGCCATGGCCACAAGGCTGGCGGATGATGTGTCTGGTAGACATGATAGCCCTCAAGCAGAGAGATGATGAAGTTCTTGTGAGTGCTCTGCTGCCACTAGAGGGACTGTCTAATGTGTAAATCTACTCAACTACATGCTGTCTTCAGAACCTCATATGCCACTGTACAAATCATCCTCCCTCTCTGCTCAATAACCACACACTGCACTGTTCGACATATTTTGAAGAAAACACACATTGAAACGTTTGGTTACTTATGTTGACTGACCTGAAAGTCTTGTATTGAGTAAATACAATGCACTGTTACATCTTAGCTCCTGCATGACAATCAACCTTTTGAGACAATACTGGGGTAAGTGGAAATGACTCAGGTGCAGGCAGCACCGTGACGACAACCCGAGGAACTGGGGAATATTGTTGCAGGCCAGTGGTGCCTGGGCTTGCCTCTCAAAGGTTGGATCTTGGCAGGGACACAGGGTGTGTAAAAAACTGATAACAGCTATTGTGCAGAGCCAACATGTTCTCGAGCTGCAACATGTTCTCACTCCCAACTAGTGGGCCTAAGCTTCAAACTATGATGTCGACTTACCCCTCTAGTGACAGTTTTGCACTTGCAGGCCTCTGTAGTTAAATAAACAATAATAAATATGCCCTCAAAATAAAGCTTGCTGACAAATATTTCACATATTATTAGTAATGTAATAGTGTAATAGTTATGGACAGTCAATGTTGTGGAACAGTTGCAGTTTGTTTATGTTTAGGCACCAAAGTTATGTGGTGAAAAGATCATGATTTGGCTTATAATAACTTAAATAGGCATAGTTATATAACTTATATAACAACTTACAGCTGTGTAACATAAGTTAAAAACAAGTCACACTAAATTTGAACCCGTGTCTGGGTGAAAGTCCTGTGTTCAACTGATCCAACCACCTCAGACTCGTCTTGACACAGACTTTTCCTGCTCTTTATACAGCTACCCAAGAGGGACACCTCCAGAATTAACGCTAGAAGGGTACATACAGCGTCATTTGAGGCGTAGGGCCACTGACCAAGCTGCTGCAGATGCACAGTTCACCACTTCCACTAGTTGCGGACATATTATGTAATGCTTCTTCTTTTGTTGAGGTGTGTACTTGAATTATCCCAAATGTTTCCTACAATGTTCAAATCCAGAAAAATCTGTAATTTTACAGTGCATTTCATTCGGTGGCTGGTCGCTATAACTTCTGGAAGAGAGTCAGAGAGCAAGAGGGGAAGTTGGTAAAGGAGGGTAAACATAATGTTAATAATAATTTAATAAATGTCGTTGTCTGTGAATATTTCTGACTGATTCTTAGACTTTAATCAGCAATGGTTTGTTTGGAGACGTACTACCTGACACTTTTACAACATTGATAGACTGTATGTGCTATATGACCCTCTATATTTTGGCGAGTGCAGGTGCACCGCTTCCTGAATGATATACTGAATAACACTCTACAGTCAATCAGAATTTAATGAATACTGTGAGGTCTGGTTTTTACTGCATAAACAGGTTTGGAGGGACAGATTGTTGGTGGTTGCTCTTCTCTTTATAGGCTTATGAGGTGAGTGCAGTTAAAGGGCGACGCTTGTATGAAATGTAAAAAAAAGACATCGTAACTAGTTGTTAGATGGTAGAAGGAGTTAAGTTAACCTCCACCAACATGTATTTGATGAGGATCAATGCTACAGTGTTGAATAAGCTCATTGTGATTAGCTTAACACAAAAATGTACATTTTAGTGCAAAGAAAGCTGGAAATTCCTAGTGAAGCCTACAGAACCTGTTTTGAGGGCTCCACTCTGAAGTTACAAAGAAAATGGTACAGTACACCGTCTATTCTCAACCCACTTGAAAACGCAAGTATGACACATAGGATTGTGCTGAATGAAAGATGTCAAGGACATGCTACAATCTGACAACCTTTCTTCAATAAAAGAAACATGATGTCTTTTTTTTTTTTTTTTTTCACTTTACAAAGGCAGTCACAGTCGGCATAACAATCTCTGGATTCAGGTAGAATTCAGAAGATATCAAGACATGTCAAGAGGGAGCAATGGCATCAAAGAATACTCTCAAACACTGCTAGAGGCTCCTCCCTTTAAGTAGCACCTCAGGAATAAGCCCCATGATTACCTCAGGGAGCTCATTCTCAAGGAGAAAAAAATCCACATTCAGATACTCACTTTCACTGTCAGACATCAATATGTGATGTTCAATGAATAATTTACTATTTTGGTGTATCCACCCTCAGTCTGGCTCCAACAACTACTTTTGAGTTCCTACATTTCCCAGAATGACTTTAGACACGCCCTAGGGATATGGGCTCTCAGTGTTGCACTGTGTTGCATGGAGTACGTGTAGGTGGTTGGAGTAAGAGCAACCACAGCAGCACGATACATTTTCTGTTGAAGAAGAAGTGAGAAATGGATCATTGCAGCGGTGTGTCATGCACAGTTGAGGCTACAAAAAAGACATCAAAGTGGTTGTTGTACTTTACATGCCACTGACAACAGATCCATGACGGTGCCATCTACAAATGCATTACACAGGTATTCAAACTATGTGTAATGAGTCCTTCCAGAGCTGTGGCCCGATTCCAGGCTACAGTCTAAATAAAAGCAGGTTTAGAGGACGCAGTGTATTGGTATTGGAATACTAAATCTGGTGATTTGTGAGCATGCTGTTCATGGACTCTGTTGCAGTGCACAAAAGGGTTGGTGGAGATACTCACAGCTGCAAAAAAATCAACAAATTGTGGATAGTGAGAAAATACTCTCTCTGTGAAAATCTCTTAAAACAAACTGGAAAATCTGTTTGCGTCCTCTTGAAGTTTAATTAGCAGCAGTTCTCCAGAGCTGGAGTTTGAGTGACATCTGTCAGCCCACATCTTGGATCACTTTTTGGTGCAAAATGGAGAAGTACTTCAATTTCTCCTTTACTGAACAGAACACATAAAATTTGTATAAAGTCAAGGCTGTATGCGATCAGCATTTAATTCGTTTTTTTGGCTTCTGGGAGCTCCGTTTTCCCAACCAAAGAGTGCACCAGGTGATTTCCCTGATTAGATTCTGCTCCCTATTTGAAGATGTGCTCGTCAGATAAAATGTGCTCACTGGGATCAAAACCGTCTATGACACATTATACCCCTGCAGGCCAGTGTGGGGACATCCACATCTCTGCACTACAACGGACCGTTTTGCTGTGCTTTAAACGAACTCTGATGCCTGTGCCTGTTGAGAACACTGATCAAACCATTGCACTGAGACCAGCTGAAAAAGTATGTTTCAACTGCTCTGTGTCTGTAGCCTTAGTGATCATGGATATGTGACAGTTACATGAATTCAAATTCTAAACGAAACAATTTTGCATAATTTGTCTGCCGATTACGGAAGCAATTTCCCCCAATCACACTGCAATACCAGGCAGCTCATTTCTGTCGGCTGTTTCCACCCCTCACCCCCGTTATTATTTGTGACACATGAAGTCATGTTACAATCTGAACTGCTGCTCATGACCTGCTATTTCTCTTTGTGTGAGCGTTTTGTGACCACCAGGGAAAATCTGTACAGACTTCAAGCGTCGGTGAGCACAGCGTCACTTGCTGTTGTCCACCGAAATAAATTTTGTTTTGATTTTCCCTGCGGGCCCGTGTAGCACTGACAAGGTAGAATAGGTCACCAAAACTAAAACTTAAAAATGAGCTACCTGTAAATCCATGTGACTTTCTGTTTACAACTCTTGGTTTATTTGTAATAAGTCAGCGTGACCTCTATATAGACTAGAACCAAAAGGAAACAGTAGATCATGTTTTTTGCCTTTGGTTTAGCCTGCAGGAACTGAACTACAAGCGTGAACACAGTGAGGGCGAAATAATGAGCTGCACTCCAAATATTTCACTATTTCATCTGTTGGCCCTCACTTGAACTGAACAAATAAGAGCCCCACCACACAACAAAATGGACCAAGAAATGCAAAGTATAACGGTTACTTAACAGTGTGAAAAAAGTGTGGATTTTTTCCATTAATGAGCAGGCAGCATCAAGATATTCCTTATCATCTACTTGAGAGAGCGTGTGTGTTTGTGTGTGTGGCATGTGCATACACCAGCGCGCACACGCACACACACAGACACACACGCACACGCACACGCACACACAAAGAGGGGCTCGCCCAGCCTGCATCTGGGCTTGCGCAGATGCAGGCTGGTGCTTTGATAAAAGTTTTTAAAAGAGCTACACTTCATTAACAGTGAAGTGCACCTGCCTTTTTTGCCTCTATTTACACTCAGTTTTCTAATGTTATTATGTTAGAAAGTGTAGTGGAGATGATTGATTTCCGGTGCAGGTTGATTTAGTGGCCCGTGGAAGCCTTTGACTCTTCTTTTCATTTCAGCTTTAAAGAAACACATTGGACACACCTCCATTAGGTAATCATCCCCCTCTCCTCGACGATAACACAGCAGTGCGCCTCCCATATGCCTGCATTAATCACCATGTTAATAACCTTCCTCTGCCTCTTCACAGCTGAAGTATA
Organism: Pagrus major; assembly: GCF_040436345.1. NCBI lineage: Eukaryota > Metazoa > Chordata > Actinopteri > Spariformes > Sparidae > Pagrus > Pagrus major. The sequence goes on from NC_133216.1 coordinate 7,042,323, forward strand.
CCAGATAGCTCTTTCAGTACAAGGATAAAATATGATGCATTCTCACCACAATGCACACATAAATAAAAACATCATTTGTGTCTCATAATATATCTGGGGCGCAGTTATCTGAGATAATTTTAGCTTAAGATAGTTTTTTAAACAACCATTAAAGGATTATTATTATTATTATTTGTTTTTTACAAGGTCCTGATTTTTCTCTATTGCCACCAGCAGGTTGACATTTGTAGTATCAAGTGAAATGTCCTGACAACTATTAGATGGACCGCCATAAAATTTGGTACATACATTCATGCCTCCTTTAAGATTAATATAATCCAGCACCATCACCTGTCAAAATTCTAACATGTCCAATACTTTTGTGTATGACTAAAAATATCTGTAAAACAAATGATATTCCCAACAGCCTCAAAACAACTTTGTGTTTATTGCTAACTCAAGCAAATATTAGCTTGTTAACATGCTATACTAAGACAGTAACACCTGCTTAAAAAGGTCATATTATGCTCATTTTCAGGTTCATATCAGATATCAGTTCGGTATCAGAATCAGCCACAAAAATCGCTGGGCTCTCTTAAAAAGTAGCTTTAAGATTTTGCAGCAATGCAAAAAAAAAAAACTAAGTTTGTTAGATAATGTCGATACCTAGTTATGGTTATGTTGGTTCTTATAATGATATGATTAATTGGGGGCAACCATGTTTACACAAGGTGATGTCAGACAGCTTTTCAGTTGGCACGTCCCATTACTCCTCTACACAGCCCTGCATCAGATAAGGGCCTGACAGTGACACAGTCCCCTCAGTAATTAGCAGCACAAGAAGGAGCCAAGGATCAATGTGTTTTCCATTGGAGGGATTCTGGCAAAGGGAGATCAATGAGGGAATCAGAGGGGATGGGAAGGCGAGAGTCGCAGAAGGTTTCAGATACAGTGCAAGAAAAAACAAAAAACAAACCATCAGACGGGATGCAATGAGTATTTGCACTTGCTAGATTGATTTCTTGTTACTGTGTTAATGTACACTCCTACTCCCAGTTTGCACATTAAATAAGCATCACTGGTTCAACGGCAGTGCTGGGATTGCCTCGTTCATCCAAGAAAACCACAAGCCTGAAAGCACAGCTAGCTCTCAGTGAGATTATCTATTTGAAATGTATGAGGAGGAAGCACTGGTTTTCAATTCATCGTCCAAGGCCGCAGTATAATGGTTGCCTGTTGCGCTGGAGCACTCTGTGAATACGTAGTGCTGGGAGAAGTTTTTACCTCAATAATTTAGACTGTAAATCTGCAAGGTTATCTTAAGTCTCTGTGAGCCCTGAAAGTCAGGAAGTGCGAGCGCTTCCATTCTGTCCCTGCTGATATAATGATAAAAGCACTGAGGCGTTTCATTACTGCCACGCCGCTTGGTGCTTTAATGTCATTGACACTCCAACATCCTTTACTGTATCCATCTCTCAGCATCTCAAATACGGATGTTCCCTCTGTCCTCTTGCTGTGTGGTGTTTGCTATTGGTCACGAGTAAATAAATGGGTTTTTCTGGGCTAGGCACTTCAAATTGATTTGCTTGCTCAAACAATTTGCTCTTGCTCGGCGCTGACTAAATGACTCTCCCTTCATTGATCCATTGACACGGCATGTCATCTTAGATCTACTTGATTTTCTTTTTTTCATTTTCTTCAGCATTTCCCTAACGCTCGTCTGATTGCCTGAACTTTGGAAAGTTCTCAGTAATGGACTTAAGTGTGGTGCGTCTTTGTAGACTTTGAAACTTCTTTTCTCGATCTTGTCTACATAAAAAACTTTGAACTTTCATTCATTATTACTGTTATCAAAAGATGACGCCGCCATTCCTTCAGTCAGACAGACAGCAGTTCTCAAAAGAGAACAATATTCCTTTCTCTGCCTGCTTGATACTGCTCTGCTTTCCATATCTCTACTTTTCAAACCACTGATCATTACTTAACAGAGAGGGATAAACAAAAGTTTGCATTGGGAGTTTGCCTCATTTGTTCTGCAGACTCTAATTTAAGGAAATGGAGCACAATTGGTGGTAATTGTTAAGTAATCATTTTAAGCAAGGAGATTGTATTTACTTTGAGTAGTTTTCATGTTGTTTAGAACAGCTTCTCTAAAACTTCAGAGGACTTTGTCCTTTCTCCAAAACACAACTCTGGGACACAAAACCCAAGTTAACTGATGCATAAAAGGTTTATACTGAGGGAGTAGAGGACAGTCACATACGTGATAAAGTATCCAGAAGCTCCGGCAGTAAAACTGGTAATAAAAGGCTTCCAGTCCAGGCTGGGGCAGACTGCATCAGCAAGAGTTATCTTTGATCCGGAGGTTAAAAACTGCTCACAGCCAGCAGGACGAGAAGCAGGATCAACAAGGTTTTACAAGGCAATGAGAGACATTTTTCCACTTAGACTGTATCAAGAAAGAATGGAAGGGAGTTACAGTCAAACTCGCTGGTTAAAATGTGAAGTGAAAATATAACGGTTAAATACCAGAATCTATAGCTGAAAGATGAATCTCAATAAATCTGTCTAATATTTAAGCATCTCTAATTTTGAATGACTCTACTGGATAATACACAGAAAACAATGATGCAAGGATTTACAATGTACAGTACAGGTGAGAGGCATGAAAATAGTTAGTACACATGTAAATGTACACCGATCAGCCACAACATTAGAAACGCTGACAGGTGATGTGAATTACATTGATCATCATGTTACAATTGGACTCTTTGAAAAGGTCATGTGGTCTGATGAGTCAGGATTTACCCTGTCCTAGAGTGATGGGCGCATCAGAAGACGCGAGGAAGATTAAGTGATGCACCCATCATGCCCAGTGCCTACCATATGGGGCAGTGTTTTGATCTGGGGTTGCTTCAGTTGGTCAGGTCTAGGTTCAGCAATGTTTTGTGCCCAAAAAATGAGGTCCGCTGACTACCTGAATATACTGAATGACCGGGTTTTTCCATCAATGGATTTTTTCTTCACTGAGGGCACGGGCATATTCCAAGATGACAATGCCACCTTTCATCGGGCTCAAATTGTGAACGAGTGGTTCAGGGAGCATGAGACATCATTTTCACACATGGATTGAGAATTGAGAATCTTTGGGATGTGCTGGAGAAGACTTTATGCAGCGGCCCGACTCTCCATCATCAATACAAGATCTTGGCAAAAAAATTAATGCAACTCTGGACGGAAATAAATGTTGTGACATTGTCTAAGCTTATCAAAACGATGCCACAGCGAATGCGTGCCGTAATCAAAGCTAAAGGCGGTCCAAGCAAATATTAATGTGTGCCAGGCAGTGTATAAGTGTAGCTAATAAAGTGGCCACTGAGTGTATATTACTTCTTAACAGTCTGCTACTACTTGCCTCTACTTAGACAAGGCAGTCATTTACATTATTACACAGACATTAATTAGAAGAAAACAAGCCCTCCGCTTTGATTTTGTTCTTTCTATCTTTGCTGTCGAACAGCTACTTCTCAACATGAGGTGACTGAAGTAGACTTGTCCTAATAAATACAGTAAGTCCTTGTAATGAGTTGCATGTTCCTCTCAATACTCTTTAATTATTGCCCTATTTAGTCAGAGAGAGGCATTATTTTTCTGCAAGAAATCAGTGGTAGTTCAAGACCCTTATTAATGATTAAAAGATTTAAAAAAACATGTATGGGTTAAGGCTACAGGAGGTCAAATGAGCATCTTCCTTTCACAAAAGATAACTGACTGACTTAATGAAATCATTGCTATATTGACATTTCAAACATAGTTTTTTCACTCATGTGAACTCATCATGATTCTGATACTGCACTGATTGGTTGAGAGTAAAGGTGGCACCAAAAATCCATGAGAGACAAAGCACCGAGAGAACAGCAGAGTGAGCCTTTTAGCTGTAGTCCAGCCAGAGAATCAGATATAATTACTATCAACTGTCCTTCAACTGCCCACATTGGGTCAGTTCTCTGACATCCTGTTCATTATGAGCTGCCCTGTTATGATTGTCCGTCGAGAACAGCTGCTTTGATTGTGCTTCTTTTCCCTCCACACATCAATCCACTTAGCAGAAATTCACAGGGTGTTTCACTCTTATTCCTCGAGCAGAGACTGAGTAGCGTCGTGAATACTGAGTTACAGTGAATCTGAAGAGGCAGCACAGGCATTGTAGAAACACTTTGTTTGGACTCAGAGCTTGACCGGATCACCTAGTCACCAGGTGGAGCTAAAATGCTGTGGATCACAAGGGTAGGCTGTCTCTACATTGAGCCAGGAGAGTCGCCGCACATGCAAGGAAATACATTCCCTTCAGCCAAGGTCAACCTCCAACATCATTAATTATCACTTTATTATCTTTACCAGCAGGCCTCGATAAAACCACGTCATAGCCAAGACGATGTGTTGAAAATGAGGAGCATCTCAACGGTGACTGAGAATTAGATTTGTTTGAAAAAAAAAAAAAGGAACCTATCTGATCTTAGACAGCTTTTGTCCTGCATTTCACCATCAGCTCTGGAAAGTGAGTATTAATGTCAACCCCACTTGAAAAGATTCCTTTGATGCTTATCATCAGCCTTGATTCGTTGATGGCGAGCTACTCCAGAGATAAATCCATGAAAGAAATGTAACAAATCCAATAACTGAGCACTTTACCCCAAATGGAAAATAAGTAACATAAGGACTACTGCAGGCCATTTCACACCTTTATGAATCATCTTTATTTAAAATCTGTTTGTGAGACCCTGAAGCTGAAACACACACAATGATAAATGATATGCAGAAAAATAAATGACACCACAGCACAGTACCCTTAACAGTAGTGCAAATGAACACAGTTGATATAGCTCATCAATTAAAAATTTATAGTAAAGGCTGTTTCTGCTTTCTGCCCGCGGAGGACTTGGATGGACAGGAGAATAAATGTGTATTGTATCTGTTTGTTGAAACACTCCGGGATTGTTGTGTCAGCCTGAGGGGAGAGGTTCGAATTCGGGAAGAATACAGCACATGAGATGGATCTGGACTGATTCCCCTCGCTGCTTTTAATAAAAAAACGAAGCAAACAGATGGACGCTGCCTCAAAATCGTGACCTTGATTCAATGTCACCTGGTATGATTATATATTAATATGACCTGGTCATATGATTTTAATACATATGGTTTGGTTATATGACAAGGAATGTGATGCAGTTTGAGCCAGAATAAAATGCTGGCATTTATGAGTCTGACTTTCATGTCAGGAAGTGGAGGAAAAGGTGGTGACATCACTACTGTACAAAAAGGGCGTTTCAATATTTGTAAGCACCAAACCACTGGATATCTTTACAGAGACGTAGGAACATTTTCCAGCCATGTCGGTCATGAAAGAACCAGGAAAGCCAAAACATGATCCCGATGATCCAAACTCTAACTAAGTGGACCATAAGCACAGTGTTGTCACAACATAAAATTGAAAACTGAACATAAAGAAACAATTAAAGCGCACATGTTAAGAAAATGTTCATACGACCTCTGAGGTCGTATCACTACATATTTGTGGTTTGCAAAAACTTGCATTCCAACATTTATTCTTGCACTGGGTTGGTTGATAATGTGTGATGTGAGATTGTACTGTATGTACATGGTGTACATGGAAATATATTTATAGTGTATTAGACCATTCTTTTTATTTCAGTAAATCATTCTTTCCAATTAATTGTCAGAATTTCTTGGAGCCAAAGGCAATGTCAAATTGTTTGTTTTGTCCGACCAGCGGTTTTGAAAACATATATTTAGCCTAATTTACAGCCATATAAAACAGAGAGAAGTAGTAAATCCTCACACTCGAGGGAAACAAAGAAATGTTTGGAGTTTTTGCCTGCTAGGTGATTTTAATTAGTAAAGAATTATCATAATAGTTGCAGACTCATTTTCAGTCAATAGATTCATTGTTCAAGCTCCCAAATATACAATATGACTTGTTGAAGTGCACATAACAAGGGTAATACAATACGTCTTAATGACTGCTCAATAGTATTTATTCTAGTATACAATATACAGCTCAACATTGAGGTTTTGGAAATGAAAATCCAATTAATATTCTGAATCGAGGGCGTTGATTATTTACCACGATGTTGAAAGCATCCACGACAGACTCGCCATGAGCAATGACATTGTAAAACGATAATACAGTGTGTGCTCTCGTGGAAGCTGATATGATGTGAAACTTATTTTAAGAAAAACATGTTTTATTTGCGATGTCATAGAGAAGTAGTTCTCCACAGAAAATACTGAAGTGTAACAGTGATGTCTTGGATTGGCGGAGCTAGCTAGCTAGTCGTGTCGGCTGGCAAGTTCTGCTACCACTGGAATATTTTTGGGATGACTGGCCCTTTTTTCTTTAAATAATTATATACACAGTCTTGTATCGTTGCCTTTTTTCTCCGTTCTTTTTTTTTGTTCCAAATCACATTTTTTTATGCTCATGACTCACCTCATAGTCGGTCAGGTTAGTTCCAGCCTAAAAAACTCTTTATATAAAGGATTTTTATCAAATATCAATGGATGAATGGGAAATTCACTTCCAACAGAGCCATTAAAAAAGTCAGTGGTCACAGCTGAGCTCTATAATTTCTATATGGCTAGATGCTCTGTGTGTTGCCATGATGACTCACCCATGAAGTTGAGGTAGCCTTCTCCACCCATACAGTGAGTGAGGAGGCGGATCATCTTATGCAGCTGCAAGCCGCGGTCGATGATTGGTGTCATGGGGATCATGGAGCTCATGTTGGTGTACATCTCCTTGTCCATCAACCAGAAGGCCAGACTTTTATCTCCCACCAGAGCCTGGAAAGATGGGTTACGTTTTATCACCAACACAGAGATAACGGAGACTCTACTGACACGATGAAGTAGGATCTTGTAGAAAATAGCCCACCTGATCGTGACTTTCTGCATAAGCTATGCACTTCTCCCCATAGCGCCTGTTGGTCAGTGTGTAGATGATATTGCCCATGTCCCAGTCCTCATCCTTTAACTCCTTCAGGATCTACAAAGTGACAGAGAGGGGTTATTGAAAAAGGGCATGATAGATGTGTAAGTGAGAGATCCATCCAGGCTCTGACTGATGTCTGAAGCTCAGTATTTCAGCTCTGGCAGTCTTTCTACCTTTCTTAAGTTTTCTCTGGGTTACACTTCCTTCTCAGATCAATCTCTGTTTTGACATCTCTATATCCGCACTGTGAGTTATGTCTGCCTTTGAATGGCGGTAATGGAGTTTTTAATAACTTCACTACAGCCCATGGGTAGTAAGGCATCAGCTCTCCCCACCTGAGATGGGCAAGGTCAGAGCCTCTCATCCAAACGGTGGGATTCAACAATAAATCCAACCCTGGAATCAATGCCCTGCCACTGGCCTGCCTACATGCACACTTTCTGCCAAAGGGGTCATTTTCTGAGGTCAGAAAGGAAACAGGGGGCCACCAACACATGCATCTCGAGCACATCTTCCCACACAGTGCTTCTATATGGTCACCAGAACTGGTCGTAATCAGTCAAAGTTATACAAGCAAACAAGAGCAAAGGGCAGAGTAAAGATAACCATGGAGATGGCTGTGGGCACAGAGATGATTTAATAAACACGAGAGATGCCAGAAAGCCACAGTATCAATATCATTCGTAAGTGGGAAAAAAAGAGAGTTTATGCCCTCCACAAACCCTTGGTGATGGACATGCAGTCTGTCTGATTGCAGGGGGAGTTGGCGAGCCCATCTCAGTGACAGGCTGCAGTCTGCTCGCTGGAATTGGCTGTGACAGCTGATTGACATGTCAGGAAACCTTTATATTACTCTACAGAGCCATAATCCTCTGAGTAAAGAGAGTAAATTGTGCCGATCAATACGTCTGAGATGAACTGGCTGGTCCACCTAAATAGAGGCTATCCCGCTCTATATATCACCATGTGTTCACATTCACTCCTTCTCACCTTAGCCTTGTGTGGCCATATTAGTCACCGATGCCAACTCCACCAGAAAACCTCAGCAAGGGACTTATCATCTACATGTACGACAAATTCTCAGACCTTTTAACTTCCTCTGAGCTCAGTGTGATGCCTCAGATCCTGAGAACCGTGCCGGCTTATTGTTTGGTTTTAACTCAACATCAACCAAACTGATTAATATTAGTATCATTTCTTAAACCACATTTTTTAATCACTTGTCAACAAGAAGACTTTGACATGGATTATTTTTACCACCCCCAGCTGGCAGGTTTAATCTCACGTCCACCTGTGTTCCATGTAAATGGATTTTAACGGTCTTAACATAATTGTGTTTTTGGAAGTACCATGTCACATCGCTTTGAAAGAAAACACTGATATTATTTAGTTTATTTGCTTGTGTTTTTTGAGTTGTGTTTCCTCTTTCCTTTAGACAACCTCCTGTCTCGTATTGTGTTTAGTCATGAATATTTGTTGCTATATAGAATACAAGGCTTTAAGGCACATTAAGACATTCTGGTAAAGGAAGTATAATAAAAAGGATATGTCAAGAATGATGGGAGCAAAGGAGCCTTACATAAGGGCCTCCCTAATATATCAACATATACAAATGTATAAGTTGTATATACACAAGGTTGTTTTATTTTACTCAAACTTTGAAGACATATATATTTATTGTATATTTACTGGTACTGTACACCGGTAATGAGAAGTACGACAGAAATAATAGTCGTTTGAAGAGCTGCTGGAATATGAGTCAAGGCTGGAAAATTGATTGAACAAAATTGATTGAAAATTAGAGAAACATCAGGGAGATACACAAACACACATCGTCCTGAGTGTGAAAAATATTGACACTACAAATAGTTAATAATTTAAATTTCCTTATAAACAAGGCAGATGGGTCATAGTTACCAGGTTATTATTTCAAGACCTTCTTCTGAATGAAAAGTAGTTTGTTGATGTAGGACCTCAATAAATATAATACACTGAAAAACTGTATACACCAATACAACATTTACAAATGAATTCCAGTCCTGCAGCTAAAGTTAGACCAGCTGAAAATAAATAAATCCTCCAAATGCTGCCTTCTGTCATTCCCCACCAGCTCCAATTCAAAAGCCAAACAAGTGAATCCACAGGATATACCCTGGAGATCATCCCTTCCGCCTCCACATCCACGTACAATCAGACACTTTACACTTCCTTATGAATCATTACAATTCAATTCAACCGCAAAAGTGGTCTGGGAGCAATTAATCTGGGAGTGGGACTGTCGGAGCGCAGACAGGAGTGACTGGGTTGACGACTTCTCTACCACCAGCTCACCCACATCAGCCCCGACCAGCCGAGCTTCCTGGCACCACTGACACTCCACTTCATCAATGATAATGAGCAGTGCACAAATCTTACTTTACAAGCCTGCTGTCAGGAGCCAACCAGAGTGCCCAGATTAATTAGGCAGAGCCAGAAATAAAATAAAATGAAAAAAAAAAAAAAAAGTTTTGCAGTGCTGGATGAGGTCATCTCGCTGTCACTGATATGCTGTGACTGATTCAAGAGCCTCTCACATGGTGCTGGGAAGGACTCGGAGGCAGAGATGTATTCAGTGTAAAGCCTGTGTTTTACATTCGCTGGCTGGCCCGAGCATCCTGCTTCTACTGTCTTTGCAAACACAACTGCTGGAACTGTGTTTGAGTTTGCGTTGCTATGGGGACATCCTCTCTTCGCACATACAGTGCCGCCCCCGGAGATGAGCAGAGAGAACGAAGGTGTGCAACACTCAATCCCATGGATCAAGCTAATGCCTATACTTTCACAGTTTTGGGAAATTAATGAATTTTTTGCCCACGCAGATGTCTGTCTCTGCCAGAGGCTTCGCTCAGCGGAAAGACACTCCCCACCTCACTTCACAGTTTTCATGTAAAGACGCCTTTATGAAGAAACCTGCAGCGACTCGGTCAGTTAAGACCATACAAGGGAGGCCTTTGAGTGCAATTAGCAAACAAAATAAAGGGGGGGGGGGGGGAGCTGAAACGCGGCAGTTAAAAGAAGGCTAGAACTAGTGACACTGGATAGGGGGGGTCAAACAGAGTGGGCGTCCTTTAAATGCTGGCGAAGGAGTCGCCGACATGTTTACATAAACAAGCTGCAGTCCATTATTGCTGGCCGGCAGCCTAAGTCATATTAAGTCATGTTAATTGAAAGTGTTTCCAGTTATGATGGACAGAGCAAAGTATGAGGACCAGAAATGGATTCCCCCCCCCCCCTGAAATTAATGAGGAGAGAGCTGCGCAGACTGATATTTTCATTCAATTAAAATAAATGGAGGAACGGAAACAAAAAAATCGGCACAATTGACTCGGAGGTCATTCACGTTGAAGAGCTGAGAGAAGCAGAGGGATGTTGGAGAATTCTCCGCATCGCCTTTTCTTATCCTAGCCTAGACCAGCGAGCCCTCTACCTCCTCCGCCTCTAATTGTTTCAATTACATCTCAATCTATTGTAGCTGGAGGGAAGGGTGCTTGTTAAATTAGAGGGCTTTTGTAACATTATCCATTAGGAGTGACAGCATTTTATGGTTATAATCGGATCGAATCATCCAAACTTGTGCTTTGCGCCTTATCTGGTCCTCTCATTAGGATATCTTAATTTTTCACAGCCTGTTGGTCCTAACAGCCTTCTGCAGCCAGTAAATGAGTCATATCAATCAGTCATGCTGAGGACGAAACACAGTGTGAGTCCCCGCTGGAGGAACCGAGAGAGACTCATTGGTGCACACATGTGAATCTATAAATAAGCTAAGAGCCCTGTTGTTCCGTCTTTGTCTCTCCTTCCTTCTGTTTCTTCCTGTGTGTCTGTCTGTGTGTCTGTCTGTCTGTCTGTCTGCCCTCCTCACTCCATGTCTCCTTCTCTGCAACACACACCTCACTGGAGGCTCCACTTCAGTCCATTCAAATCCCTCCCTAATTGACACTCTGCGAGAAGAGGCAAGGCTAGCCCTGAGTGCACTTCACTGACTATACCAAGGCATGTTCATATGAATGCTGCCCTGCACAGAAATACATGAAATTCACTGCTCAACTTGCTCTCCTCCAGCTTTACGATTCACTTGCCTTCGATTCTCCACAGGAAAGCAACAATACCTAAACGAATATTGCATTGCAAGCAATATTGTTTGAAAAGTAAAAGCAGCAACAACCTCTCCAGAGGCGTCCCGAGGATAATCCTGTGAAACCTCTGGTTACCGTGGAGCAGGCTGCGTCACAGCGGTGCAGCGCTGCCTGTCGCACAGCTATTGCAAGCATCAACGAGGAAGGTCAAGTCTGGGACTATCTCTCTCCCCCTCCTCTCCTCGCTCTGCTCTTCGCTTCCTCCCTCCATCCTTGCTACTGAGTAAAACCCACCGCTGTGAGAGACAGACTTGATTAACGATGCATAGCCTTCCCCCATCGAGAAACACAAGAAACCGTAGCGCAAGAGGACGCATGCGGCGCCGAGGTCACACACTCTGCTTTGCTTTTTCGCAAAAATATGAGTAAATATACAGTAAGTTTGAGTGTGGGCTAGTGGATAAAAAGGCACAGCGTTTCATGAATCTTACAACAGATAACCTCTTTAGGCATTCCACAAACAGCATTTTCCCCTCAAATATCAAACAAGAAAAGGCCTCTACTTGCTCTAAACATGCACAAACACACAGAGACACACACACACATACACAGACAGAGGACACCAAACAATCCGGATTCATCCACCAGCCAACCCAAATAGACTGACACATCCCCTGAGATAACCTGCTGCCTGTCTGCTTCCCTACAAATGTACTTTCTGAAGTAATATTTGCCAGCTTCAGTCGCATACTGACAATGAATGGTGGCATTTTTATTAATATGGGCTTTGAGGAAAACACCACGGACAACAAGACAATAAATTATGACTTAAGTACATTATGTCTATTCTCATGAAGAAGCAAACCTTGCTCCAAAACAAGGCTGAAAAAAGCTTCCTGAGAGATGTTGATGCCATCAGAACAGACAGAAAAACACATTTCAGATAAAGAAATATATAATAAGCTTTATTTATCTTTGGATGGATGGCTCGGCATGCATGCACTTTCCCTGTGCTGCTCAGCTTCAACATTATACACTTGTGGACTTTGAAACCTGATGGCTGCACAGTTATAAACAATGTTTTCCCATTGTGAGCCATTAAGTACTCTGTCAGTGGCAGTTTGGGCTGAAGTGGCGAGCTAAAGGGTGCTTCAACAGTTGTTGTGGAAGGACAGAGAATATTTGGCACCCAGAATTTCCCATCCAGTCTGAAGCAGCACTGGGTGGTGACACATCACAGAATAATGGTGTTATTCTGTTTGCCAGTAATGATTAGTGATGGGAAGAACTCAGTCACTTTTAGTGGAAATATTAAAGGTGCACTATGTAGTTTTGGGGAAGAAATTCTAATCAGAAGAGAAAGATCTTCAATGAATGTTTTTTTTTTTTTTTTACGCCTGAACAAATTGAATAAACAAACTGACCTTAAAGGACAACACTATTTCATACCGTTTTACTTTGTTTATATTTGGCGGACCCTGCCACCTTTCTAGCTTCAAACAGTGATCTGGGAACCTTATTTTCCTCTAAGAACAGCTTGTTTATTAGTTAAGGAAAAAGAAACATATTTCTGAGTTTGTATTAGTACCTCATTGTTATTGTAAATCTTAAAATTCTTCAGTTCAGTTCTAGTTTTTATTCTCATCTGTTCATTCTCACACAATTTGTTGGCCCAGGTAATGACATAGTTTATATGCTAAATGTAGTTTAGAACTCTTATTTTATATATACTGCAGATAGATAGATATATTTTGGACTCTTTTGCCTCCATAACATGTCCTCTTTCAGACTAGTGTGATGAACATGTCCAAAATAGACAGTCAGGTGTTTATTTTACTTTAGATTTCTGCTCTGCTAATTATATGCAAATGTGTGGATATTAAATCAGTCTCATTTGCATATTAAACATAAAATATGAGAAAACTACAAAAAGTAACTGTCTTAAGTAATTAATGAGGGAAGTTTCATGGTGATATCTATTAGTTCATTTTTGTCCCTATTTACCTGCAGTGTCTTCCACCATGTTTGCCCAAATAAAGTGTTTGTGTCAATTATGTAAGAGATTCAAGAATTACATACAAAGAGCAGCGAGTAGATTTGCCAATAAATGTCTTTAACTAAAGCCACATTAAAATGGTTTCTGAGCACTTAAAGGACATCTATTATTCTTTTCCTTTTGTTAACTCTTCCGTCTGTTATATAGGTTCTTGTGGACTAAACGTCTTGAAAGTTAAAAAGCCCAAAATCCACACAGCATGTCTTTTACTTCAGTGGGAGTCTTGTACGTTTATGTGTTTGAGTTACATTAAACAAACTCAAAAAATCAGTAGGGCATTTACCAACAAAACTTCACTCTTACGAACCGGGTGATCCTCAGAATAACCAAAGTAAAATGAACATGTTAAATGATTCTTACTCTTCATTTTTACTTTTTTTTTTTTTTTTACTAATTTTAAATATTAATGAAATCAAAAAGAACTGTGTTGAGATGATGGCAAGGCAATTTAAGTTCAAAATAAAGAATGAAATTCAACCCCAGAATGGAAACATTTAAAATCATAATTTGCAGTTGGTTGACCGCACCCTCTCTACCCCAATTTTTTTTTTTTTTTTGTTCATTTTCATATTCTATTTTCAGTGAAAGCTCGTCCTCTTTGGTTTCCAAAGTCACATTTCATCTTTAATAAGAGCAATGATGTCTTTTTGAAGGACAAGAGGACAAAACTCTTTCCAGAGTTTAAACCATTTTCAACGGAACTTTGTAGAAATTCACACACTGAACAAAGACTACACACGCACGCACGCACGCACGCACGCACACACACACACACACACACACACACACACACACACACACACACACACACACACACACACACACACACACACACACACACACACACACACACACACACACACACCTTCTTTAGTTTGTTTCGTATGATAATCTCCACAACTGAAGACATCTTTACCACATTAAACCTCACATAAAAATTACAATGTAAAATTTAAAAATTCATTGAAGCTTAAAAAGACATCAGAGATCTGGTGAAGGGACTCATGAATGTCTGAATTTTAGGACTATAAACGGTCACGCTCTGCTGACGTCTCCTGAAATTTATTCATGGGAATTCCATCATTTCAATTGAAAAAAATGATATTTTCTATTTCTTCACAGCTTACTGTCCCTAGTGTTGGAGAGAAAATAATTGACCTTTTTTCTTCTTGTAATTCATTACGGCTGAAATTAACCTCTGCACTTGTGAATGAGTGCGGGGCGATAACCCTGCTGAGGAGACAATTTGCATTTGTGTTTCAGATCCTCAACTACTCAGATTGTCTAACTGGTTAAGAAAATTCAACAGAGCATTGAGTTCAAACAGAAAAAAATAACCTTTGCTTTGATATCATAAAAAGCTACCCCAAGGACGGACATTTCACAGTGAATAATGAATCGGAGTGAAATGTAAAGGTGACTGTTGGCCTATTCAAATGCTGCACTTAAGAAAAAAAAAAAAAAAAACACACAAAAGAAATTTCTGCTTGGATTAGTGACTAGATGACCTTCACGTTAAAATTATTAAAGCCCGTCTTTCTTTTGCTTTTATAGCTTTTATTTTCAATAACAATTATGTCTCTTCCATCATTTATTCATAACGGTGTTTGAAGGGATAAATAATGACCTTCCCATTCGCGCAGCAGGTAGGATTAAGGAGGAAAAAAGAAAAATAAATTAGCACTGCTTTAGAAAAAGCACAAAGAACTTCTTGAGTTTGATAAAAACCCACTCGCAGCTCCGGGTGAAAAAAATGACTCAAGTGCAGACTCTCTTTACACTTTAGACCACATTCATGAGAGCAAATAGAAATCTATGTGATCTTTTGTGTCTAGTGTGAATGTGACATTATGACTGTAGAAACATGTTCATGGTTACACGTTTCATGGAACGAGAATACTGTTAATTTGACAATACATTTTATCATCACTTTAATCCTTCTATCCTTTCGGTATATTTGTTTTTATTTGGCTCAGTGAAAAGTTTTATATTATTCCACTCTGTTTCATTGGATTTTAAATTGTTTGTGTATACTTTTATGTAAAACAGCACGAGCTGCTGTTTTAAGTATAAAGGCTGCAAGAAAATTAAAGTTTCCAGTTACAAAACAGCAGATTGTGGAAGAAAACTCTCTTTTGGTATTACAAGAAACAATAAACTCATCTAATTTAATGTTGTGGTTATACAACAGAACAAAAACAAAACAACAGATTTGATCAGCCAGCAATCAATGTGGACTACTTTAGATGTGTAAATGAATCCATGTCTTGATTCAAATACTTTTTAAGTAAATATAATGCAATCTAATACAAAACACAATAATTAACTTACTATAGAGTTAGCCAGAGAAGGGCAGTATATACATTTACTGTTTGTTCTTTGACTTTGTAAAAGATTATTTTTATTACTGTTTCTTAATGTTGTGCCAAAATCTTTGGTGATTTAATTAAATGTATTTAATGTGAATGTTGCCTGGACAAGAAAAAAGGACGTATCTTGTAGCTCAATACTTTAAGAGCCTGTATTTTTGCTTATTTGAAATACTTATAATGTAGTATTCAATATGTCATTTTATAGCCCCAGGTTTAAACTAGACAAACAACTTAGCAGAGCCAATCTTTTCAATGTAGAGGGGTAAGGTCAGACCCATATTAGTATTAGTTTGTATGGAATGAAAAAGCACTTTGTTTTTGTATTTTAATACATTTGATGAGCAAATGTTTGTAATTTGTAATAAGATACTTTTTGATGTATTTGTGCCGATCTCTAGATACTTTAAGCTTCACCAAGATAAGCTTTACCCAGGACTATTCTAATGAATTGCAATAAAGTACATTGTGCAGGCCACTGTAGCTGATCTTGTCACTGAGTGTATTGTACAAGTGTAAATAATAATAATAATAATGATAAGCCTTTATGGTAAAATCCTAAATTTCAGGATTAAGGACAACAAAATTAATCAAAATATTATAAAAAAACAAACATGATGGCCGAATGCAATATCCAAATTGAAGAAGCTGCAGTTGTTTTAGTAAAGGTAAAATACTGTAAAGTTAAAAATAAAGCGCTGTCGTGCTGCAGAGACGCTGCCATTGTAATATCAATATAGTCAAAATAACTGCAATATTACTTTTTCTGCATATCATGCAGTCCTATTCCAATTTCCTGTTATAGCGAATACACCAGTGTGCAGGTTCCTCTAGGAAAACACAGGGCATGATCCTTGTGTCACTATGTAGCTACACAAGTTTTACACTTGAAAGCCTCTTAAAAGGCTCAACGGCTTAGCAACAGGCTCAGCTGTAATATAGCACAAGAGTGTTTAATGCCTCCTAACATGCCCTGTCACTGCCTTTGTCTTTCATCCTTGTTTTGAAAGCAAACGCTTTCAGTTTTCTCGTGTGGCTTGTACAGAAGTGTCGGCCCACAGCGTGTGTGTAAAAGTTTCTGGGGAAAAGAAGGGCACGATAAAAAAGAAGAGGTAGATTTAAAAGAACTTAATCGTCTTACCTGAATCCACTTGTCAGGAATGGCCATAGCCAGACGGTAATCAAATCCAAGTCCTCCCTCCTGCACTCCTCTGCAGAGAGCAGGCATCCCTGACACATCCTGCAGAGAAGTCACTATGTTTCATATCATGTGTGTGCAGGTTTATTTCCCAGTACTCCGCTAAGATCACATCAATACCACCGCACAACTCGCATATTAAGGCCTGAAAATCCTATACCACAGGCCAAAAAAGAGTGACATCCCATTTCCTTTTGCATTACTTCTTAATTACACCAATGAATACCTAAGTAAGCTATGCCTAACGAATAAGTGCTTTTAATTAATAATAGCTGTGGGCAGTGTCATTGCAAAGTAAGTGGATGCCGAAGGTGTGTGTGCGTGGTGGAGTGTGTTTTTACCTCTGCAACAGTGATGCAGTCGGGATAAAGGGTATGAAGAATGTGATTGGCAAGCATCAGGTAAACCAAAGAGTCTTCGTCCACCTGTAGGCCAAAGTACTCACTGTAGTCCCCTGAGAAGCAGGCGCCTGAGGAGTAAACACCCACACAGTCAACACTCATCATGTTTTCCACCCAAACGTCTAAAATCCTTCATTTCTCGCTTTTTTTCAAGTGAGTCCTGCAACTGTTTTTACTTTATTTCTTTGACATATTTCTCAACAGTCCTGGAGCCTTAAATGTGATTATTTTTTCCAGCTCATTTCTCAGGTGAGAAACTAATGCGAAAAACGTATCATTGACTCATTATGAACTTGTAATGTCACGTCATAAATTGTAAAGTAGAACTTTTCAGATATTCAAAGAGATTCAGAATACCTTAATACACATACTATAGACTGGTAGTAGCTACTGCAAACCCTTTCCTGTACTCTCTTGTTGGATTTAGATTTTTTGGTTTTCATTTCTGTATTACCAGCAAAGCCAAATTTTGAATATGTTTTCAATGTAAACATATTAAAAATGTTGCTTTGCTGATCTGTTATGAGCAAGGAAATGCACTCAGCTCAGGCCTCCTGGATACACACAATGCATTTTAGTGAGAAAAAAAAAAGTTTACATCCACGTTAACATCGACTATCCCAACGTTTACTGGTGCATTATTATGTCTTTTTAAGCGTTACCGCCAACAACTTTTGATCCACTGAAAGGCATGAAATCGTTAATTTAATTGGCTCTCCTCACTGAATAATTACAGGTTTTGTCAGCCAATTGGGCTCAAGTATAGTGACTGTTATGCCTGTGAGTACATCATTTTTAATTCAAGCAAAGCATGGATTTTTCACTCATCTTCATCTATTCATAAAACATCATCTGGAAAATGTGAGACCTTTAAAAACTTTCAAGTTACACAAGTGTGGACTTAGGATTTAACATGCTTTGTAGATGAGAAATTCAACCACATGATGGTTGGGATCAGTCAGACCTTTAAACAAAACTCCTATTGGCTGTATTCTTTATGCTTCTGGAGTCTGAGATGCACACTGCGCTCTTGGTTTCGAAGAAGAGGAGGATGACATGCTTTACACACACTACCCAGTCTTTATATATGAGATGCACTGAAGACAGCCTTACCGATGCCATGGTGATGGTACAGCATTGAGGTAATACCATCAAATCTGAAGCCGTCAAAGCGGTACTCCTCCATCCACCAGCGCAGGTTCGACAGTAGGAACCGCAACACTTCCCAGCTAGCAAAACACATAAACAGGCACACACACACACACACACACACACACACACACACACACACAGAGACACACACACACACACACACACACTCAAGGTCAGATAAACAAGAAGCTGTGAATTATTCACACATCTCATCATGCACTTTAGGCACCAGAGATTAATTTTCGCCGCTACAGGACATTCACATATTGATAACCAAAGCTCCATTATGCTGGAGATGGAGTGTCAGTGACAGGAGATGGTGTTTTCATTAACTACACCGTAGAGGGGATGCTGCCTTTCATGTATCCAGTTGTCAGGATGAGAAATCAGTGGCTCACACTACACGGGGAAGTTTTCCGATTTCCATCAGACCACTTGCATGACCACTGGGCAAGCGTTTAGTACAGCCAGGCCCATCCCTGCATATTTGAACTGATAGGATTTCATGCTACACTTGGGTAAACAAACACCATGCAGGGGAATTGAATTCCCTCTCTTCAATGTGAGATAAATCATACGCTTCTACTCGCTCTGGCTTCCATCTTCAACATATATAGACATGTTCTGTCCCACAACACAAGCAAGAACAAAAAACAGGGGAAATGTACAAACTATCTGAATATGAAAGCTTAACTTGTGTCTGTGTTTTGTTAGTGTCCTACAAAGCATGCAAACGCTCTCTGTGCCTGTTGGCTGGACTGTGTTGGTGGACGCTGGAAGAGGCAGACTCCATAAATGGCCCCAGTCCCCGTTCCTGACTGAGCAATGGGAGAGTCATCTGGATCTGAACAGCCACTCAAGGCAAAGTACACTACGCACCTCACCTCTTCTCATTCAGCGGCGTGTTGCCATGGAAACGTCAGTTAAAACTCAAGATTTGGTTGTCCTTATGTGGTGTGTGTAATGAGCACCAAATAGAACATTGTACACACGGATGCCATGTTGAGAAGCAGCAGCAAAGCCCTGCTGATGTGAGGCGATTGACATGTTCGAGACAGAGATTAGATGTGAACTGCTGCCTCTGCTGAGGCTGAATTCACAACTCAGATGCTCTCTGTACTCAGCTCCAACCATTGTTCTAATGATATGTGTCAAGTGCATCTGTATAAAACCATACCCGTTAATCTAATTTATTTTCTATTTTTGTGGTAATATGGTATCGATGGTACATCTATGAAGTACACTGGTGACTTTTTTCCACCAACAGCTTCACGAAATATCATTTGACCTCCAGAGTTTCACACCAACCTCTACTGAAATAGGCCGTTTGAGGCTTATTAACATTTGAATTATTAAAAAACGTTAGATGTGATATTGAATGAGGTTTTCTTCCTTCTGGAACAAAACTGGGAAGTTATAATTTCCTTCAGTTCTCAGTATCTACAGTAACAGTTTACAAACCTGATCCAGACGCTGAATTAGAAAAGTTGGATCCTGAATTTCATTTGTTTTTCAGTTGCAACACAACACCGAGGGGCAGTTCAACATTTTGGTCTTGAATGATGCAATTTCATCTTGTCAAAAAGCTGGTGAAGCAGTGAGGAGTCTCAGATTCATGCTTCAACAACACTTCAATAACATCTCAAAGTACAAAAATCTATCCAAACACTAAACAATTCTTGTTCTCGATCGTATCATTGATTATCCCCCAGAGAGTCCCAACACTAAATGCTAAAGGCAAAAAACCCAAATCCCAGATTTTTTGGGAGCGGAGTAAGCTGTGACACGAAATGCATTTAAATGCGTTGCCTTCTGTGCTCCATTCCTCAGGGATGACCAACCTCAGCACTGTTTGACAGGTGTGAAGCTGCATGTTACATCGGCGCTTCCTCGTTCCCTTGAGGAGGAGCACAAGGGAGCCTGGTATGATCCGATATAGCAGCCTGGCTGGGTGGTCACGCAGACCCTGTGATAAATAGATTAGGTCCTCCACTCCACTGCGCAGAGCCAACAAAGGCTCAGACACAATGTATCCTCACGGGATGGAGATAATAGCCAGTGAGAGCCAGAGGCCCAAGATGAAACCATACTGCCACATTAGGACCCACAATGCCATTCATCATCAAGTCCAATTACAGTGGGAAAGTAGATCTCTATACCCGATGCCATACGCCGCTTATCTATGCAGTTCAATGAAGTTATCACTCGGCCTGTGGTGTTAATACAAAAGCAAATTGCATATTACACTGTCCTCATGCTAAAGCTCAGCAATGACAGTGAAACCTGGTTAGAGAGCACTAATAGAGTAACGCTCTAATACTGCAGCTTGTAGAGTAAGATAAAGGTAATCTATCATATGTTGTTGTTCTACCTCTGAGCACACACTGCAACAAAAGTCACTACAAGTCAATTCAAATAACAGACTTTTCCCACATCGGCTTCATGCTTAATGGCTCCTTATCAGAGCTTATTTACTCCTCCAGCTGACTGTGACCCACATTATGGTCTTTATGTTGTGTTGCAGGCAGAGCAGATATTGAAACATGCTGTGTTTCTCCAAGTCAATTTTGCATAAGGGGTCAAGGCAACTTGTCATGACGGCAGAGAGAAAGATTTAAGTCCCTGTTTTCACAACATCACAGGTAAGCTGCAGATAAGACCAAATAAATTTAAGAAGCTGACAGGTCATTCCACCAGAAGTGTGATGCTCAAACAACGATGCTCGACAGCCTGATGGATGGCGTGCGTTTGTTGGACCAAAAAGGACAAATAAGGTGGCTCATTTAACGCATTTCAAACTTTTCTCCAATCCCTGCAGCCGTTAATGCGTCGAGGACAGAGACACTGACGGGAGTGACACTTGCAATAAATTCACAGTTCTTGCTTGAATTTACTTACTCATTCAATGATGGAATTATTCATGTAGCTCGTGGATACATTAAATACACAATTGCACCATAGATTCTTGAAGGATAAGACTTGCTGTATAATTCATTTTTATTTTTAATTATTTGTGACTCACGATAGACATTTTAATCATGTTTAGTTGTCATCACTCCTTTCATCAGATCAGCCTCAGTCCAGTAAGACGGGCTTCAATTATCCAATCAGCTCTGTGTTTGTCTTAGAACACAGATGTGTGCTCTATGCTGGACATGTGGACGAAATACATGTTTATACTTCACACCACATTGTTAAGCAGCCCTCCAGGCAGTCTGGCGATGCTGGCTGCCACGCAGGGTAAACTCTCATCTAGCTGTCTGACAGACTGTCCCTGTATTGCTGTGCTTTGTGTCAGATATCTGCCATTTGTCTGGCATTCTTTAGGCTGCCTGGCATCTAGCTGCGTTTGCTTGTCATCCTGGGAGGGATATTCTGCTCCCTTTGAGACTGTTTGCATGTTTAGCAACCTGTAATTAGTATCACCTTGTACTTGCTGCCTTTCAGGATTCAATAGTTGTCTGGCAGTCCAATTCTGATCCATCTGAGTTTTCTCCAATTTTAGCAGTGGCAGGATATCTCTGAAGGTGTCTCTTCTAATGAATAATAACTAATGTTATTTGGTAGATTTTTTGGGTTTATGCTATCACCATTCTGACTAAAAAAAAAACATCATGTCAAATATAGGAATGTCGACTAGCTGGCTGGCTAACATCAGCATCATGTTGCAATGTGCTGATCACTTGGGATTAATTACAAAAAATGGGTGGGCCAAAACTTGGCAGCCAGCCTTGAGGGAGGGGGCAGCCTTACAAGCTTTACTGAGGGAATAACAGTCCCCTGGGTTCGGAGAGTAGATGAGCGGGGACGAGCCACAGCAGGCACCGTTTCAGTAGAACTGGTTTGGATGCATGCTCGTATTCCAGGCCAGTTCTAAAAACTGTTTGCTAGCTCAGTGTGGTTGTAAATGAAACACTGACTGGCAAAATACTGCAAAGCTTAGCAATCTTGTAATACTGAGGAAGGAACTATGACTCAGTATCATGAGGAAGAGCAACACTGACTCCGAGTAAGTAAATAAAATCTGCTGATTATTAACTTTTAATTCACTTTTAAAAGAGACAGTTCTCAACTGTATCACCACACAGGAAACGTGTCGACACAGGGACGAGAGGCTAGCTAACTAAGCTAACAGTACAGCTGAGCCGAGGAGGACGGCATCCACGTTCACATCCTGCGCTGTCACAAGCACACGCCTCTTTCTACCCTCTTCTTTGGGTAGAAAGAAAATAGTTCCTACATGAAACTGCTCACAACAAGGTCTATGGATTACCTTGAGTGATCGGGTCATGATTTCTGGAAAAAGACGTTGCTGTTGAGTTTTTCCAAATGTATTCCTTGGCGCTGTAAACACCAGAAGCTCAGTGCCATCTAGGGCAATTATAATCTTGAGAAGGCAGACATCTCTACAGTCGATATCTCCAAACATATATATATCTCTGCAACTCACACCAAAACAATGTAGATGGATAAAAAGCACTACACGTAAGAGGAAAAGGACTGTCTCTTAAATACTTCAAATGTGTTTTCTCTGCAATCTACTTTCTATTAAATGGCTTTTTAAGAAGCATATTATTCGTTTGTATCACAAGAAAACAACAGAAAGCTCTTTGCACATACAAACTACTGCCATGGCACTTTTTTGCTTTTAGTCAGATAGTTTTAAGGGGCTGAGGAGCATGAAGGTGCAGAGCTGCTGCGTTCCTACCCACTGGCTCCATCCAGCACCTACTGCAAGCTCTACAGGCAGCTCCAACCAGCCGCCATGCACACCTACAGCTAAGTTGAACTCATTAGCTGAAGCTCACCAGAGGGGAAAAACAGCTTTTCCCCTCGCTGTGTGACTTGATGGGACAGTGGAAATAACTCATGGGTACTAAATACTGAAATGACTGAAATTGGACTGAGTTGCCATTTCAAGCGTGAGTTTATTGACTGATCAGACAGTAGCCAGGCCCCAGCGATGGTCCAGAGTTGTTCCAAGAAGTATGTAAAAACATAAACGCTCAGAAGGGGGACAGAGATAGATTTTTTCCTTTGTGATGGTTTCTGCTCTGTTTCTTTAAAATAAAAACCTGTCATTGATCAGCGGGATGATTCTTTGCTTCCCTACATGACATCCCTTGTGTAGAGTTCTGTTATTTGAGAATTTCACAACAAAGGACGCACACTGTAGACACAACAGCTGAAAACCTACAGAAATGCAAACAGATCTCACATTATAAAAAAAAGTCATACTTGGGAAAAAATGTTGCATAATTTTCTTCATGGCATGTGTAATATTACTGTAATGCAAATACTAAAATATTATACATGGCAGGAGCGTGTAGTGATGAAACCTACGTGTAATAAGCTGATTTTGATGGGAGTACCAGCAGGTTTGCATGGATTAAAAAAACATACCTTGATCAGTATATTTAGCACTATACATCAGCGATCCTAAAGTATTTGATTCTGCCCTATTTGAGCTTTCATACTGTAAAATAAACATACACCCCCAGCAGTGCTAATCTCATTTACTGAATGCCTACAAGCTACTTTTTGTCCTCATTCATTTACGATCAATGGCAGGCCACAGGGACAGAAACATTCACAATTTATATTGGCCCATACAGACAACATTAACAAATATTTGTCCATAATAAAGTCTCATGCACAGAATAATCTTGTCAAAGAGAGAATTATTGCTCCTTGGTCCTCAAACATGGAGCCGATCTCTCAGCATGAGAACACGCAGAAGAGTTAAAAAGACTGGCCCTGGGCCTATTTTTCATATCTTAAGAATTCACACAAAGATTGATGAAAAGTGGATGCAAATGATCCTGAGAGAGGTGGGGGGATTACAGAACAAGCCCACATCAAGCTTCTCAGAGCTCTCACATCTGAAGGCCCTGATCTGCAAAAAGGTCTGGCTTCTCTGGCTGCCAGCCCTCTACACACAACCATGAGCTCCATTCACTCGGTCACCAGCGTCTCAAGGTGACTTTGGCGTCTTTGAAAAGGTTTGTGAAGGAAACAGCGGCGGACGACTAACGCAGTTATTCCCATAGTTAGCTTCTGCCCTCCTCAAAAGCAGCTGGGTGCTGGGTGCTGTACATTCACATCAAATGCACATCCTGATTAGTGTTGAAAAAGTTGGATATTCCAACAAAACATGCTTTGATTTTTCAAGGCATCTGAAACATTTCGGCTCAAAAGCAAAGAAGATAATATCCTTATACTATTCCTGAACTATTTAATAAGCATATAAAATATAAGTTCCAACTACGGTGTCAGCTATTACAAGCATCTGCAGTATGCGTCCTCAAATGCACGCACTTTGACTCAAAGGGCACTCAAGTTCAGAACTGGATAGCAGGCATCCATCTAAACAACATTTTTCTCCAGAGTGAGTTGAATGTTTTATGAGGAAAAACTGAAGAGAAACACAGGCACACAAAAAAAGGTGCTCTTTGATAAAGATGCACAAGTGGAAGCAGAGCAGAAGAGGCAGCAACAAGGAAAATATATCTCTGCTCTGATAGCCAGTATCAGTCAGCCTCTGTCAACCTAATAAGAACATCATGGTCAGACTGTGATGGCTGATAGCAGGGCTGCTTGATTAAAAACAGGCTGTGTTTCACACTAGCATCACGGCTAGCCTCTGAGGTTCATTTCCTTCCGCGGGGAGTAGGAGAAAAGCTTGACACGAACGATACTTCCAAACAACCTGTGAGAGGCAGAGAAGACAAATGAACTGGCAGTGACATTGCGGAGCTCCTTTGGGCTTTTACAAATGACTCCTCATATGCCTCCCAGTCGTGGCATATGTCTGCACCGTGTTTAATGAGTGCTTCGGATATGAGCAGAGTTCAATAACTAATGAAAGAAGAACCTTGTTCTCTTATTATAGCCCCCATGCCTGACACTAAACATTGTATAATGCATTGGAAATGGCTGCACACTGACACACACACAAAAACGAGTTCAAAAAATTCATTTGAGCGACCCAACAGTGCCTATTCCTCTTTAATGTGCGCTAGGATCATTTTCTGGGTACAGAGGCAAGAGGAGACACTTAATTAACATGGCCTACAACAACACCAATCAATAGTTTGGGTGTACGCTGAGCACCAGCAGAGTCAGGAAGCTGCCTGCCGACTGAAGGCCTTTTATGTTTTCCCTCACACTTTTGTAATTAGCTGAAAATATGAACATGAGCAAAGCCTGCCAACACTGCAACATCAAATCATTACTCACAATGCATTAAAATTCAACACCTGTCAGCCAAATGTGCGAAAGGTAAAATCAAGAGCATTTGAGGAAATTTAATTCACCATTAACAGCCCATTTTATGCTTTAGGAATATCAAATTAACGCTGAGCCTGACTGCGTGGCCATTTTGGTGAGAGATGTAATCTGTCACTTTGAGATCATGTCTTGCTTTTGACCTTCAACACATCATGCTGTATCGTATAGTCTGGGAAGATAGAAAGAGTGGTATGTCAGCTCCCATTTGGGCTCATTTATCAACCTGTTCATATGTTGCTCATAGATTTGTGTTTTAAATTCAGAATCATTTATTAACCTTGTTTTCAAAGGTAAACATTCAAACATCCGATGCAGCCATGGCCGGATTTAAATCAGTTTAGTGTTATATGTAACATTCAAAAGCATCTTTAAATATCCACAGCTACTGTCGAGGAAAATGTGGAGTGGTGTTGAAATCTACAGATCTACTGCTAATAACACAAACTGTAGCGCCTTCTCACCACTACTGTACATCAGTAAGTAATACCATTCTGATTTAATTACTTTGCACAGCTTTTTGTATAAAATATGCTCTTTACAGCTCTCACAACTTCCAGTTGTTAGTGCTCCCTACAGTAAGACTCTTACTTTCCAACTTGTTAACACTGAAAATGTAAATTGCAGTTTGCAATACTAATGCATCAAACTGACTTAAAAACCCTGCCTCAACCCATGCGCAACCAGCGCACATCTAAAAATATGTCATTGCACAACATATTTTGATGCCAATAAACTTAATGCATAAATATGCGAAAAAGAAACAGCTTGTGTTGCTTGTGTCTTGATGTGAGGTAGTGTAGGTGGGATGATTCAATCTCGATAAACATACAGTTTATCAAATACAAAGAAGATTACTGACATGTCTTTCTTTAAAAAATGCATCCATAATGGTTTTTGAATCTACCTAAAAAAGATGTCTGCACCCTCTGTCCATGCAGGGCAGGGTACAGTAGTTAACAGGGGTGTCAGACAAAGAGTACCTGGAATAGTTGAAGAGTCGGCTGTCCCACAAGCTGTGATCCCCTCTGGGTGGAGAGTGAAAGAAACACGAGTCGGAGCCGTCGAATTTGTTCAGGCCGTCCTCGGTGTTCTTGGAGGCGTGGCTGTGAACGACATCCAGCAGCACCACGATGCCCATCGAATGAGCCACGTCGATCAGCAGCTTCAGCTCATCTGGGGTACCGTACCGACTACAAACACACACACGTACAGATTAATATCAGTTCACCACAACCTGACCCCGCCCTACACTATTTACAATTCATGTTGTAAACTTGAAATAAACATAAACCTAATCCTTTTCTCAACCCAAATCTAAAGCCTAATGTCAAAATGACCCTTAAAAGAAGATTGGACAGCCTGTCCTCACAACTTCTTTCTATTTTTCTTTCCATATTTGAGCATTTAGACCTGATACATAACTGATAAAACAACAATCATGCATACACGTACACAAATACAAGCTTGCAAATGCATTTGTTCTTCTTTCCAAGGACTAAAGTATATTTTGTGTGTTATATCAATTTCCCTACCACTTAATCTTCCCGTCTAACTCTAAGGCCTCACGAGAATACTACACCTTAATTTGCCCCCGTCCCAAATATAAACCTGGTTTGTGACTTGTGCGAGGTGATGGCAACAGAACTGTCCTTGAAATTGAGTTTATTTTTCCTTTGACTTCGTAGCGACACAACAGTGACAACGGAATTAGATAGGAATAAATTAATATGTGGTGCATGTAAGTGTAATGAAGTGGATAATTCTGGCTCAGAAAAAAGTCATTTTGAGAAAACACCTAAAAAAATGTCCTGTAAAATACCATGCCAACAAAAAATGGTTGAAAACAAAACAACCTATGGTATGTATCACCATGAAACGCTCAAAGTTGATTACTTACATCAAAACAATTATTTTTCATATTACAAGTTTTTTGATATTTCATGTTAAATGTGCAAATGAGACCATGTAATTACATTTGCACTAATTTCCCTAAATGTCCAGAACAGAAATCTCCATTAAAATAAACACAAGAAAGGAACATTTTCTTTCCACTAGCCTGAAAGACGACCTGTAGTGTCTTCCCTTAAGAAAACTTTTAAGAGCACACACTGAATTTATATTTTTTTTAATTAGAGTGTGTGATTCAAATAACCACAAGAATATTGCACAGTATATGATTTCACTATCTCATAACCTTCATCTTGGATCATTTGTCTAAAGATCATCCAGTTCAACCACACTGTCAAGAAGACTTCCTCGGATATTTTTATTTGATATATTTTATATGACACCATAACTCTTCAATAGTCCTTTAATGCTCTTTAAAAGGGTCATAAAGAAGAGACTGTGAAACTCTCAGGGCACTCCACAGAGTGACTTTATGTATGCATACAAACACACACTCCTCATATTGTCCAATAACATCCCTTCTGTCCTTCCAGCTATCATTAGATCAACTTCCTTGCAGAACAGGACACAAAGTGACAGTCTTACCCCGCTTCCCGCTACTCAATCGCTCAGGTTTTAAATGACACTGAGAGATCAATCATGGGTGAAATTACACTGTATACATTACACTTTGGATTTATACTCTACCCTAAGCAAAGAAGAAGGACTCTGAAAGAAGATAAATACTGAGACTAGTCCACCTTTATCTACGACTCCCTCCACTCTCTGGATTAACAGCAAATGTATTTACAGAGAGATTTTTGCTGGTGTCAGACTTCCTCACCTTTGATTTGAGGTGACGATTTCTAAAAAACTGTGAAGTTGCTCACTCAGTGCCGTCTTCCTGATCAACCCTCCCAGTAAACACCATTTCTCCAAGGCTATTTACAGTTGTATTAAAGGGCAGATACTGCAAGTGACGGGTAAAGTTGTGTGAAAGAGAAATAATAAAGTTTATCTGGTTAAAAAGAAAAACACTAAGAGACTGCATCTCAGCTATTAACCAGGACCAAGAGGAGAGAGCACATTGCACCAGTTTGAGCTGGCCTGCACTGCCTTCTTATAACATTTTGAATTTATTTTAAATTCCTCCCTCTTATATAAAAAGCTTTTAATGTGCTCGAAGCAAGCTACATTGCTAACTCCCTTGTATACTACTTGTCTTCACGAACACTGTGATCATCTGCTGCTGGTTTATTGGAGGTTCCCAGCAGCAGCTAAAAGAAAACGGGGCCTTTGTCAATTACGCCCCAAAGCTAAAGTATAGAACACTACGTACAGTATAGATGTAGGGGAAGACAGCTCATTAAATATTTCATCCCTATCTATATCTTATATATCTTTAAAATTTTAGGACCTTATTTACACCCTTGACACACGGTTGAGCTTGAGCACCAAGGTGGGATGCAGGCTAACACTTTTAGCTTAGCAGCTACAGTAAGATTTGAACTTAAGAAAGGGTTTAAATAACACATTTTCAAATCAATTCAGGATCTCAGGGCTTCTGGAGACTTGGATTACATCAGACAAGCTGTATGGAGCCATTTTATGTTCGGTTTTTTTCTGGTGTCCCCAGCTACTTCAGTTCTTTGGGAGAATGCTGCAATGCAGTTTTGCTGTGAAGCTCCAGAAATGTTTTATGGACTACGAAACTTCACCTGACTTTCCATTGGCATGAGGGTGAGTAAATAATGGATTTTTATGTTTGCGTGGACTTATTCTTGAACAATCCAGGTCCAGGAGTTCAATTAGAAATGGCATGTGTATTGACCACTGGGAGCAACAAACGTGGGATGAGAAGATTCACTGCATCACTTTGTTTAAATAAAGACGACTAAAATAGGCAGTCAACAATGTCTTTCAGCGTGGTAATACGGAAGTGGTGATGATTGAATATTGCCTCCCACATTATGCGACATGCACACTGGCTCGTTTTAATCAAGCGTCTTCTGAATCGCTTGATTAACGCAGAGGAGTGGCAGACACTGCCACTAACAATGAAAACTACAACACAGGCAGGTAATTATAGTATGCAAATAAATTGAATGGCTAATGCGAACCTTTTTTGGAGATTATAAATAGTATTGAATGTATGAAATACATAGATTCTAACTTTAAATTCTTCACATACATTATTATTATTACACAACAGCAACTAAGTTACAAGTAAGCTTGTACAAAACATATAAATCTCACTGTGAAATTAACAAACATTTACCTGGAAGCAGCAAAGAAACTTGTGACCTGATATCCAAAGCTTGCATAGTAGGCATGCTCCATGACTGCCATCAGCTGAATACAATTGTAACCTGAATACAGAGGGCAGAGAGAGGAGAAGAAACATTATTCCATTTCATAAAAAGCTTCTTCTCAATTTCATGTGTTCAGAGAGTTCCTATCAGATATCTGAACCAACTATATCTAACTGATGTAAGTATTTCAGAGGGATTATTCTCACCATCTCTGCATTTCTTATGATTTTTCTAAAAACAACACCTGCTGCGTAGATGATTTCCCAAACAGTAAAAAAAAAAAGCTAATAACAATTCTTACGAACTTGTCTGCCACACGGGAAGTGCAAGTTGTTTCTGAATTCTTATAAACACTGACAGCATTAGCTGAGAAGTCTCTGCTGTTGATGTGTTTGGCCAGATTAATTTAGCTCAACAAATATCTGGAAACATTACGTCTGAATAGTATTTGACCCGTGTCAGTCATACTGTATATATGAGCTCCAGGCATTTCCTTTCTGACACAAGCCTGGGTATCGTAAAGACAAGTTGTGGCTACAGGGAAACACCAGCTATCAGAGTCAGGAGGTCATGTACAACATTTCAAAACGACCTACGAAAACTGCTTCTATGAATAAGAGAACAACAGGCTTTTAAACTGCCACTGAGCACTCCAGAGGGAGGCCCTGCGGTTTTTCACTGTTGTGTGGAGCAGATTTATTTATTTATATCGCAGCTTCTTTTCAGGCTGGAGAGAGAAAAAAAAATGTTGGCTTCTGAAGGATTGTGACAAAGCACTGGGGTGAGAGGAAGTCTCTCTTTTTTATATTTATATATATACTCTCTCCACAGTCAAGAAAATGAAATGGCAGGCAAAGGCAGCCGTCACTAGAGACGGTGGAGTTTAGCCTCCCGGAGAATCCTATTGTGCAGATTCCCTCAGCTGCTGCAGGTAGATTCTTTGACAGCATTTACTCTGGCAGTTTCCTTCCCCACTAAGCAGGATGACACAACCAAGGAAACAGCATTTATCAGATTGCTCCTGGTTTGCTGTGCCAATCATATCTGTAGCTTTTTATAATGTCAGTGCAGCAGAATGTATTTGAATGCAAAATAATGCCGCGTCTCATATGAAAAGATTTACAAACCAACACAGGGATCTGTTCCATGAGGTTCAAGTCACACTTGAAGCTAGCTGTTTATCATAAGGTATAATGAAAATTAACCAATCATCGAAGCCAATGAGTCTCATGTGTATTCAGAAGATGTAAGACGCTGTTCACAGGTGAAAGCATAGTGATCATTCTTTGAGTATAACTAATCATAATTATAGCTTCAATCAAGCGGCAATATGTTTGATCATTTTCCATCGTGGCAACAGACCATTTAGAAACATGAAATAATGATAATCTAAGGCAAATTTAAAAAAAATACAATCTGTGGTTTACCGACAGTCAGGCTGACAATTGCCATCAATAAAGTTGTGCTGCTAGTATAGAATACACTTCCACTGTAATCCACAAGTTTTCATTTTATATAATAATTAATTCATGTTATGAATTGTTTTTTCTTTTCTGTGCGAACCATTTCCAAAACAAGATTAATTTACTGCTTTTTTATAAAATAGGGAACATTTTGCCATCATTATCAAACGTCATCTGGCTGCTATAATAACTCCACAAAGATCAGATACATATTGTCTTAGATATGAAGGAGAATGTTTACCGTAGAGTTAATAGCCAAAGTTGCCTGATGAATAGTTGTTGTTTTTTTCAGACAGAATTCAAATATAGAAAAAAAATCACAGCTCTGTTTGTAAATATTCAAATACAACTAAGGCTGTGCAGCAGTAAGAATAACTTATCGCCTTACAGATATTATAAATCTTTTACCAATACAAGCTGACACCTGTCGCAATGTTAAATAAATAAACTGCCTGAATCCTCTGTAATTAAACTGAGAATAGCTGCAACAGCCAGTGACATATAACCAGAGGTTCAACCAATCAATCAGCCCACAGTCAAGTCAAGACGGCTAAAATCTCTAAGGGTTAGACTGAATTAATCAGAACAAACAAATCAGAGGTGAGTCAGTATGAGAAAAGAAATAAAATGCTGTATAAAAATACTCACTGTTAAATGTATTTTACTGCACTGTTATTTGTTTTATTGAGTGATACGATGTGCAGGAAGACTTGCTCATGATTGGCTGCCTGAGTCAAGATCATGGAAATGGAAACAAGTTGTCAGTTTTGGAGCCATAACTGCTGCGTGGTGTGTGACCTGTGCTGTGGAGCCTGCTTTACAAAACACTGCCCAACGGTCAGTGATCCCTTCAGGTCATGCCAGTAAACAGGATGTTGACTTGCTGATGTGGTTTTGTGCAGAGGGAGTGTGACGGGGTCCGTAACTGAAAACGCAGCTACTGGAGGAGCAGCCGCACTCGAAGCAGCATAGCATGTCTGCCGGGTCACAGACCAGTGTAGACAGAGATGGCACAGGACATTGGCAGGTATCAAAAGATGGCTGACAAACCCTTAATTACGGTTTTTCCATCCACTTTCTTGGCTCTGTTTTGGTGTGTAGAGAGGCATGTACAAACATCAACTTAATGCTTCATTTCCTCTCTGTTCTTGGCTGGAGAAGATACAAAATATTCTCAAGTTGAGTCAACAAAAGCCCTGACTGACACTTGGATGAAGAGGATCACAGCCGGATGATTGCTGCGTACCACTTACAGACCTGAGGAGCTGACAAAATAAGATCGAGGCCAGAAGGGAAGAGAATAATCTGATGGAGATAATGTGGCCTCATGTCTTACCCAGGTCTTTGATACGAGGCAGCACATTGGTTGTGAAGTTGTTGTAAGAGGCGATGGTACTCTCAGGTGAAGCGATGCCCACGTGGGCCTCGTATATTCTCAGACTCGTGGGCTTCTTTGGCCGAGGATGGATATGCTGGAGAGGAAACCAGAATTGGACAGAAAATCATCATCTTTTCCTCAAAACTGCTAAAAATACAGTAGGTGAGTAATTATGAGGACACAGTGTGGGTTTTCTGGGTCTCTGTGCACCGATATCTTACCACAGAGGCTGATAATGGCTCTGCACATGTTAAATATTAAACGATCTATGATTCAGTCTGTGTTACACAACGGGAGAGAGGGATTTGCTTTATACATAGAACCAATTTCCTGATGGCTACCCACCAGGCCTTGTGAACCCACTATTTGAAGTACATGATTGAGCCACTTGTAAATAAAGCGAATATACTGCCAGTAAAGAGGTCTCCGCTAATTAAAATGGTGCCAAATAACAAGCGATAAAGAAAAGCAAGGTGGTCTTTAATAGCCTCTTATTGTTTTGCTTGTGCACACTCATGCCAAGGACGTCAAGTAGCATTGAGACACATTCAGACCCTCTCAAATCAGCAGCGCCAAGCACCCACATTAAGAGGGGCCATAAACACCTGTAGATACGAGATTTCAGGCCAAATTTAAATGGATGTACTGTTTCCCACCGAGCAAACCCAACATACAGTCATTTCAGTGGCACAGCAGAAGAGATTAGCTGGAGAAAACATTTAAATTTTGCCTTCAAACTATGACAGTTGTGATGAGGTTTTTAGAGATAACTAATGTTTTTTTTATGCTCTGCTGTTTTTCAAATCCAGTTTTCACACAGGTTTGAGTATACATGTTTTAACCAAAGCTCCGCCTGTATTTAAACGCACAGTATGTCATTTCTGGAACATGTTATGTTGATTTATGTTTAGTCTTGTTTGCCAAATTCTTTCCTGACTCTCTGACTCTCTCCCAGAAGTTTTAGCGACCAAATGTAACACCATCACCTTGAACAAAATTAAAGATTTCTGTTTGAACATTGTTGAAAACTTTTAGGATACTTTAAGTATGCAACTCAACAAAATATACATCAAAGGTCTAGTTTTTAGACATTATAATGCAGAGATGTTACATATTAAATTTTTAAATAAATATACAAATAAAATCAATCAAAATTCCCTTTTTTGAAAAATAAAATATTAGAATAATAACTTACAATGTACGGCAGAGGGGGATCCCAGTGAACCCAGTCATAGATGACAGATTTCTCCTCCTTGCCCACATATTTGGCCCAGGGCGAGATCCGGTACAGCCGCCCACCGTCTTTGGTGTGAACGACCACCTGGGAAAATGAGACAAATGAGTGTTATGTTATAGCAAGGGCAGTTAAACAATGACATACAGAGGGGACATTCAAAAGACACGAGAGGCATTTTACATAAGCCGGGAGGACGTGCCCCCCACGTCTAATAAATGGACAAAGGATACGGACCACATGATTCACATTGTAGCAATGAAAATATTGGATTGGTGATAAAGGAGAGTAGTATATAAACTAAAGTAAAATGGAAAAGTGCTACAAAAGTGAAAACATAATTGCAAAATAGAAGAAAAAAATCAGCCAGAAATAACAATCCTCTTGTTTATGAGGTCTGGCCACAAATCATCGGAGGCTTCAACACGGTCCTCTGTGACTCCTGCATGTTTCTGTCCGTGGATGTATACGATTTTAAAGTCAGCATTTATTTACATCTTCCAGCCATGAAATGCTAACATCATAAAACTGTGCTGTTACTCCTCATCCATTATACAGAAAAGATGGTGCAGATTGTTCAACCAATAAACCAAACATTTTTCAATGTGTCAACATGAAAGCCGCCCGTCTTACAGAAGCAGCTCCCTGCGCTCCAATGTAAATCTCTCAGCTTTGAGACTATAATAGCGGGCCCCCGGACGCACTAAAGATGTAATATGGTGTGGAGGACAAAAAGCTCCAGTATTGACCAGAATATGTGTTGTGGTGAATCTGGATTCAATGGTAATTATCCTGTGTTTTATTTCCGTGAGCATCTCCTCCGTTGGTTTTAACACAGCCTCTCGCTGGCCCGTCTTGAGAGGAGAGCAATTTAGAAAAATAGGAAATCTAAATCATTATCCTTGGCCTCTCATCTATTATGTCTGCAAATGGGGACTGGAAGGGGGTCAAATAAGTATAGTTTGGAAATCTAACTAACAAGTTACTTTGCCTCCATCAGTCAAATAAGAAAGGAGAAAGCCAGCGTGAGAGTTGGACAAAGCCACTAAGAAATCGATCCTGTAGTGTTACCCGCAGTATGTGTTCACCCTGTTTTGCTCCCTGCAGAAACAGGCATTAGAACCCAACTAATTCTGGCTACTGTTGTGAAGTAATGACTGTTCCAATGCCACCTGCCTGCAAGCCGTTGGCCAGACCCCCCTCTGGGGTTTTTTCATTATGGCCAGGCCACCTGGGGGTTAGCTGCCTGGCTCCCCTTATGACATGCTTCACAGTTTATAGGATTAGGAAAAGATAGTTGGATAAATGGACTGGCATAAAGCCTGACAGAGCGGTGGTCCTTCAGACAAATTGGCCAGCATTAGGCACATTAAAGAAAAATCAGACTGCTGGGCAGGCTTAGGGGGTGCATGGACAGGAAAAACAACTAAGAGCCAAGCAATATGCGAGAAGTTAGGTGTGGATGAAAAAGTGGGTGTTTGATCGCCTAGATAACACTTTGGTTCACTTCTCTAAAGTCTTGCATATTCTCCACACTAAAAGCATACACTGTAGCCACAAAAGGACACTGCTTGTTTATGGAGACAAATTGGGCCTTGAACAAAGGGGATGGAAGGGCAAGCTGCTCTACACGAGAGTGATTGGAGCTAGGCTTGAGCTTCCACGAGGGAGTGCTGTGGAACTAATTCTAAAGTGGAGCTCACAGCAAGACAGCCATTCACAGGCAGCGGGGGTGCACAAGGAAAGGCCAGGTGCCAGCGTTTCCATCTGCTTCTTATCGTCCTTAGACTGACCTCCACTGACAATGGGAGCTGGGCAGCCTGTCCAGGGCGCAGGAGTGTGCCAGCGATGACCCGGTCCCAAGGAGAGTGGCGCCACGATGCCATCCATTCCACGTCTGGCATCTCATTTCAGGATTATTTCTCATCCACGCTGTTTGCTTGGGAGACAATGCATAATGGGGGGTGCGTCTTTTGCATTTAACCCTGATGAATTATTTACTAGAGCTAAAAACCAATCATCTACACCCACCGCAAGCTGTGTTGTGCACAGACAAACGCGGCACATGTCCTGAGGGACACCTACCTGCAGACAGGAGCCCAAATAAAAGCCATCAGTCGGGCTCTTCAGGTGTATCTACCCTCCACTGTGCAGAATGTGTACATACAGTAATCTCCCGTCTGTGCGCTGTGAGCATGGCATGTTGTTGACAGCAACACGCCAGCTTTTCACTTGGTTCATAAGACACCACACATGACAGGGGATCTCACTGGTACATTACAGTGACAAGTCCTCGCACCGCCGCGGCAAGACGACACCTACTGAGGGCGTGAAAATAGGTATGAAGATGTTCTGTTGTCTACCTTGAGTTTGGTGTTGTGATCCACAGCTGGAGACTTGTCATGCCTGGGCGGCAGAATCAGTTCCCACTTGCCATATTCTTGCTTGGTGTAGGGGTGGGAGAATTTGTCCCAGTTATCTATAGGGGAAGCAAACACATCAAATTAATTGGTTAACAACACAAAGCCAAACATCAGTTCTGATTAGCTGTATCCTGACTGAATAAAGCCATGTGATCGTCAGAGCAGCTCAAGTCAGTACATGAATCTGTCTCGTTTCACTGGTGTCCTTTGCTATGAAATGATCACAGAACTGAAGACGAGGATAAAGTCTGAAAAAATGCTTCATTTGTGTTGGAAAAATATTTGTTTTTCACTGTTTATCACTTTTATTTTTCATTATTCTATTTATTCTGTACTTTTATAACACAAGAGCTGCTTTTCAGTTTTGTAGCTGATTGTGACCAAATACCTTTTGTTTTTTATAAGCCATACATAAAAATATGACCTATGCACTCTGTTTACTGCTTCATACACTACAGGAGGCTGTACTGTACCAACTACCTCGGGGGGACAAAATGCCGCTAGGTGGAACTGTAATCTGTGTCTGTTCAAAATAAATGGAAGGAAACCTAGCATTTGGGAGGTACGTACCGAACCGTGACTTCTGTGTACCGTTACACCCCTAGTTATGGTGTAATGAGTTGTGTCTGTAGTTAGCACCTACATGACTGTACGCCTGACAAACTGGTACAGACCTGGGATTTGTATTTACGACATTGGTGCTGCTTTAAGTACAAATCTGGAGTACTTCAGTATTTTGATCTCATGTCACTCCACTACATTTCACAGGCAATTATGAAACTAACTAACCAACAGCTTTAGTAACTCGTTACTTTACAAATGAAGCTTATAAATGTTTAGTTATATATCAAACTGCCCGACAGTATGTGCACATACAGCTGAAACAATTAGTCCATTCATCAAATCATAATAAAGTCAGTTTTCATGCAAAAACACTTCATGGTTCCAGCTTCTCAAATGTGAAGATTTGATTGTCGTTATTTTCATAGTTTTTAATTTATTTTGTAACAGACTTGAGGTTTGGACTATTGCTTGGACAAAATGAATGTGTCACTTTGACTCTGGGTAATTTGTGATGTAATTTCTCACACATTCAGCAGGTTAATCCAGAATAAAAGCATTATTTGTAGTCCTGTTTAAGATTGTTCGCAATGAGCTCCCACTCAGCCAACTACAACAGTAAAATCTGCTTTTACATTAATGCTTGAGTAAAAGTCAAAGCTGGTATTTGACAACCTGCGAATGAGATTTAACAATCAACTATCTTTCTCCAGAATCGCTTTTTGCACCTTTAAAGCCTTTATAAGTGGAATTTAAATGTGATAATAGCGTCATATGATTAATTTAGCAGTCCTTATTTGTTGTTATTAGTCTTTTTTTTTATTTTACAAGTGCGAGTTGCCAAAGTCACAGTTACAGTTACAGCAGTGTGTTGCCACTTTGCTCTGCACTAACAGCAGTTTGAGCTGATTTTCACCACTGTGGCTTTACGCTATTTCAATATCCTCCTGTGGTCACAGGGCCTCTTTATTTGTCTAATTTCTGCACTCCATCTTCACACAATTTGTCCCCTTTCTCTCTCATCTGAAACCTCTTACGTAATTGTTTCTTGTTGTTTTTGGACTCTGCCCCGATCCATCCTGTGACTTTCACAACAGTGAGTAAAGCAGCAGGCTCAGTCATCTAACAGAAAAACTGATAAAATACCACTTCAGTGCTCATTGAATTATATCTGTGAGGGAGCACCAGAGAGACATTACATTCATAACCTGCTGATACCACATTACCAGTCGTCATTGAGTGACAGGAATATATTAGGACACAAAACATTTATTACAAAGCAGCCACCTTGGCATGTCAATTTAGGATGTTGTTTTTATTCAGTAATCCATATCTGCTTGCTATTCATGAGCAAAAACAACGGCAGGATAGAAAATGAATCACAGGAGATGCTCCAGAAGTGACCGGGCACAACACCAGCACTTTTCACAGGCAGGCCAAGTCCATTTTTTTTCACAATTTATTTATCTCCCTTTGCTTAAACTCCTTGGAAAAAAAATAAAAAACAGTGCATTATGCATCCAACCTGCACCATATTCATGACTAGGGCTGCTGGGCTGTTTCCACATTTACTATGAAATTGAAATCAAATAATATGACTGAGCCGTGTCAAAATGTAATCTCTCACAGAATTGAATGTTGGAATTGAGCTGCTGCCCAAGGTCCTGGGAAGATAATTAAAAAAGGAAGAGGAACAGGAGGAATATGGAAAGAGGGAACGGCAGCAACAGAACTAACGAGCGCAAAAAAATGTGTAGGGACAATAAACAAATTGACAAATCTCCGGTTTGGCACACAGTATCAATCTGAGGGTATTACTATTAGCATTTGCTTTTCTTTATCAACACCTGCAGGGCGTCGCTTCAGAATGGCTGTGGCACCGAGGCAAGTGTTTGTGCTTTAGCGTGGCTTGGCAAATGGTATTTGAATTATGTGCACAGGTCTGAATTCTTTCACCATCCCTCTTGTTAGTCTTGTTTTTTTCGATTATTAAATATTTTGTTTGTCCATGGAGAGAAATATATTACTAGTGGCATGTGTATTAGAGCTCAGTGCATTAATATAGTTGATAAAGGGAAGAAAAAAAGATAGCAAAAAAGACAGAAAATGACACTGAGAGCTTGTATTACCTTGAATATCTATTTGATAGATGAAAGGAAGTCTCATTTAATCTTGTTAATGATGACAAAAATAAATAATTTTGCTGCACTTTCACAGCCCACATTAGCTGAGAATAACGCTCAAAAGACTATTAACCTGAAATTACTTTCAAAGTTGGGTCCACAGGGAACAGAGATTTCAGTGCAAACACAGAGGTTGCACTCACTCAACAACTTTGCAGGCGATGATGAAATAACCAGCTACTAAAATATTAACAAACACTCCCACATTCAAAAGAAGCCCCTTCAGTATGCAAGTTTATCCTGTGTAATCAATATTTTCCACAGTTCCTACTCCCAGGTCGGTTGATCAAAAGGGCTCCTACCCTTGTACCGCAGTTCACTCTGCTTTTTCTTAATTTTTGCCCCTTTTGTGTTCACGAGTGCAGAAATGTCAAATTTCTTATTTAATGCACCATGAAGATATGCAACCTTTCTGTTTGCACTGAAATCTCTTCTTCCTTTTTGGTTCCAACAGTGTATGTAATTTCATATTAAAGCAGCATTTCCTTTTTAGGAATCTGATTCGTAATTGCAAATTGATTGTTATTACTATACAACAAGTATGAAGCATTCTTTGATCGGTCTGCCTACTGCATGCTTCTACACAACAAGAGCACCTGCTGCTCTAAAACAAAGGGGGATTTCTAATCACAAAGACTCTCTATTTTGTACAAATTAATTGATAGCAAAAAAATAACTAACGCTGAGGTCAGAGCACCAACTTTCAGCTTTAATTTCAGGGTGTTCACATCCCTATCAGTGTCATGCATGTGGGGATAATAACTGAGCTGCGAAAAAACTGAGTGGAAGCTTTGGGGAAACAACCTGGACTGCTGACAAGTTGTTCAGGAGCTGACACTTCTCCTCCTCAGGCTACTTACTGAAGTCACCGGTCAGGAAGAGGGCCTCTGCAGCCGGAGCCCACTCCTTAAAAAACAGGCTGTTGTCAGCCTGTCGCTGCACGCCGAAGGTCCTGTAGCTGCGTGTGAACTGGTCAAAGCCTCCTTCTGCCTCTTCCAGCTGGAAAAGCTGCTTCTGTAGCAGCTCATACCTTCAATACACAGGGAACACACAGAGCTGTATGAATTTAATGGAAAACAATTGGATACACAATAATTCAGATACATACAATGTATTTATAAGTGATTGTTTTTTGTTTGCATCAAGCTGTTTCTCTGCTTCGACTTCAGTGGCCATGCTCCTCCATTTCCCAGAATGCTTTTTGACAATCCTCCTGAGAGCATCAACGGCGGGACTGTTAGCACGGACAGTGAAACAAAAATAGAAACTGAGATAACTGTGTGAAGGTTTCTTCAGCTTTCCCTTCGCATGACTGCTGAATGTCAGAGTAAATATAGAGTCTATATATAGGGTCCAGGATTTGAGGATTTGATTCAGATGTATTGACACAGCACCTGATGTTAACTGTTGTTTCTTTCAAGGATTAATTGTTAATGTGAAATATTCATGTAAAGAAATAGAATACATATAAAAACATGGTTCCCCACGCCTTCATTTCCAACATACAGCTACTACTCTCCACAGGAACAACAATACAGTGGAAACAATAATGATATGTTGTTTTTTTTTGTGCTGGTAAGTGCTTATAATCGCAACACAAGATGCACACACATGTCTGAACATAACAAATTAAAATGACTGGGCAAGAAGATATAAATCAGTAATTACAACTAATGCTACCATGACCGGAAAAAGCAGCTGCTCTATTGTATCCTGTCAGTGTTATTACTTATTGTTATAGTATAGTTTCGAAAGCAATTTTCAAGATAATTGGTCTCAGTCGAATGTCACTGCAACACAACAAAAAACTTTTTTTAAGTAACTAAGTACATTTATTCATTTCTGTGTAATTGACAGAC
Organism: Pagrus major; assembly: GCF_040436345.1. NCBI lineage: Eukaryota > Metazoa > Chordata > Actinopteri > Spariformes > Sparidae > Pagrus > Pagrus major. The sequence continues at coordinate 7,083,195 of NC_133216.1, forward strand.
TTAAATTTAATGGACCCAGTTTGGAAACTTAACATGGAGTCCTTTTAGACAGGCATTATGAATTATGATGAATGGAGACAGGTATTCAGGTAATGAACTGAGCTGTAATACAAACATAAAAAGCACTTTCAAAGTGCCCTGTGGAGTTTCCTGTAAACAAACGCTGCAGTAAGTTGCAGTTTCTCACCAAAATAAATTGAGCGTATAGTCGAGGTTTAACAAGGATGCACATGGGCTTCCCCTTACGATATTTGCAAACCCTTTTTTGTTTTAAGAATTTAAATGGTGCATTGTTTACTATCTTGCAGTGTGGGACACAAATGCTGCATCACGCGTGTCTCACACGAGGCTGCAGCGGTGCATCATCTAGAGATTCAGAGTCTTGCCTATGTTTTTCTGTGTGTTTTTGTCTGTGTGCCATTATCTGCAAAAATAGACTTGAAAACACTTATATTGACAGCATTTCACAACAGTTTTTCTTTCTTTCTCTCCTTCGCTCTCTCTTTTAATAAAGGAAAAGTAAAATCATGTCATCATCTTTATTGATAATTATCACAGGCAAACTCCATGTAGAAACATTGGGCACATCATGGACATCACAAACAAAATAACAACCCAACCATAAAAACATTGTTTTGTAGCACTTTCAGTGGTGAAAACAGCCTCCACAGGGTACCGTTAATGACAATGTTTAATACGTTTCCAAGAAATTACTTAAACTGTTGTTCTACAGAAGAATCTGTTAAATAACATTTAATGTCTCAGATTAAATAGGTGAACTCCTGCCAGAGGATATGACACAAATGTAACTGTTTAAATATGTGTGAATGTGTGAAAATGTTCCTTTGTTTGCACATATCATGAGCTTTTCCAAAATACTGCAGCGACCATGCAGTGTCGCACTGCACAGTGCCACATCTTAATGTTTCCATGCTAACGTTATCTTTGAGGTCCTACCTCAGGATGCAAACCTGCCTCGTCCCCTCAGGAATGTGTGACTAAAGGCATATCCTGAGAGATAAACCTCTGTCTGTTACCTTCAACTGGGAAGGATAGACTAACTACTTTGCAATTTATCTCACTTAAGTTCCTGCAGCCAGCTGGTGTCCATATCAGATTCCCCCCGGTACAGGAAGCCTCTTTCAGCCAGCTGAGTTAAGTGCACTCTCCCCTATAGCCCTGAAGCCAAGCTCAGACTGGCCTGTGAATGCCCTGGGGCTAGTCATGATGGGCTGAAGTAACAGCGCGATTTCTCAGCAGCTGCTCCCTGTGTTGAGCAGAGTGGATACAGGCAGTGCTTGCCAAATGTAAACCTTTAAAGTCCGACCAATGCTGCCACATGCCTCCTTTGCCACTTTGTCACCATTTCAAGAATATGCTGAAAGGAAGGACAAAGGGAGAATTCACATAAGGGCAAAGCTCCACTGCCACAGTATTAATAGGCATGAAAGTCATGCCTATGATTATAACAAATGAGTTCCAGAAGGTTGGACCTGTGGGAATAGGGAGCCAAAATCCTGTATTGATGCAGTATTCACTGCACATCCCTTGTGTCTGTTTCCACTTGAGATTGCAGCAAGGAGGCAAGATCAGACCACACATCACAAATGAATTGTGCCACAATTCATTTCAGGGAGTCATTAAGGAGGGTTGAAGCTATAGGCAAAATCAAAACTTTGATTTATTTTCCTATTATTAATAATCAGACTGAAGCTGTCTGCGAGCACCCTCGCTGTCCTCTCTGCCCTTATCTACAAATTTTAGTTTGATGAAGTTGTCACTCTCCTTCTCCTTCATCCTGGCACTGTCGCCACATCTCGACACCTCACCTCCGTTTTTCTAAGTTACAGTTCTGCAGTTTACTACGGTATCTAGCACGACACTGCACGTGGTATCCATAGGCAACAGGCGATAACACACTCTCCCATCAAGCTGCAAAGAGCAGAGCCTCAGAGTGTGACCATTCCATCACATATGGCAAGTCTTTTTTCTCCAACACTGGCCCTGAATTCCTAATGAACCCGAGCAAATGATAGAATAGGAGAACTGGAGCTCGATGCCTCACTTTGTCTTCCTCTCTTTAGTTAAAGCCATCGGAAGCTATGACTGCTATTTTGCCAACTCATGTATTTGATCTAGTAATTGTTGAGTCAAGATAAAATTACAACTGATGTATATGATTACGTGAGGTAAACAGATTAAACAAGAACAAGAAAGACTGAAAATGTTTTACTAACTTACATTGAACAGCATCTATTTTAAAGAAGAAGAATAAGAAAACATATTTTTTGGTCACATACAAACATACTGTAGTGAAACCCATCCCTGAGGAGCAGTGGGAAGCCATCATACAACACCTGGGGACCAACTCCAGCCCTAGACCTTAGGTTAATCCTACTGCCAGTGCCGTTGACTAATATATATGTATTTGATGGATGGGGAGCCGGAGCACCCGAAGAAAACACACACAAGCACGGGGGAACATGCATACTCCACAGAGAGGTCACCAAAGTCAGAAAATTTAAACTCTGTCAAGTCTGTCAGTAAAATATGAAAATGTTATATATTAATGTGAAAGTCCTTCAGTCCTTCTGACACCATAGTTTTTTCCCATGTTGGGAGGGAGTTGGACGCATGTTACATGTGACAATAATCAATGTTAAAAGTGATTCATTAGTACTTGGCAATCTCTATTAATAACATACTTTAATCTGCATTTATATTTTTGGCCACTTGGGGCAGCAGAAACAACTTTTAAACAAACGATTATTATCGCTGTCGATTAATCTGTCGATTATTTTCTCAATTAATTGATTAGTCGTTTGGTCTATAAAATGTCAGAAAACTGTCAAAAAAATGATGATACATTTTTTCTAACGCAAGATGTAAAGTAATAGAGAAAACCAGGAAATATTCACAATAAAAGTGGCAATCTCAAAGATTTCCGGAAGCGGTGATTGCTGGTGTGTTTTTGGACCTCACTGCTTCCCAGAGACCCAGTGTCGCCTGTGTGACATCAGAACCACCTACTCTCTGTGGCCGACCAATCACTGCTGGGTGAACGCGTCACTAAGCGTGCGCCGCTTGTGATAGTTTCCAGGAAAGTCGCCACCGACACCCAGTGTACATCTTTGGTATTACAGCAAATGCACATTATACTTACTAACATTCCCAGCGGACACGGAGCTCCATTATCATTCATTTGGAGTTGTATTACTCCTGGGTTACTCCTGACTAATATAAATTCAATTTCCACTTCTATTTTAGCTCTGTTTTACTCCCTACCAACTCCTGACGGGAACATCCGGCCCTTTAGCCATTTCGCATTGGGCAAGAAGCCTACAGGGGGTTAATCAGAGTTTTTGACTGAAAATAGCTGCCTGCTGTGGCTATAATCGACACTGATGAGAGCAGTGAGACTAAACCAAAAATACAAAGGCTGAGCACCGTGAAGCCAGAATAATAAGCTATGGCACACAGGAAACGCTGCATAGATCAGAGAGAAATGGACAATTGGACAAAAATTAGCTCTGGCTTCGTCAGTACGAGCTACACCTATTAAATACACCTGGTCATGTGATCTATTGTTAATATAAAAATTTTGATTATGAAATACAAAACATTACAAGATCAGCCTAATACATGCCTGAATTTGATGAAAGAAGAGACTGATTACCACTTCTGAATAGAACAAAGCATTATTACAGTTCCTCTAAGAAACACTGCTGCTCATTGTCAGGTAGTGCCCGATGAGAGACACGACTAATCCCTGTAGCCAGAAATTACAAAAGAGTTTTGTCCTATCGCCTATTTGGTGGTAATGGAGCAGCAGGAGATTATAGATGTGAGTCACAGATTACAGTGCTGGCTCTCTTATCTCGTGGTTTGGGGAACTGTTCTTTATCTACAGAGATGCTGGAGAATATATCATATGCCTCATCGGAGAGATTACTCTTATAGATAGTATTGCTCACAGCAACATTGTAAGTGACACACATCAACCGCCTGTCCAATCACTGAATTAGTTCAATGTCGAACAAAATCTTCTCAAACTATCAAGTCAAACCAACAATTCTCAGAACTCGTCAGGTGTTAAAGTTTAGTAAGACTAAAAGTAAGATGACAGCAAACGTGGGAAATGAGTAGAAAGCTCTCCTACAAGAGAAGACCAAGGCTCAGAAGGCACAAGAGAAAGCTAATCAGTTGGCGAATGCTCTCCTGGAAATCAAAGCTAGAGTTCAGGAGGTGCTGGAGAAGGTGTGCCAGCAAAGATCTCATTGATGAGACAGCTGAGGCTCAAAGGGTGCTCGAGATAGCAGAGCAGCTGGGGGTCACTCTCTTGAAGAAGAGAAATGAGGCTTACAAACAGCTGGAGTAACTTGACTTCAGAACTGAAGCACTGTGAGGAGCAGCAGAAGAACGATCATCTGCAGATACAAGAGGAGACGAACTTCCTCCTCGGGGGCCAAAGAAGAGGTCAAACAAACCCTGCAGGACACAGAACCGGAGTGGACAAAGAAGCAGCACAGCATGATGTCCAGTGTGGATGATCCGGGGTCCAAGAAGAACAGTGGGATAGCCAAGCTCTTTCCATGTCTGGCTCCAACAAAGGAATACCAATAGCACCGTTTCACCCACAACATTCTGTGGCCGGAGGATCTCTATTTGTATTGTCCTCAGAGGGTTTGTCTCATTTACTAAATGTGTTTATATATAAGTTTATAAGGTTAAGGTTTGCCGATGAGTTCTATTCAAAAACTTGGGCTGGGTTGAGAACCTTTACTTAAAAGGTTGAATGTAGGGCTGGGCATCGTCGAATGATATCATCAGCAACAATATCATCATCCATCACAACATTTCACTTTGGACATCATATGCCAATTTGGTAAACATCACCCAGCCCTAGCTGACTTGATTAGACATTCCACAAACCTTCTCTGTCTTATCTTAAAGTTCAATACTTGCAAAAATCTATGAAATACCTGCAGTGTTTCCCTGCAGTTAACATAATGAGTCTAAAATTAACTGGCTTTAAGGAGACAATGATGGAGAGAAACTATAAAACTTGTTCAGACATTAAATAAAAACAAACTTTATGTATCAACAAACCTTTCCTGAATATAGTCTGGTTAGTTTCAGCCAATTAATTTGGCTGTCAATCTAACTTTAGCCAAAAATACATTTTTCACTTCCTTTTCTACAAAGTTGATCAAATCTTCATCAAATGTGAAAAGACTCTTTGGGCATATTTCTAAACTCTTAACTGACGTTTTGGATATAATTGTTTGGATTCTCCAAACCATTTGATTGTGATGTGCAAATGACTTAGTGGCTACGAAACAGACAAAGAAAGTGAGTCCTTCAATACTTTCAAGAACACGTTTAATATCGCAAAGTAGATAAATAATACCTGGATGCTTCTCATCGGGCCAAAGCTAAATCCGATTTTGAAAATATTGTTGTTGTTTTAGAGTGACTCAATCAATCAAATGGAAGGATTTGAACAACAGACGAATTAATCAGAGGAATCAAGTCAGTTAAAAGATTTGCTCTGACCCCCCAAAACACATTCACACAGCTATTTGTTCTGCATTTAACAGACTGGATGGGAGGAGGAGAAAAACCTTCTTATCTATGTTTGGTGTGGACTCAGAGTTTGGAACTTGTTATTATACAGTCAGGGTCGGAAAAAAGTCTGTACGCACACTTTTAAACACAGGTATTAGATACGGTAAGGCCATGTAAAGTGTTTGAATGACGCACCATAGAAAATTCGGATCAACTTCACCTACATGTGATGTTTGTTTCTTATTTTGAGGTCATATCTCGACTAAATTACAGTCACAGTTGAGTCATGATTATAATCCATTTTTAAAATTCTCCCCACGGAGCAGCTGAACTCTGTAACCTATTCATACACTCACTGTTAGACAATCGGGCATCTAAATTTAGAGTGAGTGTTCAGGTCTGTTGCTTTGTGTATGACTGATGGCGACAGCTGAAGCACAGAGGTGTCAGGACAGTCTACAACAGCCCGGAGAAACTCGAGTAGGGAAAGCTTTTCTCTATCCGATCTCAGCTCACCTAAAGAGCTTCCATACTGCCCAGCGGCAAGGTGACTTTCAAATAATGTCATTAAAATACGTCTTTGACTAAGTGCATTAATGAGGCTAAAGAGGCACCTGAACATTTGGAGAGGTTGATTGATGAAAGCTTGAATTCCCTGCTAACCTCGTACCTTTGTTGACACGCACGCAGGTGACAGGAAAACAAATGCTGCCAAGGCAACTTTTAAAGAAGGCAGATAAGACACCCACGCATTATAATACAACAGGTAGGCCTCTTTACAGCCATTCTAATGAATCATATTAGAGTCACGGTTCACCCCAAAATCAAAAAATACATATTTCTCCTCATACACGTAGTGCTATCAATCCGTCTACATTGTTTTGGCGTGAGTTGCCGAGTTTTGGAGATATCCAGCGTAGAGGTGTCTGCCTTTTCTTGAATATAATGGAACTAGATGGCACTCTGCTCAAAGCGCTCAACAGGTATCCACAGACCTTGTTGTGAGCGGTTTCATGTAGGTATGCATGTCATGTAGTTTCAAGTATTTTCCTTTCGTATCACCACGCAGAGGGAAGTGTGTATTTATTCATGGACGAGAGGCTAGCTAATAAGCCAACTAACTAGCGAGCGTTGCAGCTCCGCCAACGAGGACGACCAGGAGCCTCTTGTCTATGAGTAGATGCATGCTTCCTTCTGCGCAGTGATATGTAAAGAAAATAGTTCCAACATGAAATGCTCAAAACGAGGTCTGTGAATAATCAGGTCATGATTTCTGGAAAGAGACATTATCAAATGTATTTTTTAGCGCCATCTAGTTCCATTACATTTCGAGAGAAGGCCGACATCTCTGGAAGGAACTGTAAGTAGTCTTTTTCCCACTCATCTTAAATCTTGTATTTCAGCTCATTACTTTTCAGTCGGTCAGATCACAAGCATCGGCAGTCATCACTTCAAAGTCAATAATCACTTTTGCTTTAAATATATTGCATCACCATCAGAAGCTTAAGACTCATTGCTGTATTTTCACTTTGAAATGAGTTGTGATGACATACTCAAATCTTTGCAAAAACTCTTTGCCGTAATAAGCAGCAGTCCCAATGCTCCCCACTTTCATTTGGTCCAATTTAGGAGATTCATGGTGCCACGAGCTGCAAAATCCTAGCAGCACTTCCTGCAGATTTGCGCAACAGGAAGGGTAAATAATGAAGCATGTCAACAGAGCACTGCTCACTGGGGCTGTAACCTGCGTGCAGCATCAACGGTTGTTTTCACAATCCATCTGAAACTCGCATCCTGATAAAATAAAATGAGAACTGCCTGCAACCACAGAATAATTAATTAGAATGGGGGCTTGAAAATCTGCTGGAGTCATTCTAACTGTCTGTGCATACAGCGGCTGTATCTGGTGTGAACCAAAGTTCAACAAAGCTGAGATGTGGGCAGCCTTGAGCCATGACATGGTGGTGAAATCTAAAGAATCAGTCAGTGTGGTCATAGGTCTCTTTCTGATAAGCCATCTGAATTCTTAGCACTGTGCGGCTCGGCGAGCCCTCAGTGGCACCGCGTGACACCGCAGCCTGAGAAAGCTCTTGATTTCTATGCCTGTGTTCTTGATGTGGTGTTTGGACCCTGGGCCTAGAACACCAGGGGTTTATCAAAAATTAACCTTCACACAGCAGCGATTCTATATGTAAAATAATTTATGTGAAACTTTCATCAGCGAGACAGGTGTTTGAGACTGGTGTAGGGCTTGGTGAAGCCTAACAATCCCAAGCTGTGTCTGAGATTGCACTGACACGCTCATCTCTCTGCGATGCTCGAGCACTGCTCGCATGCCTCAAATACAAAGCAGGGGGTCCTTTACCTGCCACATTAGAGACAAGATCTGACACGGTAATGAAAATGGATTAAACTATATGGCCCCTAAGCAGAGTTTTAAGACCTAGTTTCAGGGACGACTCAACGGTGAGCAGATACTGCAGCAATGTGAGCTGTAGATCATTATCACTCTCTGCTTGTAAGTAAAAAACATCACACTAATTTATTTTATAAAGAAATCCAGCAGGTAAAGCTAATTTGACATGAGGTGGAGAATTGAGCTGAAGAATGACGCTGCCATTTTGATGCTCTTCCATTCAGAAATGAGCCTGCAGGATCTTTCCACAGAGAAACTACTTTTAAGAAATCAGAATTACATTTTCATTATTAACATGAACATTTTGTTGCTACTTATGATTCTGCAAAAAAAAATTTTTTTTTTAAAGTGCACCCCTAAATTTTAGTCCAGTCTGTTTATCAGGTTAAAACCAGAACTCACAGCAATTAAAAAGACACAAGAACCACACAAATGAATATAAAGTGAAGTCCAATAAAAACAGAAACCCTGAGACTGCACAGTCTATTGACACAGAGAGTGTCTATTTACTTTAGGAGATTAGTGTAGGAGCAAGGTCAACACATTCACCACTGAAGGACAGGTTCATCTCTGGTCTCTGTTCAGGCGCTGCGCTCATTTAAGGACATTTGTTTCTTAAACACGTTTTCGTTTCAGTGCTCACGATAAGTAAATACTTTTCATTTCCTGGAAATATTCAACATATCATTTTTGCATCCTCTGGGTGATAAAAGTGACAGAATAAACAGGCCTGAATGGACTAATTAGAAAAACCGATGTTTAAGGACATCATGTTCAGTTCCTTAAACTTGATTCTATTAAAGGATTTTGTATGTTTTGTCTCTCCTGGGTGCCTATAGTCAAACCTAATCCTGGCATGTGAATATCTCTGTCTCTATAACACTCTCATAGTCACGTTATAAGGAACTAGGACAACTTGTCAAAAACGTATAAGGACAAATCCCTATATGAAGAAAAGCACAGTTCTTTTAGACCCAGCGTGGCTCTCGCTTGACAATAAAACATCTCAAAGATAGCATCTCCTGGTGAGAACAGCTGTTATATTATTTATCAGAACTTTCCACTTGGTTTGTGGCATAAATGTACGACTCAATTAAGAAGAAGCATCAGGAAAACATATTCTAATCTGGCCAGAACATTTTGGAAACTACTCGTATGTGTGTTTTGATACCATCAACTTTCATACTTTGGCAGAGAAAACCGTGATCGGAATGTGTGGTGGACATAATCCCAGATTAATAAATGTACTACATCCCACACACACACAAAGTCAGCTACTTAAGACTTCCACCCCAATAATTAATTTGTATGGAGGCCAATTCGAGGCTGAAGGGAAAACGCATGCAGCATGTGAGTACAGCAGCATAAAGTCAATTAATGTCTGAGAGGTTATTTGTATTGCAGAGCCTTTCACACTGCAAGAACCAAACCAATCAGCTAGAAGAGACTCTGCTCCGAGTTGGATTTTAATCCAATTTTAAAACACATTTTAGTCTAAACTGATGCCTCGATAACCACGAGACAATTGAAAGGAAAAGTCATTACAAAACCAGCTCATACTGAGCACCAAGGCCAGCAGAGAGCAGGGGCTGCTGCTGCCGTGATGCTCCTCCAGCAGCTGGAGCACAGCAGACGCTCTCAGCCTGAAGCACCACCTCACCACCACCTCACGACGCAACGTGGACGTCAGCTGACGGAGAAACGCATGCCTGCTCCCCAACTGTCAAACGTCGGAAGTTGAGACGTGAGAGAGGGCTTGCTTTCTTCTGCAACTTGTCACATAACATGAAAAAGGGCTTCCTGGTAGCGGTTCATTCATTTTGCATTAGCTGAACATCTTCTAAACGCTTATTATTCAGGCGGCTGGGAGAAGAGGGAGCACTGCGCAGGAGGGGAACGCAGCTCTGTGCGACCTCTCCTCATTCAAAATGTCAAACCCGAGCACAGAGTCGAGTCTGTGATGAGTTGCTAAAATCTCTTTTTATCTGTTAGTTTTGTATTTTTATTTTAAGACACACCCGCCAGCGTAAAGCTAGCTTCTGCTCGCTTCACCGGGGGCTGATTTGGGCGACACACTGAGCACAAAACCGCACTTTAGTTCGTGTTTTACCTCCTCTTGAAGTCCTTCTCGTACGTTTTGAGTTGGGGATCCATTTGGAGAAGGTTGCTGAACTCAGGAATTGTAACATTATCCTCTGACTCTGCCATGGTTCCTTCAGACGAAACCAATCGAGCACCGACCGGATGCGCTGTCAGTGTCATGAACAGTGGAAAGGCATGCTCTGTGTGCGGGCTTTTACAGTCCGGAGACAACAAACAGTCGGGCTGCTCTGCCAAGTCCGTCCCTTTTTAACATGCCGTGTTTCCAGCCAGTCAGAGGTAAAAGAGCCGAGCCGTGCGGTGCCGTGATACAGTGCGACTTTAAGATGACAGCAGAGGAGTCATGTGGCGCGTCAGAGGAAGAAGGCTCGGATTTGTATGCAGATGTGCAGCTTTCTGTAGGCTGAAGGTCTGCCTCACACCTGTGGCTGTACAGAGATCCCACCTGCTAGAAAATCACAGTAATACACATGTAGGGACATGTGATATGTCTGAACTCAGCAGTGGTCACTTTGACTGACACATCTCCACAAATAGAGATACCATATACTTCCACTCCACCACATTTTGGAGACAAATATATTTACTTTTCACTCCACTCATTTGTTTGATAACTGTAGTTACTAGTTGGATGCAGCATCAGGGACAAAGCAGCACATTTTAAAATAAATGTATCGATAGATAGATAGATAGATAGATAGATAGATAGATAGATAGATAGATAGATAAACTTTATTGTCTTAAAAATTATTATCATTAAAGACAAACATTAGAAACAAATTTAAATAAAAACAACATTTAAGTGCAATCATGCTAAAAAAAAAATTAAAAAAAAGAGGAGGTGGCTGTTAAAAGCAGCAAAGTGTTCATTTTTGGTTATTCAGGGTGGTTATTGCAGAGGGGATGAAGAATTTTTTATAGATGTTTTTTTGGGCCAGTGATTTTATCAGCAATGATTTTAAAAAGGAGACACTACTTCCAGTGATGAGGAAAATCCTGAATATTGTATCTTATTATCGGCCAATAATTGGTCGACCTATTATTAAATACAATTTTAATTTAAATGTAATTACTTTTACTTGTACTTTTGATACTTAAGTAAATCTATTGGCAGAAAATTGCCTTTGATCCATAAATACATTTAGTATCAGATACCTTCAGACTTTCACTTAAGTACTATTCGTATGGGTGACTTTCACTTTTACCAAAATCATTTTTTATACACAATATCTTTATTTTTTCATGAGTTTGACTTTTGGATACTTTTTACAACAATGCCGACCATCATGGCATTTTGTCTGAATATTCACTGTAATAAGGATGATTCCTTTATAATGATTTTGGAGATCCAATAACCCTGTCAGGTTGAAGTAACATATGATTTATCAGCATCTACTGGCCACTTCGCTATAGATTTAGGTGCAGGCGTTCTGAGAGGACGGTTCCTAATAAGTTTGTCAAATGTCATGATCTTGTAGCAGGTGCAGTCCAATGTCAGCACACAAGTGGCCTTGGCCTGTGACTCCGAGGCTACTATGACACACTATCTTGAGAGTTTTTGTCATAAATTCTGTGATATTTGGTATTTGGCTACATGAAGGTCCAGTGTGGAGGATTTAGGGGGATCTATTGGCAGAAATAAAATATGATATTCATAATCATGTTTTCTTATGCTACATCCAAGTCAAAGTTGAAATTTCCTATTTCCAAGTGTTCCAGGTGCATGACGCCAAATGTAAACAAAAAACATGGCTGACCTTGACAAGCTCATGTTCCATTGGAGAGTGTACACATAAATGTACACCCTCAGCAGTTCAGCCTCCTTGCATATATGCAGAATAAATGAAACACAGGAGGACGTATGAAGTAACAGATTCCATTTTACATGTTATTTTATGTCACTTATATTCTTGGAAACTGTCGCCTACAAATGCATCCTACCCCCCTCCTCACAGATCCCTCCATTGTTGTGTGACGTCAGACAGACTTTTTCATGAAGTCAGGGTACAGTATATGGATGTGCCCTGCGTTTATGAGTGGTAATTCTGACTCTAATTGGCAATCCATTATATATCTTTCAGTTGGAGGCCAAACATTTTTGAGTTTGGCATTGTCTGGAACGCAGCATAAGAACTGTCGTGTTTTCGTTACCTTTGAACAAGTGCATTATATCTATATATCTACAGAGGGAGCAGATCCTCTTCCATGAAGCCCGCTCTGTTGCACCGCGAGGTTCTACAGTAGCCAAAAACAGACAAACCAAATGCTTTTTACACACTAAATCATATACACTGTTCCTTTAAATAACTATATAAAATTGATTTATATTATATATAACCGGCTGACTACACTCATTCTCCACAGTTTGGACATACTTTAAGTATTCCACCCTCCAGCCAAAATCGGCCTCACATGCAACCCTCCTCACAATCTGTTGGGCAGGTTACAAATAAATTGGCCGCAACTTCCCCCTCTATAAGGCAATGAACCCTTTCGACCTGAATGACCCCTTGGCTGTTCATCTCGTGCTTCCCTCTGGACATTTTAAGCCCATCTACTGCTAAGACTCTAAAAACAACAGATTCTCAGTTTATTGTTTGTTCTGTCCCGCTTGTTCATAATGTGAGGCGTAATGAACAGTGCAGCCTCTCGGGGCCACTGATGGGGCTTTAGACCTTTAGTCTTATTGTGCTCGGTTACTATAACGAGTTGCTGCCATTATGTTTGTGAAAGTCATTTATCAGTGACATTTTATTCAATGCCAGTTGAGAATTCAATGTGTTGCTTTGTGCAAAATTGAGCTTACAGTAAAATTTAACACCTCTTATTGGATACCTGAACATAAAATTGATGCATATGCTGTGTGCAAATGTCTTTTGCAATGCTTCATGAAAATGTGAAAAAAAACCTACACTGATTTAAGTAGTGTGTTTTTCAGTATAACCTACTTTGGTGCAGTGCATTAACACAGACAGACTTCATGAAGCAATATCTGTTGATCTGGGGCAAAGTTAAATTTGGACAAAGTTTATTTAGTGTCAAGGCCTGCTGTCATTTAACTGAACTGAACTGCCTCTAGCACTGAAACAAACCCCTAGGCCCAGTGTTTATGTGTGTGTGTGTGTGTGTGTGTGTGTGTGTGTGTGTGGTGGGTGAGGGGGATTGTCTGTAAAGACAGTAAATTGATCTGCTAATCCATTGTAATGCTGCAAATGTGTGTTTTTCTCTACAAATTCAGGCTCCACTTCACCTGAACTTCCTTCTTTCCTTTTAATCTGCATGTCTGTCTTAAATTCAATGCTCACACTGTTTTGATCTTATTGTCTGCAGCCTCAATAAGTTTTACCAAATACTACTTCACAGAAGTGGCAGAACTAATGGACTCGAGAAGGATAACCTTGCTATAATTCAGATTAACTCCCTCTCAGAAAAGGCTTGTAAATATGCATGCTGACTGAAGAAATAGTGCAGCTCTTGAAAGTGTTGTCCTTGTCACAAAATAAAACTGTCCCGGCGAAAGGTCACAGAGGGAGTGTCAGTCTAAAGAGCCATCTGTTGGTAATAGATGAAACAAGTGTGTTACTGTCCACCCCAGAAGGTTATGCCAATAAATGTTGTCTCTGTGATTCACGGCTAAATAACAAATATTTACAGGGGTTTGTGCAAAGACACAGCACCCAATCACAACAACAGACAAAAATATTAGATTTTATCTGAGGGATGTTAACTTGATGAGCGGAAGCAAGACGCTGATTGATCTTATCTGTAAACAACATGCCAAAATGAGCAGGAACTACAATCTGTATTACCTACACAATCTGTTTGATTCAGTTAAACGATTTTCTCAGCTGTAACGGATGATATAGATGTTCGACATGTATAATCGCAATAGAAAAAGAGATATTTGTTTTCCCACCAGAGGTCACAGACAAAACCATTATTTCTGACGGCTTGTCTTTGCTCACAGAAGCAGACATAAGTCACCTGCTTGGTAGATTATCCGTCTGTCCCTAAAAGTTCAACTCACCATGAAGAGACTCGTGGTTAAATATTTCCTCCACAAAACTCTGAGGAAAAGTAGTTAAATCAGACACCACAATTTAACTTTTCACTTAATAAAATAGACTGTAATGCACAAAGTCAATATGGGGCTAAATAACACTTCAATAATGATCCAGCTCCTTATACACCAAGTGACAGCACGCCTGATCCACTTTATGACAGCAACTTTAGTAAAGTATCATCCCATCGCAATGGGTTTTATAAGGCTGTGACGTTTGTCAGTTATAAAACAGACAGTCTGATCTTTATGTTTTGAAACACAAGTTAGCTAACAGAGCTCCAAAGGGAAAAACACTGCCAAATGATTTAACATGTCAACAGGATCAGTCTCAAAAATAGAGACACAGCAGACAGCAGGGATATACAAGACTGTATCACTATGTCATATCACTATATTATTATAAGGAAATGACAAATAATGCTTCTTTTCATGTGGACTGATATACTGGAAGCCCACTTGTGAGAGAATGTGTTGTGGTGCTGCAGTTGGTCTGCTTCACTTGTGTGGTTATTGTCGTGGCTGACATGTGATCTGATATAGCTGCGCTGATGTTGTTCTTATAAAAACCACTAACTGACACACCTTAGTTTGTCATCAAAACTTTCAGCCATTGACCCCTGACCCTGTCATATCCCCCGTCCTACACTGCCCCTGCCATTCATGTGCGTCTTGCACTAGCCCCAGTCTCCTGGGGTAAAGTCTTGTGTTTTACCCATTCAACCACCATAGCTTGTTCCCCACGCTGACTTTGTCGCTTTACGCTCAGTCTCAGTGATAGTTCTGGTGTTACATTTATTGTAGGAACAACAACAAGACAGTGATATCAGATAAAACGTGGGGGCACACTGGCCTGTTAGAGTTTTTATGTTATTTCGTCTACCACCTGATGATGAACTTAGGCTTGTAGGCTGGTAAACTCTTGATACAATAAAAATTGAAAATGGCAGATTTAGATGTTTTTTTCATTATGCAAATTTGACAAAATTGCAACATGTGATAGCATAACAGATTTCTGAACAAAACATGCTTCATTCCTTCCATTCACCCGAATTTCACCCCAACACAATCTTGTCTTCTTTTCCCAAGACACCATGGTTACAACCCTGGGTGACTGTAATTTATTCATTCAGAAGAATTCAGATCATGTTGATGATGAAGTTTTGAGGACTCCCTCCCTGTGGTTCTGAACTGTATGTCCCATCGCAGAATCATATCTTAGCTGGAGAGACTGTGATAGAAGCAAAACACAATTGAAATGCCAGTTTCAACCGCGAGTGTGATTTAAATAGAAGCTGACACAAACAAGCTTCTCATTCAACCAAACTGATGTGAGTATACAAGCATGCCACACTGATACCATGCGTAATGAAAAAATACAATTAGTCTTTCAATACCTGTAATTATTCATCAAAGCATTATAATGCATCCAAGCTGAGAGAATTACTTCCCAGAGTGTTCAACCTCCATGAGACACCTCAGAGGCAAAAGATTATAGCTGCTGGAAGCTCAAAGATTGAGCAGGGAAGACAGAGAATATTAAAACTGTAACTCTAAATGTTTTCATAGGAAGCATCAGTATAGAGGCTGCAGCCATTATCAAACAATTAGAAATTATTAAAAAGAAAGTGGTGCACATATCTTAGTAGCATGAGTTAGATTACTTTCTCCTAACAGTGGTGGCTCCAACATCTGACTACGGAGGAGGGGGGGATTTAATCTTTTTACAGTATTAAGAACATAATTTTACACATTTCTGAAGTGGAACAATAGAGGTTTGAGAAAATGTTGAACTTGTGGCATCAAAAAGTTGCTGCGCCTCTTTGTTCCATATTTTTGTTTGAAAAAGTCAGCGAGAGAAATGTTTGATTCATTTTGAAGAAAAAAAAAAATCCATTCATGTATCGTTCACAGACAACGGCACTATTTACATATAAGTAAAGCAAAACTGCTTCTCAAAATATCACGGCAAACAAGGAGCTGACAGTTTGATGTGGAAATGAAATGCTAAAATCATGTGCAATTTTTCTGAGGGTGATGTGAGGAAAGTACAATAAGCAAATAAATGAGCGTAGAAAATTAAGAAGGAGACAGTTACTGCAGTAAGTTATACTGTAACACCCTGATATTTGTCAAGATGTTTTTCAAAAATTGAAAATATCTTAAGAGATAGCAGAAAAAAAAAACATTTTTAAAAAAATGAGAAATATAACAGGGCCCATCAATTGCTGTAGCAAAAACACATATTTTCAAAAGTCATGGCAAAGCAAAGGGTACAGCTCAGTGTCAGTACAGATGAATAGTGGACACCTCTGTCTCTCATTTTAATCCATAAGTTTGCAGCCAATTTGATTCCCTTATACAAGAACAGTTCAGAGTCTGTGTGTACAGTCCTTGATTTAGATTAAGAAAATCTATTTTTGTTTTGGGAACAACCGCTTTTATGCAACCGAGTGTGTGTGGACACTGTGTCACAGCTGTCTACAGAGGAAAGATATTTTCAGAGGAGCAGGTTTTCAAAACAACAGACATCCCTCAACTCCAGCTGTCAGACAGGACTAGAGTCAGCTTCTCTGTTTGTGAATTGGAAAAAAGGCTAATTTATTTGCATCAATGCAAAATAAATCAATCAAACTTAACAAAGGCATACGGCAATGGTTTTTGGAACCGCAGTCATCCAACAATATAATTAGTATACATTTTCTCTGTCTCAAATTGCCGCTTTGAGAGTCTGTGGAACCAAATATTACCTAATTCCTCATCAGACAATTCAGTTCAGACAGTTTTGTGGTTTACAGAGAAAAGAAAGAAAGAAAGAAAGAAAGAAAAAGAAAGAAAGAAAGAAAGAAAGAAAGAAAGAAAGAAAGAAAGAAAGAAAGAAAGAAAGAAAGAAAAAAGAAAGAAAGAATGGAAGTGCCTAAAAATATGCACTTCACAATGCATTTTCTTTGGTACTAATTTGGTAATTAATTGTTATTAAAAGATCCCCCCTTCTGCAGGGGATGTCAGGGTTCAGTCTGCTGATATATGCAGCTCATACAGTGTACTTCTTCTGACAGAAGGACACCACTTCTCCATGAATGCTACCAAGTGAGAAGGTTAACACTGAGCAATAAAGGGAGCAAGAGAGAATGGGAATGGAGCTAATGAGAGACGATAAGATTCACTCCAGCCTTCAATTTCAAGGATGGAGGAGCTGGGATCTCAGGAAGGACCATGAGACTGACACAGGGAGAGAGATCTTTAATGAGAGACATTAGAGAAGGCGGAAGCAGCGATATCACAGAGTGTACGTGTGAGGCTGAACACAAAGCGCACGCTGACTGTTCCCACCAGGTACATGAATGTATTAAAGGAGTAATTCACAGGAGTACTGTGGGTGCTGGCAGTGAATGCACAGCTCAGGTGCCAGAAAAAAGAGTTGGCATTTTACATTTCTGCAAACCACGGATGTGTTCAAATTTGTACTTTTCCTATCTTTCATACAGTATATCGGCATCTACGCTAACATCTTGAGGAGCAGCCAGTGTTGTTTTTAAACAAACCGCTGTGTGTTTGGCCACAAGCGCATTGCTTGAAGCCTCACAAAATGGTCAACTTGATCACGATCATCAAATGGAGGTTTTTTTTTGCAGAAACCTAACTAGACCATAAGCACAGCGTTTTCACAACATACAATTGAAAACTGAACCTAAAGAAATGTAAAGTTTCAACATATCCGTGGTTTGCAGAAACATTGGCAACATTTATTCTGGTGGCTGGGTTGTGAATGCAACATATACAATTCAGAGTGGTTTTCTATGGTTGATGTCAGAGTCGCTGCCATAGGTTGAGGACACGAGGAGGTAGGCAGAGCCTGTATCGCCACACTCAGGGTTTTCCAGCAAAACTAATTTATGAATTTCAGACCAGTCAGCCCCTTCAGAAGAAGTGCATTGTTAACACCTGACCTCACAATATAACAGGCCAAATGGTTTAAATCAAGCAGCCAGGGCTCAGGGGACGGCGACGAAGAGAGTGGGTGAAGAGGCCAAATTTCAGCTGGGCCTCAGTGAGGGAGAGTCAAGTCTTCTTTCACAGAAACAAGGAGACGATTGTCAAATAAGGTTAGAGGAAAACAATTACACTGGCCCCTCAATATTAAAAAAAAAACGTATATCCTGATGACTAATTCAGTACATGCTGTGGTCATTATTGGCTTGCATGGCACACAATGAGAATACTATTTCCCTCTTGGCTTCAGTCAATCGCAATCCTACCGTGTCTAAAGCTTGCAGAGTTAAACGCCGTCTGATTATGTTGCAATTCAAAAAAGCTTTGGGTTTAGATGATCAGTCCATATCCTGAAACAGTAAAAGGGACAATGGAATATTTTGCTGTTAACATACTGTTTGCGATTAAGCTAAAAAAAAACAATATAACCCATATTTTTACTGAACACTCTGAACTGTAACCCTGAAACAGTGCAATAGGTCATACATGTTTCAGACTTGTTGCACAGATGTAAAAGGCTTTAAAACAATAAATAATTGTGCTGTATTTAAATTTTTCACATTTGTGTCTCCACAACCTTTCAAGATCAAGACATGAAACAAAAACTATCATTTTTATAAGTCAAGGACAAGAAACATAAGCATTATATCCACACCTGACCTGGGCAGATATAATAGGCCGTTTATATTTGAGTGAGCTGCGAAAGACAAAGAGCAACCCAAAATATTCAAAAACGTTCATGAAAAAACTGAATATTCGAAGTAAAAGAGCCACATATTTCTTTTTTGTTACAAGAAGACATGAGCAACAGAAACCTTGGTGCAGGGTTCATGAGAATTTGCACCCCTCTGATCGTCTTATTTAAATATTGTCTGCTAATGGTGTTTTAGCTGAAATGTGATAATTAAGTAACATTTTCACATTAGGCTGTTCTCCTTTTAAGTTCCTTTTTACAAGTCTTTAAGCCCAAAACAGTGATCAATTTAGACCAGTGAACATTTGCATTAAAATAATTAACTTTAGAGGCACACAATGTTCTCCATTAGCCTCAACAGATGCATGAATGCCTTGAAGATCTGAATTCAATTGAGTTCAGTAGAGTGCCCATAATTTCACTGAACATGTCCATTAATATATGAGGTACATTATAACCTGTTCAGTCAGGGCCAACTGTTTCCAACTCAGGAAATATGACTTCCGTTAAAAGGCTACCTTAACATTTTCATATTTTATTTCACCTGACGCCTGTCACAGAGGGAGAAAATGTTGGTATTAGCATGACTCTGATGTATCATTAAAGGCAATTACTGGAAGGAAAAGCTGTCCAGATAATTATTTTATTTGTAGAATTATCCATCAGTTATAATGAAGTAAGCTTAAAATGAGCCTGATTTTTATGCACATTATAAATGAAATTAAAATCTGTGCTGAATCTTTTCACAGTAACATAATATTTTTCCCAGTTACTGATTTATTTACATATAACAAGGGAGAACTCATTTGTGCTTTTTTAAATTGATTTTACACCAGAAACTGAAAACTATTTGCAACAATAATCCACAAAGACCCAGACAAAGCCTTATACTGTATAGTTTTAACTCATCTGTTATGTTCAACTGTGTACCAAGTGGTGACTGCTGGTTGTGGCTCTTTATTTTTATATATTCATTTATTTTTTCTTTGAATTCCAGCTACTATATTTTTGGTGAAACCGATATTAACATGCTGCAGTATTTATTTACACTAGAATGACTTCCCTCTCAGCTATTATATCAAAGTTGATGGAAGTGGAGGGAGGTATAATGGAAGAAAAACATTTGAAAATGTTGTACAACTATATTTTGTCCAAAAGATATTCACAATGTTAGCCCTTGGTTTGAACATTTTTTTTAAAAAAGGGTGATTGAATTTTAAGAAAGCACTGAAGTGCAAAATATCCAAGCAAACACAGACAAAAAAAACCAACAACTTATATCTAATTCGTATAATCAGCTGTATAGCACTGAATACAGCTGGTACCCGCCCAGGGCTGAATAGACCCTTTTCACAGCAGACATTGTGACTGGTGAAAGCAGGTCGAAGCAAGGTTGAATTTGGTTGAATTTATAACATAACTGACGGCTGCATTCCACTTAGGTGAGCTAGTCGCAGGGCTCTGGCATTGTGCATGCTCGTTCACTGACATGGCTATCTGGACACTTAATAGAATGGAGCCATCATTAATGTCATTGGTCACACCTGTGCTTTTCCTGCTTTGACTAGTCAAAATGTCTGCTGTGAAAAGGGTCTGTTGACGGGCTAAAAAAGTGAACTAAACTAGAACTTAAGCTTTCACTCTGGGTGTAGTTTAAAAAAGCTACTCAAAATTGCTCCACAGAATCTTTTGTAATGCTTCATAAACCTGCTGCTGCTCTTGTTCCGGAAGCTAAAGTTAGCTTGCCTGAGGACAGTCTGACCATTTTGCTTCAGGACTTAACCTTTCTCGAGCTCCCAGCTGCTGATATTCCCTCCATTTAAGTGGTTTTTGATATCTGTCGACACCAAAGAAGAACTTCAGGCCTGAGTTTTCTGTCCTGCTTCACTTCACTTCAAAAAAGTAGGTGCTGCTTTTGCTAACATGCGCTTACTATTGTGTTGACTCTGTGAGGTTGAAACATTATGAAGCTATGAGGCTAACAACACTGCAGGTTGTTTAACGGGCTTGTTGTCGGCTGCTTATTCTGACATTTGCTGCTGCTATCTAAATGTAGGCATGTGTTGTATATATTATAATCATGCTAGTTGTCAAATTTACTTTGTTTCGGCTTGTCATGGCCTGAAGAGATTATCCCCCCCATGCTACTTGTTTTTGGGTCTGTTAACTTGCTGTTAACTTGTGTTTCTAGTAGAGGGTAATATTGTGTATGAGTACATGGCTGTCACAGTCTCATGTTGTCCACACATTTTAGATTCAGCAAAGTATTACAGATATTTCCCTCAAAGCCGATAGGTTTGTATGAAAGCTTGATTTCCTGATTTTCATGTCATAATTGGATCAAAACTGTGGACCATGTGGTTTGTGTTTTATACTGCCGCTGCTCTCAGGTTTACTTTTTGCTGGCATTGAGACTAAAGCCATACAGATGGTCATCTGCTGCTTGTCAAAACTACGCAGCCTACTAACACGTAACACCAGAAAATGTTCTGAACAGCAAGTTAAACGTGATGATGATGATGAGTCATTTCTAAACCTTGGCCTTCTCAGGTTGTTAAGAAGCCAAGGCGTGTGATAGCAAGAATCAAACCACTTTTCATTCGGGTCTATACAGAAGAATAATACACAGAACTGCAGAGAGGACTGTATTTCATCTTAAGCGGTTTTGAAAGGTGCTGTTTATAACTAACTCATAACTGCTTGAAAAGTAATCAGTGAAATCTTGGTTGAGTTGGTAGGTGATGAAAAGACGCTCTAATGATTTGTTCCTGAAAGGAAAGCATGGATAAAAAATACGGCATTACACCAAACCTCGCAGTTCAATAGCCCGCCAGTTGGCTGTGTCACTGTCATGATTGGCCTCGTCTACCCGCGCAACACTTGGTTACACTTTAAAAATTAAGGCACCAAAGATACTTGGTTATGTTACGCAAAATATCATGATTTGGGCTGAAATAGGTCCTCCCTTAAAAAATGATCATTGACAACTAGCTTCACATGGGATTCAAATTCTGGTTGAAAGTCCTGTGACTTAGCCAACCACAAACACCTCCCTTCGTGGACTTTCTGCATTGCTCTTTACTACGTTCGTCCCTTGTTCCAGTCATTAGTGCCCTCAGCTGGTGCTGCACCTTTTTACATATGTGCACATTTCATGCCTAGACGAGGCAAACCATGACACTGATGTGCTATCATCCCGTAGATCTACCTGTCTTTTATGTGCTTTGGCGTGGGACGGGGCTGGTCGCAAAGGTTAACAGCATCTTATTTTGGCAAATAGAACAAAGCATGACTGTACCCTACAGTACCCCCTCTAAATGTAGGTTTTTGTCAGACATCATTCCTCAATAGCTGTTTTTTTCAAATCAAACTTCCTAATTCATTGTAAAAGAGTTTTGAGGAGATTAAAGTGCCGATCATTAGATTAGCTTTTCAATTGTTTGTCAAATTCTGCAGCTAAAAGTTAGCCTAAGATGCTTTTATTAATGATACATCTGTTAAGCTATTTGAAGAACACCAGAAGGGACACAAAGAGCTCTAAAGCAGGACATACAATTAAGAAACCTTCAGAGAGAGTGATCAGATTCAAGTGTGCTCATGATCAGGATTGCCTACTCACATCTGATTCTACTTTTAAGACCCTGCCTGCGTGCACTCAGATGTTGACTTGCACACTGAGTAGCGCTCAGAATATGGTTTATATTCCCTCAAATGTTTTGTTGGAAATAGAGTTCCATAGTTTACAGCCAAGTGAGAAAATGCAAAGAAAAATAGCCAGGACCTAAAATTGAACCCTGCGGGACCCCAGAAGTTATGTCTGGTGAGGAGTTTGATAAATTGCCTTCAGTGAAAGAAAAGGTTCTCTGGGAAATGTAGTACCTGAGCCAGCACAATGCTGTATCTCTTATAGCAACCCAGTGCTTAGGGCAGTCAATTAAATCTGTATGATCTAGCTTCAGCTTCAGTGAGGCTTAAGATCGAACATTCCCCAGTATACACTGTTAAAAGAAGGTCAATTTTACTTGAAGAAAACCTGTGTCAGTGCTAACTGGTATAAAATGTCTCTTTTTTTTAAAAAAAGAAAAGAAAAAAAAAGCTAGCAATAAAGTGTAAAACTGGACAATAAAGTGCTCTACAGAAAAAAAAATCAATGATAGAATAAAAAAATCAATAAAATAAAAAAGGATCCAAGTCCCAGTTGTCAACCATATATTCTAAACTGAATCCAGACTCTACTTTAAAAGCTACTTTGAGATTTGGCCCAATCAACCGAAAACAAAAAATAACTAACTGAAATAGTAAACGCTCTGGTGAAGACTCAGAATCTCATATGTTTAACATCTGATAGAAAAAAAAATAGCCCTCTGTACATTAGATGGCATAGTGGTCAACTATGAGGTCTATTTCTCTCCAAAGGACTTGTGAGAGATTTGTGACAAGTCTTTCGTAATGCAATAAAAGGCGTCTTAATAACCTTCCATTTAAGTTCAGCTTTTGCACTCACACTTTAAAGATGTCCCTCTGTGGCCTCACTCAACCATTCAAATTTGCTCGGCTGCTTTGAAAGAGGTACATTACGAAGCGTGATATATGATTATCTCCACAAGTGTCAAGTTCAGGTTTGCAGAAGGTGAATTAGTTGTCATTCGCTCTTAGCCCTCTGAACCAATGATTTGCTTGCTAGGCCTCTTTGAAAATTTTCAAATGGTTGATAAG
The DNA here is from genome assembly GCF_040436345.1 of Pagrus major. Classification (NCBI taxonomy): domain Eukaryota; kingdom Metazoa; phylum Chordata; class Actinopteri; order Spariformes; family Sparidae; genus Pagrus; species Pagrus major. The sequence continues at coordinate 7,106,742 of NC_133216.1, forward strand.
GTCACAGGAGGGGGAATTCAATGCCCAAGTACCTTCAAACTGCAGTGAAAAGACTTTATACCTTTTTGACTTTTTATTTTTTGATAAGAGAAACAAGGTTGCACATGGCAGAATATGACAACCATTATGCAGGTCCTCATTTTGGTTTCCATTTTTCCTCAACAATAGTGATAACACTGAGAAATGACAAAGACTTCTGAGAATTTAGGTACAGCTAAAAATAACAAATATATGACTGAGAGCTGGTGCATAATTTCAGGGGTGACGTGCAGCAGTTACATGTTTGCACTAGATTCACAAATATGCTGTGGTTAAATAATACATGGAGCAAATGTCAAGACATATCAGATTAATAACTCTTTTTTTTATCGTACGGGCCTATTTACAGAATAAAAGGAGAATAAAGACTTAACATGGACTTGGAAATGAGGCAAAAGGTGCTTTAAAGTGCTTTAAAAAAGATTTAATTTTTCACAAATATCACAGTTCCTGTACAATTACAAAGTAAATAGAAACCTTAAACGTACAACTGTGTATAAATAAGCTCATTAACTCATTGATTGACAACCACATGAGTTTTATCTCTATTTTTCTTTCTAGAAACTTTCTTTTAGGCCTGAACACTGTTGAAAAACACTGATGTGAGGATATAACTGCAGTTATTCTATAGTAGTAGCCAACAGATATTCACCCTAGATGTCTTAACTGATGTCCTATTAACCAGCCTTCAGGTTTAATATTAGTTCATGTCTCAGAACATGTCCCTGTCATTGCCTTTACCTTGATAAAGATCAGGAGTCTAATTTGCTTCTGTCTTCCTCTACGGTTTTTCAGTTAAGGTTTCACTGTATGCAGATACTTCACCTGGACAGTGTTTGTTGGTGTAGCTGGTTTATGAGTCAGTGCATTTAGCTTTAGGTGACAGCTCATTTGGAAAGGGAGCCTATATTCTGATCATCCTTTCATCTTTAGTTTTTGACATTAATACAAACTCAGATTAATGCAGGGCCATGGATACATTTTAATGTCAGCCAGATCCCCACTGATGCGATCATCATTTACTTTTATGTGTTAGAGATAATGCTCAAGATCTATCGGGCAGTAGCAGCATAACGAACAGTTATGTACCACTGACAGATTTATTAATAAATGCGGACCTTTACGAAACTAGAATGCAAATAAAGTCAAAATCTGTGGTCTTGAAGGATACCAGAAACCAAATGAAGGATTAAAATCTCATTTTTTTTGTTTTAAACTGAGTCTATATAGTACTACTGGTGGTTAAATGTGGTAAATATTGTTAGAATAAGTAGGAAGCTGTTATTTCATTTTTTGTGAGAATACGTGTGAGACAATCAATTATTCATATGGAGAGAATTACGCTCTGCAGAAATATTAAAATATTAGGATGTTGCATTTGTGGTTCAGTGTGGAGCTATGTATGTAACTGCTTTGCTGACAAAGACGAGACATTAACCGAGGTGATTTTATGGTGAGACTAGCTAATATTCTCTTTAGAATCAGGTTCTTGCTGCACTCAGTGTGTAAGTTGAGGATCAGAAGAATATCAATAGTGCTTTTTAATGGTGCATTTGCATCACATTAATATGCAGGTTGTATACAAATGCATGCATACATACACGCATCTGTGAGCCAGTTTATCTGTAGACCTAAAATGAAGCCCGAGTTGATTTTGATACCCTGATGGTTAAGTTTTATACCTGAGTTTGGCATCGTTGTTGCAAAATGTTCTATTATTGTCAGTGTTTTTAATATGTCACCAAAATTGTCATTGTCATTTGTGTTGTCAGTGGTTGTCAATCAACCGGACTCTGATTTGTTACAGCTGTCAATCAAAAGTCAATCAAGTTATCTCTTACAAATCACTACAAGGTGATCTCCACCTGATAAGAAACATTTTAATTCAGGAAGTGTCCTGGAGTTTTGTTGTTGTGCGTTGTTTTTACTATGTGAAGTTGCTGCGGGTCACAGTTGTTCCAACAGAACAATTGGTTTTGATACAATAGACAACAGGGTTTTGAAACATTTACATTGTTTTTTTTTCACCCTGCTAACAATAGAACGTCTCAGTGCACAAGAATAAAACAAGTTACTCCTTTTTAAAGGCAAATAATCTGAATGGAACAGGATGCAATGAGCCTTCCTCAATACTGTTTCACAGCTTTACGTATTACATGTAATGGGGGGTGGGGGATTAGCTAGCTATCATACATTCACAGATTGATACTGTATCTCTGGCTATTGACAATGTCTTTTGACAAAGTTAGAAACTATAGGCTACATTACTCTAGCAGGGTATACAGCATTTTAATTCAACTTAATTCTCCACCTCATTTTAGTGTTTGCTCACAAACCTTGATTTTCTTTGTCAGCATGGTGTTTACAAAGTCGCCACACCTTACATTTGGATTTATTTGCCTGCAATTTTGTTTTCTCAACAGCAGGTGAGCTGTGTGTGGAAGAGGCTCGTTGTCATTGACACAGCCTCTCAAATGATCCAAACCAACATGGTACCGAAACAGGTGCACTTAAAAGCTTTTCCAAAACAATGGCATAAGGTGGCCAACATTAAACAGGAGAGGTTGCACGACAATCAGTGTACATTTACCGGAGGGTCGTCATACCAGGGCTGATACTGGAGAACATCTCTCTCGGTTTCCCTGGTACAGGTATGGGGGAGTGTAGAGTGAGTGCAGACTGTCCACTAAGTTATTCAGCATGGATGGTATCGTTCTTTCAGACTTAAGAAAAAAATAAAAATAAGAAATTCTTAAAAGGCTCACCAAATACAGTTTAGCTGCCTTCATATACCTGGCTGAGCATATGCTCCCCAATGTTGACTCCATGGCTACAGCCTTGGTTAAATCTTTGAAAAACAGCATAGTTTAGTTTTTTCCAAATAATGTAATCTATATATAGACATATATAGGGTGTGTGTGTTTGTGTGCGAGTCTCTGCTAACAGCCCAATTAATGGTGATGGCATTGTGCTGCAGATGAGGTGAAAGCAGCCCATTATATGTCAGTCTGACTTTGCCTCCTCCTCTCGGTGCCCCGATAGGGCTCTTCTCTGTGCAGACCTGTTTTGGAGTAATGCCACAGATGGTGATGAGCCTGTGTAATCCCTGTAGATTTCCACGGTTTATAAACAGCAAGACAAGCAGCAGGTCCCTCCGATCTGAACAAACACTTCTAAATCAGGGGGTGTTTATCATGCCTGTTTGGGGTGGAGGTTGTAATTATTGCAAACAAGAGCAAACATGCAAAGAGGAATGGATTTCACAGATCTAATTGATTGGGGGAAGAGAAGCAGATTTAGCTGCTGTAACCAGCTCCCCTTCCCCGCCACAGTGCTGCATGAGACTATTAGATTTATTATAGTTTATAGCACCTGAAGTATTCATCATTTCAAATGAGATGAGAGGCGATACCGGGTGCATTTCATTTCCTATGGCTGAAGCTGAAAAACTTAAGCACAGTTGGAAATGGCTCATTGCTATGTACCTCACAGAAATCAACAGATTTCTGGCTCATAATAGTCGATACTGTGAATCTAACCCTGCATGCACAGACAGAGAGAGTGAATCGAGATAATTGACAAATTCCTTGGCGAAATGAAATGCTGCGCATGCGGAAAGTAACATCAGTGTTTGCTTTCTGTCTGGCAAAGAATCACAGCATTTTGATGTATTGCCTCACCCCTGCACGAAAATACATTCTTTTTGTCAGGTGAATTCCTTCCCAATTTTCCAGGCAACAATAGTAACATCGGGAAATTGGTTTGATCCATGACATGTTGACATTTCATTTGGAGAAATCAATCAAAATCTACCAGCAAAAAGGGCGCATGAAATGTGTCAAATGAAACTGCTGAAATCAAAAGTTTTATGGGAATGGTTTTGGTATATTTATCACGTAAATGAGATAGATCAGAGCGCCACACAAATCACAGGAGAAATAATCAAGATTTTTTTTCTTGCACTGTTAGTGAGAGGTAATACCCAGGGGAAATTATTATTATCTGCAAGGCTAGTTTTGTTTTCTGATGCTTTAATGTGAAAAAATTTAACTGTACAAAAATGACAAATTGGAAAATCTGTTTTGATCAACAGTACGAGGCGTTAAAAATCCGCACGCTGTCTGTTTGCAGCACTGAAACACAGACTTCATGTTAAGTATGCTTTCTGTTTTTGTAGTTCACCTTGTTTTACATGTACAGCGACTGGAGAGTCATCTAAAATTAGCAGCACAGTTTGAGAAACAGCAGGTAGTGCACCCTACTAATAGACTCTAGAGGTGAATTAGCCATTAGCTGAAAAGGCTAATTCACCTCCAAACCAGATGTCTTTTGTGAAAGTGAAAAAAGTGAAATTTTAAATGGAACACTGAGAGAAGTGCTGAGAGAAAATGTGTTTTGGACCAAAGGAAATGTACAACTGTGGAAAACAGCCACTGTAAAATACTCTTACACTTCTGAGTCGATGTTATACATCTGGTACTAAAATATGATAAAGGTTAAATCTTTGCAGGTGACATAAAACTAGGAGATGATGTTAAAGTTTATCATTTGAAAGCCAGGTTCTTTCTCTCACTTGATATTTCTCAGTAAGGTTTTTGCCTGCATGGCAGAGCGCCACCTTGTCCTCTGGGGTCTGGCATTGCCACCCTGGCAGATTTGTTTTGACCAAAGAGGACATGTCGAAATACTCTCTTTAGGGGAGAGGTGCAAATGCCTCCTAATGGATCTGGCATTGCACCTGTCAGGCCTGCACACAGAGCCATGGTTAGCACACAGCACAGCAACACACTCTAATCACCCTGCTGTGGTCTGACAAGCTGTTTGAGAGACACATCTTAAAGTTTGAACCGCCTAAAAGATGGGTGCACTTTCAGATTCTGATTAAGTGTAAAAATTCAAACATCAGCAGGCTGGTCTGTAGGCTACTGTATTAATTTGTCAGAGGGGTAGTTCGCTTGACCAAAAACATCATTATACAGCTTAGCCTGAATGCATGTTTCCTTACGTACCATCACTTATTTATATCAGTTTATTTTACTTTGATGTGAGCAAAGCTTGTAATTGCGTGTACCTCAGTCATCATGTTTCCTTGATGAAATTTTTATCTATGTATAAATTATGTATTAGTTATGCATAATACACTGATGGAATTCTGCTTTTTCTCCAAAACAAAACTTATGAAAGTATTTTTTAATTTCACTTGGTGATAACTTCCACATATCTGATGCTTGTATTTAGTAAACTCAAAGAAAACCTTTTCCTAACACCATAATGATATCTGCAAACACTCCTGATGAGAATGTTAGAGAATAAGCAGACCTCTCTGTTAAATGCGTTGACCGCGGTGTATTACTGCACCCACATGCATCATTCTGTTTAGGTAGAGATGTTTTACAGCAGTCTTTCAGTGGTTTGCAAAGAGTGTATTAGTCATTCCTTTAAAAGCCTGAGGCAAGCAGTAGAGTTCTTAATACACTGGAGTGGACGCCAAAAGAAGTGGTGAGTGTGGAGGCCTGTCAAGGAACAGGTACAGTAATGTGCTGTGGGAGAAAATAAGATTGTGTTTTATATTAGACAACGTACAATCTTCTTTGACACACACATAAATATCTAGCTGAAGATATATTTATTATTTTTGCTACCTGCAGAGAGAGATATCTGTTCTTTAGGTCTCTATGGAAGAACTTGGTAATGGTTAATAGTCTAAATGAGAAGCCTGATTAAGGTCTCGCTTTTCCCTGAATTTGACTGCTCAGTAGTACAATAATGTAGTCGTTAAAAGACTGCAAGCTGAACAGTTAATCAAAATGTAATCGAAATCCGATATGGTGAGGTGCAATATCCAAATTGCAGGAGCTGTAGTTTTTCCTGATAACAGTAAAATGTGTCACCTCATGCCATTATAAATGTGTTGTAGCTGAGATGCCCCAAAATCATATTCTACAGACATAAGGGAACATGCATGTTTGGTAATGTATAGACCCAGAAACAAATCACATCATCAACATTTTTATTTGTATTTTTCTCAGTGAAAATTAAATGCAAAAAATACCATTGCCCCTAAAACTGAGACACATATCGCTCAAAATAATCACAATATGTTTTTTTTTTTCAGCCCTAAGAGAAGGCTGATTGCTGAACCTTTTAATACTTTGTTGCTGATTGATCTTTCTGTCTACAGACAGAAAACAACAGACATGCTTACTTAAAGGGTATCAGAATTCATGGTAAATGAATGTGTGCTCATATTGTTTATCTACTTTTCAGTGGAATCGTATAATGAGAATGTAATATCATGTTTAACATAATTCCATAATCTCCATAATTATAATACTTCAGGCTAGTTGTAATTAAAAACCTTCCGGAAAGCATGAAGAGTACGGTTTGCAGTGGAACACAGATTATTACGTTTGACCATGAATTAAATTATTTTGAATGTGTGTATTTGTATTGCATTACAGTAAATTTAGCTGGCATAAGTGTTCTGGTCATTGGTTTACCATAATTTTGTGTATAAGTTGTTTTTTTTTTTTAACCATTCAACACAACAAAAACAAAAGAAGTAAAAAATGTAATCACATATTAAATCACAATTAAAACTAAAGATTATGACAACTCACTCATTAAGCAATATAATAGTTTGGTGTTATTGCTTTAAATGCAAATAAATTATGTTTAAGTTTGAATTATCATCCGTGCAACTTTTTTTAATGACACTTTTACAGTATATAACGACAATGCTAATTTATAAAAAGCTTACCATGCTTACCACGACTTCTGTTTTACAGCTCTATAACACTGAGTATGTGTCTGTGCGTGTGTATGTGAGTTTGTGTACGAAAGAGAGAAGGATGACAGAAACAGAGAAAAGGAGAGGGGGAGAATATGATATCAATACTAAGATTGACTCGGTAGGGGGAGGATGTAGAGGCAGAATCTGGCACGCTCAGAAGATTGGCAGCAGGGAACAGATGGTCAGGAGGAGAAAGGAAACATGACCAGGATGTGTAGTTATGCAAAGATAAGCAAAGGAGGTGCCGGGAGTGCTGATGAGCTATGAGACGCTGGCATCATAATTCTGTATATAACACAGCTATCCAAGTATCAAAAGTTTTGATAACGCTCACCGTGTCAGACTTCTAAAGAAGTCGTGCAAAGCTCCTAAAACTTGTTGCTTATTGTTTCTCATTTAGCGTATAATGAATAAATGCTGATAGACACCAGATGTGGTGCTTTTTCCTTCTCATTTTGATAGATGCTGTTTAGTTTTCATAAATTTGGATGTAATATATCAATATATACATCAATTATAGTATCATTATCATTTAGGTTTATGCTATAGCTGCTAATTGTTGTCTTCTTTAAGCTAATGAATGTAAAGCAATGACCTTGATGTTTGAAGCGACATTTTACTTTCTTCCAGACATCATAACTACCATAACATTGCAGTCTGAATCTTCAGTTCAGATGCAAACTAGGCATACTAGAATGCTAATGAGGCAGCTTACTTCATAGTGGTATAATGACATTAAACAGCACTGACCAGCACATAACAAAACTGAGACCGGGGAATTAAAAATCTTGCCCAAGTCCATATCAAAGTGATTCTGGCCCCAATAAGCACCAAGTGAGAAACCCACCACGGACAGCTAAATCCTGAAATCAGCCCATTTTCCATGCAGTGGTCTGTGAGAACACCAGCTGCTGTGGGCTATCGTGGACGTGAGCCCTAACACAAAGCACTTCACTCTGCATAACCGGGGCATGAGGTTTTGTTTGTATTGCCAAGGATGTAGAGGTGGAGAGAGGTGCGCCTGCTTGAAAATGCCTGTGTACTGGTCCCATGGGGGTGGCTTGTGCCCTTGAAAAGATGCTTGGTTTGTAAAGTTAAGACAAAAGAGCAGTATTGATTGAATTATTACAGCTCCACGCTCCTGGAGCTGTGCAGTGAGGATACAGTAATTACCATGCACCTCTCCTGGCCCAGAGATGACTCATCTTTCAATAGTAGTTTCAGTAGAAATAAGGTGGGGGGGTTCTCCGGTGTCACCATGTTTATTTAACATTTCATTTGCAATTAATGAGGCATACCTACAGTTCAGCCCAGTAATTCTGTGATGTGAGTAATACAACATTGCACTGTGGTACTGTGCTGGGTATCCTTGTAAGCACTTCTACATTAAATGGTGCTGAAATATTTTACTCAAGCGCAAACACTCTCGCAGCCAGAGCTGTGATATATGTTATGTTCCTTGAAAACTGAGGGCAATGTTGGATAATAGGGCTTTCAGGGAATATTGTGCAAATGTTTATACTCTAGTGTGTTCCTAGAAAAATCCCAACTCTCATTATATATTAAAACACTGTTTGAGGTTTAGTCTTGTATTTTGTTGAGTTATATTTTCAATAATCTTGAACGGCAGAGTGTACTGTAGGTTAATTGTTTGAGTGGTGAGCATGTTGTCCTTGGGTGAGTACAGTAAAACCAAGAACAGGTGCATTTTAGATTTGAAAGAGTTAACTCGGCAAAAATCTCTTTTTGGCCTTAGTTCAGGTTTTGACCACATGTGGCTGAGTTGGCTTCTACTCAGCTGACTTGGGCCTCCTTCAAATTTTAACTGTAAGTGTATTACATTGGTCAATAATATTGAGCTCAACTACATTATTATTATTATTATTATTATTATTGTTATTATTATTATTTAGTTATTTAAAGACTAACCGTGTCTCATCAGGGGTTAACAGAAAGTGAGAAAACAATGAGAAAACAGAACACCTCCAGTAACTGGAGTTGTATGGAGGCTTATAACTATCGCTTAGCAAATGGCAAACTGAACTGAGTGTTGAATCTTCTCATATAGTTATAGTCTCAATAAGTTGGGCTGCAAATAATTACTATTCTATAGTGTCAATTATTTGGTCAGTTATTGTCTCAATTAATCAATTTGGTTTTTGGTCAATAAAATTTCAGTAAATGGTGAAAAATATCGATCAGTGTTTCCCAAAGCCGAAGATAATGTCCTTCAATGTCTTATTCTGTGGAGATCACAAAGACATTTAGCTTACTGTAGAAGAATAAAGAAACCAGAAAATATTCACATTTCAGAAGCTGGAATCATATAAATACCCAAATTGATTAATCAATTACAACATTGGCTGGCGATTAATTTATTAGTTGACAACCTATCGATTAATCAATTGATTGTTGCAGCTCTATGTCATAGCCAGTAATTTCCACGATACCGTATCAGCGCTAGTTTGTATCGCTGGCTAGCGACTCAGCGTGAGACCCACAAAAACATTTAATAGCTTGCAGGTTTTGGAGCTAATAGAGCTAACAGCTAAATGCACAGCAGGACTGAGAGTTTCAGTTCAGGTGAACATGAAGTAGTAAACGGTGAACTGCAGCTTAATGTGACACCACAACAAGTTAAGAGTTAATAAATGTACTAAAGTACTTCAGCTGAGTACAGTTGGGAGGTAAAAGTACTTATAGTTTATCTTCACTTTGGGGCGGTTTAAATAGTTTTCTGGGATGGTTCTGGGACAGTAGTGAAAAAGTTAGTCTGGAGTCCTGCTTTTGACTTTTCCCCTAAGGCTGATGTAGGTAATGCAATTTTGACTGACTCACAGAGCAGTGTACAGAGCGCTCAAGTCACAAATAGAGCTTTAGCCCGCATCAAAAAAAAAATGGGGTCACCTGCACATGCTAGTACAAATAGGGAGTTTAATTATGACCGATATATAAACTACACATACCATTTCAAAATCTAAATTCACTTGAGGGGATCTATATCATTATCATAGAAAAATGTGGCAATGATTTTCTGATAAAGCCAATCTGAAGCCTCTTTGTGTAATGAGGCTTTGGTTTCCCTTCATCTCTGTCTGTGACATTGCCACACAAAGCTGAATCACTTTTGATTTGATTGTCACTCGTCCAGCTGACTGATGCCTCAGCTTGTTGGCAGCATATGGCTGATATAAAGGAGGTATTTTTTAGGTTAGACAGCTGAGTAGATTAGACAAACATATGGCTGCACTTTTATTGAATCACAGTAATCAGAACCTGCATGTACAACAATCAGGACATGGCACAATGTGTGTATTAGTCTATATTTGTTGCTAAAATTGCATGAGGTGCATTCATCTCCAGACAATATATTTTAGTGATTACTTCTAATTCTGCCGCATATAATGACATCCAGAGAATGCTGACTTGCATAATCTTGGCTACAGAAAACCAATGATCAAATGTAGCTTTTCCCAATGTCGCATCAATAAGGCAATAAACAGATGGAATTGTTTTCCCACCAGCCATCAATAGCAAATATTCTTACAGGGATAAGGAAAGGCACAAGAACATAAAGCTCACATCATAGCGCCTTAAAGTTCAAGCTACACAAAGCCCAAGTGAGCAGATATTATTTCCCAGTGGAGTACTGACGGGAAAAAAAACACGTGTGCGTGTCAGATGCACTGGATTATAACAGGCTCATATGGAGAGTAGCATACAAAGTGTTGTGCTACTGTTGTTGTCCGCCCTCAGTTTAGTGGTGGGAAGATAGCAGTATTACTCTTTCTACAACCTTTAGTTGAACAAATGCAGCTTTTGCAGAGAGCGCAACTAACAACTCTGCGTTATTTTGACACAATATTGGCATCAAGGTATGGATTTCATAATAATTGGTAGCGATACAGGAAAGCTCTAATATATATACTCATCATTCAGAGAAACAGCATTAACTCTAAATGCTTCTATTCATCTTTGTCCGCCAGTGTCTTCAATAGTGCATTGCAACACATCATTACACAGAAGCATGATGCAGGATAATGACAATGACTTAAGTGTGGACAGATATATTAGTGCTTATCTCATTGTGATAAAGTAGCTTAGTGCTAATTAAAATATTCTATCTTTCTTAAGGATGCTGCTATTTTTCTTGCAAGATCAAGAAGAGCAAATTAAAGGGATATCATCCACAAACGACATGCTAACATCACTGTATGTTCTCAGCTAGAATTTCATGCATATGTTTGTTCCAGTTTTCTGAAATGTTGCAATAAAATGACTCATTTTCGTCATCATTAAAAAAAACCCTGCAACTGAAATACATCCCAAACCAGTCAAATATGCCAGAAAGAATTTCAAAATAAAATATCTTACAACTGTCAACAGAGGGAGACAGAAGTGCTTGGAAATGTGTCTGATGAAAAATAGGATTAAAGGGTGTAATCTCACTGATAACATTTGCATTATGTATTTAGTAGGTTGTTACAAAGGGTTGGGAGGTTGGCTAGGCTTTCACAGTGATGGTCTTTGTATTCCTAATGTGTAAAACACAACTGTAGTACTCCCTCAAGGTAAGAACCAAACTGCAATGCTTTTGTGAGTGATACTTTTAATTGAATCTTATGAATTAATTAATTAAGGGTGTTTTGGGAGCTCATTAGTATGAAAACTGAACATTTTAATCTCAGTGCTTTTTTGTGATATTTATGAGTCATAACAACACACATGCATAGTGGGAAGACATCGCTTAATACAACGTGCACGACTGTGATTACTTAATGTGTAGTGTTGTGCATCTTGTTCAAAGCAGGTGGATTTCATGTGACCTTTTGTCGGGTTTAACTCCTCCAGTGCTGAGCTTGGTAAACCTGAACTTCATAGGAACTTTCCATGTATAATTGGTTCACCTCTTTTGTTTTTTTTTCTCTCTGATTAAAGCCACATTTCCAAAGGGAATCTGTAACAGCACTGCCTGACTGAGGTTCTTTGCTTGTCCAGTGCTTCAGCTGATGAGGAAGTGATAGGGAATAGTAGATTTTAAAGATCAACTGATACTGAAGGCCAATACCAATATCAATATTTTAGAGTTTTAATGTGTAATATCAGTCGGTGTTTGCACTGAAACATAAACAAACAAGACAATTAAACATTTTTGATGTTAAGTTAAATTTGGGTATTAAAGAATTGTGATACAGTATGTACTGAGCAAAACATCTCACAGTTACTTGTAAATGCTCTCTGATGGACAAACTTCATAATGACAACACTGTTAATATTCCCTTAAAAATCTTCAAACATACATTAAACATCTGCACTGTAATTTCTTGCTACTTACAGACCAAAATGTACATTGCTACCAATATATTGCCAATAAATATTTGACTGATTTATCGGTTAGGCGATAGTACATTTCACAATCCATGCCAGCCTGGTCTCTCTAAATGATGTGTGTCTTAAATAATTTCACATCATCACAACACATTTTTTGCTTTTTCGCCTGTCAGTTAATGCCTTCTGCACTAAGCATTTTGGGCTCAAATGTCATTAAGAAAAAAATGTCGGGTGACATAGTATAAAGAGTGAGAAAGTTTGCATATGGAGGAGAATGGGGTCGACAGGTGGGTCTGACAAACGCAGTACTTTCCTAACCACATGCTTTTGGTGCATAAACCTAACCAAACAGTGACCATTTCACAACATTAACCACAAGTCAATTATTGTTACCATGATGGCGAAGGTCACCTGACTTTGACGATGAACAACAGAGGTCCCCTGGCTTTGTACTCTCTTGCACAATCAAAGTTAATAAAATATGGACGGCATTAAGCGACACGTGAAAAAAGCTTAAATGGCGTGACACGACAAGATGTGTCAAAGGGTTTCATGTTGAACTTATGAGATCAGAAGATCAGTTAGAAAATAGTGTGGTGGACCAGCCCTGTCTCATTTATAACATACCAGATTTTGCAATGCCCGGTGTCATAGAGTGATCTCTACATTAGTGAATGTGGATTCATTTTTTTATGTAGGTTTCATGGGAGCCTCCAGTACACCAAACACATACCAAGGCTATACTGTAAATCACAGTTGTTATGAAACTCTTGCTCCAGTGTTGAAAGATTAAACATTAACTCAATCAGACTGAAGGAAAAATGTTACCCAAAATTTTAAATCTTGTATCTGGATTCTGTAGTTTGTAGAACAGTATTTACTGCTTAAATGACAAAAAGATTGACACAGCCCACATCCTGATCCTGTGTGCAGCACTTCATCACCCGGAGTGGTCCATTTACATAAAGCATTCAGCCTTCACGACTGCTGTCATTCAGGCCCATCCTGAAATGGATTGTGCACCAAGTGTGTCTGGATGAGTTGTTTTTCAATCAGTGAGGAGGATTAAACACTATCAGTGACAGGTTGATGCATATTAATGTAATTCAAGCATAGCCTAAATTTTTGTGTTTTGCCTTTTGTTCTGATTCTCCCTTTATATAATTTGCAGAATTAAAGAATCTCATGTTTGAACTTTCAGTGGAAAATTAAGGATCAAAACAGTCTGACATAAAGCCCTATTATATTATATTATATTATATTATATTATATTATATTATATTATATTATATTATATTATATTATATTGTATTGTAACCTGATAGGCAGGTTCTCAGGTGTATCTGTTGACCTTGTTAAATCTGCCAATGCACTTGGCTTTTTAAATGACACAAAGCACAGTGTATATGCAGTACACGGTCCCAGAGATAAATGCTCCTCTGCATTACAGATCTGTGTCAGCACCCTGTGCTTTTCCGCTGAACCCACATGGTCAATAAATTCTCACTGTTTAAAGGGGCATGAGTAGAATTTTACTCTCAAAGATCTAATGAAATGACGAAGAAATTGACCTTCAGGACACATGGGATTGATTCTTTACCACCATCCTCATGGTAATTGGCTTTGTATAGTTCTGCTCTGAATTATAAGTGAGTTGTATCGAGAATGTGTGTCACACAAGAGCGCTCAGTCCTTCAAGGTTTACAGTTCAGGAAGGCAACAATGGTTCCACAGGGACTTGAGATGTGCATGGATCCAAGTTAAAAGGCTAAAACGCAGCATCAGCATACAGAAATGAAATGAGTGCATGTCTTAGTAAAAGGTCCCCATTCGACCCCGTCTGATTAAAAGCTGTAATGGATTTGAACATGCTGAAAAACGCTGCATTAATTTCTTGTTTGGCAATGAAAATTAGTGATCCAGCTGATTGCTTGTTTAGATAATGAATGGCGGAGCTTCACATGTCATTTACATTTATTCCTGCTGAGAGAAAAGCCAGTGATTTAAAAGCCTGGAATATATTTTAGTTTAGCACCGCAGCTTTTTCTCAGGTGGTATGGCCAGGTCAGCAGTTTGATTTGAAGTGGGAGTGGCGTGGAAGGCCACTGTGCAAAATTGAACCAAATTCGACCGGCAGCATGTTAAACCATGTGTAAAATCCTCGCGATGGGCTTAGAAAACGATCCCCGGCTGGAGCTGCTGCTTTCCCCCCACCTCTGTCTTTAGGGATGGTCACACTCATTTCTGTGCACCACTCATAGGAGCCTTTGAAGGAAGAGGGATGTCCAGGAGCCCATTAACCTACCCTTCTCCTGTGCACTGATTCCTGACACACACCCAGCCTCTCGGGTCACAACCTCTGAGAATGCAACTGCCTTTTCACACGCAGCCCTCTCTCTGGTTCCTGCATGCTGTCCTCATCTTTGTTGTATTTCCAAGAAAGATACTCAGCGTGCATTATAAAAATTTCCAAGAGATAATAAGTGTCAATTTTGGCAGTGACACTTATTTTGAGTTGTCTAGTGTTGACTGCAGGCTTGTTTGTCTGCTCATAAAGCTGTTATGACTCTGGGGCGGCTGTTCAAAACTGTCTAAAAGTGTTAAATTAACTCTGCTAGCTGTGGGCATATTTTAATACATTAAATCACTGGCATGGTGATTTTTTGCACTAGACTCGCACTGACAAAAACATGGAGTTGAGAGGATCATCATTACTTCCATTTAGAGCCTTAGAGAGTGTCTGTGGTGGTGCACATTGGCCCCTTATGACCTTATTATATTTAGGGCCCGAGCAGGGAACCTGCGAGGTCCCTATTGTAATTGTAGTGATTATTAGGGCCCGAGCAGGGAACCTGCGAGGTCCCTATTGTAATTGCAATGATTATTATTATTATTATTATTTTTATTTTTAGTTTTTTTTCTTTGTCCAAAATGATCGCATTTTTCACTGCCTGAATGTGAATGAAAAGTCAATTTTATTTGGCAAACACATTAGGCTTGGCGAAAAATTTTATAATCTGTTGTCGTTGTGATTTTTCACCACTTGGTGGCGCTACAATCAAGGAAAGTGCGTTTTGGCTAATAACTCCCACATACTTTGTCGCACATTCAAAAACCTTATATCCACGCGTTCAGTGAATCGGGCTGAATCTCTTGATATAGGCCACGCCCATTTCTGCCTACGGTTTTTTATGCTAGCTCGCAAAATGTCGCAAACCTACTTTTTCGAACTCCTCCCAGGCAATTTCACCGATTTGCACGAAACTTTGCACACAGCATCAGGGGACCCTCATGACAAAAAGTTATTAAAAGAATTTTGGAATTCCAAACAATACTCAAGTTATTAAATAACAACTTCCTATAAAATCGGGTCAAAACAGGAAGTGTTGCATATCTTCACATTGCTTTGTCGAAATGACATGAAACTGAGGATACCACTTTCCCATGAGCCCATAAGGCTCTGTGCGAAATTGTGGTGGACGACCACTAGGTGGCGCTCTTTAAATTGAAGTATTTTATATCTCGACATTGGTGGGTCGGATTAACACAAAACTTGGTACAATTCTTGCCACTGCCCTTCTGAGGACAGCTGACGAAGGTGTTATTGATCTGACACTAGGTGGCGCTCTGGTGGCAGTTTATTTTTAGATTTGGTACTGTGCCCACACCATAACACTTATGGATATGAAATTCATAGGGGTGGTAAAGACTGGCCCCTGTAACTCACACACCAAAGATGACCAACAGGTGGCGCTATTATCAACACAAAGCAGTTTTTGACCAATAACTCCCACATAATTTGTCAGACATTGTTAAACCTTATATCTACGTGTTCCCTGAATTCAGCTGAATTATATGATGTAGGCCACGCTCACGTTTGCGCTAAATTTCCATTCGCAAATGCGCAAAATGTCACAAACCTACATTTTCGAACTCCTCCCAGACAATTTCTCTGATTTGCACCAAACTTTGCACACAGCACCTGTGGACCCTCCTGACAAAAAGTTATTAAAAGAATTTTGATATTCCAAAGAATACTCAAGTTATTAAATAACAACTTCCTGTAGATTACAGTCAAAAGAGGAAGTGTTGCATATATCCACATTGGTGTGTCCAAATGACGTGAAACTCAGGACAGTACTTCCCCATGAGCCCCTAAGACTCTGTGCTAAATCTTGGCCCATGACCACTAGGTGGCGCTATTTAAATTGAAGTATTTTATATCTCAACATTGGTTGGTCGGATTAACACAAAACTTGGTACACTGATTGCCAATGGCCTCCTGAGGACAGCTGACGAAGGTGTTACCGATCTGACAATAGGTGGCGCTCTGGTGGCAATTTCATTTTATAATTGGCACTGTGCCCACACCATAACACTTATGGATATGCAAGTGATTGGGGTGGTATAGACTGGCATCTGTAACTCACACACCAAAAATCACCAGCAGGTGGCGCTATTATCAACACAATACCGTTTTTGGCTATCAGTTAAGACATGCGCGCACAATAACGGGGCAATGGGTCCGGGTAAGGAGCACGCCCCGACGGCAGCACGCCCCGACCCGCGTGGCCTGCGAGGGCCCGTTCATCGCTGCTTGCAGCTTTAATTATTTTATTTTTTCTGCCAAAATGATCGCATTTTTCACTGCCTGAATATGAATGAAAACGCGATTTTATTTGGCAAAGTCATTAGGCTTGGCGAAAAATTTGATAATCTGATGTCGTTGTGAACTTCCACCACTAGGTGGCGCAATAATTAAGGAAAGTGTGTTTTGGCTAATAACTCCCACATACTTTGTCGCACATTCAAAAACCTTATATCCACGCGTTCAGTGAATGTTGCTGAATCTCCTGATATAGGCCACGCCCATTTTCGCCTACCGTTTTTTTTCGCTAGCTCGCGAAATGTCGCAAACCTACTTTTTCGAACTCCTCCCAGGCAATTTCACCGATTTGCACCAAACTTTGCACACAGCATCTGTGGACCCTCCTGACAAAAAGTTATTAAAAGAATTGTGCTATTCCAAACAATACTCAAGTTATTAAATAACAACTTCCTGTAGAGTTGGGTCAAAACAGGAAGTGTTGCATATCTCCACATTGGTGTGTCCAAATGACATGAAACTCAGAACACTACTTCCCCATGAGCCCCTAAGGCTCTGTGCAAAATCTTGGCCCATGACCACTAGGTGGCGCTATTTAAATTGAAGTATTTTATATCTCGACATCGGTTTGTCGGATTAACACAAAACTTGGTACACTCATTGCCAATGGCCTCCTGAGGACAACTGACGAAGGTGTTACCGATCTGACACTAGGTGGCGCTCTGGTGGCAGTTTCATTTTATATTTGGCACTGTGCCCACACCATAACACTTATGGATATGAAATTCATAGGGGTGGTATAGACTGGCCCCTGTAACTCACACACCAAAAATCACCAGCAGGTGGCGCTATTATCAAGAAAAAACGTTTTTTGCTAATTACTCCCACATAATATGGTGCACATTGTTAAACATTATATCTACGTGTTCCCTGAATACAGTCGAACCGTGTGATGTAGGCCACGCCCACGTTCGCAATGAATTTCCATTCGCAAATTCGCCAAATATTGCAGACCTACTTTTTCCAACTCCTCCCAGGCAATTTCTCCGATTTGCACCAAACTTTGCACGCATTATCTGTGGACCCTCCTGACAAAAAGTTATTAAAAGAAATGTGCTAGTCCACAGAACGCCCAAAATATAAAACAACAATTTCCTGCACATTGTGGTCAAACAGACATTCTTGTGTATCTTGATGAAACACAGTCCGATTAACACAAAACTTTTCCCAGTTGTGTTCCATAACCACATGACGATTTCTGACAAATTTGGTGCAAATCGGCCAATAGGGGGCGCTTTTATTGCTAAATGACTAAATAACAGCTTGACTGCCTTCACTTTTGATTCCTCAACGGAAGTTGTTGCATGAACAAGCCCCGACAGCAGCATGTAACAGCAGCATGTAACGACGGCTATCAGTTAAGACATGCGCACACAATAACGGGGCATTGGGTCCGGGTAAGGAGCACGCCCTGACGGCAGCAAGCCCCGACCCGCGTGGACTGCGAGGGCCCGTTCATCGCTGCTTGCAGCTTTAATTTATTATTATTTTTATGATGGGCATCGAGTGTCCCCATATCCCTGCAGAGACTATTTTTCTGCACTGACATTTGCTAAATCATCCCCCCATAACTGATTACTAATGTCCAGCCCGAAATGGGTATAAGAAAGTAGTCCTTGTGTCACGCAGTGTAATTGTTTTGACAGTTGACCAGACATCAGAACTATTTCTAGGTGTTCTCCATTGGTGAGGCGTCTTCATTAGTCAAAAAGCGTGGGCGGGACTCTTGCTCTCTGCAGCGAGTCAAAGAGAAAGGCAATAAAGGGAGACAGGAGCTGCACTTTGCCGACGAGCATCTCTGCCGTCCTGCTACACTACAGTATTCCCTGCCCCCGGATCTGCGAAAAAATACACAGGGACTTCTCTGGAAAAGGCAGAGTTCATCAATGTAACTCCGGTCAGTCCGAAGCTGCGCCGTTTACCTGGATAAGTCCACCCCGACGAGAAGAGGCAGAAAGAGAGGAAAAGACAAGAGACAGACGCGAGTGGAGTGTCGACGTTAAATTGTGAAGGAAAAGAGAAGAATATGATCGTCAAGCAGCACTTGATCTTCATCCTCTACAGCCTCTGTGCACACGTCTTTAAAGGTGAGCGCTGGATGCTGCTGTATAGAATAGACGGGCGTGGTGTGCGGGGAGGTGGGTGGCTGCGTGAAGTGCAAAGATCATATGTGCTCATGTCGCACGTGAGTTCAAGTGTTCAGTACAAAGAGAGTTGCTTTTGCTTGTAGGTGATGTGTGTTTGCGCAGCAGTTTTGGCCGGAGGACGGCTGTCGTCTGCTGTCAGAGCCGACTGTGCTGGAATGCCTGGAAGTTGAATTGTGCGGCGCAATGAAAAGCAGAATGCGGCTGCACAAGTTTTTTTTTTGTCACGGAGACAACTTGGATGTTGTCCTTCCTGTGATATTAAGTGACAGATAAAAACACTGGGCTGCAGATGAGTCGCCTTCAGCCACCTCCTGTTTGTCTGTGCATCCAGTTATGTCCCCTGGAGCTGACACAGGGATGCACGAAAGGTTACAGCAGCTGGCTGCGTGCGTCTTGTTTGTAGTGAGACCGATGTGTCATTGAGTGGATCTTTTTTTTTTTTTTTTTCCCCAACTCATGTCTCTTCTGGCCTTTTAAGTCATCTCACTCTTTAAATCAGTGCATTTTATATTTGTGACAAGAAGTCCTCGATGTGGCAGTGGCCGCATGTGAGTTGAGCTTTTGTCTCCAGCACGGCCAGTTTGCGCACTGTGCAGGCAAGTGCGTGGCTGTGTGTGCATTCTCCAGGAGTGTCGGTATGCATTAGTGACCGTGCGAGCCATGTAGTCGCTCATTCAAAGTTGGGCTGTTGGCATCAGACGCAGGTACGGTTGCGTGTGTGATGCCTCCCCTCAGCCAGGCATCAGTGTCTCCTCATGACAACTCCCTCAACTCCCCACAGACCGTCCCGCTCTTGGACATGCTTGCGCAGCCACCGCCCTGTAGGCGACCAGTGCGCAGATACATAACGCCTACAGCAGGCGGAGGAGGGGGGCTGTCAAAGGGTTTCATGTCAGGGACTCCCAAATCAAAGAAAGAAAAATCCCCACAGACCCCAATTAAACAAAGATTTTGTCCCACATGATCATCAGGAGGGAGATTTTTTATTTTTTTGTATTTTCTGATTTAGTGAGGAAATGATAGTAGAGTGATCTGTTTATTTCTATAAAGCTGACAATTCTTAATGATTTAGAGTTAATATAAACCAGTGGCTCTCAAACTTTTTCCCATCAAGGACCTAAACTGACACACATTATACCCCAGACCCCTGTTGTTTCCCAGGGTCTTTGCTATGTCTAAGCCTATGACCAATATAGTCATACAATCTCTTAGTGTTACTTATACGTAAAAAATAATTTCTCCCCTTTTTGTCGGGGACCTGCTGGAACCCCCTCAAGGAGCCCCAGGGGTCCTGGGACCCCACTTTGAGAACCACTGATCGAAACTATTTTTGTACAGGTTTCCCTCAAGGAACCAACACGAACCATCAAACGAGTAAGAAACTTATATTATGACACTCTATAGGCAGCTGATGTAATTTCCACATTGCATCATCACATCAAAAATCAACTCTAAAATTAGCCCCATTTCACTGTCAAATTTGTCTTGGCATGTGTCAGATATTTTTAGTCCAAATGTCAGACCATTACTGTTCAAGAAAATGCACAGCTGGGACTCAGAAGTTTTAACACCATTAAGCTGCCCAACATTTGAGTCTGACTTAGAAATTTCTCCTTAAATTTACATTAATTACATAATTTTTTTTTTTGCCTTGATGTATGTTGCTTATGGCAGTCTTGCTGTCTTTCCCTTCGGCAAAGTTCCCACCCCACGCATTCGTTTCATCTTGATGCGCCGTCCGACTTGAGACGCCATGAAGTGGTGTATATCATGCTGTGACCTGATGACGCATCCAGCTGCATCCACCTTGCAGCGTGCCCACTAAAGATGTGCTCCCTGCAGAGTGGATCATAGTTAGGGTTAAATGACCATGCATGATTTTGCATGTTTGATAGTCCTTCCAACTACAAATTATGTGGATGTTACATATCTTAATATTGATTGGAAAGCACACCATAGGTTTTTAGATGATTTTCTACCATCCATATAGCCGTTACTTTTAGTTCATGCATGTCAGTATTGTTTGGAAATACACTTGCAGATACATGGAGCATACTTTGAAAATCTTTTTGATGGTGCATTCAAGGATACACCATTATCTGGGACATGTGAATGGGCCTCAAATAAGAATTGCATTCATGAGCTATGTTGTAAGATCATATCAGTCACACACAACACAACGTAACATAAATGATGTTAAAAGGATGGATGGAATTTCGTAGCATCTCATATTAAAGGAACCTTGAGCACATCCAAAAGTAAGAGTTTTCGAAACAGTCCTCGCTTGCAAAGCATTATAACACAAAGAACAAGAATGTGGACTTGATCAGTCAGTATCCCAGATTACCTTTCTGAAGCACATTTAAATCCCCGCAGGATGATTTTAAAGCCTTGCAGAAGTGAATGGAAACAGACAGCTGAAACTGATGATATGCGTTTGGAAATGGTTTGAAGTAATGTACCACATGTGAGTTATAGTTAAATGGCTGTATGGAAAGCCATTGGTATGCACTTTGACGTTGGTGTGGGCCTGCCTGGAAGCTCCACCTCAGTTCTATCTAGACTGAATAAATCCAGAACAATGAATAAAATATTAAAACATTTATGTCTAAATGTCAGATGCAAATCTTGGCTTTGAAATTAGAGGAGAAATACCAAAAGTCCAACTTGGAGTTTCCCCTTATTGCAGGCTTTAAGGTGCCTTGCTCTTACAATACGGCTGTGTTCAACTAATCAATTCACTCTCTTTATTTCTTTTAGTGGGGGGTTATAAATTGTTGCGTTCTATTGTGTTCTATATTCTAACTGGCTGTATCAGAGGGATGTGATCAGAAATGATGCTTTTCCACTTTAGAGTTTGTTTATAAATACTGTAACATGGACAGTAAGAGCATGAAAGGTGCACATGCTACCATATGATTTTGTTGCTATAAACCTATTAACATCATTAGCTATTAAAACAGTGATAACAGAAAGCCAGTCAATTTTGCAGCAGATTTGGGTTCATGATATCCTGCCAGAGAAAAGAAGGCACGGAGAGTTTTATCATCTCTTCCAAGAGCTCTGCTAAGATAGTGCCCACTTCAAGGGTTACTTTAAATATTTATGCTGCGTGCCTTTTAGTTTAGACACATGAACTGGGAGTGCCCAGGGCAGTGCCCCGAACGTCTGTGTGGGAAGCACTCAGTGAGCACACACCTCAAACAAGACTGCACAGTCCTCCAAATTTGTTATTAAAATGGTCAGATATTTCTGATCTGAACTGGGATCAGGATCTGCAAAGTGCACAGAGGTGGGCAATTATTGGACTCATATGCCAGCTGTTTTCATCCAAGTAAGAGCAGTAGTTTGTGAGCAGAAGTAGTGGCAAATATTAAAAGAAGTCCCGGTCTTGCAGTGTTAACAAGTCCTTTTAATAAACTGCTGATGTGCATCTCGATGTGGTTCTGCGCTAGGCCCTAATCTTTCACCAAATTTCATTCAAATGTGTAAACAGATTTTGAGATATTGCACTCGCTAACAGACAAACAAACCAACAAATGGGAGTGAAAACATAACCTCCTCTGCGAAGGTAATAAGGTGCATGCATCTCCTGTGCGATCACAGCTTAATCGACAGTTAAATTGCAGTGCGCCGCATCACACACTGCAGTGATACTGTAGACAAGACTTCAGCCTCAGCAGCTCAGTTCATGCTCCATAATGCCGAGAGTCATTTTAATGCAGGCTCATCCTTCTTAGAACAACTACACTATTAGTATTTTGCTTAAATGCATTGCTGGACTCTTATCTATAGCTGCAGCCTATGGAGTGCTACACTGCCTAAATGTTCAATATGCTGTAGTGACAGAACAGATTTATTCTTATGTTCAGTTACTGAATATCTGTTCTCTCCTCTCTATTGTGTGTCCTGCCTGGTGCTTCTGCTCTGAGTAGGAGGTCGTGTTGTGCCCGTATGTGCACCAGTGGAAACGTATGTGACTCTATGAGGTGTTAGTGATCACTGCACCAGAGTTATCGCAACATATTTCACCAAAGGCAGCTAATGTAGATGCCTGACAGACCTGTCAGAGTCGGTTAACAGGTTAGGAGGCAGGCAGGCTCGTAATGCTAATTAGCCATGTGGTGCAGCTATACTTAGTCTCTTTGCAGACCTGCAGGCTGGTTATGTCAGAGATGTGAGTTTTATGATCTGTGCGTTTCTTTGTTGGCCACAGTTTCCCTGGTTTGGTCTGACATTCCTTCTACTCAAGTGTTTCATCACTTTCCTTCTTACAGAGTCCAAAAAGCTCCCATTCCGCCAAGGGAACTTTTCTTTTGTTTGAGTACGGAGCCTTTCATCATTTCTTATCTCGTCAGACATTTTGGCAAGTACAACCTGCAGGTGACATTTGAGCGTTGGTGTGTGTTTGACCATAACGTGTGGGGGCAGTAATGAGGAGGGCAAAGCGGAGAATAAATGAAAGTGGCTCTCTTTCTTTTTACAGCATTTAATCTGGTATCAAAACCATAGACATCAAAACTACAGACAAAAAGAGACAAGGAGGTTGAGGATGAATAATTCCCTTATAATGTAAATGAAAAAGTCCCCCCTTGATTAGGGAGGGAATTGAGGCAAGTCATTAAAAATGCAAAAGTCTTGAAAATGTTTGATATTTCCTTTTAAATATCATCCATAGAAAAGACCAATCCATTTTTGAAGGTTAAGACCCCTCTGATTAATAAATTGAATTTTGAACATGTTGTAAACAGTAGAGGTCTTCATGCTATTCATCCTAGCTCATGTGAGATTAATTGTCACACAAAGGTTTGGAGATTCGGGCTGGAAGTAACGATTATTTTCATTAACGATTCATTTGCTGATTATTTTCTCCATACATCATTTAGTCTATGAAATGTAAAAAAAAAAATGTGAAAAATGCTCATCACAATAGATCAACTGAACAATTAATCGACCATTCATTGCAGCTCTAAAGGAGATACTGAAAAGTTGCTTAGAAAAACATCTTAATCATCAAAACATGTCAGAAAATATCCCTGAACCCTGATGATCCTCTGGACTTTATAAAGATCCCAAAATAACATAAATATGTCTGGAAGAGCATTTTGGTGATTTTCAGTTGTTTATGATACAGTAATGACCTTCATAGATCATTACAGTGTTTTTATCTGCTTCTATTTTGCAGGAAGGAGATATTTGAAACACAGATGTACTGGAGTTTTGATCATAAACACGAATCTTTTTATGCACAATACATGCATTTATGCATATTATAAGATTTACTTTTTAAATGTTTTCATTTGCATTCATCTGGATAGAAACTCCCAACAGATAAGCAAAATAAACTGATTATATATGAATTTAAACATTTGGTCTGTTTGCATATGGTTAGGATTCTGCCTGTCATGTCACAAAATCCAATCATCTTTCGCCAGCCTAACAATAGTGTAAAATATTCATTATGTATAAAAACAAAATTAAACTCAGCAGAGTTCAGAGGATCAGGATTAAAATCAAGAGAATCAAAGTGTCTCATTTTAGCTCTCTGACAGTTGTCTGGGCCACATGGCTTAATGTAAAATGCAGTGAGAAGTAGCCATTTCTGCCATCTAAATGCCATCCAGCAGCAGCTTTCAGTCAGACAGTGGACATACTGTAGATGTGAATAACTGACCTACCTGCAGAGTTGACTTTGAGTGTACTATAGGATGGCAGTTGGTTCATCACTTCTCAGGTCTTTTATGTGAAAATGGAGTTCTGTTTCAGATCAGATCTAGGTGTAATGAAAACCTCTTGAAATGAATACATATTGCACCCAAGTGAAGGTGAACCCCTAAATGTCACATATTGTGAGGCATGGGGCGCCTGTGAGATGTATGCATGGGCACATCTCCTGTGGGTTGGAGTAATCAGACAGCAGGAATAAGCTGGCAGAGCTGGAGGAAGGCAAGGTATGGCAGAGGAAGGTGGTTTACATTCAAGGATACCCGTTCCTCACTACTGAGGGTTAGCTTATCCCTGCACAGCGTCTCCCAGCTGCCAAGTGCTGGCTCTGGTGCTGTGCCGTATACCACGGCAAATGAATAATCCAGTAAAAAGGACAAATGTGCTCCAAAAGAGCCACTGCTGCCCTGCTTGCTTTCTGTTGACAGATATACATCTGTAGGGATAAGCCTCAAGCCAGAGGCAAATGTGCTCAGACAAGTGGGGAACGGGCTTACAGATTAGCCGCTTGCTGCCCCAACTACGCTGTGTGCTGTCAGTCTCCCTTCGCCATGCTCTTTGTCATAGCACTTTTACACGCCATGCCCCCTCTGAGAGGGTATAAGCTTAGCAATGAAGATGATAGACTGTAAGGGCAATTACACTATTAAAGATTATTCTGACCCGTATTTGAGCGAAAGAGGTTAAGAGATTTTTCTGCTTGCCAAGAAGCCTGTCTCAAGATACTCGTGATAAGTTGAATGCCACGATTGGTCACGCTGAAAAGTGGTTAAAGCAGTGCTTACATCAATCTCGGGCTCCTGAAGAGGCACCTGTGTTCACACATCTTAAAGGGGAAATCCACCATAACACAGAATTTACATGTATTCCTATGATCTCGGACATCTGAGTCAATATTTTTGAACATGAGCAGCTCGCTGCCGAAGCTGTAGCCCAGAGAGCCAAGTATTTAATTTGTCATGTCGTCAAGAAGCAGCAGATACTCAACAGCAACATAAGGAGAGCTGCTGTGTGTTTCAAGTTGTATGCCTGTGTGAGACTGCAGAGTGTAGGTAGGATTTCATGTTATCATTTCCAACCACTTTGATTCAAACCCCTGTGAATTAAAACTGAATATTGTTGGAAAGTGTAGTTGGAAACTTGTTATGCAGCTAATTGTGATTCTTTTAATGATGTGTATATGCACGTGTATTTCACAACACTGCACTGTCACTGCTTGTGTTGCATCTTTAATAAACTGAGTCTCAAAAGAAAAAGCAAAAAACTAATTAAACATAATCAGGACTCAGCAGTTTGTTTTCTAAATGTAAAATAAATTATTATTTAATTATAATGAATAACATTTTTATAATATTATAATTTTTTTTCTGTTAACCTGACAAATATATTTTGAATTATTGCAGCAGTAATTGTGTTTACAACACACTGTAACTGTCAAACAAACAATAGAAATAGAAAACAAATAAATCCTTTTCCAGATAGCAGTGAAAAGTGGAGTGAGTCAAAGCTTGATAATGTCTACAGTTCATTGAACCCTATAGGTTATACATTGTTGTTTGAGACAGTATTTGATTTAAAGACATGATATGTATCATTTCTGCATTAAAGGAACAGTTCACCCAAAAATGAGAGTTTATTCATTATCTCTCAGCCCCAGGCCATTGGAAAGTCGGGTGAAGTTTCGTAGCCCACAAAACATTTCTGGAGCTGAACAGCAAAACAGCGGTGCAGCATTCTCCTGAAGTAGATGGGGACTTGTTTTAAAATGCAAAAAATCCCCCCCAAAAAACATAAAACATAAAATGGCTGCTACAGTTCGTACAACGTAATCTAACTCTCCAGAAGCTCCCAAGATCAAATTGATTTGAAAAGGTGTTATTGACATCCTCAACGCCCACTTGAGCTTGTGCACCCACTTCAGACGGGTTGTGTGCTCACACTTCTAGCTAAGCAGCTATAGTGATTTAATTTTTCTTTAAATTTGGGATCTCCGGGTTTCCGGATACCTGGATTACACTAAAAGAAGCTGGTGAAATGTATTAATACTACAGCATTTTCACTATTTCAATGATGCAAATATTTAGTCCACCACTAAAGGTGAAAGGTCCTGAACTCAAAACAATAACCTAAAAAGAAGAAAGTAGACTTGATCCTACAGGGATATGTACTGTAACAGACCTAGAAAATAAATCATAAATAATAAAAAATCATAAATAAAAATGGACTCAAACCTTATTTGAATAGAATCTGCAGAGAATGGAATGAAAAAAGAACATTTATCATTGAAGTTCTGATGAATGAGATTCGGCAGTGCTGTTGGAAAGGTGGTAGGCGTCTATTCTGTGAGAGGCTTATGCATTCCCTACATTTTAGTATTGTGCCCAAAATGAAGCCTATACTTCATTTTATGCCCGTTTGCAGTGTTGACCTTTACCAATCTCTCTTGGCCCTCATCTCTGTTGAAGTGGGCTTTGTGCCCGACTATGGATGAGCCTCTGAATCTCATTTAGCCCGTGTGATGATCTCCCTTTTCTCCTCTTGCTGCAGTCTTTATGAACAAAGTTAATATTTTTGTCCAGAAATAACACCCATACACCATTCCATGACCCAGCGGGCATGTAATCTGTTTTAGTCATTTTTTCCAATTATGACACCCTTGTTATGTCACCCTCTGTTTTCTGTCCTGTGTTCACGAGCTTTTCTGATTATTATCACAGAAGTGGAAGACATCTTCACAAAAGTAGCCCTCATTCTGCTAAGAAAAATACAAAGTATGTGAATGCAATTGATGAAGGTGCAGAGTGCAGAATGTTAACCATGAAATATTGGAAGCATCATTATGTGGCTGCCATAACAGACGTCCTTGTCTGCTTCTGCTGTGCATGTTTGGGAGGCTTCCAAAAAGAGTGATTGACCACCAGAGGTATCACACTGCAACCAAACACCTGGCAGCCTGACCAGAAGTGACTGTGCTTGTTTTGAGTTATGACAGGGTCTTTTGCCAGTGCACAAACAAAACCGGGGGAGCCTTTGTGTAGTATGTAAACACTTTATTCTGATATGGCAATTGATATTGCATTCACTTCACACAGCATTTCCTCTCTGTGGTTTTGTTTGTTCAAAGCTTCAATATGAGGGCCCTGACACATCAGGCTCATGGTCGACTGTCGGCCAGTGTTGGGCATATCAGTGAGCCTCTGTGGCCCAAGGTTTTGCTATGTGTTCCGTACCATTGGCACTAGTCAGCCTTTGTCAGCAGCCTTTCACTCTGATTGGCTGTCCAGCTAAGTGAATCAGTGCATAAAAAGAGAAACAAAAAAAGAAAGGGGACTTTTTTTCAGACATATTCTTGATTAGAAGTAGTGTATTAGTGAGAGTGGTGTAAAAATGGAAGGCAAATGCTGCTTTATCATAGCAACAGTTTGTATATCCGCGGTCCTGAGTCTTCCAGTTTCCCTTTCTGAGGATGAATATAGACTACTGCCACCTGTTGGTAAGGAGAGTTAGTTCTTCTCGAGCAGGCGGCAGGTATGAGCTAGCTGGCCGTTGGCTAGTCTTTGTGGTGTGTTCAAGTGCAGCTTTTTACGCGAGACACAGGCACCGTGAGGCGATGCAACAGTCAGCCTTTGTCTCTGTTCGTTCTTTGATGTCAGTGTGGTGTCTCTGGGACCTTAAAACACAATATCTTCATTAAGTAGGATTTTGATGAGCTAGATGTTTGTTTTAAAATGTAAATGTTTGTTGTGGTGATATCCATCCATTTGTCATAATGTGTTTATACATTCACTGGCCACTGGCTTTAAATGTTTCATTTTGTGTGTTAACTCAGAATTTCCATCAGTCTCACTCAGTCAATAGGATTTTGCATCACTGGGTTGCTGTGCTCATAAAGCCCCTTCAGTCGAGCAGTCAGGCTGGACGTCTGAGCTCCAGATAAAGGAGGCTCTGTTGCACTATCTTTGGAAATTTGATAGCTTGCTGGAATAAGTCATGCATTTTCATAGACTTGTAAGCAGCAAATCAAGGCAAATGTAGTGATTTATTCCAGGGTAATGTTTTACATTTTATAGCTATATGATTGGATAAGCTTTGTGTACAAAACACATTTAAAGACCCTGAAAATAAATAAAAACGATGGAGAGGAAAACCTGCTAAGGACAGATTGTTGACTTGTAAGAAAGGCTTGTAACCATTTGTTGGAACAGAAATGAAAACATTCATATTCTCAGCCCGTTGAATCCCTCTCATGGCTATGAGGAGCTATATACAGCATGTATTTTGCATGATGCAGGCAGGTGCACAGAGGCCATTGACAGATAATAACATTCATGTTGTCAGGCAATACAGTGTCTGTAAAGTCCACTTCAGACAGTAACATCTTTAAATTTGTGTGGAAACCAGCAGGAACTTGGGGAAAACATGCCAACTTAAAGAGCACACACTGTAAAACTTAACAAAGAAGGGGCTAATTAAAAGTGTCTTCAAGTCTGGCAGTATTTCAGAGTATTTCATGACATTTTCCCATGTGCTTTTGGTTTTTCTCTCCTCAGTGTTGCTATCACTGAAAAATAAAGTACAGCGACTGTTTATGTGCCTGAGAGGATCCCGAAAAGAATTGCGCCAGTCCAACCTGTTTATTTCTTTACAGCAATTAAATTTGACAGTTTTATTGAGCAAACCTACTTGTAGTTATCAGCAAGCTAATTCCCACTGCATATGCTGTCTGAAGGCAGCAGAACATGCGACTGAGTCTCTGCATCTTCGCTTCGCATTATAGAGCCAGTCCCAGACGGTTTTTAAGAAAAAAATCACTGCTGCATCTGTGAGTAATGTTTTGCTTTGAATTGTTGTTGGCCACAGAGAAGCATCCTACACATGAAGCCACTCTCCAGGTTGTGCCGACGATAGTTTTCTATTATTCTTGGTAGCCATATGTATCATACTACTGTATATGGATAGACTAAAGCCTGTGGTTCATCCACACAACCATATAATGCTGTGTAGCCTTTATGTAATGATGTATTAAAATGTACTGCTTTAGATGGTGAAGGTTGCAGATAAGTCTGCCCAGTGCATAATGTCCAATATAATCATACACACCCTGCAGATCAGTTTTTCAATTAATTGCATATTCCCACTGATGATGTGCTATTAACCAGACCTGCTAATGCTTATACAAATGTTAAACTTACATTTTCATCACAAGGGCACTGTGTTGAATTGATTAAAACAGCCATCTAATATCACTACTCAGAAGGTCCTTCATTTAAAAGCGAGAAACAGTTTTATTGGAAAAACGTTTTCTCTCCTAACAAGTGAAGAAAGTCTGTTTTCATAGATGCAATGCAAAAACAGAAATCTGCCTCTGCTTCAGTGTAACAAGTGGAAAATTATTTAGTTCTCTATCTCCATCCCAAAAATCTAACTTTGGAATAAAGACACAAAAAGCACAAACTTAAGCTCATGCATGTTTATACCCTTTTATTGACTTCCTCTTTAAAGGCTTCCCACGGGTCTCTAAAGCTGGAGTGTAGATACTGAATGCAGGCATATTTGCAAGTGAAGGTGGGGGATAAAAGCATTGAAACTCATGTCCTCATAAAGAGGGATCAGCAGTCTGAACGGGAGCTGCATACCGATGCAAGAGATGCCAGTGCTCAGAGCCAGAGAGCATGCTTTGCTGGAAAAAAAAAGCCTTAAAGCCGCTAAGCTGAGAGCAAGAAGGGGAAAGGAAGAGAAGGTGTGAAGCAGGAAGGTGCACAAACTGCAAAAAGCAGAGAGAAGTGTCACGGTGTAACGTTGTATACATCTGCCATTTCCTACATCTGCTATGACCGGACTGTGTTAAGGGAATTAATGCAGCTCTAAAATGAAAGTTAAAACATTACATGTAAGATAACACAGTACATTATTTCTTTATATATTTACTTTTGAGTTGAAGAGGAAAAATCTTCCTTTTTTTTCCTTTTTTTTCTTTTCTTTTATTTTTTTACAGATTTACGTGATGTAAGAAAGCTTAAGATTTGTAATTACATAATTTGAGTGAGTTCCCTGTGCTCAGGCGAGCATTACAGTTATTAAAAGGATAGATGACCTCCCCTTCAAAGAGACTGCATTACATTGGGAGTTGTCTTTTATGGAAAGTGTTTCACCACCTGCTGACTGCTGCATGAGCGTGACATTCTGAGGGTGTGTTCACCGAGCATGTTTGGAGCCATTTATTCTAACCCTGAAGCATTATTATTTCAGTTTGGTTTATTTTGGCAGGCATGAACTGTGCCTCCACTCTGCAAGTCAAGTAACTGCTCTCAGAAGGAAGGTGCACTCATCATGCAGCATGAAATCTTGCACAATTTATTTTTTTTTTCATATATGTGAAACTGGAGCAAACAGAGCTTTTTTAAAAATTACTTTTCATTATGTGCATGGACTAACTTTTGGCACAGTTTGTGTCTTCAGTAGAGTCAAAAAGACAGAGTATGAATCAATAAGCTCCATTTGATTGGTTCTAGAAGGGGGTAGGGAACCAATTGTGTTAAGCCAAATGCAAAATTTATAGCTTCTCTTCTCCATGACTTGGGCTCTGGGAGGAGGGAAGGAACTTTTCTTGAGCAGTACAATGACAATGTTAACAATGCAAATGTACAGTTAATACTATGACAAAGGCAGTGACATAAAAAACATGTGAGGAGGTAACAAAAGTAAGCCTGAGTGATGGACAACTCCGTAAGGCCATGTTTCATTTGCTCTGGCAGATACATCTGATCCACCTCCCAGTCAGGCAGATTTCCATCTACAACTGCTCATCTGATATGTGGCAAGTTTCATACGATGACCGACAGAAGAGCAAAGCATCACCAATTTGTCAGTCACATGTCACATGTTTTGTAGGTCTATGCAATTATGTTCAGTCTGCATGTCCCTCACCAAACACAGAACAGACTGTCAAACCAGGCAGTGCTGATCAAATATAAATTAAGATTATGTTAATACATAGTTTATTTCCCACTGCAAATGCTTTCAGAAACACATTTTTTTTTTTGTACTTTTGTGACAAGGCCACTATTTTTTCATGCTTTAAAACAGACCAAGCCAACCTGTATGTGTCGCTCACTGCATTGCTCACACATTTTTAATTGCTCTGATTGGTCGTAGGTCGCGTTTTGTTGATGTACCATATATGATGGTAAATGAAGACTGTTGGTTGGACAAAAAGAACAATTTGAAGACGTCACTTTAGAAATAAATCATGAAAATAATCAGCAGATTAATCAATAATAAAAATAGTTTTCAGTTGCAGCCCTAGTCTGCCATACCAGGCTCAAGAAAAGTAGTAAAACTAGATATAATGCAGCTCCTTATTGAGTCTAAAAGCCTCAACAGAGCTCAAGCTGAGAAGTCAGTCTGTTTACAATATCAGCATCTAAAGGAGAAGGGTGTTTTTTTTATCTTAGACAATTCACTGCAGCAGAACTTTGATTTGCCCGTCTGTACTTGTGTCAGCAGTGGTGTTGTGAATTGGAACCATTATGTTCAACAGTCTTGATCTTCAGGGAACAGGTGGTCTGACTAACACAAATTAAATCAGGAGTGTTTTAAACATAAAGTAAACATGAATGGTGTTAATTTTTGAGCGATTCAATATTTTCGCCTGAGTGTGAATGAAAAATGCCAAATTGAAGCATCGCTTGGTGTTCCCTGTGTCCAAACAGCAAGCACAACATCCATTTTTGTACAGTGTAAAAATAACCTGCAGGAGGATCGGGCAAGCAGGGAGGTTTAGGAAACGTTTAGCTATTATTGATCGAGATTTCTTAAAAGAGAGACGAGGGGGTAGACTTACGCATGTATTTAGGGTAACAGATATGACTGCTCTTGAAATGGTAGAAAACTGTGTAGCAGACCATACATAATGATACATTGATTTTACTATGTGGACTGAAATGAAGAATAAAACATGCAGACGAGTTTAATTACCGATGGCCATTGTAGTAAAAGTATATTTGCTGTACAGTTAATTGAATTAATTGCATATTCTCTGAGAGTTTGCATACCTGCTGATGTTTCAACAAATGGTAGGCTTTAAGTAGATGCATAAATTAAATTGTATCATTAGGGGGTTTTGCTGTAATTGGCAACAATAATCATTATGTCATAAGGTCTGTCATTTAAAATAGGGTCACTGACCTCATAGTCTGATGATCTAAATCAAACAACTGGTGTGCCCACTTTTAGAAGGGTCATTATCTCTCTAAAACATGGCAAATTACTGTTTCTGCAATTATCCTATCAAAGTGATTGTGGGCAGAGCTTGAAGTTAAAATTTTAAAAATGAAGTGTCAAAGCCAAGTGGATAGAGGAAATTAAGGAAGAAACAAGATGGTCAGACCTGCAAACACAAGTGATGCTAGATGTGTGTACCAACACAGACAGTGCAGAACTAGAAAAGCTGACTTGTTTCAAGAATGTCTGTACCTTTTTTTTCCCACATAATGTTGCATATGGCTCTAATTCAAAAGTGTCTCAGCCTATCATGTTCTGCCATTGTGTTTGCAGTTTGGTTATGCCACTTTAACTCCACCTATCCCCCCTGAATTTCAAAGCAGTATGCAAAGAAGGTAGCGAGGTGCGACTAACATCAGATGCCACGCCATTCTTTGGCATTTCAATGTTACATGTTGTTGCACCCAGGGCTTGTCTTGTCTTGTATTCGGGAATGACGGAAAAACCCTAATTATATGACATAATTGTTTGTATTTTGTCAGTGACAGTCACCCAACCCATTTTATTATATTTATATTATATAAAACCCTATCATTAAGGACTTTGTGTTGCAGAGAGTTGTAATTTTGTAAACTCTTGCTGCAATTAACAGTTACAGCTATATTCGTTATTGTTTATTCTGCAGATTAGGTCTGGCTGATACATCCTTCCAATAATATTTTCAAAAATATTTTGTAGGCTATATGGAGATACATGATATATATCTCGATATTTTGAAATCTCCTTAGAAGCACTTAATAAATGATAGGACTGGGCGACAAAATCAAATATTACAATGTTTTTGTCTGCAAACAAAATATAAACACATTGAGATGTTTGATAAGTAATCATCAGTAATGTGGCTATAATGACTAAGTGTTAGAATACGTAGAAGAGAAAATTACATCATATTACTTTGAAACCAGAAAAAGACAACACCTATGCCATGTTGTGATGTAACAATATCCAAAATCTAAGATGATATAAAGTATCGTTTTGTTCCCAAGCCCTAAACTGCAGATTATTTTCTCAATTTATTAATAAACAGTTTAGTTTAAGAAATTCTTCCAATTTTTATTTTTTTTTCTGTCCAACAAAGATATTGAGTTTACAATGATAGAGTGCAGCGGAGCAGCACATCTTTACAAGCTAAAACAAGCTCAAGCTAATGCTTGAAAAATGACTAATGATTGCAACCAACTATTGGTTGCTTTCCTTGGGATATAATTTTTCAGCAGCTTTTCACTTAATGGCACTGATAATAGAGATATTGGGAAATTTACAATCTTGGCTATTTGTCGGTATCTGCTAAATTCTAGCTGACAGATGGAGCTGATAAAATGAAGCCAGAAGCTGGTTATCTTATCGGTATTGGCTGAAAAAAGTGAATATCTTGCATCTCTAATCATCAATTTTTTAACATTTATTTTCTTTATTTAATGTGTAAAATAAGATAAATTGCTTAGAAAAGTATTGGTTTCTTTGGAACCAGTGGAACCAATGACAAGAGCAGATACTAGTTTTGATCTCAGTATGAACTTTAAGCCCAATAAGAGTCACCACTGTCAGCTATATCTGCTATCTGTTCTAATGCCACAGGAAAGATATACTATTTTGGATTGTGCTGCTGAAATAGCAGGATATAAAGCCAGGATGGACCCTACAATAAGCTCCTATAATGGCCAGTGTGGATAGACCTTACCTTTTGTGGGCTCAGAGATGATTACACATTTAGTATCCTCCCGTACTGGTGGAGTGTGAGGACATCCGGTGTGTACCAGGTGACCTTAACTACTGGAGCTGTAGCATCCCCCAGATAATGACCACTCTGAACCCCAGGAGCAGGCCTCATCACCCCATAAATACAGGGACCATATGGACTCGCTGTGGAAGGCTGCAGACAGTCACTTTTCAAATGGACGTATACTTGTAGGAGGCTTTTGTGCTGTGAAAAAAGACTCGGTTGGCATTTTCACAGGTTCATGAAGACTGTGTTTTGTGGAGGCTGTAGTTCAGTTAGACTGGCCAAATGGCAGATGTCTCTAAAGGTGTAATGCAATCTTTCAGTCATGTCAACCTGAAGGAACCGATATGGCCAGATATACTGTCTAAATCTGTAGTGGTGGAAAAATTGCCCGTCAGAGTGTTAAACTGCCTTGTTCAGGCCAAATCCAGGGTCACTGTGTAAAAGGTAATGTTGAATTTCTATTTTACAAGCAGGTAAGCCCAGCAAAATGGGAGTATTACTAATTGGAGTTTGAACGCATAAGCTACAAAAATTAGGTGTTCTGAAGCTGAAGATGTGATAACGAATGACCTGTTAGGAGCTCACACAGCACAACTCAGCACACTGATGTTTGTAGACAACACCACAATACCACATGGCCCACAGGTCAGTGAGCCTCGGACACGATGCTTAAGATCTTTTTGAAAAATGATAAGTTTGCTTTTAAATAACAAATTGATCACTGTAAAACCACTCAGGATTTTTCAGAGCTTGGACACTATTAAAATTTTGGACCTCTTCCTTCTAAAGGGCAACACACTGTAAGCATTTTCTGTATGTACAGTTTCAGCGCTGATTGAACATTCACTGTGGGAGGTAGCTTGGTGTTGAAGGATGCTCTCTGGACACAATTGCTTTTTGTGGTATACACCAACCAATTCTGGGATGCTGGTCTTGAGGTACTGAAATGACTCAGCCAGGGATTGCCGAGCTACAATCTGAAGGTCTGGAAGATTTTTGGACATGATTATCATGGAGGAAATAAGATATGATAACAATTAAATAACAGTGTCATGCCACAACAGAGACTGAACGCTATGCATCATACTCACCACGTGCACCTGTGGGGAATGACGTCGATGCCGCAATATGCAACAGAGTAAAATGCTGACAGAATGCCTGTACAAATGTAGCCTACAAAATGCATTGTAGCTGTTGAATCCTCTCTTGCATTGTGTGATGAATGAGTCACAACTGTCACTTTTCAGCTGTTTATTCTGACAGCATTCTGATTCATATTAGATCTCTCAC
Source organism: Pagrus major (assembly GCF_040436345.1). Lineage (NCBI taxonomy): Eukaryota > Metazoa > Chordata > Actinopteri > Spariformes > Sparidae > Pagrus > Pagrus major. The sequence goes on from NC_133216.1 coordinate 7,142,741, forward strand.
AGCCAGCTTCATGGTATCACGCTACAAATATTGCACAGGGACTCAATACAACAGACTGGTAACAGTATGTTACATATAAACAAAACAGAAATAACAGTATATGTACCTGAACAGATTCATATTCAATCTCTCATAGCCAATTTTGTGGTATTAAGCTCTAGAAATTGTTAAACCGCAGAAAGAAACTAGCCTGCAGTCAAGTTAGCAAGGTCCCCATTAATGTGCTGAGTTCATCAATTACCCTACAACAAAGCAAAAACCAAATACCAAACCATTATCACAAAAACATTAGAATTTGGAAGCCTTCTTGAACACACCACCTTCAGAAATACCACTTTTAACAACAAAAAGAACTTATTTGGTTCTTGCTTAGTATTTTAGTGGCGCATATCAAAATGCTTAGCATACTGAGTGAGTCAGGATCCCAAAGTTTTCCCATTCTTTTTCAGTTTGGCAGTTTATCAGCAGTTCTGGGTTCCTTGCCCTCTTTGTAGGACATCCCACCACACAACAGTTTTTCTGTTGTTTGCAAGCAGACAGAAATGACAGGGAGGCACTTACACGCAATCGTTTTCCCCTCCAGTGTGGGCAGGACTTAATGCAATCTGTCTCTTTTAAGAAATAACATTTTAATGTGATAACACTTGAAATTCCTCTGATATTTTTGTTGTACTTTTAGCACCATAGCATTATCAAACAAAAAATCAAAATGACATTATTTGAGACCCACAGAGAAAGGAGACTGTGTGAGCGTCTTCATAGCGCTTACCTTTGTCTGTTTTTACGTCGGTGTGTGTGTTTGTCAGTGCATGCGTGAGCAACCTGAATAACATCACAGCGACTGTAGTCAAGCTTACATTATTGATGCAATCTTGTGAACAACTGAACATAATGCAAACTGGATGTAACAGTGCCACGACTGAACTTTCTCTGAACTCGTTTACACCTGGTATTAACGTCTGCATCTGGATACGTTATGTGGATAATGACATGTCATCACAGGTCTTTGCATTTCACCCCTTGGTTAGTGTTTTGTTTGTCGTGATTGCGATTGGTTCTCAATGTGCAAATAAGGTAGGTATTGCTACAAAGTGATGTTACTATACTTGTCTTTCCTTTGCTGAGGAAGCAGTATGTGGTTAACTGTGTTTTCCCATTGCTGCCGTCACTGCAGATCCATGTCCTTGTTCACATTCAACAAAAAAATCCATCCCAGAATCCACAGTATTCCCAGAACACTGAGTGAACTTTTTCTGAGGGTGGATGAAGTCTTTCTCACAGAAATATGCTTTTTTTTTTGGCAGAGAGTCAAATTGTTGGAAACTTGATGATGTCCTGTTTCCTGCTCAGTGTGTCTGTGTGTGTGTGTTTGCATGTGTGCGGCAGAGTAAAAGTGTGAGATGCAGGAACAGAACAGGAAAACTATTATATCTGGGGAAAATATAGGGCATAATTGCAGTTAGGTGAGTTTTCAGTCTAAACTGGATAAAGCGGTCACCATTTACTGTTTTCATTATATTACTGCAAGAAAATGTCACAGTAATGCTAGTTAGTCATTTTGAATATCATGACAATTATGAAAACCTTGTGAGTCATAACACTCATAATTAATATATTAACAAAGACCACAAGGCAGGATGAACTGTAGCACACACTGAGAGGTACGCATAGAGCAACAAGAAAATGGAAAACAATATATTTCATCACTGGGATTTATCGCATGAAAAAAAGTAATAATGTGCAGAGTGCAAGTATAACTGATGATACTTGTAATTGTGTCTGACTTGAAACCGTTCTCGGTGCTCCACTTTTCTCAGTTTCAAAACACAATCAGTGAAACACAATCAGGATATTTTAAGATATTCTCCTCCAACACTGGGCTGATCCTGAATTACTTACACTTTTGCCCAATGGCAACACAGGAGCACTAATAGGAAATGTGGGTTTTCAAGATATTCTTAGCTCCACAAAGGCTTTGTCGAATTTATCCCAGATTGACAGACTCCAGTGGGATTTTCACATTGAGTGAAAGTATAACCTGAAACTATAACCCACTGTCATTTCTCCACTATGAGACCAGAGTTAACACAGAAAGTTGGTCCATATTGGATCAGCCGCCCAGCCTTGCGAAATGGAAGTTTAACATTCAAACACTTCTACACAGTCCGATGATAAAAAGAGTAGTTTTGTGTCTAATTACATACTTTTCGCTATTCTAATAATATTTTGTAAAGCAGAAAATAAGCCAATCAATAACTTTTGGCAATGTGATACATTTTTTCTTATGATCATTGTTAAGACTGCGATACAAAGCTAAACCAATACATGGCTTTTGCAGCCCAGTTGCCACGATAAAATGTTGGCATTGAACATTTCTGCAAACCACTGATATGTTCACATACGTGTTATAGGCTACGTACCATGTTGACATTTCTACAAAACATGTCATATCACTTTCACATTACATGTTTATAACCTGACAATACAATACAAGACTGTCATATCTGGAGGTAGAGGGTGGTGGAGTCACAGGCGAGAAGGACAGTGTCTTTCAACATTTGTAGGCATGACGCAACTAGATATTTTTAGGAGACCCTCAGACAATTAACAGCCATGTCTGTAGTGACAATAACCAGATGTACTTGATGAGAAGTCGAGACATCCCCAGCCATGTTTTGAGTGACAAAACTCGGTGTTTTTGATGAGACCTCGGGACATCTACAGCTGTTCTTGTGGCAACCACATATTTTAAGCCTAAACATGATCTTTCCAAACCCGAACCAAGTGGTTGTGGTACTTGAACCGAACCAGATCATAAGCACAGCATTGTCAGAGCATAAGATAGAAAATTTAACTTAAAGAGTTGCAACATAAAGAAATGTGGTTTGCAGAAACGTACATTGCCAACATTTACTCTGTAAATTGTGTTGGGTTTTTGCAACCCAGCACTTATATAACACAGACTAAGCCGTATATAAAAATGACATTTCTTGCAAATTCAATGAAATTTATGAACAATAACAAACAAACAAAAACATATTTTTGCCTTCTAATGAAAACTTTAGTAATCCTAATAAATCCTTGATTCACTGCTTAAATGTGAAAATATCCAGAAAAAAGCAGGAGGGAGTGCGGACATCAGAGAAGCAGCAGAAGAAAACATTGTGTAGAGCCAGAATATTTTCACATCTATCATGTGAATTAAGAGGTTTATTTCGACAAACCCAGAGTTAGTGAATTTTGGAATAGTGGAAAGTTTTATTTTGTTTTTTGTCAAGTTTGAAGAAAGTATGTGATTTGTGTGATGATAAAATTTCTGCTTCTGTAACCTATTGGTTTTAGCAAAAACGACAGCTGGTTAAACAAAAAGGATTTCACTCTTTAACAAAATAGTCTATCGCAGCAGGGATCCTTTCTGTAATGTTGTCAGACACTTAGAACAACAATCTCAGCCTGTTGGTGGCAAAAAAAAGCACTTTTAGTGGATGTGCTTGGATGGTCAAAGTTGCCCCAAAGGATTACATTGCAGTTATTGCAGCCTGTGTTATGGCTGCAGGCTGAGGTAATCCCCTGGACCAATTCCAATTTTTTTTTTTTTTTTTAGCTTAAGTCATCTTTATGATGGGGATGAATAAGAAATGCTTCTTAGATCAGTGTCTTTCACAACATCACAACATCATAGTATTAACCTCATCCCGCAGTACACAAAGCACCCTGCTGCTTGATATACCCAGTAATGATGTGACATTTAGTGAGGCAACGTGAGTAGCTGTATAGCCATCAAATTATTTGCTTTAAGAGGGAAATAAATTGATGGATTATTGCAGTAAATCAACAGAAACCATGGAAACAGCAATATGAAGCGCAGCTCGTACAATCGTTTCAAATAATTGGCTTGATGCTTACAGACCTCTCCAAAGAACAGAGATCGGCCACAAGCACAGTTCTGCTTGAACCAACATACTGTAGTTTAGGTTAATTATTCACAATAGCATTATTTTGACTTAATGATTTTCTTACCTTCATGTTACGTTGACCCAATTATTCTTATGCGGAACTCTGAGTATTTCCGTAATTGAAGAAGTATAACTGTAAGGACTGGTTAGACTGCTAATTTGCATTGAAATGAAATGTAATTTTAAGTGAAGCTCTTATGGTTGAACGATTTGGCTACATAGAAAACCGTATGCACATAGCTGATTATATCAAAGAGCTGCAGCAAATCCTCAAAGGTCATTTAGAACAGGGAGGGTGAGAAAATATAACTGTGCTTTTTTTTACTGCACATGTATAGCGTTAATAAAAGTGTTGGGTGTTGGGGACTATCAAAGCAAAAGTAGTTAAGTTGATAGATTGTTTAATCATTGCTAACATTCAATGTACCTTACAGCTTGAAAAACAGCAGCTTGGGGCTGTCTGAAAGTGCTGTAGATGACATGAAACCACAAACATAAAGACACTTTATGGTTTCCGTTTTTTCTTTCTCCACTTCAATTTGACAGAATTTGTATCTAATATCAGTGTAATTCATGCAAATTAATGTCTTGTAAGTACAGTATGATCTCTAAATTTATACACCACCTTCAGTTAAGTGTAGCAGCAGTTGGTCTGCTGGGCGCTGGGTTGTACATAATGATGGCGCACTACATTAATCACATGTCTCTAAATTTAGAGGCGAGCAGTCAAGCTTATCATGTACTATCAAAACAATTTGTTTTATACTTTTGTTAATCAGTACTTTTCTAAGGTGCTGTCTTTAGAAAATGTAGTGGTCTTGTATGTTGCACATAGTGTGTAAATGTAGTGCATTTTATGCCTAGAGAAGGACAAAGTATGCATTTTGTTTTTAATTTTATTTTGGTGTGATGTAGCATTCCTTGCTATTTGCTATAAATGCATGTGATCATCACTTTTGAACGAACTAATGGAGAGTCACTAATGAATTAGGGACTTTACATGCATTAACAGATGCCTCGTGGGTGTGTCTTTTCCTGATTTAGTTTTTTTGAATGTTTGAATAAAGGCTTTGAGCTCAAAAACAATCCCTCCAATGCTTAGTCAGGAGCAGACTGTCCATGATGTGTTTCTTCATGTTTTTGATTACACTTTGAGAAAAATGCAGCATTTTAATCTTCTTAAAAAGAGTGAATAGAAATCTCCTCTCTTTTCAGATCAAGTACTGTAGCTAACTTTGGGAGTCCAAGCAGCATTTTTAAACTGCTAATGAATCATTTTTTGACATTGCATTCATTTTCTAAGCAAATTTTTTATGACTTGTTATTTTTTTTGTTATATTATCCTTTCATTTACACTTATTTCCCCTGCCTGTACCAAATAACACTCCCATAAGAGCTGCAAACTCTGCTGCTTTTATCTCCTCTGATTATGTGTGCTTACTGTAGCACCATATAGAAGCTTCCAGCAATCTTTTGTCCTCCATTATTTAGGAAATTGGTTGTATGTTTTTTGTATACATATATAACTACTTATAAAACCAAAAGAAAAGAACAATGACATTTAATTACATCGAGGTAGCCCTACCCAGTGTAATATATCAAACATGATGGTAGATGTTTTAAAGTGTTACATTAAAGCTTTTTCCTGCTTGTACCAGAAGAGTACCTACACTGTAAGGCAAGTAGATTTCTTCATTGTAGCATGCTCAAATTCTTCTTCATGTTACATTATAATCAAATTAAGCATGTATTTCCTTTTCTGTATCCTTAAGTATAGTGCCAGGAAGGATTTATTTTCATATTCTCTTGGCAAGTGATCACATTACACCTTTCCTTCCATCCTCCCTCCATCAGAAACTGTACAGCAAAACTGATTTAACTGGAAGCACCCCACATTTTTAAAATAAATTTACAGTAATGCACTCTACAGTGACTTTTGTTTCATTCATCTGTCACTGTGAAGGGGATTTTGACACTTGAGTTAAAAAGAAATACTAGCTTGCGAAATGCTTCTCAAATGAGAGTTGAGACATTTGCAGAAATGTAAATGAACTTTGAGCACAGCTGGTCTTATATCTGCATACAGTGGATGTTTGACTCTGAAAAAGAAAAGCTTGGAAGTGCTGATGACTGAAACTTTGGGTGAAGTTTTCGATAACTTCCTGATCCTGACTCTTTTCTTACCTTTACACTGGCCACCCACATGATGCTGCAGGGAAATTTAGTTTCTTATTGGTTTGTTTGTGGAACTATCATGCAGTTAAATGAGAGAGTCTAAACATGCAGCAATGAAAACGGTCTTTGTTATATACGGTGGCAAATAGATCCCAGAAAGTGTGATACAGAGGGTCATAAAAGCTGAACTTTCAACAATTGTTACATTATTTCTTAAACCAGGGTGCTTAAGTGCTCTCCGCTCTGACTTGCTCCGTCTGAAAAGCTGCACACTAGCAGCCTTATAGGCCTGTTTGTGTTCATCAGTTACGTAATTGGCCTGCATTCACAAGAGATTACAGTGGGGTGCCTGTTGCTTGAGGTTTTCACTCGAGCTCTATCAAAAATGTATGTTAGGCCTACATGTGGGGATTTTAAGTAGAAATACTCAAAATCATCGCTACTTTTCTACTCAAAGAAGTACAGTATGCTTATCCTTTTTAAGACAGCCAAAATCAAGTTACATGCTTTCTTAATTGTATCCTAGACTGATGAAAAGTTTATAAAATCTAAACATTAGTATTTGGTATGTGCCAAAATAATCAGAGCTATGGAACACATTCATATTAAGCCCACATTCTTCATACCTGAGTTTTCTTTAAAAAAATATTTTTGCAAGAGATCAATCTGAAAACACCGGCCTCGGTTTAGTGTGGTGCTTCATTTAAGATGTTTACACATGTGGGTAAAGGCAAGTTGCGTATGAATTTATGCAACTGACATGTGACATGTGTAACAAATTTCTTATGTGGAAACCTTCATTCATATGTGACAAAGGCCAATCACTTGTGAGTTCACATGTGACATTATTTTATTTTCACATGTTAAATTATTAGTTCACATGTGAAAATATCCAGTCACTTCGAAAATATTCATTCATGTGATTTTGTGGTTTTCACATATGAAAAGGCAAAATCACATGACATTTTCGTAAGAGGTGCCAGCTTTCTGTCTCCTCTGATCCACTCTGTGATCACTTATGTCAACAACAAACCCATCACAAGACAATTGTCATTAAGCTGCATTTTGTGTCTTTTGTGTTTTTTTGAGGACTTACTGATCAGAAAATAGTGATTTGAATGACATCTTAATGCAGCAACTCAGGAAATACTATTTACCCGGGTTCCGTTTCACAAAAGCGAGCACTGCTTACACACAGATCCAAACAGTTTTCTCCCATAATTGTCTCTTGTAAATTCAGGATAAACTAGTGCGTCCCGCAGGGATCTTGTATGATCATGCAAGAGTCGCAGGTATTGTTTGTTTTGATTAGAGAAATGTGTCAAAATGATGCAAAATGAAATTAGCTCATGTTGCAAATCGCAGCTTGCATGTGGAAGATTTGGTGAAACAGGCATCTGATTAACATCTGAACAGTAATTGCAACAGAAAATATACTAATGAGAATAACTTACTCCAATAAAACACAGTGAAGGTGATGCTGGAGGCCACAGAATGGAGATTTAACCAGCTTTGACCCAGCAGAGCCTGTATAATCAGCCCATATAAGCTTATCACATACATACCGGTATCAGCACATACTTTCAATGTGTCTAAGTTCAAAAACAAATATTGGGCCATATATAGTTATTCATTTTACTAAACTTTATTAGTATCTGTATCTGCTTTAAAAGCCCAGTAGCCTTTTGTTTTCCGCTGCAACAACTAATGACTAAAATGATTTAAAATGGATTGTAAAAATAGTTGGCAGCTTATTTCATCACTGATCAGTTCGGTCTAGGGATATCAAGAATATATTTGGTCAGTTATGCATGTTGGCCTGTAGGTTGCATACAGACACACTGTCCGCTAACAGCTGCACAAGAGCAGTCTGAGGTAAAATGAAGCTCAATGCAGGAACATTTCCTCCGTGATCATTGATCCATCACAAAATGGAGAGAAAATAGACAGAAGGGATTTCTGTCTATTACTTATGTAAATGAACCTGTAATTGTGCATTTGTGTGTATAAAGGGACACAAACCTGCCAGAGACTGCAGATATTGCTAATGCTAAAATAAAAAACTACAATTAGGTCGAAGAGACACCGGAGTGTAATGTGACGTTATGGATTTTTTGAAATATTTCATGCTGTTAGTGAGAGACAGTCTAAAGTGAATCCTTTATTTCTTCTAAACAAACTGGAGTACTATCCGATCAAATACATTATACATTTCAGTCTTATTCTCAGTGAATGGCTGCATCCCCAATTTCCGTCTGTTTATTTGTATTATTTGTATTGTAGTGGCCTTGTCTGCACTTGCTCTGCCAGGTTATTTGAAAGAGCATTATACAAAAATATAAATACATTTTGTTTTTTAAATGACATGCTGGAAATGATAAAAAAATTTACTTTTTGTTTCTGATTAATCGCTTAATGAAAGTAATAATCGACAAATTATTCGATTATCAAAATAGTTGTTAGTTGCAGCCCTCTTTGGTGTTTAAGGTCGACAATTTATTTTGCATAGCAATCTAAAGGCATGTGAACACCGATTGTTTTCACACATAAACTGCGTTTTCAAATCCAGCTACACATGAGACTCTTATGGTCGTTTTCAGAAGTACTCTGTGTGTACTCTGTGTGTACTCTGTGCACAGTCAATAACCAGACTTAGACAGTCTAAGATCTAAAACGGCACATATTCAACGCTGCATTGAGGGTCGTAGAAAAGCTCCAAGCAATATCCATGTTCCTATGCTCATTATTGCCACTGCTCTGAGTTTCAAGAGGGTGCTTATGCTTATCAAAGAGTGAATTATCAAGCATGACATAAACAGGCATAATTAGACCATCAATCAAGTAAATTAGTTATGGATTATCTCTCTGTAATTGACCCTTTTGTATTACAGGTTCAAAGTGAAACTTAGCTGAAGGTTTTAAAAGTGGGCTGGGTGGTTGTGATTTATGTTTTCCTTCCTGCCTCTTATTAATATAGTGGAGAGGGTATCCTTTTGTATATGCTCATCAGATTCCAGCAATTACAATCTCTCCAGGCTACGCAGCTGCTGTTATTTTGTCCCCGCTGTACTGGTGATGACTTATCCCCTTGAAATGTGTTGAAGGCTTGCAAAATTGCACAGGAAAGAGAATGGATGTACACTGGCTTTTAAAAAAATACATTATTTGATCATGAAATGGGGCAGCAGTCGGGTTTAAGTGATGAATCATAGGCTAATACTCAAAGGCAATGGCTTGGCTGTGAGCAGTCCATGCCAATATGGCACTTTCAGGATCCTGGAATGCTTTCTGGCCAGGCTTCTCTGAGATCTCTAAATGAACTTGACGTACTGTATCAGAGGAGATAACAACAAAAGAGCTGCCAATGTGTGGAGATGATTTGCATTGAGGCACTGCTGGGCCTTCTGCTATACCTGAGTGAGCTCTCAGACAGGTTTCCAGACACTCTTTGGTAAAGCAAGCAGCAAGCCGGTGATTGTGACGTCTTGAGATGTTTACCGCAGAGCCGAGCAAGAGGAGGTGGGGCAGCCGCATGTCTCATCCTCTGTACAGCCCCACGAGTCTGTGACTGTTGCTCGAAAAATCACTTGACCAGAAAGCTGAATGAGAGGAGAGTTGAGTGAGCACTTTGAGATCTGGGCACCATCTATTCAGATTTTCCAGGTGTAGTGGTTGTTGGGCCTGCTGTAAACATGTTTGTATGTTTGATTCATGCTCAAGGATATTTTAAAGCATCAAATGTCTTTTCTAATATCCATTTCAGCTTTTCAAATATGAGGATATTCAGCTTCAACTTGCACTGGGGTTGGGCAAAACATTAATTAATCAGTTGATGAGAAAAACAATTCAAATTTATGTATGTTTTGAAACCTTAAATTAGATTTATACTACACAGTAGCTTAATTTTATCAGGGAGCAAAAGAAATCAAGAGTTGTACAACAGAGGTCAGAGGAACTGAGTTGGGCCAGCAGCCACCACAGCTGAGCGTAATAGCATGAGACGCCCGTCAGTCAAGCAAACACCACCCCAAACATACCACTCTTTATACATTAATATCCTCTGAACAGAAAAGGAGACGCATTAGAAGAAGTGGCATTAGCTATTCAGAGCCTCGCTTCTGCAAAAAAAAAAAAAAAAGAAAAAACAGTTGACTTTGTATTTCTAGAGAGAAGCTGGAAGTTTTCCCATTCACTTCAAAACAGTTTTATTCAGAGCCAGCATCTAGCAGCCATCAGGGAGCTGCATCTTAAGGCACTTCCACATTAATTTCAACACTCAGCCATGGTTGTTGGCGCTCTAGGCTCAGTATGGCATCTGTGGACCTTGGCATTTCTTCTTGTCCTTTCACGATTACTGAAAGCTTCGGAAGTTTTGAGTTGAAAAGTGCAGCTTGTGTAAGACTTTTGACTAAATTTAGTAATTTTTCTTTTAATTTCTGAATATGAGTTGCATTCATATCATTGTTGCCAAACTCACTCTGCCATCTTTGTTTTTGCATCAACCCTGATATAGACTTTTCGATGCCTATGTTGTAGGAGCCCACAGTAACACATATACTGTAAGGCATGATTCTCATTTCAGTTAAAATTCACACTCTTATGGTTGTTATAAATATTGCACTGGAAGGTTTTCTTTCTGTTTTAGTATGTGACCTTTTGCTGTTAATTGTGTAACCAAAAAATCCTCAAATCATATCTAAGCATAACAGCAGACAATAGCAGCAGGAACCAAATAAGAAGTAGTGCAAAGCTGCTCTGACAATGGCTTCTGTTGTTTTATACACAATAGGCTTCTCAGCGGTTGAAAATGTTAGTGTCTTAATTCATTTAATTTATTCTGCTTTTCATCTTTTTGTTAATGCATCCAGAAAGTGAACTCTTCTTCTTCTTTCAAATCCAAACTTTTCAGCTCTATTAGATCCAACAGACGTGATCGAACACTTTTATATATCTGAGACACTCTGACATTCAAAAGTAAATGGCATAAAGATAAAACTAGATATTTGTTTGTCTGTCATGATGCATCTGTTTTCAGAAAAGGGATCCCACGCATAGATCAGAACTTAAAACCCACATTGAATATATTCCACATCTGTTAAGTCTGATTGATGATAATATTCCCTTTTTAGATAAAAACCAGATAATGACAAGAAAGTGTGGTGACACATCAGGAACCAGAACACAAAACCCATTATTTTTTGACTTTCTTGTTTTAAAAGCGTTAATTTCATGGTGTGACCTATTTTCCATTTTTACCATTGCATTCGCTGTAGCATGAGGTAATTGAGGAGCACCAGTTTCTTCACTATTGGATAACTGCTGTCCTATGTTCCAGTTGTCAGAGTAGTGATGGTGTGTGTGTGTGTAGGAGCCTGCAGGGAAGGCCCATGCTGCGGATATCTGTCACTCACATTTTCCAAAGAGCTTATCACAGAGGGAACATTTTCTGCTTCACCAGTTATTTGAATTGAGATTTTTTTTCTATGTGTCTGCGTAATACAGATTCTTACAGAATGAAATTGGCAGTGTTAATATGCAACTTTATACTGTAGAGATATTAAATACCAGACGTGCCATCATTTGATATAGGAATACCAGACTGTTTTAAATTCATCTCACACTGGTTTAAAGCATGAATGAATGGATGGTGTCAGCTGATCTGCGCAGAGCAGAACGGTTTCTAATTTTATACCATTATGAATGTGGCACTTTTCAAAGGTTACAATATTCACTTTCATTTTTACATTCAGTGTTTTTATGTCATATCTATGAGTGAAATGCTTTCCATGTGGCGGTTCAGCGTTCTCACAGCCGGCATTAATGTCAAAGCCATGATGGAGCAGATGGCAAGGAGACGCCTCAAGTGAAAGTCCCTTAAAGGCATCTGTTAATTGTTTTTGAAGAGGAACACAAGTTGCCGCTGTATGCAGGAGCAGTTACTGAGCGTGACATCTTTTTGAGCTTGATTTTATTATCATATCAGATGACCAGCCATACTTTCTGATCAACATCAAGCATATGCGGTTGCCATAGTCCTGTGTATCTAATGTGGCTTTGGACTGTCGCTTTAAGGTCAAACCTCATTAAAGTTGTGAATCATCTTTGGTGCTTGTCCCAGGGGCCCTGACTGAATGTGTAGTAACAGCATCATGATCATGATATAATATACAGTTGACATGTTGTGAATGGTTGAGAGAATCTGTTAATTATCTGTAGTACAGTACAGTAACACAGTGTGATGAAGGTTCAGATGGTAAATTCAGTTAAATGTACCTTAACACACCACTAATTTGTTATAATCACCGATCTGATGCTCAGATTTTCTTTGTTTAACAGAGTGATTAATTCATTAATGATTTCCATCTGTTTTTACTTATTTGTTTTTTATTTTAATCGCAAAGATGTCAATGAAACTTCAAACTTCCTGTGAATATTTCACTTCAAAGTTCCTGTGAAATCAAAAAATATTGCTTTTATTGTATATATCTGGCTCAATATCTCACCTATACACCAGTATCTGAATTTTCTGGCGTACTAATGCCAATGCCTAATTGTACTAATTTTTCACCCATCACGCTGCCATGGATGTACAAAGAGAGAGACGCCACAGTGGAATTTTTCTGGAGGCGGGGGCCAAACAAATTACTAGACAAAACCATAAGTGTATAACTTATACATTTGGGTGAAACTGGATCATATCTTATGGAGAAAATATCTCCTGGTTTTCCTCTTTCTTCTGACTGCTCTGCCTCAACTGTGGACAGGCAGCTTTACTTGTTGCTGAAGAAACTGGTAACAACTGCTAATCCACAGCCTCCCAATGAACACCTCCGGCCCAGGGCCGTATGCAGCCTCAGAGAATGATGGAGGCCAGTTACAATACCGAGTTGATTCATGGAGTTTCCCAATAGACAGATACTGGTAGCTTTGTAGCTAAAGTAAGGGCTGACTGCTGCTAAGTGTAGCTGCCGTTAGGTACTTGGCTCGGTTAGCTGTGAAGCTAGGTTAGCGCTCCTATTTGCTGACTCAGCCCCGGGTTTCCAGGAGCCAAGCCTGGCGAGAAAACCACCTCGGTTCTGTATTCCCTGTCGTCAAACTGGCCTCTGTCTTCTTGGAGGCTGTGTTGTTCCGCAAACATGCTGAAGCAAATAGCACTCTCACAACTATCATGTTGTACTTATGGACTTAGTGCTGTGGAGATGCAGATTACTCTGAATTTATAGAGAAAACAACTAGACAGAACAAGTGTGATTCTTTACTCTGATGCACAGTTTGCAGATACAATTCAGTTGTACTATGTCTCTGAGCTTACATTGTATGACTGCTTTCTTGGTCTAGTTGGTCTTCTTTCAACTTCAAACACACTCAAAATGATCTTAAATCTTCAAGATTTATGAGAGTTTAGCTTATTTCCTCAAATGCATCTCAGCACTGATGAAATCAAGTGGGTGGAAGAGGTTAAACGGTGCTAGTGTGCAAAGATCACAGGTTCTGGACTTTGGAGGAAATGTCAGATTTAATGTATGCCAATGCAGAGGCGACCATTACTTATATGATATATACCAAAATAACATAAAAGATCTATAAAATGATATCCTCACATTCATAATATTTGTATTTTATGTCTCACTTGTCCTTAAATGTATTGCCTGCCACACATTGATTTGGCCTCTGTATGCACCGGCAAGCCCTGTACTAATTCCTTGAGTAAGATATTCAGCCGTTGCCCTTTTTAACAGCCCAAAGTTTCCTGACCAACTTCACGTTAATAACCAATCAGCCCTAGAGTCCGGCGTTGTGTTGTTGCCTGGAATTTATTTGTCCTCCTATAAATTATTCAGTATTTTTGCATCGACTAACTGCCATACCTTTAAGGTTGTGCATCCAAGACCTTGGCACACCTTGCATGTTAATATGGCCCGACTCACAAGGTGAAAGACACTCCCCAACCATGGTTTTAGTAGAATTATCCTTAGAGGCAGAAGTTTTGACATGCTCCCTCATGGTTTGTCAAAGACGTGTACATTAATTTCTCACTCCTGTATGTCACACTCTGAGCCTGTTGCTGTCTGTGCAGCTAAGTAACAGCTTGTTGGGCAGAACGTCAGATTATTGCACTGTGGAATGCCCCTTTGTTGTCAGGCCAGCATAGTGTGAGGTATCATGGCCTGTCACCACCAGGATGTCAATGCAGATCCTCAGTCCATCTGTCTATACACATCTACTGTGATGCCACATCCCATCCTCTCTGACACTCAATGCAATTACAAGCGCCTGGCAGAGGCACGGCAGCCCGCGGCCGAGATAAAACAAGCTCACAGTGAACCGCATTGCTTACATTCGATCTCGCTGCTCGTCGGGAAATGAAGTTGAACGCTTGCATGGCAGTTGTCATGTTGTTGTGGGCACCTCAGAAAACCATCCTCTAAACTTGCAAATCCGCTATAGTTTGTCAAGAGACCCAAGAGAGAATGTGTCGTACTAGAGGAGGAAGTAGACTTGAAATAATTTACTTGAATTATAGATTAATGCAATTCTCACGTGTAGTGTGATATTTTTTTTTTTTTTAATGGTTGAAGGCATACTACTTGTAGGTTGATGTTTGTAAGCACACCAGGTGCAGTTAACAGTTGATAAGTCTCATTCCCAAGTTATCAAATATAGACCCTTTGGGTTGGTGGGCCACCTGTGTTGACTGATGAATCGGATTTTCATTGTCAATGCGATATGAGTGCAATAAACCACCTGAAACAAGATGAATGATGCAACGTGCACACACAGGCAAGCATGCAAACATAGATCCTGATACAGGCACAGGATCACACAGGCCACACATTCACACCATTTTGCCAATCACTTGAAGCCCGAACTAGCTGTCAGCTACCCTCGGATTATTTGGTGTCAATTTGGTGGTGACTGCGAGGTTAGCTAGCACAATGGCTGAGAAAGGAGAGAAGAGCTAAAATGGCCACTTCAAAATGGCACATTGTAGATTTTCAGACTCAACAATCAATTATCTTTCTCCAGAATCATGTGACGCCCTAAAAAATCCCAAACGCAGCAAAATAATGTGAAAATTAAAAAATACTAGACAGAGTGCCTCTGCAGATACAGACACCCCCACACACTTCTAGTAGGTAATAAGGGATGAATGAGAGGGATTATTTTGTATGACTATACATTGTTTAGTTTTTTCTGAAAATCCTGCGTGTTAAATCTTTAAGTTATAAACAAGTACAGTACATATACAGTACAGTACATTTACGAAGTAAATTTTATGTCTCTCGTCTTTTCTTCTGAGAATCAGTTGATAGGATTCACAAACAGATTTGATATGATGCCAAATAATCATAGCACATCTATAATGTTACTATTGTATAATTAAAGCATAAACTCTCTATCTCTAACTATCTTTACCTCCCCAAAAACTGAAAGTTTCTACAGGCTACTCATATGTAAGATAAAGGAAAATGCCAGAAATTTCAACAATCATTAAACATAATTTCAATATTGGTGTAGAAATTGTTGTCATATTATAAAAAGGGCCATGAGTCCATATGAAATAATTCAAAATGTAAACTGCAGTTTTACAAATGAGATTAAAATGCTTTTAAATGTTTTAAGGCCAAATTGAATACACACTCATAAATGTCAAGACAACTTGAAACTGGTTCAAGGACAAGTAAGTGTTTGCAGTCAAAAATGACAGTCACATCCTAATCTTTCTGTCATGCACACTAAAAGTTTCCCCAATCTGCTCAGAAAATAAACCAAACATTTTAGTCGACATCTTAACTGTCACATCCTTAACATACAACTCATCAGTTCACTATTCACTATTACTAAAGCTGAGATGTGATGTGACAAGTCTATGTGCACGTAGGGCTGGGCAATATGGAAAAAAATCTTATCACGATCATTTTTTTCATATCAGTCTATCGATATATATCACACTATAAATCAACTCACTATTTCTGTCAAGCTTAAAGGATCTTTTTTACTCCTTAGTGAGATGTGAAGATATCATAAGGTTAATTTTGGTTTAAATATAATATTTATTTTCTGTCAGAAGTTGAACATGACAAATGTACTGTAGAACATTATCCAACTTTTTTTTCAAATAAAAAAAATGGGTATATATAATGAACTAAAATCCTAATTCAGATTTTACAATAAAGGCTAATATCACTGTGTTTCTTCATTTTGTTTTTTGTCATATGGCATGGCGCTGGAGAAAGAGAGTATTTGCTTGGGTCTGGGACTGGTAAAAAGATTGGTGGTATTACCTGACTTTGTGGGAACATGCTTTTAACACAGTTTGCAGTGCATGCTACTCTGTTTCGTGTCTTTTTAAATGGAAAAAATATCTCCACACTACTGAATTCCTCAGACCCATCTTTTCAACAATGCCCTCGTATTTTGAGCCTTGGGCTTTTGTCCATTTGGTCGTATTCCTAGGTAATGCTGTAGCTCGAGTTAACATTTTCTGTCATCATTTTCTCTTTCATCTCACTCCCTCTCCTAATGAACTGATGTGCACGACTTCAGTAGCCCAAACATTAACATGTGTGGTGCTGCCGCCTGTTTCTCCTATGCTCTGTGATGTGTGTGTCAATCTAACCTGACGTGGCTGTAACTCTATTCCAGCCACATGATTGGTTTGGCACAGCCCTATTCTCATTATCATTGGCTTTTCGTGTTGTCTGTCAAAACATGGATGGAATGAGACCATGTCTTATATTTCTATCGAGGAAAAGTTATTTCACTATAATTATCTTTATTGTTTTATCGCCCAGTCTTATGTGCATGTGAAAACTTGTCCGAGTGGCCACCATTACAAATTGGAGCTGACAGACTGAATGAACATCCTGCACCTCAATCCTCGACTCGAGCTTAAACAAAAACAAAATCTAATTGAATTGTTGGAGCAACTTTTACTTCAAACAGCACTTGTCAGCATCCTATTGAAAGAAAGCTACTACAGCTAGAATATTCATCTTTCACCATCTCTACTCCCACCTGCCACTAAGAGAAATATTCTAGGTCATATGTAATATGCAGTCTACTGAGGTCATGTTAGATAACAGGTAATGAAGACCTTCAAACTTTAAAAAATTGAAATGGCTATCTCCTGCTGCCACCTGGGGCTACCAGTGTGAGTATGAAGATTCCTACTGCAGGTCTTAAGTGATGTAAAGACCTACTGATCAGCAGGTAAGAAGTGCTTTGGGGGAGGTTTTGCACCTAAGCCTCAGCCGTGAATGTATGGTGGTGATTGGATAATTGTCCTCATGTATAAGTGCTGTGGTTACGGATGTGCTGTAAGAAGGTGAGGTGCTAAGACATCTGCAGTGAAGGGGGAAATGATGCCCACTTTAGGTGCAACTGCAGTTATTCAAACTGCTCAGAATAGAAAACATCTAGCATGCCAGGAAAACAGATGAAAACTTTAGATGTTGAGGCTTTGCCTTGATCACCATTGGTCATAAACAATATTAGTGTTGTCTTTGAACGTTGTATTTATTTTCCTACATTTTTCTAAAAATGTGTATCTGTTGGAACAATACTATGTTGGATGACTATGCCTGAAGAAGATGTTCATCTTTCTAAACCTGCCGTTGCATGAACAAGAATGCATGACATTTTGCGAAGCAGTCCAGTCTTAAACACTGGGTATTCAATTATGGGTCTTCTTATGGTGGAACCATTGCATTAGTCTCTTTAAAACTCTTGATTAAAACCCTTCATTAAAAAATCAGTTGCAGAGGATTGAATCTTTCATCATAAACTCAACTGAGGAGAATCTTACATACACAGCAGAACTCCAGTTAACTTTTTTGTTCCAGTTTTCATCAAAATTACCCCTCCAGTTTGAGCCTGTTGTGCACAGAAAATCTAGACTATTTTCATATTTCTCTTAAAGGTCCAATGTGTAAGATATACTGCCATCTAGCCGAGTAGCTGCAGAACATGCCTTGTCTCACCCTCTCCTCCGGTGGCCGCTAAAAACATGAACTCAAAAGGCCTGCTCTAGAGCCAGTGTTTTGCTTGTCTGTTCTGGGTTACTGTAGAAGCATGGTGGTACAACATTGCAGAGTACCTGCTCCCTCTGCAGATGTAAAAGGCTCATTCTGAAGTAATAAAAACACAAGGATTCTTTGTTTCAGATGATTATACACTAATCAAAAAGATAATTATGAATATTATATTCCATTTGTTCCCCTAAATCTGACACACTAGAGGTTTGATATTGAGGCAGTATTTAACTAGTTTATGTGAAAGTAAGTTGGCGGACAAAGGGCATGTTGTAATTGTGGCAAAAATATTTTTCACAATAAAACATTTTAGAGGCATATCTCCAATGCAAATGGTGTGATAAATAACACAATTTTAGCAGTTACCTTAATTTCCCTCCCATTTATAAAAATGTTCCAGTCCAGACTTGAAATGACGCAGGATGAATTATGAGAATAATTTTCCTGTTGTTGGCTCTAACAGCCACTGATTTTTAAAAAAACATTCTGAGCAAATGTTCAAACTTTAAAATCAATGTTTTTTCCCTTAATGATTAATGAAGACTGGTTGCAGTATTGCTGCTTGCAGCTGTAAGTTTTTGATTTTCTCTCTCTGTAAAGTTTCTGCTGTTGTTGTCCTACCGAGTCAGCTCATCTTGTAATAATCCCAGGCAAGTCACTGTAGCTACATCTAGAATAACGTATAACGTCTTCCAACATCCCAGAGGATTTTTCCTTGTAAAAAATCTACCTAACACACAGTGTCCAGAGCCATAAATGTAAAAAAGAGTTCATCTGTATAGGAGAACTCACTGTAGCTGTGACTCTTTAAGCACATTTAGTGGTAAAACAGAAATGAATTCATGTGTGAATATTATTGATTACTGTAAATTATTACAGTCCCTCATTGAACGTGAAAACAAGTGAATCTTTGTCTATAACACACAAACTTAACAGAGATTCCATCAGTCTTGAGAATAATAAAAGCATCAAGTACTGCAGGTAGCTGTGTAAAGATTACTGGTGGAAAAGGAATCTGCTAACTTTGAGAGCATTTATTGAACTAGCGAGAGTCTCCTTCTGACCACTTGCAGTCTCAGTGTGCTGACATCAGCCATCTCGCTTCTCTTAACTGCCATTTAGCTCAGGCACAGTAGTGCTGATGTGGTGGCTGCAGACCAGTGTTTCCTCATCTAAATTTATTCAGGCAAGGCTCACTTGCTCACCCCTGGTCGCCCTACACCTCAGATTCAAAACACAACCACACCTGGGAGCTGCCCAGTACAACTACAGTCTTATACTACTGATCACTGAGCAGCTTCTCTGGAGCAGCTGAAGGTTACGTGCCTTGCTTAAGGGCAGATTTAAGGTAATCATTAGGCAGATTTTCCCAAATGATACATGGATTTGAACCAATGACCCTCTGCTCAGAAGTCTACTGCCTCAGTAATTTTAAGCCTAAAGGCTTTTTTTCCCCTTTTTTTCCTTTTTTCTTATTTTTACTGTATTTTAACTTATTTTTAGTCATCGTGATAAATAGTAAAGTACATTATGCAGCTCAGTGAATCTGAAAATTTAAAGGTGTATTTGATTAACTTGAGCTCCATTTAAAATGCTTGTTCTGAACGTATTGCATGCGTGCAAATTGTTTGTGTTACTGAAGACCACAGGTTGTGGCTGATTGGAGGGTTATTAGTTTGCAAAAAAAAAAGGATCATCAAAGGATCATTAAAAAATGTACTTTTTCATCTTGGGCCATCATCAGGTCAATATTTTGGGGGATAACTGATGTAATGGTGAATAAATGTATGACATTTTTAAAGCAATCCAAACCAGTGATTGGAGTGGCATTCCACTAGAATATCAATGATGGCACTTAATTCATGACAATACATCCAACAGTTACTGAGAAATTTCACACAAAACCAAAAAGGTGAACCTCATAGTGGTGTAATCAAAAACACAACTGACCACAATTCTGAGCCTCTTTCCAGGGTGTCACTATTGTGTCAAGTCAATACATAGAGCTTTAAAAGGGTCAGTTCACCAAAATTATATAGCTAAAGACATATTTTTATGCTTATCCCTCATTGGGCTTATTGTCCTGAGGTTTTGCATCTTTTAGATTCCTGTTGCTGGCCCAGTACAGCGTAGGTGAGCAGTGGGGAACTCCAGAGTTTTCATTAGCCAGCTGTCTTTTGAAAGACACATGGCTAATGAAAACTGTTGATCGTGAGGTCTCTAAATTATTCAGAGTTTCCAAGACATTGTTTTTGGAAAGGAACTTTATTTTTGAGGAGCAGAAAATTACTTTCACCTCTACTGTATTGGGGTGGCAGCCAAAGTTTCACAGAGGGGTTGTAAAACCTTTTACAAATAATGTAGAAGCAATCTGCATGGCTGGATATTGTTAGCAATATGAGAGGAAGTGTTTTTTTTTTGTTAATATGAGTAAGTAGACCTTTTGAAGATGTTTACTTTACGGATTCATAAATCACTTGAGGCCTGCGTGTACAGTATATTCTCAGTTCACAATCCACGTATCCAAGTTTGCTCACCTCTGCATGCCCTGGCAGCTTGTTAAGTGTACTAAACAAGTTAACCAACAAAATTTGCAAATAATCCCCATGTGGCATAAGAACTCAGCAAAGAAGCGCACTTACTCAGATAAAAGGAAGTGTCAGAGGAGGCAAGAGGAGGGATTATCAGTTCAATCTGATCTCCCACGCTCAGTCATTACAGCAATATGTTGTGTGTGCATCCTCCTGCACAGTGCTTTGTAAGAATCACTTAAATTCAGGAAGATAATCATTCGTTGCCAGTTTGGGCGTTGAGGCTCTTACTATAAAAGATGATTATCCAGTAAAATGTGACATTTTCAGCAATTAGGAGCATTGCAGCTGCTGTAGGGGACCTGGGATCTGCGGGTCTGACACAGCAGGCCTGACAACGGATTGTGGCATTTATACATTAAGATTTAAGAACAATTCAATACAATTACGTTATTGCCATGTCAACACTGTTGATTAGAATTTGACTCAGTGCAGAGAAAACACACACACACACACACACACACACACACACACACACACACACACACACGTAGATAAAGTAAATGAATAAAGAACAGCAATCACATTTATACATTCAGACATATGTAAGGGATGATACCATTATCAGGAATTAATGGATGATGTGGAGGTCAGCCATTAATTCTTGATTATGGACAGCTCAAAGGCCATTATCCCGCTTATACCATGGTCACTTGCCAAAGAAAAAAAGATCATTAATATATATTTTCATTTTTTTGTTTGATCAAAAACTGAGGTTTTTCCACCAGCCATAATTCTGTTTCCCTGGCAACACCTGGAGGTTTATAGCAGGAACAATCATCATCATCCCATTTGATTCTTATGCATAGAAATGTTGTTTGACTTGGCAACGGGAGATAAACTAGTCCGCTCAGCTCATAGATGCCTTTGGTCCAGCTATGAGGCAGAAAGCTGAAGTTATGCTGCAATCAAAGTCATATCTTTGTGTGTCGATGACAAATAGTAAATGTAATTTGACAGCATGTTAAATAACAAGACCAGCTAGTTAGAAAAGTCATTGTCCCCAAATCAATATCAAGATATTCACATACAATTAATAGGCCATGTGTACTGTCTGTCGCAGCCTGACATGGCAAGTTGAATAGCAAATGGGATGCGAAATGATCACTCATGATACAAAGCATCAGAAAGTTCAGTGGGACAATGTAGGCATCTTCTTGCAGCCTCTGTTACAGACACCATCAGCGTTTGGAGAACGATGCACTTTTTGCTGCTCCAATCGTAGTAAGGTACTTTTTGCTTTGTGTTGCTACCTACCCATGTTAAAAGTGCTTGTTTGTCAATGCTTGCTCTACTACTACAAGTACTTGTGCATTCAAGTATTGAACAGTCTCAGGATATGTGCTATTCCTGGGGTGAAATGTCCTAGTATCGGCTTTTTCCTGCTTCGAAGTATCTGTATTATATCGGCTTTTAAAAATCCACCTCTAGTTCCTCATTGTGCCTGCCACTGTTGTGTATTCAAAGAACTTAGAGAACTTGAGAAACTAACTACTCTTTGCAAGTCTTCAACAAGTTTGGCACTCATCTAAACATACTTATCCTTGCAAGGTTAAAAGCTTGATGGATTCAAACTCAGACAAATCGCTGCTTTTATTTTGCTCAGCTGTGAGTTTGTCTCCATTATGCAGCATCGGCTGTGAGCTGGAGTTTGTGCAGACAAGTGCTGAAGGTTGCTTGAGCAAAGTCCCTTCTATATTCAAGCGAAGGACAGTTTTTGAATAAACCAGACAGGTAATTATGTATTATTCCCATCAACAATCATGTGTCTTTATGTCAAATTGATTTTTAGACTTACAATGACTGACTTGGCTCTTAAGTGTTGATTAGGCTTCACAGTATCTGGATACTGTGAAGCCTAATGGATCTCGCTTAGCAGAGAGAACACGCATAATCTCTCTCTTTATGCTGCTGTAGCGCAGGCTTTTGTGATTCCAAATAGTTAAAGTTCTTGAAATTAAATTCATTTTATCAGACTTGAATATTTTAATATTGGAAAATCATCCAGGGTGAAATTGTTTGTCATTTCATTAAGGAGATGGAGACACTCTCAGAAATCAGAGCACTCCTTTGGCCCGCCAGTTTCAGACAGTGCACAAGAGTGAGAATAGCTCGCCTGATGTGGTGTGCAGATTGAAAAACAGCACATGTCCTACAAAGCGGTGGTGTTGTGATCCTTTTAAACATTCCTTGCCATAGATTTTTTATTCAAATAGATTGGAGAGTCAATGTCTGGGAATTTACAGATGCACAAAATAGAAATTTGAACCATTCCACTCTACATTGAAATTTCTGCAGCCATAATTTGAGGTTAAAGTTCAAATTAGTTGAAATTTGGTTGCATAATCGGGCAGAAAATCAATGTAGTGAGCAGCACTCATGCAGCTGCCGAAGACAGCGTGGCCACTCTCTCCATTGCAAATAACGGTCTTTTTCTGTGCAATAATTTTACGGGAATTATTTACTGTTTTTTTTATTTGATTGTTTGTTTTACATAGTCCAAAATGATATTGTGATAAACTGTATCATGGAATTATCCCATCCAATGTATTTAGTGATAGTCAACATACGCCGATCAGCCACAACTTTAAAAACACAACAGGTGAAGTAAATAACATTGATCATCTCGTTACAATGCAATGTTTGAGTACGAAACCTACTGGCACCCATGTGGATGCCCCCATTATGCACTCCAACCACCCAAACATTGTCGCACACCAATGACCCCATTGCAATGGCACTGCCCGATTGTAGTGCCCTCCCGGAGTAGGACAGTGCCCCCCCCCTACACCAAAAAAACTGCTCAGGAATGCCCAGAAAAACACAGAGTACAAGGCACTAATCTGGAAAAAAATGTCCCAGAGCCCAATCGCCCATGGAGGTCCCAGCTCACAACCCACAAAACTCAAAGGATCTGCCACCAAAGCCCTGGTACCAGACGCCACATGAAACGCTCAGAGGTCCTGTGTCCATGTCTCGACGGGTCAGAACTTTTTTGGAGGCACAAGGTAGACCTACACAATATTTGGCAGGTGGATTTAATGTTTTGCACTGAAAATAGATAGCATTTCATTAGGGCTACACAATAAATCACATTATATTATCATCAAATATTTAAAGGGAGTGCAAATCCACTTGCAAGTCCTGGTACAGGCTCTGAACTGTTGGCAACATCAAGTCAGCTCACATTCTGTGCAGTCACAGTCAATATAAGACAGTTTGTAAAAGCCTGGTTCAGATGTCTGGTCTGCTGACATAATGTATATGTGTTATTCTAATAATTTTTGTATTTATGTTTTTGTTTTTAATGTTAAAATCAGTGTCTGGCATTTAATTCTAGTTGTTTAATTGTATTTCAGATGAAAAGCTTTTCATTTAAATCCTAAAGTGAAGAATAGTTTGTATAAAGTGCTGTTAGTCTGCGCTTGCAACTCAGGTGAGCTTTTGACATATTTATGCTTAAAATAACACTGCTGTGCAATTATGTCTCATTAGCATTTTGATTTGATGTAAATTGTATTATTTCTACAGCTGTCTACGCATTATACATATGATAATGAAATCAAATAAGTTTACTTCAGTGGTGATGATGACTGGCAGCACTGATTCAAAAAGAAAGTGTTTCTAAAGACACCAGTATGGCAGTGCAATAAAAAATTAAATCAGTCTTGCGTTGTTCCTTTATTTGAAATGTCAACGATGTTAAATACAAGAGTGGTCAAAGTCATAGTTTATGGTTGACTTTAAACTGAGTGTATAGAAATATAGATTAAAATGCATAATTAAGGGAAAAGCACATCTATACACATTCTTTAGATATGTTGAAAGTGCTCACAGAGGCAATTTCTGACTTCACTTTATATAAACCACCACAACAAATCCATCTTATGTGCTCGTTCTGTATATACAGTGTACAAAAGTAAAGATATACAGACAAGAACTAGATGCATATCAAGCAGTTATATAGTAGAGGAGACAGTGGCTGCCTTTGCAATAGAAAATATGATTTTTTTTAATTCACATCACACATCCTGCCTCGTGGATCCGGGAGAACTTTGTGTTGTGTGCCATGGAGTAAAAAAAGGTGTACCGATGTGTTTGTGATTATACAAAATTTTTGGAGATACGCTCTCTGGGCTGCAAAGTTTCAGCTTGTGTGGAATTTTTTAGCAAACTTTCCACGTTGCTCTTTAATATTAAACAGTGGTGTGTATTGGGAGTTTCAACAGTTTCAAATGAAACAGTCCCTCAGCAGCAGGGGGTCGCAAAATAAGCACAAACTTATTTGAATATTTCACTGTAAGAAAATAAAGCCCTGTCAGTAATAATCGGGATATGCATCAGTGGTTACATAGGAGTAGAAAAATATTGTTAAAGGAGCTCCTGATGATTAATCTTTAATGCATATGACTGTAAACAGCAGCTGGAGAGGAGAAAAGCCGTTGTTATTCTGAATGCAGACGTGTTGAAGATTACACATTGAAGTCTCGTCTCTCAACTTATAATTCCTGTTCAGCTATCAGATAATTGGTTAGTAAACTAGACGCTAATAAACAAGATATTTTTTTCTTCAATTTGTCATGCTTCCTTCTGGTCAAAGTCAACTGAACTGTCAGGAACCTATGAGCTCATTTCCATATTGTTTGCAGTTGTATAATGACTCAAAATTAGCTTCTAATTAAATCTGAGGAATTCACACTTGAGTGCAGACGGTGTGTGTGTCTGTATGTGCACACGTCTGTGTGTGTATGTGAGTGTTTGGCGTCCAATGAAAATCATTTAGAAGTTCTTCACAGAGGAGGCAGAAAATAATGGGTGATACACTTGAGCGAAAACACATTATCAGGGATCAAGTTTACTTTGAGTGAAGGTAAATGTTGTTTATGTCAGATGCAGATTGAAGCTGCGAGACTGATATTATTTTGTTCAGCACCAGTGTCTGATTTTGATGTGATTACCATAAATTTAGGGGTATTTCAATCAAACTTCTGTAAGTTTGCCTTAGACGGCCAGTGTACTACAGTGGAATATGTCTTCTACATATTTGACAGGTCCGTGCTCAAAAACCCTTTAACAAGTTTGACACAAAGAAATTGTGTAGCCTGGTTTTAGCTGTATCGATTCTGTGCGCCCCCGGCATTTCAAATGTGGTTTTCCTCCACTTTGTCTTATGCTGCCAGCTCTTGCGTGGTGCCTGGCCTGAAAAATCACTTATCAATAAATGCTATGTGTTGGCGCATGCTATCAATCAACAAACATGTAGGATACAGTGAAATAAGTACAGCAATAGTTTGTTTTTTCCTCTCCTCGCAGGCTGCTTTTGCAAACTCTAAATTGCATTTATCACTACTCAACTGGCTTTTTTTGTCCCTTTTTAAATGGGTATCCCTTCTCGTTGTTTGGTAATTGCACTGTAAGCTCATCTAGGCAATTTGCTAATTTACTGCACAATGTAAGTGCATTCCTGTAAACTATTCAGCTACTTCGCCTATACAGAGGCAGATGGTTTCATTTGTATGTGGTCGTTAAACCACATGTCCTCCGCGCTGATCGGTTATTTGAATTTGCATTTAAATGTGTTTGACCTTGAGACTTTGCACACGCTGCCTCCTCTTTGTTGCTTCACACCTTTAATTGGCTAATTATTTTGGGTTTTGTGCTCAGCCTGCTTCATTATACTTTGTGTTTGTTTTTGCTTTCTCGTGTGTTGCTGGTGAGAGGTGATTAGGCAGGAGATTTGTAAGTGTCGTTTTTTCTCAGTAATTTTGTTTTTAAGGAATAAGCGCATGATCTTGAAGTTTGGGGTGTAAAAATTGTGACATAGCCCATAGTCCAGTTTGGCCTGTCCTGCTGTAAAAAGATAGTGAGGTTAGGAGATTAGTATCATCTAAATTGACCAACTGACTGTGAGAGCTGTAGTTTGGTCTGTTGGAATAATACAAATGTGATAAACAGTCTCTGAGAAAGTCTGCTCTCACAGAAAGGCCCACGGTAGAAGAGTTTGTGCAGCAGACCCAGTGATCTCAGCACAAACACAGCACAGGTGGCAGGTAACAATGTGAGCCAAGACTGAAAATGCTGTGTGAAATTAAACAAATACCGGAGTGTTGTCGTCTATGTTAACATAGGCTTTTGAAGCTTTGGAGGCTTTAGAGGCTCTCAGAGGTAGAGGTGCTCTGCTTGCTCATCAACAACACAATATTTTTAAGATTCTCAAACCTGTCAAGGGTTAGTCATTGTAATTGACAGCTACTGACACACACGCTATTTATTTTTTGCTATAGCTCACCTGTAGCTGACGGATGATGGCATTTGTCTTCTGCATTAGATAGAATTGCATCTGACAAATCCTGCACGAGGAGCCTGCGATGAGAGACGCTTTCCAAGTCTGCAAAACACAGGGAAAAAAAAGCCTCCTAACCTTAAAGCTCAGCATTCTAGCATATCTTTCAGAGTAACAAAGATGAAGCCATTTTGAGGGAGAACAAAGGTAGAGCTGGTGCTTTTTTTAATCTGAGGCACAAGAACGCTGCACTGAATATCTAAGATTTTGCTTGATAAAACCTGCAATTCCATTTTCCAGGCTTATATTATTTGTTGCTAGACTGCTTGAGTTACATAAAGGCACTTACTGATAAACTGCACCAGTGAATGAATGAATGTTAATTCAGTTGGAAAAACATTCTGGCCTGCCCATCGGTACCCGAGCAGAGAAAAAAAAAGCATGTAAATGATTAGCTTGTTGATGCATCTCTGTTTTCTGCAACAAATCACATTTTAATTTGACATCACACAAGGCTTTTCAGTCACCTTGGTCGTCCCCATCAGGAACATTAACATGCGGTGATGATCCCTGCAGCCTTATATGCTTAATGCCAAAGAGCTGTCGCATCACAATAACAGATTGTCATTTTGCTCAGCCATCCACCTGGGCACAATCCATGGCCACAGTGAGGAGTGTTTACATCCCAGTAAGCTGATGACACTGATAAGCAAAAGCTCATTTGATGAGGAGCCGCGTAAACAATCGGGTTCATTTTAGGTAACATAAATATTCGACGCAGATGGAAATTGGCCTCTTGAGGATCAGTGATGAAAGCCGTTGCAATGGCTAAGTGCAGTTCATGAGGAACTGGTCTCTGTCAGATACAGACACGTGTCTCTTTTCACGCGCCCTTCATATCTGTCTCTCTCTGTAGATAAGATCTAAACACAGATTGCAGGTTTGAGCAGCTTTTCAAGCTTCCTGCTTGCTTTTATTGGAGCTAATTGCTACTTGATGGAAGGAAAAACAAACTGGTTTGTATTTACATGCATTCAGTATTCTGAATATGAGCTCATACACTGTTTCATATTCAAGTTCAGGGGTTAGTCTGGAAAAAGACAACACAGATAAGGTCCTTACATGCTGCTGTTTTACGTATTGCCGAGAGCTTTTGTGTTCAGGGTTTACAATAAGATGGATAGAGGCTTATCCCTGCCACGGTAAACTGGATGTAGTCCTTTGAGGCAGCCCCAAACTTTGACTTGTTTCATGTTGTACACATGGGTCAGACATGACTATCAAACTAGATATCATCATTAAATATGCATTTAAATATGGTCATTTCCAAATGAAAATGGTAATAAGCAGTCTTTATGGTGACTGAGGACAAATGCTAAAACCTTTCCCCATTATGTGATGTAAGCCTGGTGAAGAATAACTAAAATTTAAAATGTCAGGGCACCTCTTCATCTTATTTCAGCTTTTATTAGACTTTTATTAGAAATCCATCTCCTGCAGGATGGCAATTTCAGGCTGCATGAAAAGTGCTCTTGATGTTCTCTTTTAGTTTTCTGTGCTTTGGGTTTATTATTCTGATTGTAAAGCATATTGTTGCTTTACCTTTTTAAGGCTTTATGCAATAGAGACAGTATTTCATAATCAGGCTTAAGGATCCCTTTGATAGATTGGTAGATGCGTTGAGACCGAGCCTCTTCATCATGTTTACTCTCGGTGCTTCTCAGTGTTGCGATTGCGAGCAGGACCATCTGCTTGTGTGGAAACACTAACCGGCTTACTTTTCAGCACTACAGGAAGATTCCAGGAGAGAATAATTACAGCTTTCTGAAATTAGTTTTCACAGACAGCTGACTATTTTCAAAAGTCTCTGTTTTGTTCCTACACCGACGTAATTTATGTTTTTACATCCTGAAATCCAATATTTGAGGTGCATGACCTTACAAACTTATAATAACTTCAAAGTTTAGGTGCGAGCAGTTAAAGTAGCACAGTGGAGGATGGCATTTAGTGGCTTTAAAAGTGAGCGCCTCAGATGAGTAGCGGTGTGATCACACAAAGTTTAATAGAAAAGGTGGGATATCAGATATAATTAGATTCATTGTCTGACTTAAAAAGGTGTCTGAATCGTGTTTTTTTTATTTCAGCAATCATGATTGTTTTGTTTTGTTATACTTATTCAGTGATATTAATCATTACAGCTACTGGGCCCTGGTGCTGTCATGTTTAATAATATCACAAGTGGTGCATTTCTCTCAAAACAGACACCAGATCACCAAATGTTCCACACTTGGAACAAGCTACTGTAAAGCAATGCAATAACAAATGAATGATAGATGTGGGAGACAAAGACGACAGATAATTTTGTCACATTTCCATATTTTCCTGGAGAAAATGCTCTGGTCCTCCTCCTTAAAGTCATAAGATGAAATCATGTTTTTGTTGTTACACTACAATACTGTCAGTATTGCCAAAGATGGCATTACGCTCCATAAGGGGTGGGCCAGCTGACAATTTTAGATTGTTATTGATCTTGAAGGTGTCCACAATCTACTTTTCAGGTGAATAAGATTGCAGTATGTCCTCTTACGTCTGTCTCTACACTTTAAATAACCTCATTGATGAGGGGAGTAATACTACATCAGTAATACAAAAGAGTGATGTAACCAACGAGATAGCTATGCTGATTGGACAAATTACCAAACGTGGCTCTTCCTTGGATGTCATATTATAAACAATGCAGAGTGAATTAAAGCCAGCAACTTTGTGGAAGAGCAGCTTGTGCCAGAAAAACAGCTATTTTTAATGCAATGTCATGTCTGGCTGTAGTCTACAGGACATTTAAAAAATTCAAAATCGAGAAAAAGATCATAGTGGATCATTGTATTATTTTCTGGTCAGATAGCCCACTCCTATCCTCTGTCTCACTAATCTTTGCACCACCTAATTTCGGTTTTGTGTTGTACTGTTGCAACAATAGAAGGTGCGGGCTGTTTAACAGAACTAATGGAGAAGAGCATGACCCTATTCTCAGGGGGTTGTAAAGTCCCAAGATCAACAACATGAAAAAATAATGAGTTCAGCCTCTAAAAAAGCAACCGCAGCAGAGTAACATAATGATACAGGAAGCGGTGTGCATACTGGCTGCTCTTTATGGCCAGCGTCACTCCCCTGCTTCTGCTTCAGCTCTCTGTTAAAATGACCGTGAATGATTAGCAGATGCACAGAGTAATATAATAATGTAGATGACTTCATATACACATGGACTCCGGTTTTCGTGATCAGCTGGTTGGATGTACAACTACAAATCTTGTAACAGAAATCTGATCATTTTGCAGCTGACACATTTGATTGATTTTTTTGTATTTTATGTGTAATGACGGGTTAGCTGATAATAGTGTCAAATTAGGATGCCAGCCCTGGTGTCATGGTTGTAATTTCCTCTGGGGACGGAGGGGTTATGTTTCTTATGTTTTCCCAAATCAAGTTTTTGCTCTGAACTTTAGATACGATAAAAAACACAAGCACTCTGATCTTAGGTTTGCCCTTTTCAACAGTTCATGTTCTTACATTTAAACCTTCATGAGCTGTGACAGAACATTTTAATGCACACAATGGCACTTGAAATGCTGCCTCTTTCATTGGAATGGGGTGGCAGAAACTGAATGGTGGTAATCCAAACCTAAACCCAAAGATTTGGCAGTGAGTATGTTTGAGCAGGTTTTATGAGTCTCTGCCAGGAACTGCTCACAGTGAAAGTACAACATTAAAACTGTGTCTTTTGAATACCAGTGTCTGTGTGACCCACCTCAGTAAGATCAATCAATCGGCAGTGTATTACAAGTGTGCTGTGTTCTACAAAAATATTGTTTTGACATGGCAGCTCTTAAACAGGGCACTTCCTGCTGTCGAGTGAGTGTGCTGGGACCGTCTACAAAGTGAAACACCAAAAAGCAAAAAAATGCTAACTTAATTCCTGTGTAGTGTAGTGTCACCAAATTCACTTCCCACATGGAAAATTCAACAAAGTTCGTATTCATGTTCTGTAGTATAGACCAACAGAGAACACGGATGTGTGAGGTCATTTTGGTGAAAGTTAAAGAATAGTTTGATTTTTCGGTGTTAGGCAAGTGTGCAGGGACTGCCTGACAGCCGCTGCACATAAAGACCGATCTAATTTTTTACGGCTCGTTTGAATGAAATTAGGTTGTAGCTCATCATCTATTTTAGTAAACTAGGCAATGTTTGATCTATTGATCCTGGAGGTTCAAATCTGAATATCATTCCAACTGTACCGAAGCCAACAACATATCCAGGCGATAATGTCAGTAAACACAAGCAAAATACAGACTTTGCTTATCCCGTGCGAATGCATCACGCGAAACACAAATGTGAGGTGGTAATTTACCCTGGTGTAATACCAGTCCTGTGGGCTTTAGAATCCAGAAATGTCCACACCTCTAATACAGACCATGATGACCAGTTTAATCGCAAATTGAGTTTATCATAAATAGAAATGCATGAAGTCACATTCCAAAAATGTTGTTTTTGGGTTCTGTCTGGCGTTGGACACTTTTGCTTTAATGGGTTTTCCACTCTTGAAAACAAATCGTGCACGTTTGACTCTCTTGTTGGTGCGTCAGAATTGGTGTAGCACCACTACAGTAGCTAACAAATATGTTATGAGTGCCCAAATGCAATTAATTGAAGTCAATTCAGTAGGTTTTGATGGGATTTGAGAAGGTTAAGGGCTCAGAGGATTTTATTGGCCTAAATTAAACAGTGTTAAAACATGAAAATTACCCCAAATTTAAATGAGATTTTCACTTAACAACAGTGTGACATCTAAATCTATTCCCACATTTTCTTCAGTTGGCACCCATTTTATAGCCAATCAGTTCTCCATTGGACTTTCATGAGATGATTGATGATAAACTCGGAGATTAGTAAGGCCATGGCAAACATGAACGACAATTGTAGAGCCATCAAGCACCACTTTTAGTAATTTGGAAGGATTGAATTAGGAGTGATCTTCTAGTTCTCAATTTCTTATGTCAGCACCTTCCACTTAACATAGTAGAAAACCACAAACCAATGTAACTTTTTTGTGTCTTTATTGCTTTAAGTTTTTCTGATACAGAGACTCTCCAGGTGAATATAAATTTATTTTTGTTGGTAGTGTCAGAGGTTGATGGCTAGCGGAGTCAGACCAGGTACGAAAGTGTGCTGAAAAATAAATCTGTTGTAGCAAAGTGAAATACTGCTTTAACAAAAGGCGGGTAAATTGTTCTCCTCTGCCATTTTTCTTCGAAAATGTACCAAAGTGACTTTTTTGTCAAATGCTTCAAAGAAAGAAATGCCCACCTCCATCCTCTTTTGAATTATTCCCTCTTACAGTGGATATTTTTGCACAACGCATGCACGTAATTGTATCCTTACAGCTTTGATGGATGAGCCTCAAGAGTTAAAGTCTTATAGATTTTGTAGGTTTGTGCAGTGTTATTTTAGCAGTCTCTTCCGGCTTTCCCTGTTCTTTTGAGTAGACGGATGAAGGTAGGTATGGGCACAGTGAGGGCAATGGAGTGTGGCTTGCCTCAACCCTGTCACTTTGATAGAGTGAATACATTGTGAGAGATAATGGAAACTTTCTATTCAGCGAGGGCTGGAATAAAGAGAGCCTTCCTACTCATTCATCAACATTGATTACTGTACAGCTCATGGCCTGGAAAGAGCATGGGAGCACTACTTCTCACAAAGACTCTGCTGAATTGCAGGTAGAGGAATCAGAAAACAACAAAAGTGCAATACTGGCCTTTTAAGAAACATCACCCCAATTTGTTTTAAGGTGAACGTGTACAAGATCTGAAACACTGAGCTTTAGGGTTATAAGGAAGGTTATACTGTATATACGGCATTACAGAACCAACTTGCAATAATTTTGCGGCTGTAGTCTGCAGCAGCTTATATTTTATTCGATGTGCTTATGCAGCGCAAGGGGCCAAATTAAAAGAGCATTTAGTGAATTTTCATATGCAACAGGTGCTTTACCTGTCATGTCAAATTTCACTGAATCCTTATAAACTCCACTTATGCCTTTAGTGACACTAAACACTGTTGCTGTTACGTTAATAAAGTCATATTGAAGACATTACATGATATTAGCACTTCACCCCAGAGTGATAGTCTGATAGCTGCTCTGCTTCCTCTCACTTTGGGATCTTGATAGTAGTATTCACATTAAGTTGTTAAGACAGCTTGCCCCAGAGGACTTCATACCATGTCACTCTGTCTTTTCTCTGTGGTAGATTTTTGCACATTAACACGCAAATGTGACTGATCAAGGTCAGTGCTTAATATCATCATTCAGCAATCTTTTAAAGTAGAAATTTTTTTTTTAACATCTTTTTTTATTCATACCCTTTTAGTCTAATCCATTAGGTTTTTTTTACACCACGTGCTACAAGCAAAGAAGCTGGATTCATTTCGTTGTTGACTGGCTTTTTAAGAGTTTACCTCGTTTTCTGTTTGCAGGATTCACCAGCATATATAATTAACAATGTTTTCATTATCAGTTCATTTTTGATGATTCCTTTAGCAACTATTACTTTTACAACAATAGAAAACAGAGAAAAGCAAATCCTCCCCTTTGAGAGGCCTGAACCAACAATAGCTTATTTGATATTTTTGTGTGATAAATGATCAGAGTTTGTTGAGTTGTTGATTTGTTTTCTGGTGATCTGGTTAGAAGCAGTACAGCACATTTTTTTTAAATGCACAGAATGCAATTTCTGCAAGTAGGGGTCTCTCAATCAAAACAAAACAAAAGACATTAATAGCTTGGGATCATGGGAGTTGCTGACTTTACTGTTAAACAACTACTATTGCTGATGAAAATCTATCTGATGTGGCTCAGGCAGAAATGTTTTATTCATGTTACGGTTAGTCACGTTTGCAGACTTCCTTCCTTACTCTCTGGTGTATCATCTGATGTTTCCCCAGGCATTATAGCAATAAGCGACTAAATGCAGTTATCTTCAGTAAACTTAGGGATTTCTCTGGGTTTTTTGTAGATAATGGGTTTATGTTTGGGATAATGTCAGTAAACAACTAAACACAATATATTAACAGGTCTAGTTGTTTTTAGACATTTTAATGCAGAAATGTTAGTTTATATCTTTAACGTAGCTCCTATGTTGGAGGTCCTTGTGTAAATTCACTCCACAGTTGCTGTAACCCCCATATTTTCACTTGAGTTGGACTCCTTTCAAGCAAGTCGGATAAGACGGGGTGTATTCAACATCTGCAGTCGTGTGTGTGTGTGTGTGTGTGTGTGTGTGTGTGTGTGTGTGTGTGTGTGTGTGTGTGTGTGTGGAGATGCTGAATGTGAAGTACTTCAAGTCTCAAGTGACAATCAGAAACAATCCTAAAACATTTTTTTTCCTCTGCTGCTTGATGAAGCCAAGGCAGCAGCGATAATTGTTGTTATTATTATTATTATTATTATGAGCTGCTCAGTTTGCTTCGACACACTCCAGTGGTGCTTGCTTGTCAATATTTTCCCTCCTCTACCTCCCTGGAGCAGGTACTGTATATCGCTCACCTTATGGTTGAGCACCTTGTGTTCTACACCTCATTTAGAATCTGTGCCGTCAGCATTACTTGGGTGTCATGTCATATCACCCTGCAAGTTGGCTATCAACTTAAAACTGTTTAAGCTAAACAGACCTTGTTTCCTTATTCATTTGTCCAGGACCCAAGAGTGAGAGGAGCTGACTGCTGGCAAAGCCTGCATCAGTGAACTGCCTTCTTAGCTGCCCCTGGGTGATGGTTTTCAGTCCATATCCTGTAATAAACACTGAAAGTGAAAACTGTAGCATGATTTAAGTTGGAAAACATGAAGGGAAAAAAGGAAGATAATGGCATGTAGATTCACACATTTACACCACTACACCCCTCAGCACACAAGGACTCTAAATTAAAGCAGTGTGTAGCGGACTACAGTCTTAGGAATAGCTATTTTCTATCAAGTGGCAGTTAGTTTGATAACAAGCCTGGCTTGTTAGCTTAATATCATTTCACTACAGTTGTCTGGAGCATAGTAAAGGCTCTGCTCTGCCACGGCTGTGTGGCCAGAGGCCTGTGATGCATACTGAACAATTTAGAGAGCAACGCTATGAAAATATAAACAGAAATTCTGGCAGTGCTGTGAATTAAAACAAAAGACAGAATCACTTCTGACTTTTCAACATTTTGTGATAAAGGATGGCCATAAAAACAGACATCAGACACAAGAACTGTCATATGTCTCATGCACATGGTCCAGTTTGATAAACCAAATGAATATGTCATTATTATGACATTATTATAGATGTCCAGGCTTTGTCCAGGCTTTGTTTGTGCTGACATTGTTTTTTCTCACTCACTTGTTCTTGGACAAATTGAGGTACAGTACTTGTGTTATCAGTATGTAAAGGCCTGTTTACTCTGCATTTACTGTGCAACGCTCTTCTCGACAGATTTAATTACACACAGCAGACACATCCAAGAATGGATGAAAGTTAGCAAAATACATTTCTCCCCTCATGATTCACTGCATGCAGCAAAATTTCAAGTGTTCAGACTCTCCAAGGGGAAAGCTTTCTTGGTGACACGTCTTGGCAGTAATGCCGCTGCAGTAGCTTATAGTCAGAACAATAACAAATCTTGCTGAATAAGCTGTCGCGTGTTCATATGAGAGCAAGACCCCGTCTGCTCTCCCTGTTCAGCTGGAGTCTTAGCATGAAGCTGGCCCATTGAAAAGCTTTTCAGTTCAATCCAAGCAAATCTTCTTCTGAGGTGCTTTTGTTGCTTACTCAATTGATACGTATGGCAATCTCACAGCAGCCAAGTTATAAATAACAAAGGCAGCGACATAGAGCTGAATTATTTTTTGGCGCATCAATAAATAGGACAAAATGATTGCACAAATTCTTTAATTCAAGAAGTGTTTGATACTTTAGTAAAATGTACTAAATACAAGCTTGGCACCAGTGCAGGCCAGCAGCCAGTGCCCTCAGCAGGTAAACAAAGATGTGAATATAAAAATGAAGAGTGATCTCTGTTACAACAGCTGGTACTTGCATACAGTACATGCATCGGCCTGATTGGTTCGACTGTTTAGCATAATGCAAGAATTGCAAGGTGGCAATTCCCTGGGGTGAAATTGTTTTAGAGGAGATGGTGTCCAGATGTGTCTCACAGAGGATTGTAAATATGCAAAGATTCAAATGTGCTTTCTGCAAAGTGGGTGTCAACTCACTTGTATGAGCACTTCCAAGCAAACACAAAAATGAGAACAGAAAAGTTCCAACATAGCAAGCGCTCTGGCACAAAATCTACTTTTTGCAAAAGTTTTTTAATCTCAGCATACCTTTAGTAAGAACACCAGAAGCACTCTCAAAAGTTAAGCTAGATCATCCTAAATTTCCCCTCAGCACCAGAATACTGTAGAGCTGGAGTTTTTCCTGCCATCCTTGTGATGATACTGTGATATCAAAACACAGGACCAGAGTGAGATATCTTGCTTCCTCCTCATCTATACGGCTCACGCTATGATGAACTTATGAAGTCTTATCTGGCTCACCAGGATATAGAGATCGACTTGCAGACTCTGGCATTATGACATGAGGAATTGTATTTGACCTTGAAGGTAGGGGGATCTGGCTCAATACAACATAGAGTCAAATTCATTTTAGATCAGTCTTTAGAGTTAATACTGCAAAAAAAATCTTACCCATTTTATATGCTTATATTTGCTTTGTCATTCTGGCACAAATGTATACATTTATCCTCTTACTGTATAATTATCTCTAATGTATCATTTGTTTAAATGGCAAAGAAAATACTGCATGTTTTCTATAGTCTGTGAAATGGCTGTGCTGCAGTCAAATTTCAGCAGGCTACTGTGGGTTTATTAAACATGTTGGATACTGGGTGGGAAGACAAATATGTCCTTCACACAGAGGATTAGATATTATCAGCTTGTGTTTCCCACAGCGAGCCCAGCCCACTCAGTGTACACCTCAGTACTGCATAGTTAAGCAAACAGAGAAGCCTGGAGTCAGGCGTGGTCGCTGGCAGCATGATGAGGATGAGCAACGAGGACTGGAGTAGGTAGGTAGAGAGGGCAGGAACATACCTGTTTATGTCGCCTGTGTTCATTAAGTCTACATTTTGTGAAAGTATGTTTGTTGGTGTGTGTAAAAAGAGAAAACACTCTCATATCATAGCTGTTTTATTGATTAACTTTTACTTTTCAGTGGATCACTGCTTAATTATTCAGTCAGACTGCCACCCTCATTTTTGTCAATATCATTATGCACATGCTGTGTCATGGATTTCCACTTAAATGCCGGTTTCTCACTCGAGCAGGATGCTTGAAAGAAAAAAAGAAACTCCATCACTAACATTACTAACTGGTAGTTAGGCATAATTTTAATTTCCGTATGAAGCAGCACTGTGTGCAATTACATCCAAATTAAACAGATCATAGAATGTGTCACTGCAAAAGGAAAAGACACCATCTTGCCTTTATGATCTGTTAACATTCATTTCAAGCTAATCTCAAACAGTTGTCAACAAAGCCACACCAGAGCCAACTTCACAGTAGATTTCCTGGTATTTGGTTGGCTGTGAAACAAGGAGCTATAATTGATGGTGTAGGTCAGCCTATCCTGGTCGCAAGCTGGGCTGGTATCCATAGATAGCAGCATACGTCAAGTGCTCTGCCGAGTTGCTAATGGCATTTATTATGAGTAAAAGAGGTTTGCTGGGCCTGGTTGAGTAGTGTTTCTGTCATTATCTCGGGGTTCACAGAATATCCTCCCTATATTTCTGGAAATGATTTCCAGTAGTGATTGAAAGAATGATTTTGTGTGTATGTGTAAGTGTGTGTAAGAGGAAATGGAGGAGGAAAACAGCCAAGAATTAGGATTACCAAACCGGGAACTGAAAGAATTCCCACATCGGTTCCACCTCCTCAGCCAGCCACTTGATATAATAACAGAAATAATAAGACTGACAATGAAATAATAACCATCCAATATTTAAAAATGCTCTTAAGAGAGCATTTTACAAGAGAATGGGAATGATTAGTCCCTCTGGACCTTTTTTAAATGATTAAAAAACTGCTCACCAACCTCACCAAATTTAGTTGTTTTTGGGGTGGCTGTGTAGCTTACGAGTTAGAGCAGGTCGGGTTGTAATCAGAAGGTCGCTGGTTCAAATTCCCAGCTCCCTCCAGCTGCATGTCAAAGTGTCCTTGAGCAAGATACTGAACCCTAAATTGCTCCTGATGAGCAGTTGGCTTGCATGGCAGCCTCTGTCAGCAGTGTATGAAGGGGCGAATGTGACAAGTGTTGTATAAGTGCACTATAGAAATGCAAGTCCAACCATTTTTGTCTCATAATTCTGGTGATGATCATTCACCTTTTGTAGATCAAGTAGATAAGACTGACAATGAAATTATTTTGTACTTCAAGTAGATCATATCAGTGGTGGTGTGAGCACATTAAAAGGGATTAAATGGGGAATAAAATTGCCTAAATGAAGATATGGGCAAAACAGGTGACGACGAGGCTAAACTCGACTGCAAGTTTCTAATAAAGATTTGTTTCTGCAGGCATTACAGACGGTACGCCGCAGCGCTTTCTTCCTTTCTAATTAAGTTTTGTTTGTTGCATTGGGATCTAGGGCTTGCTTGTCATGACCACCCACTGGAAATGAAACTTGTCATACTTTCTTCAATGCCACATTCACTTGATGAGATAGAAAATAGAGTGCACGTAGGTGCAAAGACTTACTAAAATAAATCTGTCTGAACTCTCCCATTATGTGCCAAGTGGGACGGAGAGATTAAATCTGCTGTTGACTCGTGGGTTTATCAGCAGTCACATTGCCCTTGGCGAGGCCTCCTGTTGCTTGACTTAAGCACCGCTTGTGGCCATGTTTGTCTTTCTTGAAAAGATATTAGCCTTTATAATTGAGATGGGCGAGTCGGCATCCAGGCCTTGATGTCCCATTTCAAGGCTATTTCTTAGCTCTCCGCCGAGCAAATTAAGTTAATTTTCTGAATGTAAGATTGCAGCATTATGAGCACTCAGCTCTGTCTTTGTGTAAATACATAATCAAGTTGTCATACATATGAAAAGCTTGCAGAAAAATATATTTCATTACATACTAATTTATTACAGAATGACAATTGTCCCATAATTTAAAAGGCGATGAGTTTGTCAGTTGCTTCAAGTTCTCACAGTTTGTCTTCTATTAAATTTAGATAACCTCATTCAGATTGCTATTAGTTTGTGTCATCAGTCATTAGATAAATATAGACACTGACAGATCCATTTCATCTCAGAAAGACTATCTTCAACAGTTTTCATATTATCAAGTTTCTCATATCCTGTTTTGACCCGCTATGGCCATTTAATCGCAGAAATGATTGTCGTTGATTAGAGTATAACAGTGATATTATTCAGTGGTGGGAGACAACAGATGATCTCTGTCTTACCTGATTGTGGGAGGCTTATATAAACGACCCCATTATAATCAGGGAGATTGAGCAAACTTTAGATTTGTGTTGAAGTTGGAAGCTCTGTCTCAATTAAGTGTGCATTTTGACCTGAAAATCACCAAAAATCATGCTTAGAGGGCTCTCAGGAAACACTGGATAACATCTTATGCAATTTAAGCAAGGCAGCTCCTTTATAACTCAGGTGGAGTCGATTTTATCATCAGAACTGAAAGCAGTATGACATGTAATCAGACTGTGTTCTTATTTTCATCAAAGCTTAAGACACATGTAACCCTAATGGGCATTGCAGCCTACAAAACACTGCTATGTGACTTTTAACTGAACCAGAAATATTTTTATAAATTATTTTCAGGCTGAATTGTTTATGTAGTCACTGAAATCAGAGCAATGGAGCATTGCAGTGGTTACACGGTGACTTGAGACACATGGTGACTGTGACACAAATTTCATGTGTGCAGAGATGATGTTCAAACAGCCCTGTTAGAGCTCACTGTACTCCATTTTATATAGCCCACTTGTGGTGCAGTTATAATAAAGCAAACATGAAAAGGCTTCAGGTGGCATTTAACGATGAATTGTGAAGCTTGCTCA
This sequence comes from Pagrus major, assembly GCF_040436345.1. Taxonomy (NCBI): domain Eukaryota; kingdom Metazoa; phylum Chordata; class Actinopteri; order Spariformes; family Sparidae; genus Pagrus; species Pagrus major. The sequence goes on from NC_133216.1 coordinate 7,182,940, forward strand.
AGCTCCCAAAATGGACAAGTGTAAGTCATATTTGTGACTAATAATGTTAGCACCTTTCATGCTGGGTTTAGCAATTTATAGTGTACAAATGTATGTGTCGATTTAATCGGTTTAATAACTGTAATCATTATTGCCTTGGCTGAGCGTCCACAAAGTGACACTCCTCTTGTTTTTGGAAACATCGAAACAGATGTCTGCACTTGTTTTAATCACTGTAGACTTATTAACTATATTATTATATCTCTGTATTGTTGTCCTCACACAGCATATTTATTATTGTTATGCTATTATGGACTTATGTGTCTGAAAGTAAGGTGAACTATATATTTACAGCATAACTTGGTGCGGATTCTTGTACATTTAAGTGATCGTGACTTCATGTTGTCTCATGAAGACTGTTCAAGGTAATCAAGGGTGTTTCTCTTGTTTACTTTTTTAAATATTCTTTGTTCACAGCATCCCCTCAGTTATTAAATTAACTGGAATAACTTGCTCAGTGCTACTGCTAAACAAGTTAATCAAGTGTGAAAACAAAAAGGTGAGAAAGGGAAAAGGGAGCATGTTCATCTAATTTGACTCAGTTGTTTTTCAGGTGTAACAATTAGCATTTTCCAGTAGGTTATGTGAAGAAAAGTAATATTCTGTATTTAAATGCCCTATAATGAAATTTAAATGTACTGGGACAGTTATAATAATATATGATAAACTTTATTTATATAGCACTTTTTTAAGACTTCAAAGTGCTTTACAGAAATAAACAGCAAACAAAAACAAAACAAATTAAAACAACACAGATCATACAATATAAGATTTAAAAGACACTAATGATGCAGCCTGTCTCATCTCAATCGGCAGCAAAGGCCTGCAGTCACCTTCGGTCACAAGCTGGGATTTAGGAGTAATGTGTTACATGCTTGTTTATTATCATGTCATATCTTCTTCATGTTGGATTAATGATGCATTATTTTTGTTCATCTTACCATATGTCTCTCAGTCTGTAATTAAAGCACAGTGTTGTTTAGGACAGCATTATTTAAGGTGTTTTTACATCGCTTTTGATTTTAAAAAATAAAAAAAAATAAAAAATTGGTCTGTAAATCATTTATTGACACAAATAAATATGGGTACCTCTTAAGGATGAATAAAGTAAAAATTTTCACTTGCTCCAATGCAATCTGTCTGATAGAATTGGAACATTTCTTATTCATTACCGCAGCGGTTCTCAAACTTTTCATGTCAGGGACTCCTACACTGACCGAATTAGACAACGGATAAGAATTTTGCTTTTGCATGTTTTATCACAGAAAGGGCAGTAATGCATCCTTGCACTACATACATACATACAATTCTAATGAAAATAAATGATTGCCCACTGGAACCTCTTAAAAGAAACATGGGCTTCCCCAGACTGCACTTTGTGAACCACTGCATTAATGGATGCTGAAGGATGACCACACACTTAAAACACGAGACAAATAGACAGCATATTTGTTGCAGTCTGAGGTCATTAATGGAAATCTGTATACACCACAAATTGTGGAGCTGCATGACTCTCCTATTAATCCTGTTAAGAGTTCAAGGACAAGCCTCTTCTTCTTGCATTAGTTTGGCGTCTTAATTTTATTTGCTGGACATTTTACTGGCAGCCCAGTGAAAAATCAGACAGCTTTGAGATTAAATCACAGTGCAAAACATCACTTTATATCTTGAATTTATCAAAATATCCAAGTTATCCACTTTGGCAACATGACATTATCAAGGCAGTGAGCTCAGACTGTAAGGCTCTGCTTTTTAAAGTGTCTTACTATCTGTTTTTATCTACATTTTGCCAGTGTCTAAAGCACGTGCCAGAGACAGCATCTGCCTGTACTGTTTTAGATTTGGTGCCAGTGGCTGGCAGTTTAGGGCACTAGAGCTGGCCAGAGTACCACTGCAGTCCTTTTTAGACTAGACAGATGGAGTCATAAGCCGAAGATTACGCCAACCAGTGGTCGATGAAATGGCAGATGGGTGGGAACTTGTGAAGCATCTCATTAGCTATGTGGTATAACTGTTATCTTCCTAATTACTTTTTCACTCTGGGATCGTTAGGACTGGATGACTTTTAGCTGTGAAAAATGATTTTCTGTAATGCAACTCTATTCACTTACATACCATTTGAAACATATCCATCATGGTCATAGTAAGTTACTTATGGGCTGATGTACATTACATTTTTCTTAAATGAGACTATTCCAATAAATGAATGGAATTATACAGCTCAAATGCTCAGATCATCAGCATTTAACTGATGTATGTTTAAAAAGCCTTTTTGGATTCAATTATGGCTGAATTGTCAGGGGTATGTGGAAATGATAGTCCACTGATGTTTAATAATTAGATTAGGACAATAATAGGATTCAATATATTTCTTTGTCCTCTGTGGCAGATATTTTAATAGGAGTTGAGACCCTACCAGGCCATTAGCCAGATGGGTCAGAGCAACTTAATCTCCAAACAATGTCTTCAATGGAGCAAATGACCTAATTAGCTTCATAATACAGGACATACCACACAGTGAGTTGCAAATGAAGAAATGGAAATGTAGTTTCTATTAAGTGCAATTATGCATGTTTTAAGTGACAGCAGTTGAACAGACAAGTCGTGAGAGGCACACACGCTGTCAAACTCAATACTCTAAAATATAATAAAAATTCTCTTAGTTTGGAGGAATATTCTGATTGATAATTATTTCTTTTTACAACTCTTGACCTTTTTGACAAACTCAGAGACAGAAGAGGATAAAAGCCTCCAAAATAAACCTCTCCTATCAAATCGTCTCATAGATTTGAATAGAGACAGGCTGATTAAGAGGTGGTAACCTGCTCAGTTTAACCTCTCTTCTCGTTGTTAAGTGATTTCGAAAAGGAGCCTTCTCCATAAAGCATCTCAAACCCCCGTGGGTGCCACTGTGGAGTTCTGCTCATCTGGCAACGTAATACGGATCGTTTGTTTTGAGATACAACTGATTAGCTTTTATTTACTGGAATTCAGTCTGCTTTGACAAGCTGCTCTGCTGATACAGGAAGTACAGTGTATTAGGCTCGACACATGGTGGGCGACCGAAGACAAAGCCTGATGAAATATGCCGCCCCATGTGATGAATCAGCTGGTGATGAATGCAGGTCCAGAGTTGATTGTGGTTTTGTTGTGCTTGACAAAATGTTGTGTTAGCAAAGGAATTAAACTTCATTGCCTTGTATTTGTGAAGAGTCTTTTCGGTCTCATTCTAACTAAATTAGGCGCTGCTGCGATAAGCGCTGGGTTGTGTGGCAGTGAGGGAGGACACAACTGGTAGAGTGTCATCATTTGGTACGTGAAGTCCACCTGGATAGTGTCCAATTTCCAACTCCCAGCTTGGGAGTAACAACTTCCAGAGAGGCTTATTGCATCCGCGACAAGTTTGCAAGTATTTCTCATGCCCTGCTGGTGCGATCTCCTGGCAGCACAATGTTGTTTAAGGCACCAAGTTACATTTTAGAAACTCAGAGCAATTTGGCGGACCTCTGAATGTTCATGTGTCTTTTTTGGGGTCTATACGACAGTATCTGTTTCATCCTGAAACTGAATGTGTCATGTTACCAGCACTTAGAAGAAAACATGAAAAACTTTGATCATAAGTATTAAATGAATAGGCTAAATTTATGGTGTCATTACTTAAATTTAGTTCAAACGGATTGACAAACAATATTGTTGACCAGCCTGTCTGATGGACAGCTTATGTGATTGGCCACTGCAGTGTGATGTGGGTTGTGTTTCTCCAAAAGTTGATACTGTTCTGACTTTTCACCGCAGGGCCAATAAATTTTTTTTGGGAGACCCCTGAGGCCCACACTGCCACAGCCTAAACGCACTGGCCACCCTCAAAATTAAGGTGATGACTGGTTTTCATCACAATTACTCAGAATTTTGATTAGTAAGTCAATAATAACCACTGCTGATGTGTCTTTATCAGGTGGAAATAATCAAAAGTTAAGAAAAGTTTTCTGCTTTGATAGACTGCATTGTAAACCTGCATTCATGGACAAATGACTTAAGAATAATACCCTTGTCCTTTTGAGGACATTATTGCCTTTATTTTATAGTATATGGTGGAAGAGGACTGGAAATATGGTGAGAGACAGAGGGGTAAATGTGCACAGGTCCCTACTGGATGCAAACTGGGGAAGCTGAAATTACCTGGTTTATTAACCCTTGTTTTATTGAAATGAATACAGGAGTGGAGACTTTAAGACTGTGTCTTAATGCCCCCTTGAGTTACATGTGTAGCAGACATTGAACTGAAACAGCTTTCTGAAGGAAACATCTTCAAACAATAAATATTTCTGAACAAAAATAGACAAAGGAGTGAACTTTTTTCTAGGTTGGAATAGAAGTGATTTACCATCAGCTGTCAAATGAGGTCAGCTGTAATTCAACTGCAGTTATCCAATTATAACACTGGAGGTGCTGCAGCATGCACCTGTTCCGTAAATCTTGAGAATGCACATAACCATAAAAAAATAAGCAGTGAGGAAGAGAAAGTGTGTGTGTGTGTGTCCATGACTGAGTGTGTGTGTTTGCAGCTAATAATCCCACAGCACACAATGGCTGCAATGCTGACTGACACTGGCTATCTGTCCCATTTATGAGCATGGGGGATTGTGGGAATTACACATCTTTACACTCACCTAACAACCACCCACAGCCTTGTTTGACATCACCTCATGCGGCCTGCTGTTCGTTATGAATGAATTGTGTTTAACTGGGGAAATGGCGGCTACAATTGTGGAACATTTGTTAAGAGACATTACTGGGCCTTGCAGGCAACCTGGATGTTCACAGAGTAGGTGTCATTTCCAGTTGAAGTGGCCATTGTGCGATGGTTTTATTGTGTCCCTGACTGAGGCTGCTTTTGTGGTTTGCTTATCTGTTTCTGTGCAATACCAGGACAGCAGCCAAAAAATATGCAAAAATTAAGAGATGTTTTAGGTGCTAAAGAAGAGAAGAAATAGACAGTAAAAGATGAAATTATTGAATTACCAGTTAGATTTATTAAACAAGGCTTCAGTCTGTGTTGTTTTTTAAGGTCAGGTTGTTTTTATCAGGTGTTCTTTTTTTTAAGGTTTTGTCAACAAGAGAGAGAATGTAGAGATTGTGGTAAAAAGCGTGCAACGTCTGAGCCCACTCGGAGAAGGCATTTGAGCTATAAATGCTGCATGTGTACCAGTGCAGTCTTTAAATCAAATAAATGTGTTTTTTTTCATAGTGTTTTTTCTTTCTCATGAATAACTTGCTGGTTAAGGACAAAGTGACATCATGTCATGGTATTTCCCTCATATATTGAAAACACATGCAAGTCACATTCATTGTCCTCAGGCATAAATGTAAGTGTGAATGATTGTCTGTTGAAGCCTTATGATTAACTGTTGAGCCGTCCGTTGTGTTTCCCCGCCTTTTGCTCAGTGTGTGCTGGGATTGTCTCTGTGACCCTGAATAACAATAAGGGGGTGGCTGAATTATTTATTATATATTGTTCATTTTCCCATCTGATTGAAGCAGCTATGTATGGACTAGAGCATATTTTGGGTGTGGCGTGTCGTCTTCACAGTGAGTGATGGGACTTCCCATTAGCCAAAGTCCACGTCTGTTAAGTCCTCGGTTGGCAAGTAAACTTCTGGGATTTTTGTCTATCCTTTGCCATAAGTCAGCTGTTGGATAGTCTGCCAAATTGGTTCTGAATGAAATTAAACATCTCAATTGTGTGCCAAAAAACAAGCTGTATAGGTGTGACCTGAAGGCTGATCTTTCACACCAAGCAGAGCAGAGCTTTCAGTTTCAGCCCTGACACTGATCAGGGTCATTTCTGGGATCCATTTAATTTGGTATTTTCCTTCTCCAATGTGAAAGAACACACACACAAAATTAAGCTGTTAATACAGATTTTTTTTTTTATTGTGTATTACATTATAACAGTATATGAGGTTATTTTAATTGCTTTAGTTGCTGGAACATCAGCATCCTTAAAGGTTGTTTTCTACATAATGTAATCTTGCAGTTTGGGATAATGCCATTACTCCTTCTGCCAAAAGACATTGATGTTTTTTCCTCTTTTTGCCCCAAAAGTAACATTTCTATGATTGTCACGCTCACGTCTGTTGAGATTCCACAGCTCTTTGTCAATGTTCCTTTTTTCGTTTCATCCATGGATCATACGTTTTTTATTCATTATATATTTTGAGAACAAGATCCATTTGTTTTGACAGATGCCTGTTCTGGGGCAGCGGCCAAGGCTCAGCTTGATTTTCTGGATTGTCACGCAAGACTTGTGGTTTATACTTTGTTGTCAGACAAACAAAATTGTTCATTTGGCACATTGGTGGATAATTATCTCTCCTCAAAGAGATGTAATTGTTGAACTTGTTTTGGTTGAGGGGGGAATGCAGGACATTGATTTTTGTCTGGAAAAGCCAAACTAACAAGTAGGCCAAAGTCATATAAAGCCCAAATGCAGTACCAGTGCTGCTTTAAAACACTGCAGAAAGATGAATTGAGGTTGGAATCCAGGGATGTTTGGATGGTGTAATCACAAGAATAATAGCAGACATATTTTGAGAGATTGAGGAAGTTTTCATTTGCTTCAGGCGCACTGCTTTAGTTTATGTGTCTGAGCTGATGTTGTGTTTCGAGCAGAAGAATTACGTGTGGGAGGTTTAAAGCCGGCCGATCAGGAACCCCTTGAGATTTGACAAGTCATGCCCTTCATGCAGTAGCTGTTAATTATGTGTTTAATCATTTAGGATGTCTTTACTTTCAATCTTAATAACTCACCCTTTCCCCTCAAGCACTTAGCAAACGCAGTAGATTAGCAGTCATGTTTGAAGGTATATCTCTAAAGGTGACGGCAATGTCATTTTTCATGGGGCATAAAAATTGGCGCCAGACAGAGATTTTATGTGGGCTTATAATGGAATCAAAATGCATGTGATTTACAAAGTGGAAAAGGAAAGTATAAAAACATCTATTTACTGTTGCTGTGACAGCCTCGAGTGATCAGATTTAATCCTCGCAGGTAGCTAATAAGCTTTTATCACAGAGGAGGTTTGTTCCATTCTTTGTGTGGGGATGGAGCAGTTAACGAACACACTGCTCTCCTTGCTGACAGGGGTGTGTTTATTCAACTGTTTAACACCAATTCAAAGGTCCTGCCTGCTCTGAAAACCTCTTCACGGAGCAACAATGATGCTGAGTTTGATTGAGCTTTGAAATTAGACTACCAATTCTCATTAATGAATTGTTTTCTCTATTTCACTGCAATGAATAATATTGCTTTATTTAGTCAGGGGGTTGATCTCCTCCGCAGTTTACAGTCGTGACAACAATTCAACGTTACCTCAGAGAACATCCAGAAAATGTGTTGCAGTCTCTTTTCACCATGTTTGGATTGAATGCTGCTTCATCGCTTGAGCTTTATTTTCTTAGCTTTGATAACGTGGAATTGTAGCAAATCTTTTTATCCACACAGATGTTTGCAGCAGCACTCAGTAGTTAGCAGTTCACACAGCCCTGCTCCGGCAGCTGGCGCTACCTCTGAGGACTGGTTCAATCACAGGAGGCTTTCATGTGTCAAAGAATTTGAATAGTGACCTCTGTGACTCAGTGCCACGCTGGAGATGTGTTCTGCAGGTTGCAACGCTAATCTTGGCTGAAGTCTAAACAGGGAATTTATTAGCACTGCTGCGTACATGCATAACAAATTCCCATCTCAGCCACATTTTAAAAGCTTTTGAGTATTCTGGAGGTGTCGGCAAGGATATTTGGAGGTGAGTTTAATTAGAGCACAACTCCCCTCTGCAGTGCTGGCAAAAGAATGCATAATAGCTTGAAGACACAAGAAAGCCGCTTTATAAGCTTGTCATGGTTTTGATTTCTTTACTCTTTACTTTATTTCTTTACTGTCCTAGAGGGTGGGTGTGGAAACTAAATAACTTTCTGTTAAGGGCAAGACATGCATTATGGGAGACATTAAATAACCTTTTTCACTTTAGATTCTGATGCAGTACAAGTTAACCTCAGGCACTCAAAGTATTTCTTACAAAAATGTGCCTCTGTGTGTGGCTTGTATGTAAATTCAGTGTTCAAATATGAGCAAAAGCAATTGATTCTTCTTCTCCTCTGGGAATGAGCCAGGGACAGTCTGCGGCATGACAACATAAAGGAAGGGTAATTGTTGGTCACGTATATCTTGGCCAAATGTTGGCTCCTCAAACATTGCACTAAGTAATGGCAGTGGGCCAAAGAATAATTCATTATCATGCAGCTGCCAAGGCCATCACAGCTATGCCCTTATAATAATATAGGAACATACACATCATATTTAATATTGTAGTTCAAATAATAGAGTAAAATGATGAAAATGTTAACTATCTAAACAATTTAATTGCCAGATTAAAGAATTATTTATGTTTTGTGTTAGTGTGTAAGTCAGTCTATATAAATGGTCCTATTTCCGCCTCTTTTTAGTTAGACATTCAGTTAACACTGAACTTACCAAAGGCTGATAACCTGGTTAAAGATTTTGTGTTGATACCTGTCAGTGACAGCTTTCAGTGTGAATGACAATATTATTCACAGATTAGTCAGGACGGATTAGGAGCAATGAGCTCTCAGCTCATATACAGAGATGTATAGTGAGAACAGCCTGTTTCAGAACATCTTTTATCGAGATTCAGGGCAGCATGTATAAGCTCTCTGACACCGCCCTGATGTTATTCACCTTTTGAGGTGCTGTTTATAAGAAAAAAAAAACATCTCCATGTGATTTACATGATGTAGGAGTGTGAAAATAAAGGTGATTTTTGGCATATTAATAAAATAAAGTCAAGGACATCAGTTTTGTTCTGCAAACAGCCCTATTTTAGAATATTAAAGGTGAAAAAAGTACTATTTTTACGGTCCCATGGCACAAAAAATGGCCTTAATACTATATGTCTGCAGGGTGGTTAGCCAAGTCTTAACAATGACTTTTGTTACAGCCCAGGAATCCTCACTTTCTAAACTCATTTTTAGCCCACACTCTCTGAAGCCAAGAATGTAACTGCAAAGCAGCATTATAACTGCAATATTTGCATAAGATATGTATATTTCCTCTCACAAGTGATACACAGTAGACAAATCGTACCTCAACTGCAAACCATATCCAACTGATGTTGGTTTTAACTCTGTATGCCTTCTCAAAGTCCATACATAAATGTTGTCATGTTAAAGGGTCAGTTCAGCAAATCAGAAAAAACATCCCCTTAGTGATGGACAGTTAAATCTTGTTATTTCTGTTGCTTCTCCAGCACAATGAATTTAGCTTGTGGTGTTTTACTGTGATTTTATTTTTTTAGACACATCAAAGATCATCAAAGAGAGTACAAGTGAAACCATAGAGTACAGTATAACCATAGATAATTTAAACTCCATTGTATTGGGTTGGCATGAGAACGTTTACTTTTACATATCTTAAAACCTTGGTACTTGAAACCAAAAAATCTCTATCTGCAAGGCTCCACAGGTTTTTTTGAAATTTTTTATTATTAAAGTGAAGGCTGACCCTTTAACATTGTTTTATTAGGCATACAAGGCCTGCATAAATATATACTATATTTATATATACTATATACTATATATTTATGCAGCCCTCCCAATGCATCAAATACAGCAGCTTGGCCTTATACCTCAAACTATGATGCTGTACGTTCCCCTCTGGTGTCACTTCTTGAGGGGCCCCTCTAGCATAGTAAGATAAATAGTGAGAAAAGGAGGTGGTCAGGGAGGTTGGATGGATCTAACACAGCCTACAAGACCTGGGTTCAAGTCCTGTGTGTAACCAAAACTCAGAGTTGACTTGTTTTTAAGGTGAGTACATACTAACATAAGGAGCGTACCATGATTTTTTTTCCTAAATCTAACCAAACTGCAACTGTTTCATAACATTAACAGTCCAAAACTCATAATATGTCAAATATTTCTCAGCAAGCTTTATTTTGAAAGTCTAAAGCTAGTGGGGTAAGCACAGTGTTGAAGTTAAACCTTATTCAGCCACTGACCAAGCTGAAGTATTTGACAAGTTGGTAGTGAGAACATGTTAAAAGTTGGAAATGAAATGGCCAAGACTTGACACATCTTGTTTTTTTCAAATTCTTTGGTTGCTAACCTGGAAATTAAAACGAAAGAGAAATGAAATGGTGACCAGCAGTCCGTCGCAGAAATTACTTAACCACATTGTCAGGTGAATATAAAACTAGAGGTCCCATTATTCTCTTGTGTTTGTTCCAAGTCTTTGCCTCGCTCGACAGGTTTCTTATTTCTTTATTTAATTTGTAACTCCTGGAGTTAGGAAGGATTTTGAAGGGGGATTGAGAGCGCCTGTTTCTTTCTTTAGTCAACGCTCAACATGGAAGCAGAGCAGAAGGGTGACCTCTCTCTCTGTCTCTCTCTTGATGTGGCATTCAGGTATGAATCAGACAGCCAGCTGTGACGGCTGATCATGGAAGCTGTCAGCCAGAGAACTTTTCAAGGCAGTCCAGGTTCATCGCCAACTGCTTCCAAGCAAGATTGATGCCAGGGCTGCGTTGAAGGATTGCTCTCTGGTGCAGTCATTGGGCACGGAGATTGAGGCTCACCCATGGTAGAGCAATGGTGACATGACTCATCACCGGAGAATTATATGGAGAGAAGGGAGATGGAAAACACAAGGCCCCTGTTCAATCAATCCTGTTTACTGGAAATTCAGAATGAGCACCAAATTGGAGGATCAGAGTACAGTAAACAGGAAGCATAGATCTGCCTTGGTTTTTATTCAGTGTTTGTTCGGCAGTAGATTTTGTTTTTTTACTGACTGTTGCTTGATGTGTTGAATAGCACCGCATCCCAGTGGTTCGCAAACAAACCAGCAAAAATAATGACTTAAACAAACAGCAGCAAAGCCCGAATTCCCCATGCATTTCCCTATTTTGTCCAACGATGGACAATAGAAAACCCTAGTTAGAGTCTCTACATGGAGGAAAACAAGCAACAGGGGCTTAAAAAGATACATTTCAGCAGAAAGTTTGCAGTTTAGCTGAAACAGGATTCTGAGTACACAGCTGCTGTCCACAACAGGCTTGTTTAACAGCGCATTGTATGGGTGGAGTGCTGCAATGTCATGGTGCCACATGGAAATGTCAAATGCTGTGTTAATATTTGGTTCTGGTGCATCCATAATGTGGCTCTTGATAAGGAAGGCATTTGTATTCTCAGACGGATACAGAGTTTGTTGTGCGACTTTTATTCAATAACAGTTTTTCATGGAAGATAAAAGCATTGTCATTCTGTACTGACAAAGTTTAAAAAATAGCATACACCCATATTTCCTGCTTCATTTATTTTTTGTATGGTCAATCATTCATTACTTTCATCCCCTCATTGTTTTATTTGACTTCACAAAAGTGCCCTGATGATTTTTTTTTTGAAGTATAGATGGGCTTTCCAGACAATTATTTTACTGGAGTGAGCGATTAGCTCTCTAAACAAATTCATCTACGTATTCCCACCAAGGAGGACTGAAGGTCATCCATCTGTCTGGCTCTATTTTTCCTGTGCTTTGTTGTTGAGTTGCTTTTCCAATATGTGAGGAGAGTCATTCCGTTCAATACACCGCCTGCCCCGGCACTACTGCTCGGCACAGTGATAAATCACAACACAGAGAAACAGAACTTTATTTGCATTCAGCTTCCATCCACTTTTGAAGCAGCAGATTTGGAATTGAATTTTTTCCCCTCCCAGCTCTCTCTTTCGCCTCAGTAAGAGGCTATGATCTCAGAGCTCTGAGCTATCTACCTTGTTTTTCTGGGGAAACCTGATTCAGCTTGAATCTGTTAAAGCACGGCAAACATTTGCATACCCACATAAATGCCACTTGCACATTGCGTGTTCTCGGCTCAATGGCAGGAAATCCATATGGGAAAAATCAGTTGTCGTGCAGTAGTCTTTCAATCCAGAAAAACATTTAGAAAGCGCCTGGTCATTTATGTCACCATAAGTTATGGTGATTACGGTGAGAGGAGAGTGCGGCTGGGGCAGGCCCAGAGGATGCAACCCGCCACCAGATTTTGGAAGATAAACAGCGGGGCATGTGGCAGGATGTTGACTGGCTCCCTCCTGGCTTTGCAGGCTGCAAAGGGAATCTATCACGTCAAAGAGGCCATAGCCTCCAGCACACTCCAGATTGCTCCCTCTGCATACATACGCACACACACATATACACTCACACAAGCATGCCTGCTCAAGGGCTGGCCCCTTCCACTTGACCGCTCTCGGTGGCAGAGAGGGTATATACTCCCCGTGACAGTGGCACTCTGTTGTCCTCCTGGAGATGGAGCTCAGCCCCTCCAACCTGCCTCACTGCCGTGAGCTGGCCCACACCGAGCCTCGTGTGCTATGACCTTCATGTCCTACAAGCCGAGGTGAAAACCTGAGCGATCCTGGAATGACTTCTTGCATCCAGCAACACGCCGGACGATGTTTCCTCTATTTACTCGTTCTGAACGAATTAGAGATCATTTTGTATTCATCTGTGAGTCAAATGAGTCAACAGTGTCGCCCGTGTAGAGCCAGGCTAATCTGCTTTGCTTGATCCTGTTTAAAAATGACTGACAGAGTGCTGTTAAAACTCTAACAAATTCAAACTCCGGCCACTGGTTCATCTAAAGATGCCAACAATTTGTTCCCTTTGGACTGCATTTCAGTGTTTGCCATACTTTGGAAACACACTCAGAACTCCCAATATTATTTCAACCTCTTTTATCTTGTTTTATTTATTCAAACTGTACCAGGGATTCATACTAATACTAATACGCTGTACATTTCTAGAATATCATATTCACCTCATGTTATGTAAAAACAAAATTATTAATGATTAGCAAATAAGCACAATGAAGTAACTCAACAGAATAGTTAAACATATTAACATGTCATATTACCATTGTAAAAAAAATACATGAAATCTTAACAATAACAATTGTGTATATTTTAAAAGCTTGCTTATAAACTCATGCAGAGACAGAACAGAATTCCAGTTTTCACCATACATTTTGCCATTTGTAAGCTGCATAAAAAGGGATTTCCCCTATTCTCAAGAGACATCAAGCTTCTAAAACTACACACTTCTGCGGTAGGACTGCACTGTTGCTGCTGCTGCATGGATTTACATTACATCACCATAATCAAGGACGGAAAGTTTCACTGGAACAATGTTTTCCATAAAGCACGGAGTGTGAAAGTGTAGAGCAAATACCGAACTTCAGTGTACCTGAATGCTTGTATATCCATTCCAATGCGGGTTTTTCGCTTCAAACGTTGAATAGATTTTCCCACATTTATGAAAGTTCTTATCAACAAATACTGTAGCATGATGTTTTATGAATAGCAGCGGCACTACAGTTGAACAGTGTGCAGTCCCCTGAGAGGCACTGTACTACCAATAGTTTCTGAATAAACTGACAAGTTGTATTGTTTTTTGTGATGTTGGATTTACAGCCAATAGCAACTTACTAGTACACATACAGCAACTTTCCCTGAGGCCCACTTTATTCACATGTACCTTTCTTAATGCAAATATGAGAATTTTGGTTAAGATATGGGTCACAGAAAAGTGATGTGTGTAAATGTATGTATTTAGATCAGATTGAAGTTGCCCTGTAGAGTTATTGAGCTCAAGTGTTGCTGTGGATCAAGTAACGTTATGTTTAAACCATTCCAACAGCATCCAATTAAGATGCAGGAGAAAAACATGAACTAACATTACATTACTGAGCTCCAATTGGAACAAATTAAATCAAAGATAATTTTGTTCATGCTCAAAAACTGCAACAGTAAACAAAAAACAAATTGCAGTTGAAAGATGTGCGAGTTGAAAATTACAGGCGCAGCAATTTCCATCTTCGTCAGACATATAAAGTTGCACAATGAACAGCACGTCGAGGCTGTGATGTTAAAAGAACACAACATTTGGTTTAATGACCTGTTTAGGACATGAGACTTGACTCTGGGCCTGTCTGTCTTGACTTGGGACTTGAGTGCAAAGACTTGCATTGCTTGTGACAATGACTTGATCCTGCCTTACAAATACTTAGACCTTTGATTGCTCATTTCAGTCACTCTGTCACAACTAATGGAAAGTTACTTGGGGAACACAGATGTTTTTAGGGATAGTAACACAGATATCAAAAGGGATATCCCCAAGAACTGTCAAATTAACAATTTACTCTTCCCTTCCCCTATTAGCAGTGTTACTTTGTTTTAGGCTGAAGGATGACAAAAAGCTTGACGAGATCATTATAAAGGCAGGGGGCACATATAATTTTATAGTCTAATATTGATTTAACGTACACTTGACAAGTTGCTGGTAGCAGACCTGTAGTTTGACTGACAGAACTAACTGTTCAGTATAATTAACACTCTGAAAAGTTTCCTGATTGGATTCTGTTGTCTCAGCACAGAAGCTCTTGTTATAGGATTTTCTTCAGAGTCACAAGTTACTTAAGTCATTAACATCACCACCTCCACATACATGGTTTTATGCACTGCTGCACCTTAGCACCATTAAATACATTAAGCATGCCGTGATTAGATCTTGAGTGAAGGCATTATGTGAAGAATTGATTTGATCCTTTGAATAATCATTCTAGCCCCCTTTAATATAGTCAATACAGTGGGCAGTAATGAGTAGCATGCAGGATTGCATTAGAGGTCCTTCGACACTTCGCTGGGTCCCAGATTGCTTCAGGCACAGACATCCCTCCTTGCTAGGCCTAATGAAGCATTGTGCACTCCTGTGGCAGCCTACTTAATCTCCCCACCATGGCTGCATTGTTTGAGGAGAAACCCTGTGTTGGGAGGTTGGAGGTGTAAGCCCAACTTCCCATCAGGAGTTCACAGAGTTGACACAAGGAGCCATCTGTTCAGGTGTTAAAACCGGAGTTGAGTGCTGTTGTTGTAGTTGTTTTAGTGGTTTTAGTCTTTGATTGTTGATGAGTACTGATCTTTGTCTGGTGGTTCTCAAATGAGTGCAACTGTAACATCTATAAAGTGTGTCTTTGTTCTCTACTGTCAACATCTTTAACTTATTACTGGAGCATTGATAGCACAAAATGATTGGAAACAAATTGGAAAATAGTTTCATAGACAGTGTAAAAACTATTTCTAGTAATTCTGTAACTAATCAAAAGTGTGTCTGAAGTTTCGCAATAAATAGGACAAAGTTTCTCAATCAAAAGAACAAATTCAAAGGCAAATGGGTTCTCCTTTTTTTACTATAAATATCTCTCTACTGCTGCATTAATGCACTCCTTCTGAAGGGTATAATTTGGAAAATTAAAATTTGGTTCCCTGTCCGGGCACTAGCATATAATGAGGTGGCAAATGCAGCAGTTCTTTGAAAGAGTATGGTTTTGACAGACAAAATAATTTACTTTTCTCTAATCTACAATATTTAAGAGGGTTAGAGAGTAGGCTGCAGTGCCAGTCACAGCACTGTTTGGATTATTCAGAAGATGAAATACAGCAAAGAGAAGGAATTTTTTGTTGATGGCTACCACTGCAGGTTGGATTGGCTCACTTGTCACCGTTTGCCACATTGAAAGCCAGCAGCACGCATCCAGAAAAAGTTTGACAGCTTCTTTGTGTCTGAAAATGTCGGAGCCATGACACTACTGAACGCCGACTTTGCTTTTCTTCTTTTGATTATAGAGTCAGCGAGTGCTTCAGCAGATGTCATCACACTGTTCTGTTTATGTTGGCATGTTGAGGGGTGAAACACTGTTATAGAAATGCATTACCACCCTTCATTAAACTGAGACCAATCGCAGGCAGGATTATGTAAATGAACCCTGATATGAGAATCAGTATGCCCAGGACAGAGAGCCAGCAGTGCCAAGAGGAGCTGGCTGGGAAGCTCTCACTCGGAGCCAAGAGTCTCTGGCTCCAGCAGTGGAGAGCATGTGTTGGTCTCGATGTTGGAGTTACTTTGCATTTTCGCTCCTGACAGTCTTCATCATCCGTTTGGAAATCGTGGAGGTAATTGGGGAATATGTCAGCACAGAGATAAAAAGGCGGTCATTAACTCTTCCTGGAGGAAGCTTTCTTTCCTCATTGTTCTACAAATTTTGTGTAATGGTCCATCTTTAAGAACAATCACAATGCAAATCAATCAAGTAATGACCTTAGCCATCTGTGCATCTCCCTGTTCTTTTATCACATCAGACTGCCTGGTTGCAATCTGGCACGCGCACATAGGTGCTTACATACAGACACAGAGGAGGAGGGTGACACCCAGTCATTAGCAGCATATTTTGGGAGAAATCGCTTCTGCTCTGTTTCTGGAACTGTTGTAATTAATCTACACTGCTTGTTATTTCACAAAGAAATCTGAGCCTCCATGATAAGCCGGTCGGCATACTCTGTTGAAACAGAGGAAGGGATAAATTAAACACATACTTTTTAGATGTGACTGTAGACAATTGAAACGGCCTAATTCAGCATTTTTACAAACACATTAAGTGATCTCTGTAGAGTGAGACTAATCCCTTCAGCTCAGGGAGAGAGCACTACCTGCGCATTAGCTCGAGTGTCTGCTCACATCCCCACACAATAAAGATGGACATCTTCCCAAGTCGGCACCACCAGGCGAATATTTAATATTCTTGCCATACGGAAGAGCCTTCATATGGAGCATCACCAGCGCTGAGTGTGTGGTTGTCCAGGGAAGTAAAGGTCCACAGGGCTGAAGGTAATGGCCATATCGCCTGCAGCTCTACCAGGGGAGGGATGAGTGTTGCCGGAGGCCACTGTCAGGAGAGGAGGGCTGAGCGCAGTATTTGTCACGGCTCTGGTATAAGAACCACTTTGAGATCCCTACTGCAACGGAGAGTTTTCCCAAGTATTGGTGGAGGAAACCCCCCCCCCCGATATTAACCGTTGCTGCAACAAAGCTGTGATGTCTGCCCCGTGAAATGATGATTAGATGACAGCAGCTGGAGACACGCTCCGGTTTGAAAATTAGACCATATCAATTATTCAAAGATTCACCTGGCTTCTTTGCTCAGTTCCTGGCCCTAAGATTCTGTGACACTCCTCTCAAATCTCTTTGGGATGTTCACAATGTGGCACAGGCAGCTTGTATGGATGGCTGTGTAAAACAAGAACAACATTAACTTTGACTGATGTCCCGCGTATCCATAATTAAACTGAACATCATCCCCAGGGCTAGATATATATCAGAAAAGATGAGTCAGGGTATGGGTCTGTGGAACAGCATGAAATAATGCCCTTGGCTTTTAGCACTTTTTCATGGAGCCACAGATCACAATGTGCAGACCCCATGGCACCACCGACCACCACTGGGTAGTGGACATTATTACAGAATGGCCTGTGGTTCTGATGTGATATAGAGTTTACCCTGAGGATGTGCCACACAGACAGAAGAGCTATTTTTCTTTTATGGTCAGTCTGTCAGTGATGTATTGTACATAATTCAAAATGAGTGGAAATATGTGACTTTCTTTAATAGCCTTTAGCATCTCACAGTGCAGACTGTTAGTTTACTGATGTCTTTTTAAGTGCACAGGCTCTTTCAGATTCTTTGATATCAAATTGTGTGTTTGGAGGATTGTGATGACAGTTGAAATGAATCACAGCACATTTCAAGTCTTTTTTTCTCAATGCACGATGTTCAATATATTTAGGTCGTTTGCAGGTACTATTTACAGTCTGTCTTCCCTGGCTGGGGACTAACTCCTCGCCTATAGCATAAGAGAGTAGAAGGAGAGAAAATGGTTTGATGGACGCATCAGTGAGAGCTCCAGAGAACTGTCTGAGCTCTCTGTGGGGGATTAGACAGAGGTTAGTGTAAGAGGTTCTTCTCACTTCAGCTAAGCACTTATAAGACCAGGCAAATGTTGTAAGATAGTGTATATGTACAGTACAATACCAGTGACATTAGAAAAGTTGCCAGAGCTATTCTTTTTTTGGTTTTTGCAATGCTGTTTGTCTAGTTTAGTCCAACCACTACTTTTTATGAATAAAAATGTGACACTTCGGAAAAGCTCAAGGGTTCTACCATTTATAGAGATGGCATCCCTCGCATAATTAGTTAACAGAGGCATTTGGCTTCGAGAATGACAGCTAATTCTAAGGTCAAAGAGAAGAAGGAAAGGAAGCTGTGAATTTGGTGCAGCTGAACACTGATACTCGATGCCAACATATTGGGCAGTTCTGGTTGCTCTTTCTGGAAGCCTCCTGGGCCCCTCCGGGAGCAGAAACATGATCAGATTTATAGGGCAACAGCTGCCACCCTGCTTTCTTCAAGCTACTTGGCTGCAGGGAGATTTGTTAGTATTCACTCTCATCACTGATAATCTGATACCCATTTCTGACCGAGCAGTATAATGATGATAATTCTTAAGACTGTCAGCTTATCCTTGACTGCTTCAGTAGACCAGTTAATTTAAGAGTGTGGCTTCCTACACTTATACAATAGAAAGGCGCATGGTGTCTGCGACCGTATGGATATTCTTGACGCAGCTGGAGGATTTGAGTATAGGGAGGTGTTGAGGTGGGGTCACACGCCGTAGCCGTCCTGATGCACATTGATCTGTCTGCGCAAGGTTCATTGACTGTACAATCTGTGGTTTTTCAAATGCTCACGAGGCACAAGTCTGTTGTAGATTTACAAAGCCTAGGTGGTATTATGTTTCAATCAATCCATACGCTGATTTGTCTGTGAAAGGTGATGAGACATTTTCCATCAAGCTTTGGGACAACTTGCTGAAGCGTTCAGGCTTGTCAAATCCTATAACTCCACTCCAAAAGCCTTACTGCTTTGGTCTTACTTTTAAAATGTGTGTTCCTCCTTCCTGTAGCGGGTCGTGTTTATCTCTGTATTGTATTTTATTTAATCCTGTTTTTCTACACTTTTGTCTGGTATGACTTGTTTGTATTGTGACATTATTACTTGATTACTTTTCACCACTGTCTGCCACTACTAAGACTATACTTATTTTAGTGCCGTACATGTTTGGGATACCTGTTCTCCACCATGCCACTATATTTCAGAAAAAAATGTTGCACCTTTTTTTTACTACAAAAAGTTTGTAATTCAAGTTGATTTAATCTTGAATATTCTTAAAATGAAGATTCAATTATTTTGTAATAATCAGCTTATTACATAATTGTCTGATAATTAAACATTTAAAAAAAGGGAAGTCCAGAGAATACATTTTTTTAATGGAGAAATATTACATCCATTTCAACTTTTACTTATTTCACATGTGTCGAAAGTTTTTGGTTTGGACCCTTAAAAGCAAAGCAATATCTACTTGCAATGAGTCGTCAAACAGTGAGTTGCGAGCATTTCAACCAACAATTCAACCAATTGGAAACACCACCAATCCCTATAGAATACCACCAGCTATAGGGAGTGAGAAGGTCTGGGTGTTGTGCCATACTGGCCCCACCACCATGCAAGTCATCTGAGTGGTGTGTTTGGCTGGAGAGTCGCAGGAGATGTTGTAGTGAGTCACTGCTGTGAATCCTGGGAAGCCAAGGCTCGATAGTTCCAGTGAAAGTGAACGTTCATGCTGAGCCGATGATACAGTCTACTGCAACTCTTCTGCCTGTGCTTCCTTGCCAAAATTGGATACCGTCCTTCTGTCATGAGTCATTGGTTCTCTTCACAGATGTTAAACCTGTTCAATCTGGCTCTTTCTTGTGTGCCGATGAAATTGAATGAACAGAGCGCTTGTAGAAACAGATTTGTTACTATTCATGAAGCAACATCAGTTTGTCTAAGTGAAACTGTAGCTTAACTTCCGTCTTTTAACATTACAACAGGAAAATACAACAATTCATTACCCAAATGTGGCTGGTTGAATCTTGCAAAACAGATCTGGCAACCACACTTTTTCCCTGACTTGACCCATCCTTAGACACACACACACACACACCCTGACACACACAGAAGAGCTCATCTGGTGCTTCCCCAGTCCAGTAGCGTACCTACAGCATTACTGAAACACTCATTAGCTCTCTTTTTCGGCGTGGGTCCTGGCCCAGATGCCTATGTGATAGTAGTTCTGTCAGGCCAAGCTGCTGGTGTCAGAAATAATGGTATCGTAGGTGTATGGGTAAGAAAAGTGCGACGAGTGCACTTTCTTTCTCTCTCCGAAAGAGGAATAATGAAGTACATGGTCCGTGTTTCCCATGGGAGGTGTAATTTCGTTTGTGCACCTGACAGTCTGTGATGTGCATTCCTTTCTCAGTAGCAGAGAACATGATTTATTTGCTCTGCTATTTTTGTCTGACCTAATTGGACATTATTCTCACATTCACATCAATGACAGGTGTAATTTTACCAAAGGAATATCAAAGTGAAATATTATCCCCCAAAGGCTAAAATATAGACATTCACACTTTGCTGTGGAATAGGAAATACTTTGCACTTGCTGTCCTTGGTTAGCGTCATAATTCCAAACTCTGTCAGCTAAACCCTGAATACAGACTCATGAATTAAATGTGAGACAACACAAACAGTGACTGAGAAATAATATGACAAATTCAGTCTCATCTTTTTGTTGAGCTTGATTACTCGATCGTAGCACCTTGGTTGTGACCACATGTGGACAGATAAACTGATGTTCTGTCACCACTTGTGGTCCACTTTTGATGGTTCTGAAGCTGTTCCAGCCTTCACCTTTACTGTAGTTCATGTGTAAAATGTTGTTTGGGCAGCAATCTGCAGTCCAATATCTGCTGGCCTGTAAAACCAGAGCAATCTCTCCATGTGGCTCTGTTATGGGATGTTCATCTCACAACAGATGTGCCAGTAATGTGGCCCAGATAGTGGAGCTGTTGGTATTATAGGCTGGTATAAACTGAGGCCTTGTAAGTCATGCTTCAACTTCATCAGGGATATCATCTGTGACCAGCCCATCTTGAAAGGATGATTCAGTTCCAGTTTAGAAATTGAACCCTGATTTACCACTGAACCAGACTCAAAGTCACAAGTTTGTCTGGACATAAATTTTAAAGACCCATTTTACCCTCAAGAGATACCTAAAACGTGGCGAGAGATACCTAAAACGTTTTGCAGTTGTCAAGATTATCTGAGTATTTGAAGCATGAGTTGGGCTTTTGCTGAAATACCTGCTCACATACGTTAGATTAGCGGTGTATCAGAGGTGTCTTTAAGGCTCATTAGCAGCTGAGAGCAGAATCAAATTTTACGTTTTTCCCCAGAAGATATGCAGTGTATGCTCACCATATGGCAAAGTTTTCTGCTCAAGCTCTTAAGCTCTGAATCATGAGTGTTCGCAAAGTTTTACTCATTCCAACAAGGAGAAAGTTGCTATTTGATTTTTCCAAACAGATTTATTACCAGATGGATGAGTAACACTAGCTTGCAGTGTATGTTGCACCTTAAGTTTTGTGGGTGGCTAGGTTAGTTAAAGCCCAATTAATCATATCATATTAACACCGAAATCAAATGACATTGTGTTATGTGAAGAGGATTGCTGTTGGTGATTAGCCTGCAGCGAGTTACTGAATCCCCATTCCACCTCATTTAGTTTAGTTTCTTGTCATCATCATTTATGAATTAAAAAGTTAATAGGTTTCAGCAAACTCCCAGTCCAGATGATCTGAAACTGCCCTTAAATCAAGTAAATTTTGAAATGACTTAAAATTTGACCTCTCACAAAGTTGTTATAAGCATCATCAATAATGTTTAGAAATTAGGGAAATACGTGAATTCCTTTGACGTTGGGCATTTAGAAACTAAGGCTCACCTGCTGCATTTATGTGATGGGCACATGCTGAGTATGTGACAGTGATTGCTCTGCTGAAGATGTGAGTCCATGCAGACTGGATCCATTAGTAACATAACTGGCTCTTGTGAATGAGCCCATAATCAAAAATTGGTATTAATTATAAGATACAGATTACACGAATCACGGCAGAGTTTAGCTTGTTTGATTGACGTGAGATCATTAGTTAAACTGTAATAATAAAAAAATGAAAGACTGTCTCGTGTGTGTGTGTGTGTGTGTGTGTACATTTTTTTTGTGATGCCTTGTTGAATTTCAATGAAAATTAGCAGTTGTGATGTGAAAAATAGGTCAAATGATAAAGGCTACTCTTAGTCTGCAAATAATCAGAAAATCTGTGGTATGTACCACCTAGATATTAGCATATATCTCTTTTTGCAGTCAGTTTTTTTTCATCATACCATGGAATCCAAAAGTAAACAAATCTTTTAATCTCTCGAAGGCTCTAGAATAAAAAGAGCAAAGACAAAAAAAATTCTTCAACTCAAAAAAATAAACTGGCACAAACTGGTTGAAATTGGTCACAGTGTTACAGCTGATATTTCTGTGGACTCATCAGGGGGGTTCACATGCATGGACAATTCTTTATAGGATGAGCATCAATTTAATTTGCCTTAAAATCATTTAAGAATATGTTCTATTAATCACATAGTCAATATGTCATAGATGATTCACTGTGATGTAGTTGCTTGTTAGTCATACCGTAAAGAAGAAAAACTCCTAAAATCAAACGTGAAAATGCTCATCACAAGTTCTCAGAGCTCAAAGTAACATCTTCAAATTGCTTAATTTGGCCAACTAACAGTCCAAAACCCAGAAACTCATCATTTATGATCCTAAACCAAAGAAAAGCACGAAATGCACGAAATGCTTATGTTTGAGAGCTGGAAACAGTAAATGTATATACTGTGTATATTTGAAAAATGACTGAAACTATTAATCGTTTATTCAAATAGTGATTAATTTTCTCTTCCTCGCAGGTCTCATTTATATTACATGAAATTAAAATTGACATTATTTTTGGTTCAGTTTATACCATCAAGTTTATGCGATCATTTTATTATTAGATTTTTAGAACTGAATTGTCCATATCCAATTTCATTTAAAGTCATGAATTTACATATTGAATCCTCTTTAAGAGGAGTTTAATTTCATGCGTTTATTATGTTCATTGTGTTAGCCTCGATAACCTCAGTATTCTAATTACAGTACATATGAGATTGACTATTTGTGATATAAATATATAGACACAGATCGAACCTTACATTTAAAACCTCACAAGGTTAATCCCCCCCCCCCTCGACAGCCAACTGTGGGCAATCAATCTCTGCGGAGGAAGAGTATTCTCTCTGTCCATCTTGTGAGGAGTGTGATGGAGGGCTCAGCTGGGGACATCACTTAGCCGATACCCCACCTCGACTCTGCCCTCTCTCTAGGGGCTGAAATGATACTATAGCAACGGTGTGTGAACAGCCGCTTCCCACACCAAGCATCCATCACTACAGACACATTGCAATCGAGACACATAACTTGTAGGTAATTTTATTTTAATTGCAGAGATATAGGAGGGTGGGTTCATAAAAGTAGGGTGAATGCCTTTTCTTTGTGACATGTAGTAAACAAATGTATGAAAAATAGCCTGCACAGAAAAGTGTTTTGTAGTCAAGGGCATTCAGTATGGCTTGACTGGGATGACTGCTGAACTGACAATGCTGATAAAATTGAAGCTCTTGTTTTCCTGTCAACATGGGGCCATGAGCAAATCTGATGATTGTTAGTCTATGAAGGAACTATCAGTGAGACTGTCATAGATATCAGTTATGACAGTGCGAAATTACACATTGCACAGGCGGCAGAATAGCGAGTGAAAGAGACGTTTTTTTGGACAGGGGCCTGAGATCAGAACATGTTGAAGTTGTTGTATTGAGAATGTGAGAAGCTTGGCAGCAGCAGTCAATAGTTATGTATTTCCTATTTCCTCTGGAGTGAAGAGTTAAGCCATGAATACATAATTGAACAAAGGCAAAATAGTCCAGTACAAACAACAACTCCTACAAGACCCATTAGTGTGAGCTGCTTGGGCTAAACAAAAACCTAATTCCACTTTCTCTTCAATGTTGCTGTGCGAGGAATTAGAACTGGTGGCAACATGAAATGCTCGTAGAGCAGAAAGTTGCTATTAATACACAATGGATCAACAGTTTTCATGTGATTGCAATAATGAACATGCCGAGCCTTATCTTAAAGCAGTGTCTTCACCCTTAGACCCTGGCAATTGGTGGATTAGAGAGCTATAATTATCGAACATGGTGTGAGAAAATGGTATTTATTGGCATTATCTCAGTTCATGATGTCAGCCTGACTCGATTAACTCCTCCAGTGAAGAGTGAATGAGGTTATGAGCCTTATCAGGTGGGATTGTGCCTGTGAGCTGTTTGCTGTTTGCCTGTTTGCCTTTGTCAGTCATGAAGACCTTCTTATTGATGGCTGGGGTCCGGGAGGCTAAACCGATATTACAGTTTTTAATGGCAGCAGTGCAGATACTGTGCAGTGCCGTGAAACCTTTTGTTCTTCCTGCCTCCAAGCAAACATGCCTTTAATCAACTTGCAGACCTTGTGCTGAAGAGTAGCTTTAGAGATCTGTTAATGAAAGCAAAGAAGAAGCACATACCCTGCATCCATAGGCCAGGATTTAAGGTTTAACACATTGCGAAAGGTGTTTGCAAAGCTATCATCCTAACAACTTATGTCTCCTCTCATACTCTTGCCATCATCTGAGGTGGACAGACTGAAATGGTGCAACACAGCCCTGATGACAGATGAGCTGTTTGTTCTTAGCTGAAGATATCTGTGGTGATCTTGGCAAAAACAACAGATTACTCATGATCGATGGACAGCGTTGACTGCCACTTTGAGTGCAGGCTCCAAAAAGTCTAATAATTCGAATGCTGACATCAATTTCGTAAGGATTCAGTAAATCTCCCCTTATCATGGGGTGTAATATGAAAAACCTCAACATGTTGAATGCAGCTTTATTACAGTAATGCCACAACACTACAGGAGTGATGCATCAAGGAAGACGCAACTACAAGGGCAAAACCATATTTCAAAGAGAAAAGAAAGCCTAGCTGGTGACTCATTTTCAAGACTGTTCCTTACACAAAATATGGGAATAATCATGAAGGCATGGCAGACATGGCTAGCTCCTTATAAGTCTGCTGTTTGTAGAGGAGTAAACAAGTGGACTCAGCTGTTTGATGCCACGGTTATCTTCATACATATGGATCTCTCAGCTGCTTCTGAGAGCATTGTTCTAGCCCATTTGAATCATTGTCAGCTGCTCCTTCCCATGATTGGAACGGTTTTGCTCCCGCTCGGAGATAAGAGGAAGTTTAGGCTCGTGTGTGAG
This sequence comes from Pagrus major, assembly GCF_040436345.1. Classification (NCBI taxonomy): domain Eukaryota; kingdom Metazoa; phylum Chordata; class Actinopteri; order Spariformes; family Sparidae; genus Pagrus; species Pagrus major. The sequence goes on from NC_133216.1 coordinate 7,208,272, forward strand.
GACGTGGTTTGAATAAATACATGTTCTTTTAATCAACAAAATAAGTGTGGATGTGCCCTTGATGGGAAATTTCAGTTCATTATATTCTGTAGTCATGGGTTATTCAAAACTATATCCTTTTGCTGAGATGCTTTACTTCTGTTACTGTGGATGGTGCAGTGTCAAGGTGAATGTGTGTCATTTCTCTTTTTATTCGCTGTGACATGTTGCAGAAACACTGCATGCCCTCAGAGCACAACTTTGATGATAGCTTGTGATGGCCTGCCCAGGTGCGAGAATAACATTAGACCTGCTGGACAGGTGGCAATGGAAGAGAGGAGGGCTTGGAGGCTCAATAATGAGGGGTATGCCAGCTAGACCCCCATCTGTTGCCATGCACAGAACTCTGATCCATTAAATTGCAGCACACTCAAGTTTTGTCACAGCTGAGAAAGTGTCTACTCCTCCGAAGTGTGATCGCAGGGTTTCTTGCACCTTGAAGCCATTTTAAGTCACCTTTTTTAAAGTACATACTTTAATGCTCCATCTTTAATCTTCTAGTTGAATAATATTTGCATTGACGGCTTTTGTTCTCGTGAAGAATACCTTCATTTGAAAGACGGAGCCGCTAGATGTATTTTCTTTTCACAGAGCGTATCGTTTTCTTCTACCTATACTGTACTTGCTCTGTCCCTCTCCATTGTAATCTACAGGGAAGCTATTTTTAAAGAGCCCATTCAGCCTGTGTGCTCACTAATTAGAATATGTGGCAGTGCTCAGAGGAAGATGCCTCATAGGCAATGAAATGCAGTGACACCAGAGATAAGAACTCCTTAAAAACAGTTAATAAAACAGGCAGTCCTTCTCAAACACATTTTCTTCTTAGAGGATCAGGTCAGCCAAAATACAAAGGGAAATAGAAAGGATATATCGATTTGATTTATATTAATGTTTTCTTTTAAATTGCATTTAAATGCCACAGAAAACACTCTTTCCAGAGTCAGTTTCTTAGTGTTTTCTTTGGATGATCCACATAAGAGTCATTATAAAAGTGTTTACAGTTATAGGTGGTTCATTGGATTGTTTAATGTAGGAGGACATTGCATCATGATTGTAGCATTGCTATTTAATTTCTTGGAATATAAATTACTAGTGCTATAGGCATGAGAAAACAAATCCCGCTAATTTCCATTGAGTTAGGACAGAGGCAGAAATCTGCAACGATCAAAACCTTAGCAGATAACTCCACTCTCTACACGTTTATATACTATTCGGCACTGTATAGGAAAATATTTTATATTGGAATTTGGGTGAACCTTTTAAAAATACAAATATACCATATATATGGAATACTGTACTGACTGTTTCCAATTAAACTTGAAATCCTGTCCTCAACTGACGTGTAAACCTGGGAGGGTGCAGAGTGACGTGTGAAGGTCATGGTGGGATATTTTGCACATCTTAGTGCATGTACATGCTCTGCGCTCTGTTTTTGTCTCTCTGAAAATCTACTTTGACAATTACACAGTGGATGTGTCATGAATAATCCACTGTATCCATAGGGATGAATGCGGATAAGTATTGCCTTGTTTGAACGCAAACAGTCTCTTATTTGCACTGTCTTGTTTTTTTGTCTCTCTCTCTCTCTCTCTCTCTTTCTTTCTCTCTCTCTCTCTCTCTCTCTCTCTCTCTCTCTCTCTCTCTCTCTCTCTCTCTCTCTCTCTCTCTCTCTCTCACTCAAAAACAGCGTCCTTTATTGCAGTAAATCCAGCAATAAATATAGTAGGGCTGCTAAACATGAGGCTTGTGTTTTGTCTCTTCTGTGACTCTGCTTAGATATTATGCATTGTTTTAGAAGTGAAAGCGAGAGTCTTTTAGGGATTAAGAGTAAATTAAGGCACTGGGAACTGAGCTACTGGGAATGACCCTGTCGACGGGGATGTTTGCGAGGCGAGCAGTTTCCTTGGATTTTCCACTGTCAGCCAAGTGGTTGCTGTGTTGCCAGAACCTGCGGTGTGCCTGGTGTCAAAGGAAAGTGAATTCCCACATACCCTGCCTCAAAACCAGTCTGGGCACTGCACTCAGTGTGTCTTTTGGATCAATTCCAGCAGACACATCGTCTCACCCACAGCAGGGCGTGTCTCTGGTCACGGTGGTCATTGCTTCCCTTCTCTTCTCATCCCTGAGCTGACTTCACCAAGGTCTGGCTCGCTCTTGACTGTACCAGTGTGGATGTAACTCTAAAAAGAGCTGGGGGGAAACATTTGCCCAGTATGTTATCCAAACAGTGGCATTATGTCATCATCCCACACCAGTATTGATCACACTGCTGGATAATGTGCCAGTGAGTGTCACAACAATAAGTGCTAGTTCTGAAGATAGCTGATTTCTTGGTCCCAGTGACAGTGATACTGTCAATAAAAATAAAAACTGTAAAAGGCTCATATTTCTTACACAAATTGCTTTTTGTCAGCCTAACTCTGTAACTGCTTCAAATATTATGAATTGTATTCCCTCAACCGGATCATTGTGTTTGTGGTAAATACTGGATATTAGTTTGTATTTCATGATTAAATTGCTTTTTCTCGTTCACAAATTATAAATAATAGTTATTCCTTCACAACCTGCTTATTTTCTGTTACATAAAGGGAGGAGTGCAAGGAAGCTAACACAGATAAAGAAAAAAGAAAGAAAGGAAACCAAAAGAAAAGGAAAAAATCAACCCCTGACCACAATAATAATGAAAGGGTTTTTCTCTAACTGACTAAAATTGATTTTTACATTCCCATTAAAGACAAGAGAAGGCTGCCGAATGCCCAAATAATATGAATGTTTTGTTAGTGCACAGAGAGATTCTGACCAGCTGGCACTGGGCAGTCACTGAGTCTTGCCATGAGCCAAAAAAACATAGAAGCTTTGTTTGGTCATGCTGATTCACTTTCATCAGTGAACGATTACATATCCCTAACAGCACTCAGCAGGAAATATTCAGACATGAACCCAAAATTACACTTCAGGCTGTCAACAAAGTATGAGGTAAATTGAGTCCAAGACTGCCACAAAAACAACACAACAACATATTGATGCACCTTATCAGTCGGTTCTTTGACATTTTTCGTGTAAGAGTGTCCATAAACACAAAAAAATGTTACTGTTACTGTTGAGAGAAATGTTAATGTTGGAGCTTATCATACTATGGTATTTAATCATTTAGCCCCTGTGGCAGTTTCACACCAGGTTTCAGTAGCCATCCCTACTGCCTTGGAGTCTCCCCCTTATAATATCATGTTGCCACACCACTTTTCAGTACAATGTTTACAGTACAGTTATAAACGTTCTTTTGTGAACTCATCTAAGTTAAGAAAATTAGCATTTTTCCTGACTCAAACCCTCTGACCAATGAGATACTTTAATTCATCCAAGGAAAGGCCTTTGTACTCACTGCGTCTCTACTGAATCGACATACTTGTTATTTACAATATGTTGGAAAAATTGTGCAGTAATATTCAATTATGATAATGTTAAAATAGATGGTTGCGCCATAATAATGACTAATGGATTTTAGACCAGGGCCACAGTAGCTGTTGGCTGCATAGATTGGCCTATAATGCTATAAAGCACTGGCATGAATGAAGTTATTAATTTCATAGGTTCATTTGTGATGGACTTCAGCAGCACCATCTCAAACTTGGTTTATTAGAAATGTCTTAATTTAGAGAGCAGTGACAGCATCACTGAGAAAAGGGCTACTGACCATCTAAAGCATGACATCATTTGAAAGTGATACATAAAGATAAGATCAATGATATGTCAGCTACAAGTGGCAACTTTAAATCTGAAGTCCTTCAGTGGATACTGTATGTATAGGTACACCTTCAGTTTCACACATTGTTTCCTCACGTGTTCCTTCTATAGATGATTTCATGTCTTCCAAAATTGCTTTCAACAACATCCAGAAGACTTTCATTACCTTATTGGTGTCGGTTTAAACTATTAGGTTTATTAGCAAGGTTACCATTTGTAATGAAAAAAAAAAAAGATTTTTATTACAGGAAAAATCCAGCGCCAGGAAGCCTTTGATTAGGGAATTTGAAAAAACATTCCTTTTGCTGTAATCGCATAGTTGTAGGTCACTTCATTGTAGCACTGGATTCTAACAAAAAGTACTGTACCAACACATAAATGCAGTAGACTTCGCTGTAGAAGAAATCTTAAAATAACCTCTATGCTTGAAGAATTCATCAACACCAAACACCATTGGCAATGTGACGTACAGTACAGTGAGTCAGCATTGAAAATTAAATGGCATTAATCAACAGGACACTGGCATTGAAATCAAAACACTGACTGGAGAAAGGAACGATGAAACACGTATACTTCAAAAAGTTGTATTAAAAGTCAAGACACCGTCATAAAAAATATGACCTTGGAATACTTTCTCAGATTTTTCAGCACACACTATTTTTCTTTCTTTCAGTGAGTCCTCTGGCGTTGATAGAAGGAAGGGTCTGGTTTTCTCTCAGACATTTTGACTTACTTTATAGAGGACAAGTTAAAAATCATTTTAGATTTAAAAGTTGTGAATTCCCCGGTGAGTTCGACTTGAGAGATGCATGACATTAGCCTATTATACATTGCTAACAGGAGTGTCGCAAACATTTTTAAACCAGTTAAGGGAATTTCACCTACCAGTATAAAAATCCCTCAGCTGTTTTCCCAGCTGTACTTGTTACCCAGGAATTTTAAGCTCTGTGAATGTAGATAGCTGTATTGAAAAAAAGTCCTCATTCCTTAGTTTGTCCACCAGAGAGTGGTGTGAAATGGATTTTTCAATTGTAAAATGTCCTGTCCAGTACATTTTATAAAAAACAAATTTTACCTAATCAAAAATGTTTTAATTGTAATGGGCTGGGGAAAGAAAATGAGTATCGGCAGATATATTATACTATATAGTCGAGCTATTGTTGTTCATAAAACATATTATGGTTCACCTTTTAATTCTTAAACAGGTAAGTTTATTCTTGGCCTTGAAAAAAGTTTTCATTAAGATTAGTCATCAAACCTTTGGGGTGTGTGTGTGTGTGTGTCTGTATGTGTGTTATTCAGTTAACATGTTAAGTATCTGTCATCTGAGTCCATCCATTAATCAAACACATTTTTAATGTTTTGTAGTTGAATATTTTAGTTATGTGATTTAAGATGATAGGTAGTGATTATATATTACCTTCTGAGGTATCCGTGGAGGGAGATTGCTATGATCTGTTATCTCGCAAGTTTTTCTTGGCTTTATGCACACACATTCTTATGGACCTGGAGAGCAGAGAGCTCAGAGTACAGATTAGGGATATGAAAGAGATTAATGTAGCCTGATAAATATTTTCCGCTGCTTGAGTTTTATAGCCATTACTATAAAATAAAACAAATAGAGAAAATGTGAAAATGTGATAATAATAGAAAAAAAAAATGGAATTGCTTTGTTACAATGGTGCCTGGCCAATAAAGGGACCATTGGGGGGAAATAAGTTTTGACTTGCGCATCTGTGGGGGATTTCATTCCACTTTGCAGAGAGACTACTCCTGGTCACCTGGGCAGCTTCCCTCTTGCCTCAGGCACATGCCTCGTGGTACTGTTGGCACCTGCATTGGACAGGGTACCACCTGCCTAGCTTAACTCTTTCCAGGAGACTCTTGGGTTGTCATCCTGCCTGTAGTAGTTAAGGATGACATGTGGTCATGTCATGCAGAAATGCAATTGTAGGGTTGTGACCAATCACTCTTTGAAAAACACTCCATTCAGATCCCAAAATCCCGAAAGGTTGACCCACTGGTGCCCTGGATAACTATCTCAAAGTGCAAAGTTGGTGAGAGGGACACAGTGGATTAACCCTCAAGAGAAAGGCCACATCACTGATGAATGGGCCCAAGCTCTCATGCTCCAAGAACAAAAGTGGGTGGTTAAAATCCCAGGTAGCCCTGCTGGAGTCAGATTCACAGAGTGTACCCGAATTACTCCCCTTGCCACAGGCGCCCCAACATCAGTGACTTGGAAGCAGTAGTTTGCATGTGCATCAGCCAGGAGCAGTACGTAAAAGCTAGCTTTGCATTTGAACAAGAGCACTGTGACCGTGAATATGGTGGAGCCTGAGTTGACTGTGGGTTACAGTCAATTGAGCCAACACAGCATGAAAACCTTCATTTCTGCATGGGCTCAGCAATGATAGTTCTTGGATGTTTTTTGCCTTGAGTGGGGGCATGAAAGAAATTGGCTACTTCTTCACTAGCAAATCTTAGCAGTGTTTCATGGGACAAAATTATATGGAAACTCACCTGGGAACCTATTTTTTGATACAACCTTCAACCATATAGACCAAATTACTGTGACGTCGCACTGACTATAACGTTCACTTCATGGTAGACAAATGATAGTTAATTTGCATTGTGGAGATATGTGAAATCGGAATCAGCATCGGCATTGGTTGTCATTTAAGGCCCTAACTGTAATGTTTAAAGATATACAGTTAAACATGATGGTCTGACCAGTCTGAAGATTCTGCTGTGTGTGTTTCATGTAGTGTGTTGCTTTGCTAGCATATTCAAACACTACCCAACATCTCAGACTAACTGCTAGTTTGGATGAAACTCAAGATGACATTTTCTTCATTCTGTAGCCCAACAGGTGAATTAGGTGTAACTAATGTTAGTGAATGTGTCGTTATTAATGAGACATGAAAGCATCGAGAATGCATTTTAGAATTATATGTATAAACTTTGGTTGATTGGTTCTGTAGAAGGCGGAATATGGAGGTGGTGATTATGAGCTTTTCCTCTATGAAAAAGTCAACATGTACAAGGTGTAAATGGAGGTCAACCACACTGATGTTCCCTCCTCATTATATAGTGTATATGGAAATCACTTCCCCTACCCCTGCCCTCAAACTCCTCCTCATAATGCCAAGAGTGACAGAAGATTGTTGCTGAAAAACACACAAAAAAAACAAAACATGAAAGCAAAAACACTGAGAGGAGAAAATCATTAATCAGAAGGCTGTCATTTAAGAATATCAAAATACAATACCATTCAAAATGCATGCTGAAAAAACTCAGCATTCATCAAGTATTGGTGTTGTTTGAAGCCAATAAAACTTCTCAAAACAGTCTTTCAATGCCAATGTTTTCAACTTTAGAAAAAGAAGACCAAATTCTGCTCTAGGCAAGGGCACTGGCAGGAGAATTAACTGAATACACATGTTTTTGATGGGGGGGGGGGAAACCGTGTGGGAGCACCTGGAGGCAACCCATGCAAGCTCCATACAGAGAGCTGGGAATCAAATCCAGGACCATCTTGCTCTGAGGCGACAGTGCTAATCACTGCTGGTCTTTAGGTTTCAATGCTACTGTTTAGTTGTTTCATACCAAATTTATTGTCAATGCCAAATAACAAAGTCACTATTTTGGCTGCAGTGTTAGTTAGAATTTTTGTTCTTACTCTTCTTACTCTCCTGAGAGTGTTAAGTGCCCCTCATTGTAACAACACATGTTGTCATTCTCAACAACTTTTCAATTCAAGCTGATGTGTCATAAAGCACCATCAGTGTTCGCGAGCCGAGGTGATTTATGAAGCATCTATTTCATATCAAGGTAGAAGTCGAAGCCTCTAAAAGGCTTTAAGGATGACACTTTGAGAATGTGAACAGATTCATCAAAGTGGATTATCTTTGCGGCCGAAAGTGCTCTCCAGAGGTTGACCTTCTTTGGAATTCCATCACTGGGACATGGAACACAACTGTGAGTGTGTTTTGAAAGATAACGGACTGATATGCCAGGAGGGTGATGAAGTGAGTGTGTGTGCAAGTGCATCACGCGTGGTTACGTACAACACAGCACAGTTTTGCCACAGAACATTTGTATGAATTACATTTAGTTGAACAGTTTGTCAACATTGACAATCTGCTCTCTTTTTCAGGCACATTATGACCTTGAAAAATTTCATCTTCTCTTCATCCTCCATTTATCTGTTTTGTTACCTCTGAGGCTGGGGAGGTGAACGCACGTGACAGACCAGTGTTGTATCAAAGTAAAGAAGCTTGACCTAATAGTTCATTCAATTATTCATTTAACTTCACCCGACATGATTTCCATAAATAGCGTCAAAACTCATTTCGACTTGGCGAGAAACACTTCATTCAATAGATATGACATGTATTTGCTCCAAGTGAACAGCATTATCAGCGTTTCACAGCTTGAAATCCTCTTTGCAGAAAACAAGGGCAGAGAGTCTGTTTTTACCTTTAAACATTTTCCATGACAACACATTACAGGGCAAAATATCTCAAAAACTTGGAACTGGGCCCAAGATAGCTGCCAGGCGTCACGCTGGGTTTTAACTTCATGTAAACACTCACAAATATATCCCAAACTGACTTCAAGTCACAAGACAACTGTAAACACTCCATCATTTTTTGTCATATTTTTTATTTCCCTGTACAGCATGAAGTGATAAGAAGACATAATACAGCAAAGTATACAGTAAACAGCAGTATTCTTTGCATGTGTCACTCCCCCCTGCTGTTTATCACATTTCTCTTAAAATTGCTTTCCTAAATATTAGGTTACATTTTGAACATAAATGGTCTCCTGTGGAACCAATTCCTGACACTGCACACCTTTTTACCTAAATATGCCCATGGAGAGTCATTTCTGCAACATTAAAGTCTTGTACTTGTAGTCATCCAGCAAATACTGTAAAGCACCCCGCATATTACCATCTTAGAGCCCAATTCAGATTGCATTAACTTCCACAGCCCTGTGCATCCCAACTGTGCAGTGCTTTAGTCAAGGTATAAATCGGGTGCCTAGTGTAGAGTGAAAAAAAAATGCAAATTCTCATCTCAGAAATGATTGGAATATTATTGTTTTATCACATCAAATGTGAAAATGTCAGCATAATGTGACGGAATTTCTCATTTAAACTTGTGATAAACCTCACTCCCGATATTATTGTTCTACATTGATTGTAAAATTGGAGTTTGGAATCAGGCATTTCCCTTGTGTGCTATATGAAGTCTGACATTGTCACCATCATGCTAGACTAAAGTCAGAGGAGAGGAGTGGTGTGTGTGCAGGCCTGCCATTATCCCGGGGCTTGGCAGATAAAGACTTAGGAGGTTTGAGTCCTGGATTGCCTGAAGCGTGGACCCTCATCTGCATGCAAGGGGCTTCTGCAAGGCATTGGTGCAGCCACATAATGTCAAACAATTTTCTGTAACACAAAGATATTTGATTTCTAGTAGAGTGTGGAGTAGAGCTGGACACTCCAGAATCACTTTGAAAAATCTCAGTTTATATCAAATACAGCTCAGCTGGACTGAAGCCTATTCTCATGGCATGGTGTCATGCACCCTGTGGCGTGCACACCATAAACTATCTTGCAGGTAATGCTGAGTGATAGAGGAACTGCAGGAACAGTGGTTGTCTTTGTTGTACTGTGTTTGTCTTATCATGACTGCTATAGAAACAGGTTTACCTCTGCAGTTAAACTCAATATTTTGGTCCATTATAAGATGTCTGCTACACACCCGATTTGTTTGGAGGGTGAAGGCAGTACAACTACCAGACAGAAGTAAAAGTGTGTCTTTTCATATTAAATTGCAGGTCTGAATCTTTCATGTTGCTGTATTGAAAACATCGTATTACAATGTCTGTTGGAAAAAGCAATTTTGTGTCTAATGGGCTACTGAAATGGTAAACCTTACAGTGTGCCTGAAGCAAAAACAAAGATTTGATTTAAGTGTCATGGTAAAGTTCAAGGCTGCTCTGGCCAGACTGGTGGAGAAGAAAATAAAAAGAGAAGTGAAGTTATAACCATCACAGTCCACCATGTTGTGACAAAGGCATGAGCTTCATCTTAGCATCAATCTGTCTCCAGTCTGACTCCTGTTGTTGCCAGAATGATTAATGGCTGCTTACAAGCAACTACTTCAAAACTCATGCTCATGAATTAAACAAAGGGCAGGTTTTCTACCATAGGTGTGAGTTTAAACAACTTCTTTAGGAGTGTGAGCAATGTGTGTCAGGGGCACCTTGTTTAAGGTGGCATTTATACTGGCCGTTAGACTTAAAAACCCATGAGCGCTTTTAGTGCCTGCTGGCATTAAAATGGTGGTGCTGCCAGTTAAGAAACCCTATTGTGTCTTAGATGATTAATGATAAAAAGCCAATTTAACAGAACATAAGATATTAAATAATGGTCCTGTACGTATAATCTTTAACATTTTCACATTAACATATCTGAATATGACTGGACCTTTGTTATACAGATTGTTGTGCAGTAACCCAATTGCCAGAATTAATGTTAGCTAAGTATGTTTCTGCAAAACAACACATAAGTTAGAACTGGACTCTTCTTTGTGTTGCAACTTTACGTTTGTTTAGGTTGAATTTTCTAATTTTGTCACCATGCTGTGCTTATGCTCTGCTTAGGTTTAGGCACAGAAACCACTTGGTTAGGGTTTGGAAAAAAAATCATGGTTCGGCTTAAAATACCTGTTTTGGTTGCCACGATCATGGATGGAGATAGTCTGACTTTCCATGGAAAAAAAGTAGGTTTTGGGCAGCCCTGCTTTAACTGATAACCCTTTTTTTGTTAAGAAGAACGAAAAATGGCGAAACAGTAATTTTATGTCAGCTTTTCGTTCAGTTTCTTTACATTGCAGAACACATAATAATACAGTATTTTGACATTAGACTAATAAGTGTGTTGTCTGTGAGTCGTTAAAAAATTGTGCTGTTCTAATACCAGGAATCGTTTAAACATGAGTAAAATAAACCTCTGTGTTACTGTCTGGATTTAAGGGCAGTTCAGGTTTTACTGACAGCCTCTATTACCGTGTACAAGGATTGCATGTTGATTTTTATTTTTTTTTTACAATAACAGGTGACAGCATGACATTGCTGTGTGAAAACACGTTTTCTCATTTACTCTGGTTTGCCTTTCTCATGCTTGTGTTGCTCTAACTGGAGGGACACTCACAGGCTTTCGTAACATGTAGTGCTCTGATGGAAACGCAGTAGAGACAAGATGAGAAAATTGAAGAAGGAATTGGTTTGGGGCTTTTTCGGGAGGTACAATATATGTGCCCGTAATGCTGCCTTCACAGAGCTTTAGAGGTGTGTTTAAACTGTGGTGTTTTCATTGGCACAACAGCAGAGAGACAAGCCTCTGAAGCAGCATGTGCCGCCTAGAGAAAGAAGAGCATGCTTGTGTTGCTCTGAAGGGAGTCACTGCTGTTTATGGAGGGGCTGGCCCTTTTAATCTGGTAATTCATTCGGTGTTATCCCTGTAAAAAAGCTGGAGGCATTGACCATTTCTTACAGCTCAACCTCATCAATAATCCACTAAACACTAAATTATTCACAGGACACAGGTGAAAGGATATTACAGCTGTTGAACTTTACCTGCTGCATCGCCTCATGTCTAAAAGATTGCACTTCCAAAGTTTCCACCTGTCTGTTACCACTCACAGCTTTGTGTTGTGTTGTCTATATTCGTTCTAATAAAAGTCTTGTTTTTGCTACAAAAATTCAAAAATTCGTCATTAGAAATCTTGGTCAATGGTTGTATAAGAAGGGAAGCATTGACCTTATACTGGAACAATTATCTTATACATTTTCTGTTTATGTTCTAATTAATTAACACTTTAGATAAACCATTGATTGAAATTGTTTTAGAAATTGTGATGTTCATTTTTCTAAATTTTTCTAAACTAAAAAATGAACACAAAATAATTGACAGATTAATTGATAATATAAATAATTGTTATGCAGCCCTAAACCATAAGATTAAAATACAACACTTGAGTGAGAGAGAGGAAATTACTGATGTTATCTTACAAGATTTCTGTGTTTTGAAGCCCAAAATTTCACTTACCTGCTGCTGCTGTTTAATGGCCACCAACATGCACAGCGGCCCAGAGCTGCTATTAAACTTGTGATTCCACTTGTGAGTATGTGTGTGTGAGCTGAATATGATGAAGTGCTTGACTGTCAAAGGGTTACTTACAGCCGTGTTGTCCCAGGAGTGTTTGTTGTGTGACACTGGCAGAGGGAGAGCAGTGACCCCACTGATGGCCAGCTGAGGGACAGAGGCCAACTCTCACTGTGTTAGAGGACAAACCTCTCAGTGGTCGGTTAAACTAATCACCACAGGGACCAGCGAATATTGCTTCGTTACAGACCCGCATCTCCACTTCAGAAAAAGTCTGACACATAAATGAATGGACTTCATTCTGTTGCACTTTGAGCCTCACATGATGCAAATGCAGCAAACAAGCAGACTAGCTGTTCCAAATTCATGCCTCTGGTGGCCATGCTGGCCAAAGTCCCATCTTTCTGCCTCGTTGTTTTTCGCTTCTTCTTATTAGGTTCTTATCTCATTGTCATTGATATGCTATTATCCATTTTATTGTTTTTTTCCGGTACATATTGCAGTCATCCGTCTCGTGTGGGATCCCTGTGGTTTTGTCAATGTCTTTTTTTCTCTCAAGGTGTGCTTGTCTTCACTAAGGTTGTTGGGTAATGCTGTGTAAACTGTTGTTCCCTGTGCAGTTATTTTCTGAACCAACATTGTGTTGCCATTTTCCTCCTCAGGTTTAAACCACAAGTGAATTTTGAAATCTCAGTAATCAGGCAGGGAAGCAGTACTGTTACAACACTTATGTGAATTCACAGTAATGATGCACTGTTTTCCAGGAAGCAAATTAAGTGTTATCAATCTAAGGCAAATAACAATGTTTTGGTGTTTAGTGTTTTTAATATTAGAGGTGGGCATGAAAACTTTGTAGGTACAGAGTCGTTATCATCACAGAAAACATTTGAAATATACTCAAATAATAACTATGACTAGACTTTTCACCTACAGTAACACATTGTTTTATCTTCCTTTGAACCTTGTTATGAATCCTCTAATGAGAATTTATTCAACATTTTGCACTAATTGTTCACATAAAACCTATACTTATGTACTTCCCTGTACTGTACATAAATCTGTTGGAGGTTTTTACAGTGTTCAGGAGTGTTAATTAGCAGCTGCTCTCCACATGTTGCATTTCCAAACTAATATAACTAAATTATTCAGACTTATTTTACCCTTACACTGCCTCAGAGTCACAAATATAGTGAAAGGTTGCTGAATATGGTAAAAAAAAAAAAAAAAATCTGAAAACTGTGACAATGGTTGTGCTTCTACGTAATTTTATGTTAATGTTATTGCTTTCTGAGAGTCACTTTGTCATTATAATAGTGAAGATGGTACAGTATGAGATCCTGAAATGTTACCAACAAAAAGGGTGCAAAACTCCAGGTGATACTTCATTTGTTTACATCAGAGCAGCTCCAGAGCTTCTATTTCATTTTCTTGTAATTGTGTTTCTGAGAAAGCCGATAAGGCTCATTAGAATTTTAACCATAAATTAAAAAATGTTGGCTTATTTTTTTCATTTTATTATTAAAAAAAGGCTGCAACTTACCGTATCGAGCAAAAACGGGTAGGGGGTTACACTATCTCTATGTAGTGTTGGGTTTAATAAACGCACTCATGCATTAAACCACGCGATAAATGTGTTAAACACATTGACATTCTTACAGAGAAGTGTGTTGTTATGTGCCCCGTTATTGATTTTCCGTGAAAGTCCTCTTAGGAATGTCAAAGCGTTATACTTTTCAGATAGAATATATTGATATGCTTGCCATGTGCGTGCAAACATTACCAGTTCACAGCAAGGAGAATCTTATCATGGTGTCTGACTTTGTCAACACTATTAAATTTAGAGGGAGTCAGAGATTAATAACTTCCACGTAAGGAGAAAATAGGAAGAGGCGCAGGCTTGGGAGCATAGAGAAAGATTAATGAGTGTCAAAAACAATGAATTTTCCATTAGATAGTGGAGTGGCATAGGTTACTTGTTTGGTCTTCCCAGTTTCCTCATCAGATAAAAGCTTGTTCAAGGATCACCAAGAAATGACCTATTTTTAAAGATAAACATTTTGTCCTTTCTGCAGACTTCAGATTAACACTGACCTATTTTTAAGGCAGAAATACTACTTTTTTCACAAGGCTTCATTCCACCCTCAGCTATTGGTATTGTAATGAGCGAATGATCACTACTTTTATTGAATGTCTGGCCTGACCCTAAAAAATATGCAGATTGCGGGACAGTCTTTCAGTCCCAGCTTACCTAATACTGAAGGTACCAACAAACACCAAATACTCACCCGGACACACAGCCTCGCCTCTCAAATAGCCTTCTCTGCAAACATGTCATTATTGTTATGATGGATGCCCAGCAGTTCTCAAATATCAGCAGCAGGGGAACGCATGAATCCAGCATTGATGAGCATGTTGAATACAGATGCAACTTTGAGCAATAGAAAGATGGTAAGTAGCCAAAAATTATCCTTGACAACAACAGAAACAAATGAGGTGTTCATAGTGTGAACAATGTCACCGGCACCTTCAGCTGGAAGAGGAACAGTGGCCCTGTAATAGACAGGATGTGTCAGCACACAATGCTTTTGTAGACCAGAGGTGGAAGAGAGGCAAATACTACAAGAGGAGCTTATTTCTCAAGGAGCTAAGAAGTGCTCTTGTCAGTCAACCACCACATCCACAAGAAACAGCACACTGTGTGACCTCCAGTCAGTGCAGATTTGGTCAAGGCTTTTCAAGGAAAACCTCCTGTCCTGCTTCACCTGCAGGGCTGTCAGAAGCTTCACTCAGGGTGAACAAAAGAAATAGCTAAATGACAGGCCACTTTTTCACATGAAAAATATCCAATTTGCCACATTGCCAGAAATTCATATTACTGAAAAGCAAGACATAAAAATTTTATGAAATAGAATAAATAATGCAAGTAGAAGTACAATTTGCATGTTTGCATGGAAACACAAAAAATAGTACTTTACTACAAGCACTTTAATTACAGCTCCTACAAGCAATATTCCACTGACATTCCCTGAGAAATCAGATGTGAGCTGTAAATTTGTATAACCTCCTGTACTGTAATATGCAAGATCTTGCAGGAAGACCAGCAGTGGGTTTACCTTCAGGGTCCTGTTCATGCAGGATTTTCTGTTATGCTGATGTCTGCTGTAAATATGTAACATCTGGGGCAAATGTTGTCCGCTGAGAATATTTCCTCAGGAGGCTTCCCATAAAGTCTACAGTATTTCCTTGAATTATATTTGTGTGAGTACAAAGACAGAAATCCAAACTTTGCTGCTCCAGCCAATCTTTGAGGTTGGTTTGATCCTTCCTCTGCCATCTTATGACCCGGGGAAATCCAAATATCAATGTTGAATTTTTTCTGATTGTTTAGTGTGTTTTCTCTTGATTTTCTGTGATGCCACTTTCCTTCTTGTATGTGTTTGACTACCCATGAAATCAAAGATACCCATGAAAATTACCGAGCAGTGACAATGACCTGATGTAAACAGTCAGTTAGTGATATGTTCTCATTAAAAAAACAAGCAATACTAGAATCATCACTCCGAGGAAGCATGTGAGCCATTCCCTTTTGTGAACAGAAGCCAAACTCTCAGTGTACCTCAGCTCTTTTCAGGTTTTGAACATTAAAAAGCTTCAGTGTTTTTTACCACCACAGACGTGGTGTTGTATCTTAGGTTGGAGGGTGGTAACGTGTGGGGAACTGGGCTGTTTATGTGGTGTATTCTGCTTTGTCTTATGTTGGGCACACAGTTCTACTTATGATTAGCATTCAGTGCTGATTTAGCAGTTTATGCAATGAGTCCTTTTCAAAATCTAAAGGCTTACTGGGAAATGTACTGTTAATCTCTTCTAGTCTGAAGCCTTTGGTAACAATGTTCTGTCCTCATTACACCCAACTAAGTGTCTTTACCTGAAAGACAGCTAAGCACCTTCCTTTATGTAACCACTGGGGACAAACAAAGCGGCTGTCTCTCGAGTGATGATGAAAGGAAATTGTTTACCAATCTGCCAAGTCACACTAAGTAGCGTGTAATTTGTACAGAAGGTGAAAATTGAAAGTTATTGAGCAGAATTCTTCGCAGGCACTGTCGGAGAGATTAGGCCGTAAGAAGAAAATTTTGGTGCGATTAGCAATTTTACAGCACTTAATTGTTTGAATTATTTGCTATATTCTATGATCCTTTAGCTCTATAAACCATTACATGGTGATAAGAAGTATTCTTGATCTAAAAATAATTACCAATGACACAGTAATCTTATAGAAGCAAAGACCAGTTAAACTTGCAAATGCGATAGTACACATTGTGAGGAATTCACATTTACATTCTGCAATGAAGCTGATAAGTGAAATTTTATCGTTTGGCATTATAAAACAGACTGCACATAGGTTTTGTGTTTTGAAATGTAACCAGTTAAAGTGTGTTTACACACTGATATCTCAAAGTAGGAATGTCCTGGTTCAATGCAGTTTAAGCTCCAACTTACTCCCACATCCTTAAAAGATGCCTATTGTATCCATATTCATTTAAATTATGACATCAGGGGTGACGTTTGTCTGTTCCATTGTCCCAATAAATGCTGCAGAAAAGCTTTGTAGTGCCCTGTTCTAAAGTTTCACAATAAATGTGTGTTATCATAACAGATGAGCACAATTGTATAAAATACAAATAAAATAACACAGGTTGTTTAAAAGTTTAATTACCATATGAACCCAAATTATTGTTTGTCTATAAAAACATATCACATATCATGGTTGTATCACATATTTAGGTCATGTTAGAGAAAAATAAAATAAACAAAAATACTGTGTTGTATCGGTAGCTCCAAGTTTATTCTGTTGACTTCCAGCAACAGATGCCTGTTTTGTAGATGTTCAAGAAATGATATGATTCAGCTTGTTATAGGGTTTAATTAATGAATCATGTTTTTTCTGTATCTTTTAATATTTGACATATCATGCAGGGTGTGATATGAATCAATATTGACTATAGTACTAACATTTCTACACTCACAGCATTTAATCTGATGTTCTGTCACTATGGGTAGAGTAAATAATCATCATGCCATCAATGTTACTCCTATATACTACCTATCTAACCTGCTGTTTCCTTGCTTTACCCCTTCATGCTATCAGTGGCTGGGACAAAAAGCAAAGCGAAAGGTGAGTTATTGCCTCCATTTTCTTGCTACGTGATTTATGTTGCACACAGTTCCCAATAAACAATGTTTGGATCGCCCTTTTATCTCCCACCAACAGCCTGGGAAGCATTAACATACACTACTTGCTGCAAAGATTTCTGGGCATTTTTACCTTTATTTTTCCAGGAAAAATTGACTGAACATGTTGCTCTTTAAGGAATCAGATGGATGTTGATATTAATGAATGCACACAGTATTTTGTTATTTATATATAAATGATTCTCTCCACAAGAATATTTTTCAATGCACACAGAAACCTCAATCAAGTTTCTAAATATATTTATAAAAATGAAATCATAACAAGTAGGCTCAAACTACAAATGTAGTTCTGTAGCACAGACAAATATTTCTTATCCACAGACATATTTGGATGTTGTTACATTTATATACAGATGGTAGAACCTGCATTCACAAACTGCTTGACATGTGTGAACTTCACTGCATTTGTTGGGTGTTTCGAGATTTCCCTGCTGATGTTTGATTTACAAATACATTTTCTCCAATCATCAGATGTCTTTTATGTAAGCCTTGATTCAGGGGTCTGATTTAATGTGATCATATTGGATGACATCTACACAGTCTGCAATTATGAATTAGAACAAAAGGAGAGAGTGGACGTCAAACAGCTGCTGATGATAAATGCTAAGTTAGTGATGTTAGCTACCCAGTTATCTATATAAGGATAACTGACAACATTAGTCGGCTAGCAAACATTTAAAACCCAAACATATTTAATCAAAAATGACAAGAGAGTTATCTCTCACCTGTGGGGAGCACTGCATGGTTGTTTTAAGGACAACTGGATACAGCGTCAGAGATGACCTCATTCATTCCTATGAGAGGTGCTCAGTGACGCATGTAGCCAAAAAATCCACTTCCCACTGTGACGAAATCGCCGTGATGACTGCATACACACCAGGACTTTAGCTGGGTAAGCTGGCTAACTTCCAGTTTAGCCCTCCACAAACTTAAATGAGGATAAAACAACTTAATTGTGCAGCTCTGCAGACTTTCCAAATGTTATCACCCCAACCCCAAAATTATCTGTTTAACAGCCGCTTCTTTCACAATGTAAGCTTACGGGAAAAGTTTTTCTGGGCCAGTGTGAATCACATGACATTTAAATTAAAGATTTGACCACTATGTCAAATTGGCATCAAAGCCTGGCACACTTCTCGGGGTCTTGGAGCAGCCACCAGATACCATGTTGAGGTTGACCTCCGGGCAGCTGTTTGATGTCCATCCTTGTGTTCAAATTTGCAAACTGCACAAATGTTATGCACTATACACTATGTTATCACATTAAATCATACCCTGGAATCTATACTCATGCGGTTGACTGAAACTGAGGGAGAGATTTGATAGGCTACAAATAATTCCCCTTTGAAAATGTATTTGTGAATCAAGCCATTACAGGGAAGTCACAAAAAACCCCTCTCACATGCAGTGAAGTTCCTACATGACAAGCAGTTTGTAAATGTTGGTCCCACAGTTGTGAATATAAGTAATAATGTTTTTGAGGAAAATTTCAAATACTGATTTGTATCAAATTTATTTAAAACAAGAAATATTTGTGTGCATCAGAAATACATTTTTATAAAGCCTTCTTTCTATAAATGTGTTGTTTTTTAACATTGATATACAACAATACATATTTTTTGTGTGCACTGAAAAATATTTGTGTGAAGAAGGTAATTTACATATAAATTGTGAAATACACTTGTGAATCCTTCTGTGGCCACTCATTAAATGAAGACCTATCTGATTCTGTGTCTGCTTCTCAGATACAACCTGCTTCACATATGTATAGATTCACATGTTCACACCAGGGAGCTGCCTGCCTCACCCAGTCATGCTTCTCCTCTATTTGGCCACTGTGCAGCTCCACTGGAGCTGCTGGGGGGTTGTTCCCGGTTCAAGGACACCTCAGCGGTAGATGAGGGAGGAGACCGTTTCTCATTTGTCTCCCAACCCAGATTTTCTCAGACATACTGTGCAGGCAAACTGGAGACCTTCTGGTGACCAGCCTGCTTCTCATTCTTTTTATTTTACTGCTGCCCTTCAGTAGTTAATGCTATGTCCCGATATTTGGTGGTATAGATATCCATTCAATTGCCATTGAACCTGATCTATTGCCTAATAAATGATCATTTTCAGATTTATTATGCACCGACTAGAGAAATACAGCACTTGTGGGGATTTTTTTTTCTTTCTTGCTGCACAATCACAAATTACCTCTCCCTATTGAGGAAAAAAAATCCTCCTGCAGTATATTTGATGATTTGCAGACTGGCTCTCTTCCTTTCATATTGGATATACATTTTCTGTTATTGCTCATGTTCTTACTGGATGACGCAATTGTGTAGCCTCCCAACATCAATACCTCAGTGTCTTAGTGACTCTACCTGTATGGTTATACTGTTAGTGTTGTAACTGATTTAAAAATAATTAAAAATTTAAAAAAATATTTGCTAGTTCTGGTCTGGCTTGTTTGCCCTTTGCTATTATCATATAGCTGCACATTATTTAGGACAGCGTTTTTTGTTTATTTGTTTGTGGGGTTTTTTGTTTCTTTTGTTTGTTTTTCCGACATGACTTCAACCAAACCCACTGATTAATGTTAATGTTCACAAATGAACGCCGAGGGTTTTTCCTTTTTTTCCCCCTTTTTGAAAATGCAGTGTTTTCTAATTACAGAAGTAATTAGGGGGCTAGTTTTTAATTAACAGAAGATACACATTCAGCATTCACACCTCTGGAATCTAGTTCAACATTGGGAAGCCTTTTTCAACAGCACTTTCAGCACTCTAATTAAAGTTAATAACTTTTATTAATAACAATGAAGATAATGAATATAACCACATGTATCAGTCTTGAATATTGATTAATGGATTTTGTCAGCTTTCCTAGTGCATGCTAATAATTACAAAGTAATTTGTTGAGTAACTGTTGAGGAAAAATGTAAGGCCTACAAGCCAGGATAATAATCATCCTGGCAGTTGTCATTATAATGACAACATACCTCTGGATTTATTTACAGAGACCTTCTGAATAGATTTGTATGCTTTCCGAGGACTCACCTGAGTATGTGCTTTGACCAGTGCCACTGCAGAGAAAAGCAGAGTCATTTTTTAAAGTGTCGACACTATGTAAAGAGAGTAAATTGAGGGTAAACTGCTTCATGAGAGAACATTTCATGGCCATCACGAACTCGTGTTTTTTTGCTAGAAGCAGCAAGGCACCTTGTAATAGTGATTATTTTTGGATAGCAAATGGGACAAAAATGCAGCAACTCTACTACCAGTGAACCATATGGCAGAGGTAAAACATTAACCTGAAATAATAGAGGTTGTTTGTGCAATTCTGTTTTGTAACCATGATGAAGGGCACGGTCAGGCAGGTTGAATGTGAATTTCATAAAAGGTGTTTCTGATAGAGGTGATGCTACATTTAAAGAGGACAAGGCAGGGATTCTCAGAGTGATAAGGTTTTATTGAACATCTAAAAAAGCAACATATTTATTTCACAAAACAGTCCTTGCACGCAATATTTGAAGAGCATGTTGTAACTAGTGTCATTTATCCCCACCTCTCATCTCCACAACATCTTAAAGGAAATCCATACCTGTGGTTATTGCGAAAATATGCTGCATGAATCATAATCAGGCCTGTGTTCCACTGTATTCCCATTAATTAAAGCATTCATCAGTCTGTTAGCAGTCTCTAGAGTTGGGTTGATCACTGTTTGGAGCATTTTCTTTGTGTTGTCTCATTGCAGCTTTGTTTGTGACTGTGTTGACTGTGTACAGTTTATTGGTTTTATTTCTCTGTTTGCAGCAGAATGCACCAAGCACCAGGATTTGACATAAAAAAATGTAAAAAAATTTTAAAAAAATCCCAAAGTTCATTTGAGGCACCAGTAAGTAACACCAGTTGAACATGTAATTTCCTGTTTCACCTGGAGACAGTACAGTATTTCTGACCCACTTTCTGAAGCTGATGTATTGCCACTTTCCTCTTTCTGTTTTTTTCCTGCACAGCAGAAAAAAACACTAAGAGTTTCCCCCAGCTGGGATATTTATTGCCAGTTCTGTTGATTGTCCACCCCCCCTACCTTCCCCCTACCTCCCCCACTGTGGCAAATCACAGGGGAAGACGGCGCTCAGTACCACCTCTGAGTCAAGGGAGGTTCACTTTTGCTCAGGTGCTACTCAGTAACAGGCACCAAATGTCCTTTTTGACGGAGGGTAAAGCTGACAGACAGCTCACTCCGTCTTGGTTATTTCCTTTCTAACAGGCTTCATCGGGCTCTGTAACAGCTCAATCAACTGACTGCATCATTTAAGATCACACTGTCGGTGCTGACAATGAATACAATACATAGCCGACACACAGTTGTCCTGTGGCGGTGGGGTCATCGCAATATGTACATTGTGCCTCTCTGATCTGCTGTGAACCGTTCTTGTTTACAGCAGATGGAAGCATAGTAGAAAACCACTATCATCCCAGTGCAGATAAGGGATGCATGCAGTCGAATGTGTCTTGATAAGGTTCCACACAAGACACATTTAATGCAAAAAAGATTCACATTTGATTTTGCAAAAAGCATCCGGGAGCCATTTGCACCTGGAATTAAAACAGCAGAAGAGATAGAAACAGCAACTGTACTGAATCCATTTTTGTTCAGGAGTGACCTCCACATATTTTGTCTCCTTTAGCCTCTTTGCGTTTGTGCTTTATTGCCAGATGCCAGTGGGGTGCGGAAGAGAGTGACATGGAGTGCATTACTAATCTGAGCAAAAGTAATCACAGCCTTTGCTTTTACCATAATTACATATGGATTTTCTATGACTGAATGAATTGCGTATTGGACGGCCTGTATAGTCAGATTTCAAATGTTCCCTGTTGATTTTAAGTGGTGACATTATCTAAAGCTGGCAAAGTTCAGAGCAGTAGTTGTACAGTTTTCGAACATGGATCACTTTGGACAGGTAATTTACAGATTAGCTTCAGTTAATGGATCAGATTTAGTGCTAATTAGCTGCTGCCCTTAAATAGTTGCTTAAATCTCTCCAATCAACTGGGCTGATGGCTTTTAAAATGGCACTGCTTATTGAGTGCCTCAGATCAGCAGGTTAGCCGTAAACATAAGAGGCATTCCTGCTTAAATTAGACTGTCAGCGTAAATGATTGTTTTTGGTGACAGATATGACCTTTGAGTCATTATAGAAATAAATTACATGAAATATGTTTTTCCTCTTAAGACTACTCAGAAAAGGTCATTCTAGGTGAAAACAATCAGATATGATGGGGGTTACTTCATGGACCAGTTGAAAGCAGCCTGTCTTATCTACTCTCATAACCATTCCCTTTCAAACCATTTCCTTTATCAACACTACACTTTAAGGTAGTTAATGAGTGTGTCAGCGAGCTTATTATATTCAGATATTATTTAAATGACGGGTGTGGTCACATTCATCATGCTGTTTGCATCACCTCTGTATAATCCTTTTTTAATGTGCCTGTGTGCGTGAATATATCTTGCCTAGTGTGCTTGGCTTTTTAAATATTTTAGTTGAAATCTGAAGGTCTTTGTAGCTTCTTTTTTTGTTCTGTTAAGATAAACAGATATTTTACAGATGTCATCATTGTCACATGATATCTTCACTCCCCCTACTCACATGAGCCTTACAAGTTCTATCATATGTGCTAAATAAAGAAGCAATTAGTACCAGCTACTTACAAAGCTGTTGGTTCTAAAATTGCGACAGACAGTAACCACAGAAGGGGTTTGCATGCATTAGTATTCTGCATACAGGCAACATCTAGCCTGAATTTTCTGAAGTGGTCTTATTTGGACTCTAGTGAATGGAACATGTTGTTTACATGACATGCTTCAAAGAGTGTTGGTGCACTCCAGGACCATACAGTATGGAATATTAATGTGCTGAGAAATTCAGTTTTGCTGTTTCCAACCAGCAGATAAGCAAGAAGCAGGGCTGCCATCAAAAGTGGAAGCTGCTCTTGTCTTGAAGCTCTTGACAAATGTACCCATTATATACTCATTATTACAGTAATGTACACATCAAAATGTGATAAGAATAGACTTTTTCACATTGTACGCTCAAAGTGGACATATTTTTGGTGGAAATGGTTAGTAGTTTTCTTGAAACATTATCTGAACTGGTTTAAGTGTTTTAGATTGGAGGATTGCATCTATTCATTTTCACTAGTCTTCCACAGAAGGGTCAGCATTAATCTAATCCACTTCAATCCATTTGAGGGAACTGTGTTGTTAGTGTTGGCTGGAAGACCACACAAATGGTATACTCGGCGATAATATCAATACCACTGTGGAGAATCATGTGACAGGTGGCCATTATCTGGACAGCCCATGACACTCTCAGGCCTGATTGTGGGTCTGTCTGGGCTGCTGCATCAAGTTTACGGTTGAGAACTACTCAGTTTTGATCCATTTTTGATCACCTTTCTGCTAGTTATTCTTACTGTCTATGATTCTCCCATGAATGAGTTGAAAATACGGTAGGAACATCCTGAGATTATTACTGTGAAATACAGTCTGGCTCTGTGGTAACACACATGTCTGACAGTGCCCTATTAATGATGCAGAGTCAAAGTGTAGGACCCAGGGGATCAGCTGTAGATTTGTTCACTTTTTAATTTCATTTCACTGAGTAGTTGTAAAGTTGAAAGGAACAAAAGTGTGCTATAGAGCAAAGTACACCTACAGTATGCTTGACCTAGCAAGTGATATATTCTTAACCTAATTTTCAGGTGAGCCAGTGACAATAGCAACAGAATCATTGGAAGTGCTGGCTGTATTTATTTAAACAATGATTAAATACAGGAAAACAATGATAAAGTGAAGTAATGCAGTAGCTATAATTACCTACGCTTACTTACATGCAGTATAAACTGTATATGTACAAAGGTAATATTGGCAATAATTTCAAACCAAAAAATAAACATTTCATTTACAAGAACATGAACATGCAATAAACATGCATACAATTTTAGAGCTGCAGTACTTGTACAGTTGGAAACCATTTGGTCTAATGGAAACACCAGCTCCTCAGTCCAGGCGAATACTGAAACCACAGTGGCACCATTGAAATAAAGATTTGTTTATTAACCATGCTGCACTGCAAGCAGGATGATACACTCAGTGTGCTTTAATTTCATGCATAAAGCCATTATGAAATGATGTAGATGGTTAATTAGATGGTCCTGTATTGTGCTGTAAAAAATTCTATTGTTGTGAATTTGTTTTTGACAAGTTTTTAGTTTAGTTTAGTTTGGTTTAGTTTAGTTTATTTATTTTGATATGGACATAAGAGTAAAATTGGTGCTGCCACATTCAACCATGCAAAAGTGCCAGATGCACTGCACCTAGTGTTTATTGCAAAATGCTAATTTACAACACCTGTCCACAGCTGGCTTTTTAAAAGTCAAAGCTAGAAAGAAGAAAAGAAAAGAAATAAAAAACCAAGAAGAGTAAAATACAATACAGTTATAAATACATGCAATACAGATGTACAAAAATGCAAAGCCATGTATGCACATGTGTGCTTTTGTATTAGGTGTGAGAACAGTGTTGATTCTCTTTCAGCCAATATTTTTTACACCTTTTGTTATAAACAAAGTTTTGTTGCATTTTGGGTAGGTAGACGATACCAAAGTTTTGTTCCTCTTAAACTCAAGTTAAAATTGAATCTGAAAGGTTAGAAAGAAACCTCCATGTTTTCCTGTTAAACCCAGCACGTTTGCACTGTTATAACTCCCAAGTCGCCATAAAAAAGGTTTTTATCACCAAGGCCTGTTTGATTGAAGCAGATTCTCCTGGATTTCATTATGACTTCAGTATACTGTTGTTTGGAACAATGTGATGATATAAAAGATTGAAAACATATTGAAATGTGCTGGTATGTTGGTTATAAATGGACAACTGAGCATAATTCAGAAGCCATTTATACACTGGCTTTACGGATTTGAATTTGTCTTGTGTTAAATTTTCATTGTTCCCTCTGCTCACTCATGTCCCTCTGCAATAACTGTATTGCAAAAATAAAATCAAAAATGAATTAATATATTAATCAGCAATTATTTCCCTTGATACATCTGCTATTGTCAGAGTGGCTATATAGTAGACCTAACTCACACTATTGTTCTTACCACACTTAATACTTTGTGTAACTCTGTGTATTAATTGTGCTAATAGCAACAGCATTTGAAAAAATTGTATTAACAAATATTCAAATATTGCTCAATATTTATGAAAATAAGTGAAAAATGGCCTGCCAAACAACCAATACAAACAAGTTGAGTCTGAATTTATAAATGCCTCTTTGTTAAGATAGGTTTTTTGAGGTGATGTTAAAGGATGATACTGATTTAGCAGTCTGAGCTTGTCTGGCAGGACATTTCACAGCCTAGGTGTCCTGACAGTGAAATCCAGTCATCTTTCATCTTGAGCCTAGACTTAGCAACTGCCAAGAGCCCTGCCTGTGGTGTTAAAGCTGCACTCTGACTCATGAGGGGCCAAAAGGTCAGAGACATAGCTGAGGGCAAGGCCTTGACAATCCATAAAAGTTATCAATAAAATCTTGATGACAGTTAAAAAAAATGAGTTATTGCCTGACTCTCTCACTTATAGTCCTGGTCAAAAGCCTTACTGGATGTTGTGCTGATTGTCCGCTTGGTTGCTAAAACAGATAAAGGCGCTACCATCTGTACAGCATACAATACTCTTTCCATAGACCCTAAGTAGAAGCCATGACGGTTAAAAGGTTTTTTGTCTTGTATTAAAGGTCATGAACAGTTCAACAGTTGAAATGACAAGAAAGAGTTTAATATTCTGAGATATGTACACCATCTAATCTTAAAAATTTACAAAACACCAAACAAAACAGCTACTGTATGTTACATTCACATACAGTGACTGCCTATCACTATGTAGTACTGCAAGCAAATCTCTGTAACTGATAATGTAATGAGAATAAAGCTGGTCCCAGAATTGAGCCATGGTGTACACCACGTTTAACTAAAGAGGTTGAGGAATCGGGGTCACCAATAAAAAAAAAAGTAATTTCTGCTACTAGGAGACACCTCATCTGTAACTCATGATTCATAACTGTTTTCAGTGCTGGAGAAACTCTTGACTCTTTCCAAATTTAAATTTGTTATTTCCTTGTGTATTGAAGAGCACACAGCCCAGGGTTTATGGGGCCAAACAGTAACATCAAATTTTGGCATCGAAAATAATATTTGGCATTGAAACAGGGACAAGAGCTAACATTAACTTTGCATAACTGCCAACATTAGGCTATAAAAAAGAGGGATATTTTTATGTTTTTATAAATAAAAACATTTTGAGAGAGAAAAAGGGAGACAGAGAGCAGAGTCATCATTGCCAGGTAGACCTTCAAAAAGAACAAGAGGAAGATAAAATGATGCAGCACTACAGTCTGCACAGTTGAGGCAAGTGGACGGGCAGATGAGACGGGGCAAATGTCAGTAAAGGGGAAGGTCTCGCACCAAGTGGAGTGAAATTTTAAAGTGCGTTTCTTCTTCTTGGGACCTGTTTCATCCAACAAGTGGAGTGGAGCGGAGATCTTGAGCGAGTGCAGGGACGATGACACACGTCAGGCGGGGTCAGAAGCACAGCGGGAGAAAGGGTTAAAAATAGGAAGACTTGCGAAAATCGGGAGTGTTGAGGGACAACTACATGTAATTCTCTCAAGGGCAATTCCTGAGGGGGGCACCAAAAGTAGTGCTGTAGCTCTGCGAAGGAACACTCTGTCACTCTGCCAACTAAAAAAAACTACATTGTTACATGTTGATGAAGGTTCTCAGTCATCTGAGTGCTGTATCGTAGGCAACTGGACTTGTTTCAGTTTCTTGAAGACGTTTCACCCCTCATCCAAGAGGCTTCCTCAGTTCTAACTTCTTACATTTGTCACTGCAAACACTGGTTAATGTTACTACGGTTTGCTGGAAACATCAACTAACGTCAAGAGAGTAATTCAGTGCAGAAAAACTGAAGAAAGGAGACTATTATAAATGTGTTTTTATTGTATCCAGTGAGAGAAGTAAAGAAATGTGTAACATATCCTTCGTTTGACTATTTACTGGAGTTTAACCACCAACTACAGATATACCTGCATCATGTGCACAAGTGATTTTATTGCATCTTATTAATATTATGGAACTTACATAATTGTGTTTACAGTAATATATTGGTCGGGATGGATCATGTTTTGCCTAGAACGAGGGGATTGTCTCCCCTGTCCCCCTGGGATTTATAAGCATGCATTGAAAACAAACCTGAAAATTAGTAAAAAGTCAGAAGATCATCATTGAAAATCCCATCAAAATACAAAAAGAATATATCCAAAATTATATCAAATAAGTTTGTTGTCTTTGTCAATGTTCCCTTTTTGAGTTCAGGTTTAGTTTTCAGTGCCAAATTTTAATGTCACTGTTCTAGCTTGAAATTATTTTCTCCAGAATCTTTGAGATAAAAAAAAAAGTAATGGGTGCGAAGGTCTTTGGCGTTAGTAAGGAAGGTTGAATCAAGGTTGGGTTTCTTCAGAGGAGGCTATATTGGCTTGTAAAATATGGGACACAACCATTAGTCCTGGAGATATTTACAACAAAGAATGTAGTTGGTCCTATAACCTTTGCAGAATTTAGTAGGTATAATGTCTGGTGTACTGGTGGATGTGTCATGTGTGATAAAGTGTCTATTAGTTCTTGAGAAAGTGACGGAGCCAAGCAAGGACAAGTTATTACAACACAAGTAAAAGAGGAGTAACACTGGGAATCCGACAGGATGTTAAGAGCAGAATGTAAGCCACTTCTTTTTACAAAACTTCACACTGAGTTGGAACAGAGAGTTGTCTGTATTTGTCTCACATGGGAGACAGCAAGCTCTATTATTTCTTGTTCTCTCCACCAAGGAATGCACACCACAAGAGGCCTCAAATTTTAATTAAATGGAATATTTATACACTGCGGATGTTCAACTTCCTTCTCTCTCAACATGCTGGCAAATAGGCCACACAGTTTAGAGTTAGCCAATTAATTACAATTTTGTCAAGTCACAGCAATTTCAGTGATTAATTACTGTGTTCTCAAGAGTATATTGTCTGTTTAAATACCTTATGAGTATTAATGCAAGACATTTGATTTTCTTTGCCAAACTTTCAGTTTCCAGCTTTGCAGCACTCAGTTTCCCCGAACTGAGGATTAATTTTCTGTGTTAAAACATAGTTTTTGTTCATTTTGTTTAAGATTTGACAATCAATCAAAGACAGCATTGAAAATAATAACATATTCAGGAGATTCAGGGTGTAATCCTTCCAAAGATGGAAGATTGATCAGTTTGCTTGCAAATGAAGAAGTCATCTGTGATTTACAAACATAAAATAACACATTTCATTTACACAGACTACTAGGGAAAGAAAAACAGTGAAATCTGTCAGAATAGTTTCATTCACTCATGTTTTTATGTGACATTTTGTTTTAGTGGCATTATTCAAAAAGCATTCTTAAAATTATTTTTGTAGGCATTGCCTGAATTGTCATGTCAACAATTCAGTCTTGATCATATGAAAGATTCAGCCTTTACAATGCAACACCAACAAAAACGTTCATTTAATTCAGAGACATGTTATCATATGGCACATTGTCATTGGCAGGCACTGTATGAAGTTGCCATGACTCATTAGCATGCAGAAGGGCGCTCAGCACCTCCAACATCTCTATTTGCACAGAAGCCCTTGTAAAATCAAGCAGCAGAGGTGAACTTGTGGTTTGATAAACTGCCTAGAATTCATTTCATATGAAAATTAATATTCGTTATTATTCCGTAATGAATGGAGGCATCGGCTATTTCTTGAACTATTTACTGAGTTATTTGTTTTCTTTTTATCCTGCCTGCAGTTTACAGTTTATTCTGCAGTGGTGTGCTTGACTGCTCTCCAGCCATTCATCAAGGCACTGCTTTCCATTATTTGGTGCAGTCAGCTGAAACTGAGAAAGGCTTTTGGGGTGGTATGGCTCATTCTTCCTCCACTAACTCTCTGTTCTCTCCAACAGAGATGTTCCTGTTATTTTTCACCTTAACGCCCTGGATCAGTGGTCATTAGACGAGTCAGTGAAATTATATATGCAACACGGTTGCCAAACAATCCAGTTTTCAGAAATAGTTTCCCAGCCTGCCTTGATTTTCCATGAGTATCATATCAAAACAGAGCCAAAAGATTTCCACATCATCAATAATGATAAAGCTCTCCATTTGCATTCATCATCTAACTCTATTAATCCTCCTTTTAAGTACAGGCATAAAGATTTCTATCTGCCTCATATTCACATTTTCTAGATACCCGCCCAGACCACAAGACTCACAAAATCAATAACCTTAGTATCATATTCCTGGCTTCTAATATTGTCAGACTCAGATTCCATCAGGCTACGGTCTATGCTGCATTCTGATAACGGCATGAAGAGGGGCTGGTTGAGATGAAATGAAATAGTTTATCGTTAATGCACACTCAACAGCCAGCCAATCTGAACATCTGTATTCATATTAATACTCTACAGATGCTAGAGAGACCTCATCTCATGCTAAAAATGTATAGAGATGAAGAGCAGAAACCCTTGCCTGCTCTGTGTTTAAGCAGACATCTGTTTCTATGGTTCCTCTTTAAAATCTAATCGTCAAATATTTGTGTTTACAATGCTATCCTCCTATAGATGCTATCCTCACCGCCCAGCATTTACATTTCTACCTAATTTCAGCTGTGCAGGTAAATATTTGATTCATGAGGCAGTGTCACTTGATTCTGTATGAAAGTTAAGTCACAGCGGAGAGATGTGTCAGCAGCATTCTGACTGTGTGAGGCAGAGCAAACAACTTGACTAATCTCGTGTGTGCTGACATTGTGACTGATGATCAGTGTGCTGGTAGCCCACCTGAATGTGGACCATAATCTCCCAGCTCAGGGTGATATTGCCAGTTTCAGCTTTCAGTAGAGTGGGCTCTTTGCTTTAGCACTAAAAAAAAAAATTACAGCAGCTTTCAGATCCATGTGACTGTCATAAAAAAACATTGTGGATAGGGGAAAGCACTGCCAAGGGACCAATTATAGCTTTAAGAGTTAGGCCCATAAGCAGGCTGATGTTGGAAATGTTTTCATTAAAAGCACACACACACACAAACAAAACGATAAAAAGCTTGAATTTTAATTGATTAACTTAAATTTTAATAGAAAAATGAGTTCATCTTCAGTTCAGGGTTCATCACTCCATGTTTTTAATCTTAACCTCCCTTTTTGAGAAGCCGTAGGGAGGCTGGGTTGGAAATGGAGAAGGAGAGAGAAACACTGATGTGACTTATCACATATTGATTTTTTCTTTACTATAGCACTTCATGATATTCATGGATTAAAGGAGGTAGAGTTGCCAGCCTGAAAAAAGGCAAACACTAATGGTATTCATGTTTCAGAGGGCGCCAGCTACTTTCATCAAGATATCTCAGGTTATTCAATCCTCACCTCACCTATTTGCTGCCATGGGAGGTAGGTTGGCTGCTGTCTACTGTAAATACATGCAAGCTCTCAATCTGCAGCTGGCCTTGACTGTAAATAGAAAGTTCCTTCTCATTCAGTATGAGCACAGAAGAAGGAATACAGCAGTGCCCAGTAATGAAGCCTTTTCACCTGTAGAGGTGATGTGCTTTGTGTTTAAAGGGATAGCCTATCCTCCCAAAAAGCATATTGCAAAAGTGTAGTTTTATTCCTCATTCCATCACTGCACTTCACCGAGTCGTCTTGGATCATCAGTGGAGCAGACAACCTTCATACCTCCATTACTTCTCTCAGAACTGTTTGTTCCCTTTCACTGGGAAACAGCCATGGCTCAACATAATCTGTTCTTTCATCTAGAAGCTTTTATTGTATCTTTACTTACCTACAGTATTTATTGTCCATTTACTGTTGGCAATGTGCTGGGTTTTTTTGTTTTTATGTCTGATGTCATTGTCTTGCATCTTTGCAACCTGTAGCTGTTTTATACTACGGCTTAGTTATAACAAGGTAATAACATTGGATCAGCCATTTTTTAAAGAACCCACACTCAAGTCAGGCAGAGCTATGCCTGAATTACTAAGTCACCAAATATTATGTATGTAAAATAATGCACGTTTAATGGACATGCATTTATAGAGAGCTTTTCTAGTCCACCCAATACTTGAAGCGCTTTACAGCCCATGCCACTTTGACACATACATTAAAACCATTTGATACAGGGTTTTTGATCCAAAGCACCCCCCGATATTTCAATGCTCATCCATTCACACAAATTCACACACTGACGGAACATCAGGAGCAATTTGGGGTTCAGTATCTTGCCCGAACACACATCAAAATGCAGCATCAAAAATTTAAACTAAAAAAGAATGATACAATTATAACTTTAACAGGTGCAATTAAACTAATAGGCTGTTTTCACAGCAAACGTTTTGACTTGCTATAGACGGGAATGTACTATAAGTAAGATTAGATGGAATTCTGACATTTCAAATAGTCTTCAGTGAGAAATGCCTGTAGGAGGTTGAGCCAGATGTCATTCAAACAGTCTGCACATGCCCACACAATTTTTAGATGAAGTCTAATGAGGCCCAATAAGTGAAAACTTATGCCTCAAGTTAATTAAACATGTTGTAGAATATCCCTCCTTGTCACACACCTGAACATATGCTTCTTTAAAGCGAGGTCAGTGTATAGGTTCACACTATACAATGTTATGTCCTTGGAGCAGTTTGTGGTTCAGTGACTTTCTGGAATATTGTTTGGCACTGAACTGTAGAGGTAAGGCTGACCACCGTCCAATCATCACTGAGAAAAAATGAAATACACTCTGTAGTTGGCGCTAGGGATTATGTTTCCACAAAAAAGGACAGCATTTGCCACACTCCAGACGGCTACAGAATGTCAAGACAGTGGAATTTCATGAATGTATTACGTGAAGCCCATGCAGTTAGCTGCAGTGCACACTAACCTGCACTGGCACGTATTTTAACACAATGTTCACGACATGGCCATACTTCTGATTATGTGGACAGCCTTCATAAACCTTACAGGCATATATAAAAGGTACTTCGGCAACAGGTTTTTGCTAAAGCAATTGCTACCACAATAAAACCTGAGGGATTAAAGTTATATTCATTGAATTTTACTGTTTTCATAACATTTCTGTAGCTAGTTAGCAGTATACACTGTAGACAGATACTGTAGCAAAGATACTGGAGAAATGGTGGGGTAGATGATATGACAAAACATTTGAAAGTTATGCAGGAACAGATAACACCTCCACATGATACCCCCCCTTTTAAATATGACGTGCGTTGCTGGTTATGTTGGGCTACCTCGCTGAAATCCAGCATATTGCATTTGAATTATTGCAATGGTGACGTGTTTGTTGATGTGATTTGGGTGTAATGAGCAGATAAGTAATGTGCACTGTTGGAATCCTTTTCCCATTACTATTTATAGTCAGCCTCACCTTCACCTCTAGCTCACAACAGTCTCCATCAGGACAATCGAGGTCAAGGAAGGTCCATGGACCTTTGGCTGTCCCAGCCTTCTCCGCTTCCCCATTTCAGCTGGACTAATGAGGCAGACAGCTGCTCCCTTAGTTGAAGTGTCCCTGTAGTGAACTGTACCTAGGAGAGGCTGAGACAATGTCACCTTCACATTCAGGCACATTACAAGAGGAAAACAAACCAGACTTATGAAATCAAGAGAGAACATGCACAAAGATTAGCTTGCAGGGGTGCCCACCTGGAAGTGCACGTTCCATGTATTAAAGCTGAGTTCTTTCCGCAGCGGCCTGCGTTCGATTCCAGCCCTCCTCTCCCCTCTTTCTTTTCCCTGCCTCCCCTGTCTCTCTCCAGCTGTCACTGTCTAAATAAAGCAGAAATAAAAGCACAAATAATAATAAAAAAAGATTAGCTTGCAAACAGCCAAATGCTCCTAGGCAAATACAGCTTCATGCATAAACTCAAGAGCTCTAACACAGTTGTTTGCTGTTGTCGTCCTTAAAGGGGCCAGTCTGGTCAGACTCTTATTAGCCTACAGTTTGTCGTCTCACAATTCCCCACAAAAAGAACATTGGTTTTAGACATCTGTTTCAGAAGCTTGGCAGAGTTCAATAAAACAGAGACTGGATAGAAATGCTTCTGCAATGTAATTAGGGGACTTTGCTGAGACGACAAGTACAAATGTGGAATAAGAAGGTAAAATCCAGCAAGGCTGGGTGATTAGGCCTCATTTGGATGTCTTCTGCACACTGTGACGAGCGGCTGTTTCAGGGCAAGGCAGTCGCTCGGATCGAAGGCCCACAGTGTCTAGGATTATGTGTCAATTTACCACCCAGCTGCAGCTCTAGACTCTACAGCAGAACATGACTACCTCTAATTAGGCCATGCTACCAATTAGGGCCCTGCAATAAGGCAGCGAGGAAGGCGCTCTGGGAGAGTAAAACCTACCATTGTTCCACCGTAAAAAAAAAAAAAAAAAACTAAAAAAAACTGTTTTCTAGTTCCAGCAGCTGTCGAAGGCTGGAGTCCATGTCAACCGGGCTTCCATTGAGCCATCTTTGGTTTATTGTGATGTAATAAATTAATGTAATTGGGTGATGTGATGACAGAACATTAACTTTAAAAGGTGTCTGAATGGTACATTCATGTGATTCAATGAAAAGACAGTAGCAACCAGTCCAAAACAGCAATCTATTCATGTCACGGCCATGACCTCAAACTCTGTTTCATAATCCCACAGGTAGCCAAGGTCAGTTCCCCATAACTCAGAATGTGACGGTGGTGGAGGGGGCCACAGCCAACATGACCTGTCGTGTGGATTACAATGATAACACTTCCCTCCAGTGGTCAAACCCTGCACAACAGACCCTGTTCTTTGGGGACAAGAAAGGTGAGTAATATTCCCGGGGATAATGGCTGTGATAATAAAATGACACGATATGATAAAGATGTCTATGATTATATTACTACAGGAGTCTTCTTCATCAGTGTTTCAACTCTGGAATACACTGAATTGTCCCTACCTGCCTGCGAGCACACAATTCCACTGAACACAAGAAAAAGGATAAGAGGGAAATGCATTCCTTGTAATGTCAAAGCAGACTTTTAATGAAGTTATGTCTCCATCGATGTCCCAGGGCACAAACTAAACAGAAATACTGTTTTTGAATTGAAATTTTGTAATCACGCAACACTGACAGCGTTGTTTACAACACGGTGACGCCTGTGGATTGTGAGATGATTGGGCCTAATTAGCATTTTAGCTGCCCTACATTTGTATAGCTGTTTGGATGTCACTGAAAAGGAAGCACACTGTTGCAACCTTGTGAAACAAGGCCCGGGCCAGAATGAATTATAATGTGCTCTCACCAGCCAAATCCAATTTAAAGGTGACAAAAGTCTGGAGTTGATAAATTGGAATTGGGGTGAAAGGGAGTATAACAGTGGACTGGTCTTGTAAGGGTTTGGGTGTTCATCTTTCAGTGTTTCTCACAGCATATTACCCATTTCATTTATGCTGTGGCTGCTAATACAATATCACTGGTTCAATGATTGAAGATTAACTTCCTCTTTGAATAACAATTGATAGACGCCAGAGTGAACCAGCAGAATGAGAGTCACAGTCTAGTTTGAAGAAATACTTTCTCCCTCGCAAGTGATTGGATTTGGTAATGAGGTCTAAGGTGTTTTATTAGATGAAATTACTTCCAAATACAATTAAACGAAAGTTAACTGAATCTTAAATAGATACTCTTGTGTGAATTGTGTGAATGTGCCCAAAGGATTTGAATTCAAGCAAAAGTCACTGAACCAAAGCCATTCTTTTTATTGTTATTTTTTCTGTATTCTGAGGTGTATAATAGATGTAGCATTTTAATACTTTGCAGAACCAGATTTGAAAATCACCAAATTAGATCAGAAAAAAAAAACCAAAACCTTCACTGTTCTCTGAAGAGATGTAACACCTGATGAATCATTTAAATCTTATCTTTTGGTTATTTCATTTGGCCTAACTGAAGCCAGTTAACTGTGTTTTGTTCACACTTCTTATCTCTGAATACAAAGCACAATGCTGCCGTTATAAGCATGTATGGAGAGCCTGGAGAGAACAATATGTATGAACCACTTTGCCCTTCTTGGGCAGCCATTTATATTGCATGACAGAGTCCTTTTCCAGAGCAATGCGGATGACAAAATGAATGTAGTCCACTCAGCAGAGGTTGCCAGGGCTAAGTGTGGGAACACTTCCTCTCCATCTCCTTCTAAACAGCCAAATGAAAAGCTTTATTGGCACAACTAATACGATGCCTGTGAGGCCATCAGGAGAAACGGGAGGCGTGGAACAACACAGGCTTCATGCGAGGAAGAGGGTGGGACACCTGGGAAGAAATCTCTGCTGTGCCAAATCACCAGTTAATTGCTTGGCAGAAGGCTGCAACTGTCCTTCTTCTCCCGTTTGTTGTGCCTTCTTGTAGGAGCCAATGAAAAATGTTAGATTCAACCTTATGCTACCTTTCAGTCCAACAACTAACTGCAGACTGGCTGAGCTTGAGGCAGGCTGTTCTCTCCCTCTGATGAACAGCTGGTCATAGACTCCCGTCAATGAGTACATTAGATTAATGCAGCTATGTTGCATTTTCTTCTTTCCAATGTTTAGAAGTTTTGGTATCTTTTTGCCTGTTTAGATACATCTTTCCTTTTCCCGGTGTGTGTTGTCTCTGTCCATTGCCTCTCTTGTCCACCTCTCTGCCTACTACAATCCCCTTGGGTGTCCATGACAGCACGGCCATATGTTAGTGTTTGATGCACATACACGTTTCTCCCACTCCCTCTTCACAAAGGTGGCCTGTCATTGTGCATATGTTATCCAAAAAAATAGCTTTCACAGCTTTTATGTGTGATTCCGGATGCTCAACACATACAAGAAATGATGATAAAAATACATCTGCTGTTCTGTCTTAAATTAGACAAAACGCTCTGTGAGGCATTTTTTTTTAAATCTACTTGCTGTTTCCCTCAAGCTCTGTATTAAAGATAAGGGCATTTGTCTGGATGTGTTTGGAGTTTGATATAAAATAGTGATGGAGGAAAAAAGGAGTTTTAAAATGACCTTTTAAATCCTTTTGAGCGACTATAGTGGAGTAAAGAGAAACATCTGTAAAGAAGCTGAAGTTCCATATTATATCAATTGGGTTAGACAGCTGCTGGGTAAAGTAAGACAAAATCTGATCTTTGCCCCAACTATAATTTGTTCCATTTTAATTCAGGTCTGACAAACGAGAATATGATAAAAAAGCCCCAAAGAATAGCTTTTATAGCCAAAGAGAAAAGTCTTTCCAGAATATTAACGACCCTGAATACCACAAGTGTAACATTAAGAAAAGCAATATATGTTTTGCGTCAAACATTATTCATGAGTCCCAGTAATGCAGCTATGTCTTGATACGTAATGATAGAATAGGTTGTTTGTCCTTCACAAAACAGATCTGCCATCTCTCTGGAAAAGGTTTGGTTCGGTTTAGGTCACCTAGATATGGTTTGAAATACATAGTTGTCATGATGGGTTACAAACCCAAACAAACCTTGACAGTTATTGAGGGACAGATTATGAATGAACTATTTACCCCAGCATCCGCTATAAGAGGTTTTGCTTCACTATCCCTTACGAAAATATGTCACACAGGAAATTTGTCTTTTCACTTTTTCACTAAATCACTATTTCAAATTTAAATTGAAAAATGTGAAATTTACATTTTCACTTAGAAATTAAATACATTCATATGTGCTTGGCTTTTTACGTGTGGATTAGAATTTCCACATGTGGAAACAAAACATGGCACATGAAATCACACAAAATGTGTTTTTGTGAATTTCACATGTTCATACATTTTTGCATGTGATTTGATATTTTCAACAACAGCAATGTCAGTGTGAACAATATCACACAAAAAACATGACAGCAAAAATGACTGACAGTCATTTTTCTAGCAAAGACGGTCTCCATTAATAACAAGACTACTCCAATTAACCTTTTGTTAATGTAATTGCAGCATGCAACAGAGAAATAATCACAATGGCGCATTATTAGTTTATAGACCCATTGGGAGTCCTAAGGTACGTAAGTGGAACATAATCCTAGCCGTGCATCATAGAAGATGTGACCTCCAATTTGTCTACACAGCAATGTCACGTTTCATTACAGACCTGGAAGGAGGATCAGAGATTTGGTTGCAGGTGCGGAGGAAACAGTGGGAAAACGGCTCAGAAGCTTAATGTATCTTTGGTGAGAGTGTAAACGAGAAGGACCTCTATCTCATCCTCTTCCATAAGAGGCTCAGACGAACCTCACGGAGCTCCAAGAGAGTGTTAACCTTGCTGGATTCCCAAAGCCGATCCATATGGGTTGGACTGTCTCTGCACATTTGTCTAAAGCTGAACACAGCCCTCCTCTTATATCATGCCAGCTGGTTCCTTGGCATGCTCCTCCTCATACATTATGTATATCTGAGTCTTGGTTGATTGTTGCCACCTCAGAGGGTTCAGACTACACTATGGCAAGGACCAGCATGCAGATTCCTACGCACCACCGCCACAGACCTGAGACAACAGATAGATCGCCTTAATAGCTGGGCCAACACATCATTCATACATTAGGCCAATTAGCAGGGACTGTTGAAGGAAACGGCTCTGTGGTGGGCTGCCGCGATGAAGAAATCGATTTGGACCATATGTCTTTTGTAGAATTATCCCTTTTTATATGTTGCCGGGGTTATGATTTATTATTACCGAGCAGGACAAATGAGAGCAGAGCTGTCCTTTGCTGTCTTCATTATGATTTACTTCACTTTTGGCTTCTGTGGGAAAAGGATAAAACCTAAGTAGCAATGCTGTAGAGAATGGTAATGATGTTCCTGGAGGCATACAGGATGGAAGTAGAATCTTTTGTCAGATGCTGTGAATATGAATAATGCAATTAATGAGAAGCTTCTGCAGGTTGCATGTCAAAGGCAGATAACAAATTGCTCATTTGATCCTCAGAATGTGTTTGTAGCAGAGAAATGGAGACGTATACAGCATATACATATAATACATGCTGTGGCAAATTGTACATCATTCTTCCTCATCTCAATTCCATCTCTCAGAAGTTTATGGTTCATCATTCATGACATTTAATTGGGGCATTCAGCCTGGATCATAAAGGTCACAAAGCAAAATTGATCTTAATTGGCTTGTAGTAATCAAAATGCTGTTATGTGCTAAATGAATGCTCTAATGTGAGCATTAAAACATTCATTAGCTTGAGAGAATGAAGGATAATTACCAAGGATGCAATTACTGGAGTGAGCACCAATGAAAGCACATTTAAACGTCCATTCTAGTAAACACACATTTGATGGTGGGTCTGCTGTGAGCAAGTACAGTGGGCACTAACCTCAGCTCGGTCTCAGATATCTGTGTGTAAATCTAATTCTCAGATTAGAATAGACATGAACTACCAAATTCAGGTTGTTGTTGTTGTTATTGTTATTGTTGTTATTATTATTATTATTATTGTTATTATTATTATTATTATTTGTTGTTGTTTCATTATTGTTTTATGGGCACATTGTTTTATGGGCACAAAGCAAGAGAGAAGTGTAAAAGAGGAAAGAAGTGATATACATAGATAAACATACACATGTGAACATAAAGTTAAGTTTGTAAGAGTTTAACATACCATGAAGTTGATGCTTTCTTCTGATATCATGGGAAAATAACCTCACACTGAAGTGATTCTGAGGAAAGCGTCACAGGTTTGTTCTCAAGTGTTTTGTTTACCTTGCAGTGTCTGTTTTTACTGGTGACAAAATGTAGAAAGGGTCTCATGGCCACAGCTACAGTAATGTCTTTCTTCAGGGACTAATGGGCTTTTAAGTGTACTGGGTTACCTTCAGCTTCACTGAAATGTGAATCTACCATTGTGGCACTATATAGTACACTCTGCTATTATCACTAATGTGAAGAGCTGGTTTTGTATGTGGCTTTGTATACTAAGCACTGTGCCACACAGCACTCATGTATAATGTATATTAGCTCTTTAGAATAATGAAGAATATGTTGTATTTAAATTCCTTTTGAAGTTTGAGCCCAACCCGAAAAATGTTTATATCCTTTTAATAAGGGCTAAAGCATTGTAATGTGTTGTACTGTAATATATCTTTGCAAACCCTGAAATTAAACTGTATTGATATCTAACAGAATAATGTAACCCCAGTGGCACTTGTTTTAATGAAAATTAGATTTAGAGAGTTCATATGAAAAAATTGCACAAAAAAATCCCGCAGTGTACAATCAATGTTCGCGGGTTGAAAAATGGACAGACAAAAATATATTCAGTCTCATTTTTCACCACTTGAAGAGGGGACGTGGCGTAGCTGCTGAGAGAATTCCTCCTTCTTTCCTTCCCCCCTTCAAGCGCTGAAAATGAGTCCAATTTGAGTAGCATCTGCTCTGTGGGATCTCTGAGAGCGCGGGCAGTAACAATGGCCCTCTGGAACAAGGCCCTTTCCTTCTCTTAATTGCAGCCACATGTGTGGTGGGAAAGAGCCCCCTGCCTGCACCACTAGCCCTGGAATACGTCCAGAATCGCCCACACAGTCAGTGAGCGAGCACAGCCAGCAGCAAACACACTCTAATTGCAAAGAGTGGAGCCCCTGGCTGGAGAGCGGGGGGGTGTGCCAGGACCCTGTGTTCTCACTGAAGGACAGCTAGTGCTTTCACATTCCAGGACTGGCTCAAAGTGGTTACGGGCCATGCAAAAATGGACAAATGGGGACAGTCGGCATTGCGAATGTAACATATTTTGGATGAACCCAAGAGGCATCGGCACATTTCCAAGACTAATGGATAGATGTAAAATGTCCTTTTCTATGTGGACTGTTAGGAGATACTTCATCATTTTGGATTAGAAACATTGGTTAACATCTGTCAGTGGAGTGCAGAAGTAAATGCCATGTGATAAGTGTACTTCCAGTTCCTCTGCTTTCAGTTTTATCTGAGGACAGAGCTAATATAGCTACCAACCAGACTGTCAGCTCTTCTCTCACACATCAAAACAGTGAATCATTTTGTGATGAGGCATTTCATCATTTGTTTTACATAATAAACCCACTAAATCACCAGAATAAATGCAGGCAATGTATGTTTCTGCAAACCATGGATGTGTTGAAACTTCATGTTTCATTTTGTTGCAAATTTTTATGGCTACACAAGACCACTTGGTTAACCATGAGAAAAAAATCGTATTTTGGCTTAGTTGGTTCTGTCGCCACAAAAATGGTTGGAAAATGTCTCCTCAAAAATATCAGGTTCTGATGCTACTAACATGTCTGGAAAATGTCCCTACATAAAAATAAAAAAAGTCAGTGTTTTTTTAACTTGAAAGTGGTCTCTTGCTTGGCAGCACCACCATCCCCTGTTCCTGACATGACTGTTAGCTCATAAAGTTGTAATTTTAACCTGGTATGTCACATATAGTTGAAATGTTTATATGATACATATGAAATGTACAGATTTATCCATAGGCCTATCCGTGGTCTGATGAAACGTACGATGTCAACATTTTTTTTCTGCCAGCTGGGTTAAAAAAGGTTCTTGGACATGATAAATTCAGATACTGTGACTTTTAGCAAAATTTGCCAAAGTTTATAAAAGTGAATCTGACAAACGACAGTCTCAGAAAGGTCTTCTATTGACATGGTCGCTGGTGCGAAGGACTGTCAAGGAAACAAGGCAAATATTACTTTGCATCAAAGGGCCATAGCAACAGTATGCCTTGCCCTGAGGGGGAACCGGGATGTCAGTTTTACTGATTTGAGACAGCCTTGGTAAGGCCTCCATCACAGGAGATGTACTGCGCATTAAGCTGCCATGCTGCAAGGCTGTAGCATACACAAGGTCAGGGTGCAGATTTATGCTTCCTCCTAAGCAGAATGAACAGCGCAGGAGCTATCTAGGGTTTGGGGGAAATGAACCTTTTCATCACATTGATTTCCTAAAGCACCTGGAAAAAAGCTTTGTCAGCCGCTGGCATTTGGGTCTGATTGTGACGGATCTGCACACAATCTGGGCCTCTAGCCTGGATTGGATTCTAGTAGTATGGTTTCCTGGCCATATGCTGTTTGAGTAATAGATAACACTTGTCTTTGGGTTATTCAAACCTTTGTACATCTCATTCTATCAATATGTCATTGATTCACGTGCTGCGTAGTGCCAGTGGTTGTCTGACAAAAACGCATCAGTCAAGTCCATCTTTTGTTTAACTGTTAGTTGTTTCTCAGCCACCGCTTGGGCTCAAACTCAGCTGCTGGCATTTATATATTTAGTTCAGTTTTGATGGTAATGTGATATTATTCAGTTGATACAAAAAAATGAGGTTTAGCCTGCTCCATACTTTTAAATGTCACTTGAAATAATCGGAAGTCTGTACTGTATTTGGTCACTGTTTTGGTATTTAAAGAGATAATTCACATCTTTAATGTTAGAGGCAATGTTGAAATACATTTTAAAGTTCATTATTTCAGAGAGCAGCAGTTGTTGTCCACTTCATTTCATATTAGTTTCAATGGACTGCAGAG
The DNA here is from genome assembly GCF_040436345.1 of Pagrus major. Lineage (NCBI taxonomy): Eukaryota > Metazoa > Chordata > Actinopteri > Spariformes > Sparidae > Pagrus > Pagrus major. The sequence continues at coordinate 7,250,188 of NC_133216.1, forward strand.
ACAAAGAAACTTCTAGAAGCACTACGCAGCACGACCCAAATGCTAAATGGACTTTACAACACATGCAAAATGTACCTATTCACACACTGATGGCAGAGGCTTCCATGCAAGGTGCTGACCGGCTCATCAGCTCATGATACGTTTCCAAATGGCCCCACAATATTTCTCTGTTGTCTAACCATATGTTCAGTGTGTTTTAATGGCAATGGTGCTCACAGAAGCCCCAGCCATATTTTGCCAAAACGATGACTGACCATGTAGATGTAGAGCGGAGAAGTGTACTTGAGAAGTTTATATGGGCATTTTGATTATTCCTCTGTTTCTCAGAAATTCTTTTCAACATTCAATCTGTTAAAATGGACATAAATTCAAGCTGATCACAGTTGCAGGAGCAAACAACTATTTTCTTTTTGTTACGCCTACAGAGTTAAGGTGGAATATCACTTTAACCAAATGTCTGTTTTCTTTAACTTTCTTAGAAAAGAGCCAGAGCATTTATCAGCATCTCAGAGGTGTTTGTGCTTTTAGGAACATGGGGTTAAGAAGAAGAAAATTCAGTCTGTTTTCTCCCTGTCTTTCCTCTGTGCGTTTCAGAGATAGAAGGATATGGGCCAGGGGAAGTACAGTATGTCATCTTGTCCAAAGCTTTGATCCTCTCAGCCTGTACTTCCATAGCTTTTGAGTTCCTGTACAGTCTTTGCTTAGACCCCATCACCTCTCCAATGCATCAATCCACCAAAGGGTTTGCTGTTTTCTGCCAGAGCCTCTGGGCATTTTCAAGCTCTGTAGTGAGGATGCTTAACTACAAAGAACATCAGGCAGCTTTGTTTCAGGATGCAGTTTGCCACAGTAAGACTATCAAATGTTTGTATTAAGCCCCGTAGCACATAATAAGCTGGCTCTCTGATGGCACAGCTTGTTATTAAAATTTAATTCTGGCTTGAAGATTGTTTTATTTATGCTGCTCTTTATTCTTGGATAACAAAGAGTCTCTAATAAGAAACTTCTGAGAGCCGTCAATATCTTTACAGCCAATCTTTATACTTCTCTTCTTAGTCTGTGTGTGATTATAAGATAATGATCATCAAATGACGGGGTGTAATTGAAGCTGAAGAACACGGTTGTTGATAATGACCTACATCAGTGAAAATCTAATAATCATTTCAGCCAATCTAATTTAACTGTGTATCACATGTCTGCTGTGTATGCATATCGCTAAAATCAAACAAATGAGAACGGAGCAGGTGATTAATGATTTTCAGAGAGACATCTTCTTTATCTGGCACCATGTTACATTGGCTACGTTGATTAAATCCTAATCAACGCCTACTTCTGCTGCATTTTGCCAGATTTGCCCCGTGTAGTGCAATCCAATAGAGTTCAAATTACCTCAGATGAAAGAGTGTCCAGGGAGAGAGCTGGCCAGGCCCAAAGGGAGCGAGGATTAAGAATGTGTAATGTATTCAATGAAGAGCACTTTCCCTCCTGCCCTCTGTGGTTGGTCGTTTGTAGGAGCAGGTGAATCTGAATTTGAAATTGTATAAGAGATGACAGGTGCGAGATGACCTTTTTCAGCTCAGTTGTGTGGTTTTCTCAGCTTTACGAGGGTGCAGTCACATCTGTAGGAGCAGCGGTGAAGGTTTCTGGTATCTTAAGAAAACACTGAAAGGTTTTATTTCAAGCTGTGTTTTCAAGAATGCTCATTGCAGTGTTTATTGGGTTAAACTTTAGAATAACAACCATGAATAAATGGTACATTTATAGTTAATTAAACATTAGTTAATAGTTTCTTTTCACTATTGAAATGCATTATAAACCATTTATTGTGCAATTGTTTACTGTAAAGTTCCAAAAAAAAATACTGTGTAACGGGTAAATAAATGCTATGTAGTTCATCAATAAAGATCATTTGGATGTCCATTATAAAAAAGTCTGTTCCACTGTTATGCATAACATCTTCAATGTCTTAGTTTTTCAAAACGAAGAAAAACACAAACAATTTGCTTAAAATAACTAATTTCAACGACAGTAAAACAATAAAACGACGAGACAAAACCACTGACAGTTAATAAACACTATATTAAATTACTTGACTATATTCTGTTAGTACTTGTGTATTTTTTTTCTTGGCTAAGTGGTTCTGTATTGGGCCAGGGTAAGGTTTTTGTATCAATGTACAAATAGAGAAATATCACAGAGAACCAGTTGCTAAAAGTATTAAAGTGAGTGTAAATCAATACCTGGAATGTAAGTGATTACCCAAATAGATATTGTAATCTAGGACTATGAGCTTTTTCTGCTGCTACGCTTCAGTGCATCCCGCTGATGCATTCTGTATTCTCACTGACTGTGAATCAGTCTGTCAGCCTAGAATGCAAATGTAAAGAAAATGTTTCAAGCCATTGGCCATGGTATTTGTTTGCAGCATTTGACAACTATTTGAAATACCTGATAGTGCAGTGTATTAGCCTTTGTTCTGCTAAAGGTCATCTGAATTACAAATGACACTTCTACGAGTTAATTGCAATCACTGAATTCAGATTTTTTTTTTGTGTTGTTATACAGCTCTGAGGGACCACAGAATCGAGCTGGTGCGAGCCTCGTGGCAGGAGCTCACCATCAGAATCAGTGACGTCAGCCTGTCAGACGAGGGCCAGTACACCTGCTCGCTCTTCACCATGCCTGTCAAGACCACCAAGGCCTTTCTCACTGTTCTGGGTGAGCATGTTTCGGCTAATTCTCTGCTTTTGGCTAATTCTTCATGTTCTGACAGCATGAATACCAGCGCATTTTCAATTAAATTCCTCTGTTCACTCTTCACCACGCACTTGTTGCTTTGTAGGAAAATAACATTTCTGCTTTACAGTTTATAGTCTTGTCTACAAGAATAAAGGATGACAGTTTTGCATTTTACAGGCTTGCATGCGCGTAGTGATTCTATATTTAATTCTCTGCAGGCCACAAAAAACTCATTTTCACATCTGTATAAGCCAGACAGGTGTGTTAAAGAATAAGCTGAAATATAGAAAAGTAAAAGTCAATACCCACGCACTGTTCACACATAGAATATTTATTTAGTCTTATGTTTTGTAAGATGACCTTTGTCATCTAAAAGCCAGACAAAAAGAAAGTACACGCTGTTATCTTGTTGAGATTTCAGGAAATGTATTTTTAACTTTACATATTAAGTTTCCCATTTCTTTTTAACCATCATCTCATTTAGAATTCTTATTGTTTTGTTTTTTGGTTGTTTTCCATTATGTTATACTTCATTTTTGCTTCTCATTACTTTTTGCTTTGCCTTAAAAAAATAAACCTTTTATAAAATTCTCAGTAAATGTTAAACTTGATCTTTTCATAGAGAGAAGAAGACAGCATAAATATGTGAAAGAGTTATTGTCAATCAGTCAGTAAATCATTTTCTATTGTCAGAGGAGTATATACCACCCACTGGGTTATTACCCAGCTCATCATATCCTGTGTATGTATTCAGTATGCTATTTATATGTATATTTCCATGCACCACAGGAGTGCCAGGACGACCGGAGATCACAGGATTTACCAAGCCTGCCATGGAGGGGGACGTAATCACCCTGACGTGTACCACATCGGGCAGCAAACCAGCTGCCAACATCCGGTGGTTCCGAAATGACAAGGAAGTCCAAGGTAAGCATGTGGTGTGGATTTCACAGAACATTGTATCCTCTGTTACCACTTATACCCTCTTGGAGACATCATTACTGTCAAGTCATTCAGCATCCCTTTGTGCTCATATTCATGCATTGTTCCACTGGCTGGGGGGTTTAGCAGTGCCATGATTCGCCTGGCTCATAGCCAGCATTGCTGCTGTCGTTGGAAGCTGTCCAAATGCTGCTGGACTGTGGCATAGCTGTCCACATTTCACTACCTGACCAAGGTGAAGACATATAGTAGTGCCTCTTATTGATTCTAATTATAAAATCAAGTGTACATCAACAATAAGTCCTGTACAGCATTTTGTTTTCCCTGTTAGTGGCACTAAAGTAATGATGTACTCAGTTGGATGATTAATAGAAACGCGAATCAATCACACAGTACTAAAGGCGGTTATCAAAAATGAAAATGCCGATGTTTGAGTTTGCTCGCAGGCTCTTGCTTATTTTCAATTTACACTGATGTAGAACAGACACGCAGCGAAACCTCACATTGTAATACCTGAAACAGGCAAGTGTTTCTCAATAATGTATTCAATCAAGCAATTGATTTATTGCAAAAATAATTTCCTGTTCGTCGACGAATTGACTCAGTCGTAAATTGACAAATCATTTCAACACTGGTCAAACATGGCATAGTGAAGAATTATGTTTCATCTATTCCTCCAAAACTGTCTTAGAGAGGAAGATTATTAGCACAAAAACTGTTGGCTGTGTGCTTCAAATTTTTAGGTGAACACAAAATATGAATTTATCCCATGGTTTCAAATTCTCTGTAGTACATGCGATGAGTTGATCCTCAGGTGGTGTTTAGATGCTTTATTTCTTTCAAACAGCAACCATTAGATAGTCAAACGAGGATACTAGAATGCAAACTTAGGACGACCACATAACTAGCTTTACCCAGACTGAAAAAAACAGCAATAGAGACAATGCATTAGGCAGCAGATGGTGCAGTGTAATGTGTGCTGATCACACTAAACCGGCAGAAGTTTCTGTGGTTTCACACTGTGCGCCTTACAAGCTTTCACTTTCTTGTGTACCTCTTTCCAAACTGTCTGAAGCTCTGCACTTTGTATTGTTAGAGCTTTTATCACCATATTATTTCTGCTTAAAAAAAAACCCAAAAAAGACAAAAACGTTAAAAAATAGGAATGGAATGTTTTTCCTCAATTTGATGGCAGAGGTAAGCTGTGTGGAGCTCTTTAATGTAATGGAGCCTGCTGCAGAGACTCTGTGTGACAGTTGCTCTTTATTGAAGATTTGCACCAGAGAGCTTTTTCTTGGTGGTTCTGTCTGTGTCTGCCCAACATGGCATGATGATTGATGGGAGAGGGGCTGGGATATGAAGTTTTCTTGTTGAAATGACGTGCACGTAGATTCCTGAAAGGCCAGTGGAGAGCTGGCACACAGCATCACAACCAGACTTGCTGTCCATCTCAAGAGACACTGAGATGATCTCTTTTCTGGTTTAAGTCTTGAGGTATACTTTAAAATAGATATTTGTAGCCCAAAACCTATATATTCTTAACATATATGGACATATGCACATAAAGTAAATGTCAAAATGTAATTTAACAGAGTTCAAGAGGTGCCACAGTTGTACTCATAGCTCCGACTTTGGCCTTTTGTGGATAAAAATAAAAATGTAATGCCTTCATACCATTCCCAGCAGGCACCACAAAAGTTGATAAAGGAAAATCAAACCGGAGAATAATTCCCTACATTTGAATTTGATGTATGAAATGACATTGATGTGTTATGTGTGAATTGCATATCTCTAAAAAACATCATGAGCCCTAAGTCTGCCCCGACCTGGTGTCTTGTGTACAAATGTTCTTTTATTAGTTTTACCTGCATACGGTGGGTTTTATTAAGCCGCTTGGGCAAACAGACCTGGTGTGATGCATCTCCAAGTCAAAGGGAGATAAAACACAAAGCAGAGACTGGAGGGCTCGACATAAAAACTTCATTTCCATGTCAAAGTGTCAAAGAGGAGGAATGTCAATCAGTGCTCCAGAACCAAGTCTTTTATAGGTTGTGCTTTAAAGCTTTCTTTAGCGAGTATGTGCTGGGAGCAGCATGTTTTGCCATTGGTTCTTCTGTGGTAGATCATTGCCGCCAGTGTCTGCTGTCAGTCAAACCTATCCCCACTGGGGGACCAGTCTACAAAGCTCCAAGATGACAGCAGGTGTAATAGCAAAAACATGTCATATTTATTTCATGCTCTGATGATTTGTTTTTCAACAATTTATATTAGAAGCACACAGCATTACAAACCTCAAAATGCAACTGTCATCCAGTGTCAAATAATTTGTTTGCAGAGTATAGAGCCATACAAATTACTTGTGTCGCTGAATGACAGCTAGGCTTCAAATTGTAATCTATTGAGGAAAAAATCCACCCACTGTCACTCTCTATGCATACATAAAGTGGCCTATATATTTCTTTCACAGTGACACAAAGGCACCATACAATACACAACAGCTCCATCATAGTGACTAATTTTATATTCAGCTAGGCAAGATATCAAGACTAGATGAGGCAGTAGACAATAAATTATACACACACACACACACACACACACACACACAATTTATTGTTTTTATGTGAGTATGTTATCATTAAATATGTGTGCTCCTTCATTTAGAATTGGCCTCACATCCTGTTCTGTAAGATCAAGCTGAGCAAAGATGAAATATCACAAACTTTCATTTTTATGCTGATTGCTGACTTAACTGTTCCCGACATGTTTTGTTGCAACTTTTAATTGTCAAAGTGAACAGCAACAAAAGTAACTTAAACTTTCTCCAATCAGTGGGAAAATATGTCAAGACAAGTTTGCTACCAAAGAATAAAATCGGTCCACTTGATTCATGTTGGCGCTAATGTATATGCTTGTCTAATCTAATCTAAGAGGCCTGATGATCGGTGTCTCCCACACACAGTCTGCTATATTAAAGAGTTGGGGTAGTGAGAAAATTCATATGAAAATCACTCCATGTCACCAGACAACTTCTGGCCTTCATGTTGTTCCTGAAATATGTCTGGATCTTTGTATCAGCGCACATAACTGATAACTTGATGTCATAGTAACTTTGTTTTGATTCATTAAAGCATCTCCATTCCTATTTAATATAACAAGCTTTCTTCACCATCTGTTAATTTGTCAAAATTCATTGACGGATCACTTTTAGTTTTTTGGTCTGGTTATTTATTTGGTTATCCTCTATTTCTGAGAAGATTGAGTTATTTTACCTAATTTCTACAGGTTTGATATTCCCCTCCACATCAAGGCCATAATCCAAAATTAGATCAAGAGTCTCATTAACACAGGAGAATTACATGTGAGCAAGAATGACATGTCCATTCTATTCAGTACATGTAGCCATCAGCAGCAGAAGTTATCTACGTGTTACTGGAGTTACTAACACATGGTTTAACCATGACATTTATCAATTATGAGTCTAACATCTGATGACCTACCTTTTTGAAATCATAGTTCCCTTGCTTCTTATATTTTCTATAGGTCCTTTGTTTACCCACTATCTGCATTAAAAATAGGGGGACTATTCAGAGCAATATCTGAGGGTTTTAGAAATGAGCCACATTACATGAATATACCAGCATATGTTGTAGAACCTCAAAGTGCTTTCTCAAATGTATTGCTTTAGATGGTTTTGAGCTATTTTTAGACAATGTACACTCGCTTTTCCCCAGCAAGTCCAACTTTAGTGCAAACTAATCTGTTTATTCCTTTAGGAGTTTGTTAAAAACATCCATAAACTAATAAAGTTTAAGGGCTTGGAAGCTAGGGAGAATGTTGTAGAAGGATATGGATTTATATGTGTTGGTCAAATGTAAGATAAACCTTTTGGAAAAATCAATACATCAAAAGGAATTTATTTGTATGATAAAGTCATTTGGAAAAGAGACAAATACGATAAAGCATTTCCTAATTCATTTTTCCTAAACAAGCATGAATATATTTCGAGCTTTTAACTTGCTCCACTCAGTTCTTTCATAGAACAGAAGCAGACATGTAAACACAGCCTAACTGACCTCGAAAAATACAGTATCATAGACAGAAGTGCTAATGAGTGGATTAAATCAACACTGTGTGGACATATCTAAGCAAGACCACAATGGTGGTACTGGTAGAAAAACAATCATGTATGCTGTCTCACACAGGAACCCAACCACAGATTTACTGGCAGTATAGTTGTTAGCTTGTTCCTTAAGCCTCTTTACCCTCCAACTACAAAATACTAAATGTGCAAGGATAAACCAGTTCCAAGGTAAAATTAAAGACCCCTACCAATTGCTACATGAGGTATTTGTTTCTTGTGAATGTGAGTTTATATTTTAAGGGCTTTCCAACAGCAAATTAATTTAGGAATTAGGTCAAAGATTTAAATGACATTTCCCCAATAATTACTGGTCAGCAGGCAGTAGGTTGCAAACTGTGCTGAGCAGGAGCTTCAGGCATGAAAAGGAGCACGTTTTGAAATAGTTTGAAAGTAAAAAAAACAAAATGGATGTGCTATTAGGGTATGCCGCTGATGCTCTCATGAAATAAACAAAGGCTCAAATTGTTATGCTGTTATTTCTTCAAGGCTGAGGACAGCTTGAAACAATAATAATCTGAAGGGAACCCAAATTTTAAGTCTTCCAAACTCCACCTGACCAAACCTGATTTTCCTCTTATCAAACTATAATAATAGGTCTACACAAAAATCGAATCGAGTTCTACCACTGAAGTTCTGGTTTGTTATAAGAGACACCGACGTCCTGATTATCGGAGCGCTCCCAGTGGCCCGAATGTAGATCTGCTTGCCTCCTGGGGTTCTGGTTCAAAGCAAGTGCACCTGGGCACATTCACATTCGTATGAAAGCTGCTCTGCGTGCTCTCTGGCGATGCTAGCAACCGCCTTGAAATAGACTGACAGCTTCTCTGTGGCAGCTCTGATGCTGCAGGCGTCTTGATGAATGAGAGGAAAAGCTGGAGAAATTTGTGTTTGACAGTACTTGCTATCCACTCTCTGCACTTGAGGGCAAAATGCAGGGCCTTTGGTTCTCAAATGCGAGGCCTCTGACTTTTCTGTCCGCTCAAATGATAGATTGATTTTGAGACCTGATTCCAACCATTACATAATTTGTGATGCATTAATCAATACAAGCGTGATGTCTTAGAGGCCTATGAGGTTGGCTGTAAGATGCTGAATTTTTGTTTGCTTTTGGCCCATGGCCCACCATTAAGTTTCAGTTTTGGCGTTCCAAGTGAAAAAGTTTGGGCAGCCTCACTCTTGCTATTATTATGTTTAGTTTTAAAATTTGAGACAAAATATATCAGTAATAAATATAAATCAGATTCAGAAAGAAGTGCATACTTTCAAATATGAAAAATACCAGATTTCAATCAGATTTTCAAACTGTCTTGTCTACAAAAAATAAATTACTAGTTATGTTCATGTCAGTGTAGAGAAATTAAATTAGAGACTAAATAGTTGGTTCATCTCGCCTTCTTTTCTCATCTTATTAAACACAACACGATTATCACTTAAGTAATGGCAGTATTAAAGAAGAAGACAAATTATTATTGAATCTGTCAACCTCAAAGCAACAGAAAATATACAGGTAGCCGTCAGAGCAGCAGTAGTTGTAACAGTCTTAGTAGTAGTCGTGGTTTCAGTGGAAAGTCCAATAAAAAATTAATCCCCTTGCACATGACAAAATCAAAGAGAATCGGTGGAGTGGAACAAATGGGACAGATCAGCCCAAAATGATGATGATATGGGTGATCGGGGTTTCATTGCAAGGGGCTGTTAGCATTTAATAGACCAAGGGATTGAACAATTCGTTTGCTGTGTATGTGTGAGTATTTGTGAGTGAAGGAGTGGAGTGAATACATACGTGTATGTATTGATTGGTTCAGGTTTGCACTGGATGGTAGAAAGTCCAGAGAGAGGAAGAGGTAAAGGGGGGAGGATATAGTGTGGGGAGGATCTAAGGGGGTGAGGAGGATAGCAGTTCCAGTGAAAAGTCCTTCTGAGGCTGTTGTCTTTTTCTTTTTTGCCCTGTTTAGGTGCAATAGCCTTGTAAAGCTTCAGAAAAGTGACACTACCGCACAAAGCGTTGACAAGAGAGCAGCAGCAAATTAAAAAGAAATGCTTCCAATTATAAGTTAAGATGCATCTCTAAATGAAGACAACATCACAAGGCAAGGAAACAACAAACACAAATCAAGATCTGAAGCTGTGTAAAGGGTGAATGTCTGGGTATGAAACTAAAACAAAGGAGAAGGAATGAAAGTAAAGGTGTGACTACAACTATGGAAATCTACCCCGCGCTGCCAGGGGAGCGTGTGCCTGTTTGTGTTGACTGGGATGTTTGAGAGATGGTCCTTGAGGAGCAAACACACCCAACCAACCGAGTCAACGCTCCTACTTCTCTCCCTTCACTATTCACTCTATTTTGACTTGACTTTCAAAGGCCAAGGATTCTCTCCCTCAAAGGAGAGGCAGTGAAAACAACAACAACAGCAACAACAACAACAACAACACTGCAGTCTATGTCAGAAAAGCAACATCTTTAAAATAAAATTTCATCTTTCTCGCTTTTTAGAAAACGTACAAGCTGATTTCTTTTTTCCAAAATGATTTTTTTGCATGAAGGGCTTAAACAAAATCCCAAACTGTTCCCCAATAATATTATTAATTCACAAGTACATTGGATCCCTGTTCATTTTCTGACTCTGCAGGCTCTACAAAGGTGAATGCCACAGGAAAATCATTCACAGTGAGAAGTAGCCTCCAGTTCCAGGTGGACAGACAGGACGATGGCGTCGCCTACACTTGCAGTGTGGAGCACGTGTCTCTTACCAACCCCTACATGACAACTGAAGTCCTGGAGGTCCACTGTGAGTGCAATCATACACACCTTGTGCAAAGCTGGATTAGGTGTAAGATTAGCATTGAGAAGAAATACAAGGATTGAGATTACATTTATGTCTCCAGGTTTAGCTTTGCATTTGCTCCGGATTAGTGTAGGATTAGTTTGCAGGTAAGGGATTAGTACCAAAGCAGAACAGGGATATGGGCTAAAGCTAAGAGCTGCCCAATGGGTAAAGAACTAACTACTGTTGTACTTTGTCAGTGCTAGAGTTAAAGCCTGTAACACCAGTACTGTGTGTGTTACAAAGTGTTGAGATTTTTGGTCTCTTCTTCACAGATGCTCCCCATCTGGAGATCACACATTCACTGATTATTCCACAAGAAGGACAATACCTAAAACTGGAGTGTGTTTCCATAGGCAACCCAATGTAAGTTGGCATTTAATCACAACTTATAAAAAGTTGGTCTTGAGATGTGATTCATTTATTACAAAAACAGTTCTTCAGTTTATTCATCATTTCCTTATTTTCAGGAAATCATAAGCAGTAAGATAAAAAAGAAAATGTTGTTGTTATTTTCTTTCCCAGACCTGAACCGGTGCTGTGGTCTAAAGATGGAGGAGAGCTGCCAGACATCGAGCGTATGATTGTGGAGGGCAGGGAACTAACCATCACCACACTAAACAAAACAGACAATGGCACATACCGCTGTGAGGCCAGCAACCACCTGGGGACCAGCAGTGCTGAATATATACTGTTTGTATATGGTGGGTACTGCCATGGCTAGTCTTGTTATGGATGATCAGTTTTGCTGTTGTGTCTTATTCAAGGCTTTCTTGTAACTCAAAGATGGGTGGTGTTCCTTATAAACATACAAAGCCAGCAGAGGGTTTGTCAGCCTGGGCCTTTAACCCAAAAGAGAAATAAAAAAGCACAATAACAGAGCAATGATAGCTACTTTAAACATGAAATATTTTGCAATAGAAGATCATGGTCAGCATCTCCTGGAATTACAATTTTTCTGTCAGATAATCTGCTGATCATAATGGCATTTTTAACAAACATTTTCTATGACAAGTGGTTTGTGGACAGAAATCTTGACTTGTGATTTATAAATTAGCTGACATAGACATCTCCCAGTGACCATTTGAAGATAAATATAAATGGATATAAGTAATGAATGATTTTTAGGAAGTCATTGAATCATGATTTTTACGTATATGGGTGCCTGGAACAGAGAAACAAAAACAAATCTTTAAAATGTTGTAACATGATAAATGGACAGGACTTATCCAACACTTTCCAACCTCAGCAGGACAAAGTGCTTCACAGTTTGCTCACTCACACACTGATGGCAGCGACCCATTGGTGTCGCACCAAACATGTAGGTAGAACCACAACTACCAACCCCTCCATTAATGGACGACCTGCTCTAACAGCTGCCCCATTTTGGTTTGCAAAATGGGGCAGCTGTGATGTGAAATGTATGTAATTAATAGTAAACAGGATAAAACCTTATGGTCCGTTAATATAAACCTAATATATTATATTGCATTTTCTGCCAGGTGGTAATGCAGGATTTAATTAATTACAGGAAAAAGTGGCTTCCGACAACTGACCACAAATATGAGGATAAGGATAGTAAGTTTATTTTCAAGTGTTACTAAATTTGTGTAATTTTTTGGTTCTGGTATATGAAAGTTATGGCTAATTCCATTTTCAGACCAGCGTTGATAGTGTGAAAAAATGATCTGCAGTCTTGCAGGTCACCAGTTTGCAAACTATTTCCTCAAAAAATTAAATTCCAAATCTTGCCTTGGCAATGTGCAGGATAACCCAGTTTACCTCACCGTACTGTACATTTCGCTGCACAGGTTTAGCTTTTGGACTCTTCCTATGAGGAAACAGGAAGAAAGTGTTAAGGATGCAGAATTTAGCTTCCGAGTACCGCCTGGAGGAGAGATAAGTTAATCCCGAGACAGTGGAGCGGCTGAGAGAATAAAGACAGCATGGTGCAGGAAACGGATCATTAAGGCCTCTGCAGCACATGTTTATAACGTTTATCAAATACAGCCAAGTAAAAAATACAAAAACAAGGAGAGAATATTAAAATTCAACATGGATTTATTTGTTTCCATTTTTGCCAATTAAACAGTCCCACACGAGAGTGCAGTTTGTTTGGGAGCGACTTATCACAGCTCAGACGCTGGACTTATTCAAGCTCACAAGCAGTTAGTGGATGCACAGCAGCTTCTTTGTTCGATTTTAAAGGCAGAGGCTTTTGGTGAGAGAAAACCCTTCATTGGGAAAAGGAGGATGACACATTCATCCTTTCGCTTTTTGTTATTTCAGTCTCTTTTTTCAGCATGCTCATTGAACAGGGCGAGGCACCAATGTCAGGATAGACCATACCATCCTGTCATATCTGGGAACCTATGTTGGACCAAAGTTTCAATGCACACATTTCAAAGTCACAGTTTTTTTAAAAATGTTTTTTATTTAAAAAGAAACAAATTTGTTGAGTTATACATGTGACAGGTAGCTGTTTTTCACTTTTTGTCAGCTTAACAGAGGAACTGGCAAAGCTTATAACCCTCAGAAGCCCTCTCACACTTTATACAAAGGCCCTGGTTTCTAGGGAAGGATGAAAAACTGAACTGAGCAGGTAAAAGATGTGTGAGACGGGTTCATTTCCACTGATGATGACAGTCATTCTTCAGAGCTACGCTGTGTCTGGCTGAATACTTACCGGGTCTCTTCGGATCATCTCAGCCTCTAAGCCTAATTTGCTAATGACAGGAGAGCTGAGAAGCAATAAATGTCATCGCTCTGCTGCAATTTATCACCGTCTGCAATTATGCTCCTTAATACATTGTATTAAATAAAGCAAGGAAACAGTGTATATGATAATTACTCTGAGTGAGATGTTACAGCGATGGTAACAGATAGTTTGGTTAAGTACAGGTGAGAAATGATTGCTATTTGTGAAGCTGCAGCACCACTTATTAACCTCTTACCCTCATATTTCACTCCTTCATTAAACATTTTCACCTCAACAAGCATGACACCTGATGAGTTTTACATTCTCTGTGTGTGCTTATTTACCAACCGATCATCAATTGCTTGGAAATTTAATAAATGTAAGAAACACGAGTCGCTCATGCATGAGTCATCCTTTCCAAATGATATTGCTTTCAAAGGAGGTATTCACACATACAAATATCTCAGATGCAGGTGCATTGGAAAGAATCACTTCAGTTTTGAGAAAAGAAGATCCTGCACACTGCTCTTGCATTTATTTTTAATAGTAATGTTAAACCAAGGTCCAGGGGGACTGAACATTAGTATTATCCATCAATTGTGATGCTGAGTAAGAGCAGTGTGCAGAACCGTCTTTTCTCAAGATCCCAACGATATTACCGGAAGAATTTAGCCCGTCAGAGCTCGAGTCATTCTTTAATCATCTGTGCCTTCTCTTCATTAGTTTGCCAGTATTCAGTAAGGTGAACGACCAGAATTAACCCACTTCACCAGCCTCGCGCAGTAATTGATTTGTGCCGTTTGATTTTCCTGCAAGTTTTCTCATGTTGAGCCTGTTCCCTGCGGAGAGGTTTGTTTTTCTACCCGTTGTTCCTGTTTTCATTTAGCAGACGTCATCACCTTAGTGCCTCCATCCTCAGCTTCCCTGCCTCCCTCTCTAGCTTCTGTTCTTCCAATCTGCTAATGCCGACATTCCCAGGTCAGGCATAGGCAGTCACAGCTGCATTTGCAGGTACCCTTATAACCCCTCCATGGCCCCGCCTCAACGCTCAATGCACTCACAACACTGACACTGAACACACAGTTGATGATTGATGAGCTAACAACAGGCTTTGCGCTAGAAAATAGCATTGTTTTACTGGATGAATTCCATGCTCTCTATTTTTTTCTTTCCTCTCTGCTTCATTTTTTATACACAGCACTGTTACCTCACCAGCATTTTTATCACAGTTTCTGATTAGTTTTATTATTGGGAGCTGACGATATGCCGACCTTGTAGGAGTAAGTCACCACATCAGGTGGATGCTGTTTGTCAACCCATTGCACAAATTTGCATCTTTGCAGAAGCAGAAAATAGAAAACATGAGTGTTTATACTTTGGTTCTTAGGATGAATGGTTTCTACCATTACGACCAAACAATAAGAACACATGCAATTACATTTGAATAATGATGATCAAAATCACATGCTCCATGTGTTTGCTTCAGTTCATCTCTCCTGATGGAATTACTGTTGTAGTGTTTGTGTACTACTTTGCCATATTGAGCCACAAGAGCACTCTGCTGTAGAAAATGCTGAATGGTTGTCTTGAAAGTCAAAATAGCTTTTGTGTAGCAATGGAGAAAACACAAATGTTACTTAGATCTGGCATGATCTTCATTTTGATAATCGGCCCATTAACCTCAAAGGAGGCCTGGGGAATTTTCCTGTAAACAAACAAAGGCTATGTTGTGTGTTTCTCAACAAAATGTATCCTTGAGGTCTAGAGAACATGTTGAATGCCTTGTTCCCTGATGAAATATTTGCATCACCGTTTTCTTATAAATTCTGCATGTTTACACCCATACATCCATGTTTACTAGCTTGCAGTCTTTTTGACTGCCTTTGCCTTTACTGCTGATCAGCAGAATAGCTGGCAGGAATGTGTATTGTCTCGACCGTATGCATGTGGGTTCTTGTGCACATGCACAATATAAACAAAACAGGCGTCCATGTACAGTATAAAAACACTGCTTTATAGCACTACAAGTGGCCCGATATTTGTTGAAAACTAAGGTTCAGGTGAATGATACTGATTCTGATGGAGATCGTTTAAAGTATTTGCCCTGGTTTTGAGATATTTTTCTCTAATGCTTCCAGTGCCTCTATGCTAACACCTTTAATCAATGGCAGTGGTGATGGTTGTGATGCTCAAAGCATTAAAAATGTTCTTTCTCAGACAAATTATCAGCTAAACAAATACTAAAACTATATGCATGGCTATATGCCACTAAAGAGATAAGTGAGAAAATATGTTTATTCATAATTTTTGGTGTACTGACCCATTAAGGATGTACACCCCAAAAATGTCAGTATGTACACCTTTGTTCCTCATGTTGTCCTTGTCGATGTATCTTATGCTGCTCTCTCAGTGACCGTTTCCAGTGACTCCAGTTAAGCATGCAATTGGCTCTGACAGCAAGCTTTGCATTGCATCACTTCTGCACACTGTCAAAGTAAAAACTCAGAAGAAAAAAAAAACAGACCATGCTAATTTCTCATGTTTCCTTTGAACTTTGTGGTCACCTTTTTTATCACGGTGTTGTTCCCCTCGTCTCCCCCTACTGCTGTCACTGTCTGCAACCATGGCAACAGCCAAAGACTTTCCAGGGCCTACAACAGGTAAATATCCCACTAGACGATCATTGCAAGCCAGATTTACAGTGTGTGATGCTGGATCTGGATCTGGGTCAGGACACATCACGACCTCCACACAGCATGAGCCAAACCATCACCATGCATGGATGCTCACTCTGCTGACGCCAGCTGCTTTCTCTCCAGCCATGTCACAGGCTGCATAAGTTATCACACAATATGTTTCTGGTTTGGTTTGTCTTTGCACAATGAAATGAGTGGCTCTATCTGAATGGAGCTGGGCTGGAGATTGTATCTGTGCTGGTGTATAAATATTTGATTTATGGTTGTGTGATTGCAGCAGAATAGGAGGGGGAAGTCTAAATTTATTTGTGGGAACTCCTTGCATTTCTGATCACATAGTTCTTGAAAAATGTTTCTGTTTACCATATTTTTCTAGGTTTTATGTTTATTATTTAATCTATGTGCATATCATGTGGTTGCAGCAGTGTAGTTCGATATGGTATTTACTTTTTTCAGATACATATACTGTATATATTTTTAGGCGGTTTAAAATGCTTGGGTTTGTGTTTATGCGAGACTGGATGGAAACAGAATTGATGGCAAATTGAGTCACTGATGTCCCTGTTATCTGCTGAAGTGTCTGTAGTTTTCCTTTTGTGACAGTGTGTGTAGTGTCAGTTTGTTCCAGGATTGACATAAGAATAATCAGTGTACTTACATGTGAATTAAATCTCAAAAAACTGCTTGGACAAGTATAAATGCTTAATGGTCAATTACTCACACTTTAAGGTGAAAGCATTAGTAGCAAGTTGTGTTGACATGACAAGTTCAGCTGCTGTGCAGCAAGAGCATTTCAGCTTGTCTCATTCCTATGAGCAGTGTGCACCAGCTGAGTGTGATATGAAAATTGCTTATGCCCCTCGCTGACAGTGAAATCACCTGTACAGATCATTATGTCCATCGACATGCAACCAAACTGTTGTTCCAAAACAGTTATTGCCTCAAAGTCTGAAGCGCCTGCTTGTGAGTCCCTGATAAAGCAGTTGTGGTGATTCTATCCTGCATGGTTCGAAATAAACTGCATGTTTCACAACTTCATCTTTTTTATTTTTAACTTCCCACACTTTGGGTAGCTGAAAATGAGGGTTGCATTCCGTTAACAGAGGAATATAACGAGGTTTGTTGGAACATCTCCGCCGTCATTTCCCAGGGTCACTTTGCAAAACTGAGCACAAGCCATAGCCATTCATCAGCTTGAGATAATGAGAGCACACGAGGTGCACAGTAAAGACACAGCCACTTACAGTTTATTACAGGACAGACACAAAGGCATGCTCCTGCTTGGGAAACCTTCAGCTCGCTCTCTGCCCGGAGGACGCCTCATGTTAAATAACACTTATTTAAAAAACCTGAGCCTGAGCAGCAGAATCTGGCCGTGAGCACGGGGAAAACACAAAAGACAGCATGTGTAGAGGCTTTGGCAAAAATAAACTAAAACATCACTCAGGCCGAGACTTTCTTGCAGCACATTGCTGTTGCTCATGCCATATTTTGAAGTGTGCAGAGATTTGTGGTATTTTCTTATGATTACTTCTTTTATACCTCTTTTCAAGCACTTCAAAGCAGTGATGTCAGGTTGCTATGAATATGACAGAAGCTCATTTGGGACTGTTGTGCTTTGTGTGTTAAAGCTACATCTGTATTTTTTCAGGATAATTGTAGGAGTAAAATATTTTCGCTGTTATATAATTCTCTACAGCTGCATTAGACAGCAACGAAACATCTTGCAGGTGTTAACAATATCTCTCCACTTTTCCCTCCGTCTCTATCTTGTCTCAGATCCTAATGCTTTAGGACAACACGGACCTGACCACGCTTTAATCGGCGGTGTCGTTGCAGTCGTGGTCTTCATCACCTTGTGTCTGATAATAGTTCTCGGACGGTATCTGGCCAGACATAAAGGTAAAAGAGGTCATTTGAGCTGCCTTGAATA
Source organism: Pagrus major (assembly GCF_040436345.1). Taxonomy (NCBI): domain Eukaryota; kingdom Metazoa; phylum Chordata; class Actinopteri; order Spariformes; family Sparidae; genus Pagrus; species Pagrus major. The sequence goes on from NC_133216.1 coordinate 7,268,162, forward strand.
ACAATTTTCTTGCTCGTTTATGTCTAGCACTTCTCAGCAGAGGGATAACTTGCTGTGGCTTTGTATGTCTTCAGGGACGTATCTAACACATGAGGCCAAAGGAGCAGAGGACGCCCCCGACGCAGACACAGCCATCATCAATGCTGAGGGAAACCACGTGCATGCAGAGGAAAAGAAAGAGTACTTCATTTAGACCTCTGTTCCTCTTTTCCTTCGTTTCATGACAACTTTTGACAGCAGACATGCAATTTTAAGCTGCCTCAGCGTTACTACACGGTCTGTTTTGCTTTACTTAGTATTCTTTTGTCTTCTCCAGAAAGCTCATGCTTGGATAGCTTGTTTTCAAAGCACTCGCTGACAATATAGCCTTCTCCTTTTGTAATCAATGTAAACCATGTACAACTGGATTATTTCTGTTTCAGTTTTACGGTGCCTAAAAGCTGTATATTTTTCTGCATTTCTTTCGCCGCTTGCATTAACTTTTTTCTCTACTCTCTTACTTTACGTGTTACACAACTTTTTGCAGATTTTTTAAAATTCAGAAGCAACAGGAAATGTGTTTCAACTCACGTTAGAGTCAAGAGTTTTAGCTTTTCAAAGTGTTTTGCTTTAAGATCAAAATATGTTAAATACATCAATTTATCAAACATCAACATCAGTAGAATCTTTTGAGGGATTAAACAGTGGTTTTGTATGTTGCCCGGGGTTTGCCCCACCACGGCCATACTGCATTCGTTCAAAAAATCGTAAAACAGACCAGACAATTTGCCAAAACAAAACACAGCAACACAATCTCTGTAATTGTCTCTAGATGAAATCAGCTCCCTCTTAGCACTGTCTGTATATTTCTGCATTGATTTACTTTCAGTTTCCGCTCATGCTGTTGATTTGTACCAACAGAGAACCAGTTAGAAAATTAAAGCACAAAGTCTGAGGACTAACATGGAGGGAAAACACATGAACAGTTTCTTGTCTCAGGATTCAATTCGAGTCTAGATGGAGAGATGGTGTCAGACACATGATGAAGATTTGAGTACTCTTGCAGATATCGTCATGGATGAGGAATTTTAATTTCGGTTTGCGATTTGATGTTTAATCCAAACTGAATGTGTGGAACCTTGTGGGGGTTCATTATTTATGTTGAATTTTATTGAACAACTATGCTCAATGTGTGGATATTGCTGTAACATACTTTGCTAACGTGAATATTGGTGAACAATATTGTTGAATCTTGGGATCCCTGACATATTGCAATTTGTATATTAGCATATACAGTATTTAAATTATTCCATGAGTCTTAATTTTTTTCCCATTTATCTAAAAAGCGGTTGTTTTGCCAGATGGCATGTAAATAATGTGTAATTATTAAATTTTAGTAAATGATAGAACACTAGTTATAGCTTTTAATTTCAGGTCATATCATTTCCCGTCACTTTGATGAGATTGTTTTCATACTTATGAAGATTTTTTCAAACAGGGATTCTAATGAATTGCTTAAAATGTAAAAAAAAAAAAAAAAAAAAAAAGAAAAGAACTGAAAAAAAAGATTCTGGTTAAAATATATGTATTTATCATTATGATTGATTGATTGACATTTATTATATAATACTATATTGATTGATATTATTGCTGTTACTAAAGTAGTTGTCTGACATTAACTTTTCCATTTTTTAATTCTGTACCTTATCATGACAAAACAATACAAGGATCACCGTTATGGCCTTTGAGTTTGCTGCAAACAGTACTAATGACATGTTGAGGCATTGGTGAATCAGACATCCCCTCACTGTATATAGTCACTGTATCAAAGACATTGAACCACATTGCCAATGCTCATACATGTTATTTTGTTAGTTCGATATGATGCTATAAATAACTCATTTTGTACAAAGTTTTAATCGCTGTAATTAATTTGCTTTTTATGGGGGATGTGTGAGGTTTGTTTTTTTCTCAGTATTGATATTCATTTTTCAACTATGCCACTGTAAAAAAAAAAAGAAAAGAAAAAAGAGAGACAAAGTGCGGATTAAAATATGAACAACTTGAAAACTGTCTTTTTGTGACTAGGTTTGTACTTTAATGCACTCAAGAGTCATGCTTTGTGATTGTGAATTACAGCGCCATTACCAACGGTCACAATATCAGTCTGCACAACTACAGTTCTATAAAAGGGAGCATATGATGATGGGCAGTGCTGTGACCAAAGTTGCACTGTAATTGTTATTCCATGCAACTGTTGAGTATTTCTCAGCCTTTAGTATTAATAATATATGCAAAATGTTGGGGGATTAAAAAACCATGAAGCTCCTCAGGAAGATTGCCCGAGGCTCTCGGCTCTGCTCATGATTTGTGCATTAATACAGGGTGACAAAAGGAAGACTTGAGTCTCCCCCCGAATTCCTCGTCTCACTGGAGCTGAGTTCGATATGCTTGAAGTGGCTTCGTGAAACTTCCCGCAGATGTCAACGCAGCGTGCTGCTGTTGCCCTTGTTTTAGCAAACTTGAGAGAGGAAGTAGGCTGGTCGAGGCAAACCACTTTGTGATTTGACATTATTGTCAAGGATGTTGGGATGCAGCTTGCTTTAATTGGAAGTGAAGCGATAACACTTAAGATGAAACTTTATTGAACCCTGTGGCATTATTGAAAAAGCAAATAGTAATAGCATCTAATAGGAAAAAGACAACTGGAATAAATGCACTGAATAGATGGCAAAATGTGGAAAAGAGATTGAAGTAGCAATCGAGTGGAAACACTGTCGAGCTAAAATATATAGAGCTCTTGCCTCTGTAAGGGTGTGAAATATGGAGGACGAGTATGGATCACTGACTTATAGATTGGTACAGGTATTACTAGCATTCATGTCTTCTTAATTAGTGTAAATAAGGATTACTGCTGGATAAATATGTGCTCTAGGTGAAGATTAGTATGCATAGAAATGCAGTCTATGCAAAATTAAATTGTAGTGTGCTTATGAAAATACCAAGGATATATTAGGAACATATGGGAAAATTCGATAAGTATTCCTAGAAAATTGTGTGCAACTGTACATTGCAGCCACATTATCTTAACAAGGCCATATGTATGGACATGAAGTGTAATGGTCTGTAGACAAGCATTATAAAACTACACCTTTTCAAACTTACATTTGACTAAAGCAAATCTTACATATAATAGTAATCTGGATTCTAACCCTGCCAATTTAGAAAAATAAAAGAAAGCACCTTTTATAACCCATTATTGCCGCTTCAGTGACACCAATGAACTTTTTGAAATTTGAGGATGGATATAATGGCCTTGTGCAGATTACTGAGCTCATATCAAATATCTCCACATCCTTAAAGGGAGATCTCGTTCCAGGACACGGGGCCCGAGTCATTATGATCCTCCATTCTTCAGCTCCCATTGACCTTGAGCATAATGTTGCTTCCCAGCAGACTAATGTTGCCATTATCAACACACTGTCCGGGCCAACCATCTGCCTGCTTCGCACAACGCCTCGCTCCCCCCTCTCCTCTCGCAGAGACGGTTCCCAATGCTCACTTCATAATCATTACTACCAAAAGCCCAGCCAGTTCAAATAAACATCAGCTCCCACTATCACACTCCTTCGCGTTATTAAAAGCTCAGTGCTTCGTTAAGCTATGTAAATTGAGATAGACTGTCTTGACTAATGCCTGGCAGAAAATAATGCAAAGAATTCATCATAATTTAGTAATTGGATATCGAGAGGGAGAAACACTCATGTGCAATCGTAAATAGTGAGTTGGAAAATGGATTTTTCTTTTTACCCTTGAAATGTGAGAACCATACCGTGGGCAATGTAACAATCACAGCATGACCTCTGAGGAGGCCTTGTAAGTCTTACTAAACTGAAGAAACTGATCCCCACTGTACCCTGTAGGCAGGGTCCATATCAGTCCTCCAGCTCACAATAAGCTCTTATCATAGCAGAACAGAAGTCTCTGACAAAATCCTTCAGGGACGAATTGATATCTTAAAAAAAAAAACATTATTACACTTAAACATTAGGTCTGCAGCATAATTCTGATTTTGCTATCTTGAACATAAATTCCTGAGCTAATAGTCCTTGCAGTTGTGTTTGCAGTCCTGTACAATTTAAAAATATTTGCCTTCTTTCTAGCGTCAACAAGACTCTGGTAGAAAAGTTTTCTTACAGTAACTTGGACCAGTCTGAAATCAACACAGTTTTTTTTTTTTCTTTTTCATCCGACAGTTCTGTTGTAGATTAGTGACAACTGGAGGAGCCTTAGCAACGCTTTGCACGAAAAGCCCTCCAACCCTGACACAAATAGTGGTCCTTCTTTTGGATTAACAGCACAGCGTTTTATACAGAAATAACAGTAATTCCACTTGTTTTCACTATCCAAGCATGTAAATTGCCTTGTGTAATTCACTGGGCGATTTGCTGAGGAAGTAAAAGGATAAAAGGATTTCAAAGATGGAGTGGGATTGCAAAGCGAATGCAGTATGCTAAACAGAACTGATGAAGAAATGTTTGTCCTCTAAATCATGTTTTTAATTACAGATTTAACAGGTATTGGTGACACTGTGAAGTAACCTAGTGATTCATCTAAACCTTGAGTCAGTACTGTATTAACTGATAACATTCCCAACTGGAAAAATCAACAGTTTTTTATTTTATTAATACTGTGTCAGCTGTCATATTGCCTGCCAGGCAGAACAAATATTTTGGAAGAGTTTACTTGTAATCATTGCTCTGCACCCAAACATGAGGTGCAAAGAGCAGCAGACAGTTGAAGATGAAATTCATCATTTTTCAAGATCCTCTTTTTCAATTTCAGAACTTTTGTGTTCGGAGTCTGTTATCATCGCCCTTCGAAGCCTGGGGTTGCATTGTTTATGTAAATGGTTTTGTCTTTGATTGACAGCTCATTCTTATAGAGAATTGGGTAGAATAATACCGGCATGTTTACAACACCTACTTTGCTACCTTGAAAAAGGAGTCATTGCAGACAAAAAAAAAATCATGATGATGGCAACTACAGGTACACTCATGGAAAAAAAAAAAAACAGCAAAAACAAACAAAGAAAAAAAACCCACACAACTAAAGATAAGTCAAACATTTCTTACTTTTAGAAATGTCCAAACAGCACATGTTCATGTAAAGCCAATGTAGGTGGAGCTCAGCTGAGCCTTCTGTAGCCCCGTTTGACTGATAGCTGCAACATTCACGCCTCATCTGTATCGCTGCTGAATCAGACGACTGTAGGATATTATCTTGAGATGTGTTTTGCCTAATCATATTTGATGAGATTAAACAGATCACTCACACTTCCACTTGTGACAGGGGCGAGTGGAAGTTAGAAGGAGTCAAATGATCTGGAACAAAGAACATGAGCTTGTGTATCCCCCTGGATGCATCACCATGCCATTAGTCTAGATGAATGTGTACAGTCAGATACAATTCCCTTGTTTGCTGCATGAGGGCTTCCACTTTGTGAAGCAGCGGCTCCGCTGTTCGAAACAGGCCACATGCAGGCCCGTGGATTGATGATTGAAACAGGGCTACCCACTGTATTTTAAACTCGTTCATCCACACAGACTCACATTCTCTGTGGTGCATCTTTAAATAGCCTGCCCTGGGATTGTCTGTCTGCCATTTGATTTATTCTATATTGTATTTTTAGATCTAATTAAAACCAACTTTCCTGTATTGTTTGGCTGAATTTTGAATTGTGCAGACCCAGGAGAGCACATAAAGGGAAGCCTTGTCTTGGTTAGTCTTTTGGGGGAAGAAAAAGCGTGTACCTGTGGCATAAGGTATGCAATAAATAGCGTGCCATCTGTTTGGATTTGAGCACTTGAGATTCTTCCAAAGAACTCACCAGAGACTTAATTAAAGTTTGAATATTAGTGAGTGGGAGACTGATGTTCCTCCAATAAAATGACAGCTATAGGAAATCTTAGCATTAGTTTGATAACAGAGATTAATTTGTTCTTTACAGTGAAAAGACAGTGCTGCACTTTTATTGAAGTGTTCAGCTGTAGACGTTTTCATAACACATCATTTTGATGCTTTTTCCAGTGCTGTTTTTGTATCCGTTCAATCTAAAGTTCTGTTACCTTATTTAATGGCTAATTTACATCTATCCTTGCAGGATCTGCTAATCTGTAATGTGAAATCACAGGAAATGATGTATGTTCACACAGGAAATATCATGTTGAAAGTGGAAGAGACGTGCTAGTGACTGCATGGATAATTAGCCAATTAATAAAAGGATAACAAGCCGCCATCGCTAAGAAGGGGGATGTGCCTCGAGCTCATTATCACGTTTCACCAAAAGCAACAATGACTAACTTTTGTGAACTCTTGTGAACTTTTGTGAAGTAAGAAGTTAAAACAATTGTAACCACTTTCATAAACGTGTGTGGTTGAAACGATTGCTTCACTCATGTAATCAGAAGCATGTTTGTCATTTATTATTAAAACCCTTCTGTTTACATCACTGATGTGAAAAGGGGATGACTGTGAGGTTTGCATGGATTTGTCTGTACTTCTAAAGCCAACCACCGGATGATGTCTGAAATCCATTAGGATGTTAATCATTTGTTTCTCAGGACAGGACAGTGATTTAAAAATAAAATGATTACTGACTATATATATAATGAACATAACATTTTTTCTCCTGTGTATTCCATGACAGGAATTTCCTTTTCAAATAAGAAACACTCTCCAAAGCAAACAGAATATTAATGTGTAAACATTATATTGAAAAGGTTCTGACAAACTGCTGTGCCTGCAGGATGCCAGCTGTCTGGATGTGAGTGGACGTCACACATGTTGACATCAGCCTCATTATCATCAAGGTCTTCCTCTTCCTCCTCTAGATGCTGTCTTTGAATCATTATGTACAGTAATGCTATAGGACAACATCAGGTTTAATTGCCTGTGGTTTAAAATAGCAACAGTAACACAACATATGCTTTAGCACAGTGCACTGCTGGTTTCATGGTACTTTTATCTATAGCATCAATAATCACATCACATCAATTCATTCTGTTGCAAGTGAAGCTCGCCTTGCATATCACATTGGTTGCTAAAGCCAGACATTTTTTAATTGTCCACATAGTGGTTGTGAGCAGAGATGATTTTATTTGAAAATACACCATCGTTAGTTAAGAATATCTGTGCAGTTGAGTTTCTTTTTCTCCTACAGTGAATTTCTGGCAGACTTATTGACCCCAGCAGTTAGTTTTACATGTTTCATTTCAAACCTGGAAATATATTCGACTTAAAGAAATTCAGAAAAAACACTTCACACAGAAAAAGTATGCCTGACATTCTCTCTTGTCCCTAATCACATCGAAAATAAATCTGCTCTGATCTGATTACACACACAAGCACTTCCTAAACCCCAAAATAAATCTATATCTATATTAAAGCACTTTGCAAAGATCAATCATACTTGAGATTTGGTCAAAGGATGACATAGCACATTGCAAGCAAGTATCAAAGACCTGCTCAAGATTTATGGGGTTGGAGCTGTTAGAGAGCGCATACAAAAAGCGGGGAAGGACCAGTGGGATTGCTATGGCTTGAATACTTCCAGAGCAGCGTGCAAGTCGTCTTTATGATGCCAGTCAGTGTGATGGTGAGCCTCAGGGATTACTCCAGACAGACAGCTCAGTAAGACAACTGATTAAATAGTAGTGAGAAGAGAGAAAATGTTTAATTCAGCCATATTTAGTATTCATAGGATGGACAGCCATACAAGAGTTCACCTTGAGGGGTCATCAGGAGAGAAAGTCCAGAATCCCAAAGAGCTGCTAGGCCAAGTTTCCACATAGCACTTGGAAACACAACTGATTGTGTTTTTAATTGCTTTGATTATGGAGTTTACTTTGGCTGAATTGGAAATGGTAATGCAACACATAGCGAATTAACAGACTGATATGCTGTGAGAGGGGGCTCTGTTGTGCAGCTCTTGTGGCATCATGATGGATTTACCGACAAAATCAATACTGAACTTATAGTGGCGGTACAAATTAATACGTTCCTCATTAATGCAATTCGTTAAAGCATTATGGTCAACTTTAATATGCTCGCATGCATGTTTCAAGGCATTATAGGTTTTACAAAAATAAAGAGAAAAAATGTGCATATGATTAGCTGCGTTAGGAGGTGAGATTATATTATACAATAATTAACTGCTTATGTTGTCACAGGTATTATATCACAGTACAGCTAATGCCTCAAAATAACTTGTAGTCATACAACTGTGCAACATCTAAGAAAGACACGGTAAGATTAATGCTTATCCAGAACCAGTCTGTACAGTTATTTCTATTATAGGCAACGATTGCAAAAACCAATACATTTTGTTCACGTTAGATACTGAACAATGTGGCATTATGGCCATGTGGTTCACATCTTTGTGAGGACTTTGAAGACTTCTAAGCACAAGTTTAAAAATTCTTTGTCATAATACTCTCAAACCCTCCTGTTCAGTGTTTGCAGCTTCCAGTAATTCAAAACAATACTATTTATATTAGCTTGGCTCTGTGAAAGAGTGCCAGCTATAGAGACATGATGAAATCCCTGTGTTGAAATACCTCACTGTGACGTTCAAAACTAATTCAATTATATGCATCACCAGTTCAATAGACCTACAGAATTGGGTTATTGTCTGAAATGATGAAAAAAAGAAAAATACCAGTAAATCATGTGTGAATGAAGTTTAATGTAAAAATGATTTTCACAAAGAGTTGCCAAAATGGGCAAGAATGAAAGATATAATTTCTGCAGTCATTTGCCAAGCTATTTACTCCGAATCAACTACAGAACATATTTACTATGCATCTTCAGATGTATGCCTATAGTGGGGAGGTAATATGGTGGAATCACTTCACTTTAAGACTCCCTATTTAAGATTTATAAGCAGTATACAACCATGTAATACATATTTATTTACACACCAGTTCTAGGCAGATATAAAGACGTGTAAAGAATTTATTAATGCACAGTATTTCTTACTCCTCCTCTGAAGACATTTTATATCATTACAACTATCTGTTCATTATCTGTTTATACAACTTATGGTTGTCCACAGGAGGAGTTATAGTTTTTAATAAATACATTATTATAGAATTACATCTGCTAACTATTAGGCCTACATTATTGTGTGATGTAAACTTATTTAATGTTTGTACACTGCTTATAAATGCTAAATAGTTGGACTTGAAGACATAACAAGTCATATTTCTGTGTTAAAATGTCTAAAAATGACTAGACCTTAGTCATATATTTTGTTGAGTTGTGTACTTATATCCAACAGTCTTTAAACCCAGAGAAATCTTTATTATTTTTTTCAAGGTAATGGTGTGTTCTATTTGGCCAGATGTCGCTACAACTTCCTGGAGAGAATCAGAAAGTCAGGAAGAAAATCAGCAAACGTGACTAAAAGTAATGTGAATAAAACCTTAAAACATCACCTCACCTGTGAACATTTTCTAGATGGATTTTCATTGGCAACGGCAGCTGTTTAACAAGTTAGACAGAAACTCTTTTGATTGAGAGACCCCTGGTTAGGGAAATTACACACAGTGCATTTTTAAATAACTTTTATCAATTTGCTGTCAAGTCAAGCAGGCCAAACAACTGATAAGGTTACAAAACAGAACAGCAGAAACTTTGAGTTGGACACATGCAGACTTCATCTATGGCTGCTGTCAGTCATGACAAATCACCATGCATCATGCACTGCTCCCAAGGAAAACATATTCAAAATGTACAGTATTTTTTATATACTGTATAGGCTGACTCATGAGATCAAGGCTACATGTTTGAGTTTTGATCGATAGCTCATTGCATCAAACATGGGATGTGAATGCATCTGTGGAAAGTCAATATGGATGATGAGGACAAGGAGATCTCAGAAATGATGTTGGTGGGTAAAAGTCTCCAACAGCACAGCTGATTGTTTCAGAAGCTGAAATGTTTGTTCCACTCAGTCCTTAATTCAGCTCCTCGATATAACTCCAGTGGAGAGAAAGTATGCAATGGTCTCACCAACAATGACTAAAAAGCCATTTAGGGAAGGTCCTGTTCCCCGCTTTCATCTGATGTAAAAATATTAATATGTCACGGAGCAATGAAACGCTGTGAGGCAGGTAAGTGGGAAAAAATGAACATCACCATTGCCCCAACCTTCACCACCTGCACAACCTTGTCTCTGCAGTTTTGCGATAATGATGTTAGAGTCGCAGAGACCCCTGATCAGAGGAAACAGGAAAGCACCCCAGAGATTTCCAGATACTCTGAGCAGAACCTTGATCTGCTGAGCCGTATCGTTTACATGGAGTCCAAACTAGTGTTCAGGTAGACGGGATAATCATCCTACAGTTAGTGGCCTCTATCAGTATAGCTATAGTACAGTCTGAGTCTGAGAAAGACAGTGATATTCTCTGTTGTTTTAGTTCTGTACTACAGAAATGAAAGGAAAATGACTCAGGTTACAGTGCTGACTCTCACCTTTAAGAGTGTTAACATCTGTATTGTGCAAACAATGCTGAACTCAGAAAACCATATAGTATATACCCTGATGCATCTCATCACATGACGAGTCTGAGAAATGGCCTACAGAAAAGTTGTATTTATATGACATTTACTCCAGTCACCTGGTCACGTTTTCCTTTCTGAACACCAAGTCCCAGAAACAATCAATAAGAAATGGTGACAACAAGCCTGTCAGAGCATCAAAAGGGAAGATATCTGCTGAATTCATTGTCTCATTTAAAAATACAAAGTGAGTTCAGAGGCAACAGAGCAAAAATTAGTCTCAGTTCTCCCTCTTATGGACTGCATCGTTTATCAATCGGTAAAGGATGGAGAATATAGCAATTGAAGGTCAGTTACAGTAACACAGAATCTAATTTAGCTGCTAAGGAGTGGTCTACACTTGACCCGTTAAGGTGATATTGACCTGTATTGACCGCAGGTAACGTTAATGACTTGCACTATGGCTGTAGCTGCAATACACGTCAATAACACTGCTGAAAGAGATTGATCAGTATACTACTACAAGAAACAACATGTTTACTTTTTGTACATCTGGCAGGTAGATATCAGCAATGAACCTCTGGTGCAGGGAGCCAGTTGCTATTTTCCTCTATTCCATATCATACGTCAAGGAACAAATTCATTATGGCTTTAGTTTAGGCTTTGCAGTCCTTTTTTGGCGATGTCAGGATCATACGCTGGAACAGTGTAAATTCCACTCATCAGTACACTTACCCAATGAATGAAGAAAGAGGACATTCACAGTGTGTAACAGTGAGCAGAGGAACACTGTAAGACAAACATTTCTTGACGCATTTCCCTTTGAATTAGCATTTTGGGCATGTAGTCTGCTGTTCTGTATGTCTACTGCTCTATAGTTATGGCTATATATGACTGAAGAGACCGACCAGAAAGAATGAAAGAAAATCAATGAAGCATCTTGAAAGTCATCTGTGCATGGAATGAAACAAATTAAAGGCGTAGAGTAAAAACGAATCTTTTATTGAAAGAACTTTTACAACTGATTTCTTACAAAAGTTGGCTATTCATACTCCATTGGTCATTGCTTTATCAAAGCTGCTATGGAATCATGTAAATCATTACATTAAATTATCGCAGATGATCTAAATTTAGGAAATGGGCATTCTTCATTTCAGCTAATCCAAACTACACAGATTAAACCAGAGATTCACAGCATTATTTTCGCAAAAATACTGGTTGAGAGCCTTTGCCACCTTTGGAGTTGCTTTATAAAGCTTAATTGTTTGTATTTGGCATACATCTGTTTAATCTTTTAATATTTTAGAAATCCCTTGAAATATTGATTGGATGATCTGCAGCCCTACTTCAGTGATGGGTCTGTTCACAGCTAAGAGCCAGATACCTAAAGTAAGCATGAAATGAAGCCAGTTTAAGTTGCATAAATCCTGGCTATTTAGAGGAGGGACAACTGTTAAGTCAGGGCCATATACAGTACTGTTAGGATGAGGGTATTAACTGACTCATTCAGCTTCTACTTACTGGAGAAATGCTGACTGAAAAAGGGATATTAGACCCAGAAACACAGGGTGAGGGGGTGGAAGAGGTTGCTCGTCCTAATTTAGAGTTTCAATTCCTGCGAGAAAAGCTGGAGTTGCGGATGCACCTGGGAGTCGAGCTCTCCTCGATAAACAAACATACATAAGACTTTCTTCTCTTCCCTCTTCTGAAGAGGCAAGCTGCAAGTCTGACTAGACTTAGTATCTACTCTGTGAGGGCAAAGCAAGGACCCGTAAAATCAGGAAGAACAGAGCGGCGCAGAAGCGACACCAGGACCACCTGCTGACCAAGATCCCCCGGGACAGAAGAGGGACTGGGACTCTAATCAGGATGAGCAACCTCCTCATGGCCTCTCTTGATCTGCTATCTGTTGGTAATTCTAGGATACATGCCTTAAAAAGCTAAATAATTGTTTAAGAGAAGCAGAAAGTAGACAAGGCTGAGGACTGTGGTTTATTTTACAGCTTTTACAAACTAAGTCCATAACGCTGCTCGTGTCTTCCTGTTGGGGAATGCACAAGGCCACAGTTAAAACCTTTTAACCTCATAAACTTATCATAACACTTTGATCTGCATGGTTGATTCATGAAAGTTTTCGACAAAGCATATTATTCATATTTGATCCAAATAGCAGTTTAAATTGTTCTGGGCCAAATCATTATTATACAATTGCTTCATTATTTTCTTAGGCAGCTCTTTTGGGATCCAGGTTATGTATTCTGTTAGGTCTAAATATTTTAACATCCAGAAATAACAGGTTACACTTTAGGATGCCACGCTGTCTTTTTGAACATGGATTATATAATGCTGCCATCTGCTGGGCAATGTAGACAGAGCAGGTTACCTCACTCTGGTGCCTGTATCCACTGAACATTTGGCTTCGGCTTCGGCTTAACGTCGTGTGTACTTGAGATTTCTTTTGATCATATAACTCTGTGTTGATCTGGAGCTCACTAGGTTGTCTACTATAGATCTACACAGCCCTGGTAAAAAAAAAGGGCACCAAAAAGTACAATATGTTAATTTTCATTTGTTCCATCAGTTAATGTTTAGCAAAGCCTGAACACTGAAATGCTCACTCAGGGTTCAAACTCCTTAAAGGAGATAATCTCCAGTGGCATTTCTACAGCATTAGAATACATAAGGTACATTGTGTAATATGAACTGATTACAGACCTCCATAGATATAGTGTACAAGTGCTTACTGTATGAAGTGCACTTTGCTAACAAAATCATTTCTAAAATATTTATGAAAAAAAAAATATTTGTAGTCATCGCCTTGACACTGAACCCCAAAGGAACAAAATCCATATAAAAATCTATATGAATGTTTTTTTCTTTTAATTTCCATATCAGTCTTGGGAGTTTCTAAAAAATGTGATTCATGTTCAATAAGAGTACGTTTTAATTGCAAGAGTGTAATCCACAATTATGCACAATTTATCTAAACACTAATCATTCAAAGAAAATTGCAGAGAGACTTTCTGCAGTTGTGTTATCTATAATTCATAAGAGGAAAATCAACAGATTTCATAAACAGATATCCAGCATATTGTTGACTATGTTGTCTAATTATTAATGTGGTATCAGACCTGAAAATCCTATAATAGCCTGGTGGTAATACACAGTGGTGCCATTTGAGGAAAGAAACACCTAGGGCAAGGTGTGATCTGTGGCACATGCATACGGAGTATTAAAATTGCAAATATAACTGAGGTCCTTGAGAAAACTCTAAGAAAAACACAGTTTTAATACTCCTTTTGGAAAAATATGCCTATTAGCTGAAAGAGTGATAACTCTGTTTCTCATCTTGCATAAATGTTTTTTTTCTGCCTTTTATTCCAATGAGGTCCCATGTGTGACGGCTGTGCAACATCCATAAAAAGTGGTTCATTTATCAGTTTATCAGCATGAGACCATATGCTCAGTCCATTTATGTGCTTGGTTGTAAGACAAAGAAAAGCTTTGACACTATTGAATGCATTTCCATTTTTAAGTAAGCACTTATTTTCAGGAGAAGTGATGTCAATGACAAGCCACAAGTCAAACAGCCATGTATATTTATTCTCGAGGTCTGAACACTACCTCCCTTCAATGCCAAAATATATCTGAAAGATGTCACAACAGCCTTTCTCATTTAAAAACTGGTAGAGCTGCCCAAGGTCCATGTGATTACCTCTGTTCCCATGGGGGTCAAACATAGCCTCTTCAAAGTCTGTGAATTTGCGCAGGGAGTCTATACTTTCAACAGTCCCGCTGTCCTCGCCCTGACGATCAAGGGGAATATCCTCTCTATGTCGAATCATGATCTTCTTCCATGTCAGAACCTTCACTCTGTGAAATGGGAAAAAGTTTGGAAAATAATAAACCTGGCACCTCAGCAAGCTTCTGGCTGTGACATCAGCTGCTAAAAATAACAACGCTCAAGATACCTGGACCAGAACTCCTCGCAGGCAGACTGAGGACCTTCCACACACACAATACCAGGCTTCCCAGGCATGCTAAATCCTGACAGGCCCAGCTCCTTGGACCACTCCAAGATGTTTTTCCTTTTCACCTTGTTGTAGATGTGGTGACTGTAAATCCACAGTCGGCTGAACACTTCCTGTGGCCGTGGAGTAGCAGACTCTTTCTTAGGAGTCAGTGTTGCTGATAAGCTCTTATTAATGAAGAGCTGCAGGTTGTCTTTCACCCAGTCCACAGCAGAGAGCACACACACTTCCCCCTGGCAGTTTTCCGTGAGGTATGCATTGAGCTCTGAGTGGAGCTGTGTCTGCTGGGCCCTGCTGAGACCAGCACACCTAAGGCACAAATAAAACATGCTGTAAGAAGGATTCAGAGATGATTCAAGGCCTTTGGATCTGGAAGTTTGAACCCTTGGGAACAAAAACTTCTAAAGGAAATCTTCAAGAGGCTTATTTGCACTGTGACATAGCATAAAATAACTGGAACAGATCTTTAGGAGGTTGATATGAATGACTACTCCTGATACAATGTTTTCTGAAAGCAAATTACAAGGTGTTTGTCCTTAACTGCTGCTAAAGTATTTTGCTTGATTATGTATACATAATATTTTAAATAATATATCCCTATCCACAATTGCTTCTATAAGTTTACTTAGCTTTATAATGAAAATGAGCTTTTAGCTGTGATTCCCACTACTCATCGACAGACATAGCAAATTGTATGCCAGTCGCATTCAACCATGCAGATTTCTTCACTTAAAGCAAGGTCATAACTGCAGAAAATATCCTCTTATTCTTGCCACAGTCACATAACTCGGTTTTTTTTCTGCGTAATTATTTTGTTGCTCATCTATGTAACCAATTAATTTTCATATTAGACCAAACCAGTTACACTGTTGTCCTTGGTTTCTTTTTGTGGCCCTTTGCAGTTCAGACTGCTGCTTCCTGCTGCAGGGTAGGTTGTCGCTTGTATTGCAAGCTGTCAAATTGCAGGACGTGATTTGACATGTCATTACAGGCTCCTGTTAACACATGACCTCCAAATGGAAAACTTTTGGAGAAGCCTGCACGTACAACACAGATGAGTTGCTACCATCTTTGAGTATACAAATCTTTATATACAGTCTCTACTGGTCATCCTAACATTGGGTCATGTGAACAAGTTGATGTTTTGCAAGGAGAGCTCCAACGATTAATCGATTAGTTGATCAAAAGAAAATTAGTTGGCAACTATTTTGATAATCAATTAATCTTTTAACTCCTTTTTAAAGCAAAAATGTCGAACATTTGCTGGTTCCAGCTTCTCCAATGTAAGGATTTGCTGCTTTTCTTTGGGTTTTGGACTGCTGGTTGGGAAAAAGAAGTCATCTGAAGATGTCACTTTCAGCTCTGGGAGATTGTGATGAGCATTTTTCACAGTTTTCTGACTAAACGATTATTTGATAAATGGTGAAAACAATCGATAGTTGCAGCCCACTTGCGATATTCTGTTTTCAACAATCTTCACAATTATGTGAAGAGATAATAGCAAGTAATTTAGTTAGTTAAGTTCTTGTCTCCTATCACCTTTACCACACATCAGAAGTGAACAATGGCTTACCGGACTGTTACTTCTGGTAACACACTGGGATATTCAGATGGATAAGCACAGGATAGAATGACATCTGTCTGAATGGAGCAATAAAATAAGAGAAGAAAAAAAAAACATTATGTTTATGGACACATTTAAATCACAATGACATACTATGACAGTCGGTTATTCGGGTACCATCTCCATGCTTGCAGTGTCCAGCTTCTGTTTGATGAGAAACTGAGGTCTGGAGGGTGGAGGGCTGTCTGCTGAGTCTGAGCACTCCACATACTCCCTGAGCTCAGCTAGTGCCAGCTGGTCTGTCATCTCCAGCTCCTCCTGGGTGGGAAACATGCTGGACAGCAGCTCCATTTCTGCAAGCTGAGACTCTGCCCACTCCAAGTAAGACATGCTGCTAAAGGCAAAAGATCTTCACTACTGTGTCACATAAAAAAAAATCTTGTTTTTAAACAGCTTTCTGTCTCCACATTCAATGATACTGTCGCTTTAACTTAACGTTATGCCACATGTCATTATTCACAACTCCGCTAACAAATGACATGTTTGTTTACCAGCAACTAAATTTAACTCGCTTTAAGTGTTGTCAAACGTGTAACAATAACTGAATATGATTAAATAAGGTATAAAGCCTATATAGAACAAGCAGGCTAATTCAACAACCGAGCGTCTGCAAAGGTAGCACCCAGCTAGTCATCGGGCGTTGTTTCCACTCGGACTCTTTCAAGCGACGCACACCGGAAACACACGTACTGATCAGCAGAAACAGCGACACCATCACATTTTGTTCCTCTGTTGTCTGCATGTGTCAGCTGGGGTTTTTCTGCCAAATCAGCGGAGTGATTTTTTTTAGGAGAATTTGAAACTTTGTGGGGCCATTTTTTTTCTTACATTACGTATTTTATGTAACGGCTGTAATTCGTAAACAAAGTGAACTATGTCCGGATTTGTGAAGTCATCCACTCAAAGTAAACGAAACTGAAAAACTGTGACGGGTTCAGGCTCCGTTGAATATAGTAAGTTGACTAGACCATGAGGATGGTCGTGAATTTAAACGTTACATTAGTTGTTGTTTGCTTCTAACACTGAATATACTGGTACTAAATTGTGTGAAGCAGAATTATAATCTCATGTAGCCATTAGCCAAAGCTAACGACACTTCAGAGCACTGCTGTCTGATTTTCATCCATCTCCTGTGCTGAACATTAGGTGAAAATGGGAAAGAAACGGGGGAAGGATAAGAGCTCCAGAGAGGATGATGACATTGACCTGACAGGTAAAGAATGTGTCATCATCTTCATGGCTGTGTGACAACCTGTGGAAGGCCTAGAGAGAGCTTCTCACTGTGTTTTACTTCCATCTTTTCTTCTTCATAGGTCCATCCTGCAGACACATTAAGAAGGGAACAGACCAAACTCTAATAAAGAAGCTCTCTGTGAATTCTGATTGGACGAGTTGCCAGGATTGTAAGCATGAAGAAAATAAAGGAAATACCAGCACTACCCTGCAACAGGAGTCTGAAGAGGAGCAAGAAACAGCACCTGTATGGATGTGCTTGAAATGCGGCCATAGAGTGAGTGTATTCAACCGATTGATCATTTAGATTTTAAAAGTATATGTATTAATTGACGTTATGCTAAATGACCAGATGTGTCTTTTTTCTACCAGGGATGTGGACGAACCTCTGAGAATCAGCATGCCATCAAACATTATGAGACTCCACGGTCAGATCCACATTGCCTGGTGATCAGTTTGGACAACTGGAGTGTGTGGTGAGTACGAGTATGTTGCTGTGCTGTGTTAATCTCACTGTGGTGTGTTAATAACTGTGTTTTAATTGTTCCTTTTTTCCATGTGTTGCCCAACCTTCAGGTGTTACTTATGTGATGATGAAGTCCAGTACTCGAGAACAGGACAATTGGCTCAGCTGGTGACCAACCTGAAAAAACAAACCTCTGCAGATCCCATAAAGAGGCCGCAGAAAAGTAGGTCCCGTTGGAGAGATTAGGATCACTGTGGGGTATTTTTTGTAAGGTTTGTTGGAATTACAAGTCCTTATAACCATGTTCTATTTGTCTGTTCAGGAGTGAAAGAGGAAGACGACTTGGTGGAAGTTGAGCAGAAGACAGAGCCCTCAAAAGCAGAGGAAAGGGAAGACAAGGAGAACAAGGAGAACAAGGAGAACAAAGAAAACAAGGACCGTCCAAAGAAAAATGTCAAGAAAGAGACGGTTGGGAAATCACAAAAAAACGGCACATCTGAAGACAATGGTGGCGTTTTAGTGAAGGGGCTGAGCAACTTAGGAAACACATGTTTCTTTAATGCAGTTATTCAGGTAAGATTGTGCTTTATAGGATTCTAGTGTAGCATTAAGATGACAGATTTCCTAAATCGTTGAGTAATTATTAATTGCTTTCATTGTCTTTTCCAGAATCTCTCCCAAACACAGCTCTTAAGACGAACTCTCAACAAAGTGACAGAAGAAGAAACAAGTCTTAACGTTCAACCTGTTGCCTCCTCAGAACTGGTGTGTTGCCATTATTTCTTAAGTATTTTCTTTTCGCAGTAAAAATGCTATGGTTTTTCCTACCAAAAATACACTGTTTAATTCTTAAAGACTTGCTTTTATTATGATTACAGGAGCCTATCAAAGTACAGTTGGACCAACCTGGATCCCTGACTTTGGCTATGTGTCAGCTACTGAATGAGATCCAGGAATCCAAGAAGGGTGTGGTAACACCGCGGGAGTTGTTCACACAAGTTTGTAAAAAGTGAGAGCAAGTAGTTCAAGTTCAACTGAGCCTTAAGATGTGCTTAAAATATACTCTCTACCATCTTTCATTGTCTCGTCTGCTTTTTGCAGGGCTGCCAGGTTCAAAGGATTTCAGCAGCAAGATAGTCAGGAGCTGCTGCGCTATCTTCTGGATGGGATGCGAGCTGAGGAGATCAAAGTATGTGTTCAGTTTTAATAAATGTCTGTATACACATTGGTGAAAGATTTACACTTGAAATGGACACTGTAGCTCTACAAGTGGCTATTGTTGCATGGCACAGTATTTTATTGACACCAGAGTATCCAGCTGATTCGCATTGAACTGTGTACTTGGATTCCTTGTTTCCGGCCCATTGGCACCAAGTCAGCCTCTAAATTTAATGCAAATCGAGGAACATGTTATGTGTGAAATGCAAAGAATTGTGGCGAAAGAGCTTTTCTTTAATGACCTCTGAGACTTTGCTTTCCCAGAAAGCTACTATGATAGATTTGCCAATTTTCACAGTGCAGAGGTTTTACACGAATGCAATCAGAGTGTGAAGAGGCTGAAATTATTGCGATTCTGTGAAAGGGTTGTGCATCTTATATCTGATATAAAATTATTATATTATATAAGATATCCTTCTTATGGTTCACAAAAGGTTATTTTTATCATCATTTCAAGATTGTGTTTGTCTCTACAGAGAGTAAGCTCAGGGATCACTGAGGCATTGAAAGAATCTAAAAAAGGCACAGATGGAGAGCAGCTGAAAACACTAGTCAAAGGTAAGGAATTTGGCTACATCTCGTAGTCATTGTCATGTGAGCAAGCAAAAACTGTGTTGGATCTTATTATAGTATACAATCTAGGTACACCTAGTAGTTAAATGTTGCCATCTGACAATGAAGTTCTGATTTCAGAGTATGAGAAAAATGGATTTCCGAAAAACTTTGTGGACCACGTTTTTGGTGGGGAAATGACCAGCACTATAATGTGTCAGCAGTGTAAAACGGTATGTATTGTTGACAAACATTGAAGACACCTGATGGTGTTGTGCTGATGTCAAGCTAAATGGCCTCTACTTTGCTTACAGGTGTCTGTAGTCACTGAGATGTTTTTGGATCTTTCCCTTCCTGTTGCTGACGAGGTAAAATCCCTGTTAGTGTTTTTTTAACATTGAGTTGGAACGTTAATTGTTCATGATTTATTTGTCTTACATGCATGTGCCCTCTTGTGACCACATCTTACAGGCATACAGAAAGAAGAACCAGAAAAAAGCAATTCAGACCACCTCTGAGTCGAGCCAGGGTGGCAGAAACAGCCCTGCTTTGACAAATGGAATTGATGACACTCCCACTGCGGCCGGCAGCAAGTACCAGCAGAAGAAGGCGAAGAAGCAGGCGAAGAAGCAGGCAAAGGTACCAAACTGAATTTATATAGTGGAATTTAATTACATTTTTATTTTACCATGAATTTATCTTTTGATGGATGGGTGTTTAATCACTGTACAGAATAAATGAAATAGTGTGCATTGTTTCCTTGTCTTGGCCTATAGCATCAAAAGAGGCAGCAGAAGTTTGAGGGCAGAGTCACTTTGGACAGTCTCACATCTCCGAGCCAGACAGAGAGCAAAGAGACAGATCCTACTGCAGATGCAAATGATGGGGAAAATGCTGACAATGACATGCACGAGGAAACTTCACTGAGTGAAGGAAATCCTGCACAAACCAGTGTGTCTGAACAGGAGCAGAAAAACCCAGACACGGTCCAGGATGAGAACGAAAAAGAAGAGGACGACGATTCAGTTGTTGACTGCGACTCATCAACTACGTCATCGGTCAGCAACCGTTTCACTGTCTTATCGGAGGAGCAACACTCAAAGGACAGCGTCATAGACGATGACAAAGCATCTGACATGGATCAGGAAGAAGAGGAAGACACACAGCTGGTGAGTGACATGGAGAAAGTCACCCTGGATGACGCCTTCATAGAAGACTCTGATGCTACAGAACAAGTCATGGAGAGTGAAGATGAGCCCCTGGAGGCTAAAGAGTACACTGTAGTAAATCAGGATCCAGAGCTGGCCTTCCACACGATGGCAACCAGGACAGCCCCTGAGAAACAAGAGTGTTCAGTGCAGTCATGCCTTTTCCAGTTCACAGAAGTGGAAACCCTTACGCAGAACAACAGCCTGCTTTGTGTCACATGTACTAAACGCCAGCCAAAAGACAAAGCTGGAGGTATGAGGAATATCTCCATAATCATATTTGACCTATTGTTGATATGCTTTTGTTCTTGATATTACAAATTACAAATGAAACATGTTTGTGGCTGTTGTTCAATACACTATCATCAATCCAGTAATTCTAACAGGGCAAGAAGCCAATAAATTTGCGTATCGTTGGTCTTTTCCCTCGTGATATGCTGTGTCTTTTTGTCCAAGCTTTTTCCCATTTGGGGCTCAATTAAATTCGACTTTTTGTGCTTTGTTTAGGATCCAAGAAGAATGTCTACACTGATGCCTTGAAGCAAATGCTGATCTCCTCTCCCCCACCAGTGCTTACACTTCATTTGAAGAGATTTCAACAGGTAGGACAGTTCAAGAGAATTTCAGCATTTTTATACTTTTGATCCAGTTGACAGTCAGCCAAGCTGCTTTTATTCACTCAGCTGTGAACCAGCTATTTAAAGAGCAAGACACGTTCTGTTTTTATCATTTTTTGTCTTTTGTAATGCACTGAAACATTTCCTTGTAAGTCATTTCAATGAGATCACTTTTGTTTTTTTTCCTCTAGAATGGATACAGCATTTGCAAGGTGAACAGACATGTCCAATTCCCCTTGATACTGGATCTAGCTCCCTTTTGTGGGGTTAAATGCAAGGTAAATATTGGACTTAACAGCTTTTATTAAATATCATAGGCTTACTTGTACATATGTCATTGTTATATTATAGTCTGAGCACTAACAAGAAGTTGTTTCCAAACAGGACGAGGCAGGAGATACTCAGATTTTGTACAGTTTGTACGGTATCGTGGAGCACAGCGGAACAATGAGGTCGGGTCATTACACAGCCTATGTGAAAGTACGACATGAGGGCCCTAAACCCTCATCCAATGGAATTGCAGCACAAGGTAGGTGTACCCAGGCATGGCAATCATTTAAAAAAAAATAACTTGGTCCTAATATTTGAAGTATCTCCAGTAACTCGTCGTTGTCTCTCAGGAGATGCAGAGCCACCCAGAGGATCCTGGTTCCATATCAGTGACACAAGCGTTCAGCCCGTCAGCGAGAGTAAAGTCCAGGGTTGCCAAGCCTACCTCCTCTTCTATGAAAGAATCCTCTAATCAAACCAGGACTCACTACTCAGGAAACCCGAACAAACCAACCTGCTGCTGCTTTGGCTCCACAGTATATATGGGATCTCAAAGAGGCTTGGCTCGTTTTGACAGTGACTCAAACTGGCCTGTGATGATATGATAATGACAATGATATGATTATACAGAAGAGACTTTTAACAGTGTCGACATTTTCATTACAGTGGTGTCACACAGTGTTTCAAGTATTTAACAGAACGGCTGTGTTTTGAATAGTGCGAAGACACTGAACAGATTGTGGTATTCAATTTGTACACATGACAAAAATCAATTTCAAGACAAATCTAAGTTGGGGAAATTAAATTTGTAAAAGAAATATTTATATGTTTATTTTTTATCATGTCATGTAATGAAATGCTTCAGAATGGGAAAAAAAAAGTTTCTCCTGTCTTCTTGTGTGCTGGATTTCTCTTTCACTGAGCATGCGCAGTAAGTGCTAACACAGCTTCTGGTCCAAATTGTCACATGACGAGGGGAAAGTCTGGCTCCGGATGGCCAGAAACGTCTTCTCTCTACCCCAAATTTACCCATGGCAGAGTTATCAAGCTGACATGGCAGGTCAGTGAACATTTGGCCGTTTAAAATGAATATAAAAACAGTAAAGTCATTGTTTCTGAAGGTTGGGAGTTTTAAGGCAAAAACAGGAAGAAATGGTCGCTCGGTGTGTTGTAATAGCTAGCGGTCTGGCCTAGCTTAAAGCCTTTCCGTTTTTATATTACTGACCATAACATTAACATGTTGATTAAAATGTTGTCATTAGTGTCGTAATGTCCTTGTCCTTGTTATTTTCGATGTGTACTGTGTTATTTTCGCCAGGCCCAGCTGGGTGACGTTAACTTGGCTAATCATGAATCAGCATTTTAAACTTGCTGTCCAAGTTAAAGAGTAAAAAAAAAAATCAACTTACTAGCCAAGTCTGTCCTCGCTGCAGATACATTAGTACGCCACTGTTCATAACTGTTAGCTGTCAAGCTAATCCTTTAGCGTAGTCAACAATGATGACACAAGTTAGCAACACCATCGGTATTTCTCTTTTGCTAAAGTTAGAAGCAGTGGATGTTGTCCCCCAAAGTGGAGACCCCACGAGAAATGACCTGTAATAATAACCAGTTATTGTAATCTTATAATGTATTTAAATGATTAGATTGTGTTGTACGCGTTTAGCTTAACTCTTACGTTGTCATTAATTGCCTGTTAAGTGAAAAGGTACACTCAAGTTTCTTGCGTAAGGACAGGTCATTTGACTGTCCGGTGACCTGATCCGCAGCCCAGTACAATAGTTGAGGTGAAAAGACACTTGCAGTGGTTTTATAAAATCATGAAACTCCCTTTTTATGTTTTGAGTATTTCAGTAAGGCCAAGAAGAATCATCTGGGGTGACATATTTGAGATGTTCATTTGGAGTAACAGTATTAAAAAGTGCTTGGTTTCATCCTACCAACAATCTAAAACCTGAAGATATCTAGTTTACTGTCATAGAGTAAAGATAACCAGAGAGTACTCACATTTGAGAGGCAGGTACCCATGAATGTTTGCCATGCTTGCTTTAAAAAAATACATATTTTTCCAATGAATTATCAAGCTTGTTACCAGTTAGTTTTCTGTCAATTGACTAATCAAGGTGGTCTATTCTGACAAACTGCATTGTGATCGTGAAGGTTTCTTTGATTTCTCCCTCTGTCTCTCAGGCTGAGCTTGTAATAACCATGTCTCACCACGCTCCTCGCTCGTCAGTGTTCACCTTTCAGTCTGCAGTGCACAGTGCTCACGTTCTCCAGTGTCTAAATGAGCAGAGGCAGCAAGACATCCTGTGTGATGTGACGGTGGTGGTGGGAAACAGGAGTTTTCGGGCACATTGCTCTGTCTTGGCTTCCTGCAGCGATTACTTTCACAGCCGGGTTACCAGTGTCACCTCACGAAATCCCATAATCACCCTGTCTGATGAGGTCAGTGTCCTGCTGTTCAACTGAAGGGGTTGGGAAGAAAAACCGACACTGCATGTTATTTGATTTGTGCATTAATGTATTGTTAGTTACAACTATCTCTCCAATAAAATAGTTACAATAAATAAATAGTTACCAGTGTATGCCCATGTTGAATTCAGTTGCTCTATTTTAAATATATGAGTGCTCAAAGTTGGAAATATGGCACCTATGAACTTGAGCACCGTTATCAGGATAGCAATACATTTCGACTCAGAAGTCCATAATAAGCACAATTTTAATAATGCACTTTGGGCTTCCTAAACCAAAGAAACTCTTGCACTTACACTCAGAAAGCTGCAGTATCTGCAGCTGCAGAGTGAATGTGCAAGACCAGCCACCAAAGTTTTTGAACAAGACTAAATTCACTATCATTTTTATTATTCATGACATGGACTAGAAAGCCTTCTTTAAGATTTGGCATGGAAAACACAGACATTGACATCTTTATTTTTTACCAGCAGTTTTTAGCTTGCTGTGCATTTGTACATCACAAGGTCTGTGACAATAATGCGTGTGTCAGCCCTGCAGAGTGAAGCATTATGCTCTTTGGAGCTTTGTTCATTTTAGATGAAAGTGTTAGTACACACTGAGCTTTATATTTTAGTATGTCATTACTGTCATATATTTCAATAGCAGTTTTATGAAACTTTAAATCATAGATTTTAGGACATGTATGAAACAGTCCGGTAGATCTGACTTAGTTCCTTTATTAGCTGGTCACCTTTCTATTATGGTCATGTTGTATTGATTTATAATGGTGTGATTTTTGTTGTACCATAACAATTTGCTATATTTCTTTTCTCAACAGGTGACCGTTGAGGGTTTTGAACCTTTGCTTCAATTTGCCTACACATCAAAGCTGCCCTTCACCAAAGAAAACATTCATGCCATTCACAGCAGTGCTGAGTTTTTGGGATTTCATAACTTGGAGTCAGCTTGCTTTGATTTCCTCATCCCAAAGTTTTCTGAAGGCAAAAGAACCTCACAGGAGGTCAGGCGTAGAGCCTGTTGTCGGAGCCGGGATGCCAGTGCCAGCTTTGGCTCCAGTGTAGAGAGCAGCCAACCACAATCATTTGAGTCACACAGCTCAGTGCGTTCAAGAGGTGATGAACAAAGAGACTTCCCATCACAGTGTCCTCAGACCTCACAGGGTCAGACAGACAGCGCGGAAGAACACTTCTGTTTGGAGAACTGCGGCCCACAAATGGCCCCCTTATCTCTGGAGTTATCCGCAAATGGTGTGTGTCCCATGTTGTCTTTGTCATGCCCAGACTCCGACAAAGCAGATCATCCCTCACAGTTCTGCGAAAGAGACATTTTAGAGATGGGAGATGTGTGTAATCAGAGTGAGTTGAGTTTGGCAGACTGTGGCTTACCCTGTGAGCTGTCAACCCCAGGGGATGTGAATCCGCCAGAACTCATTGATCCAGCCAGCAGCGATGTTAAACAGACTGTAGAGACACTTGGTGCTGAAACCAACTGTAACCCCCGTTCATGTCCACTCAACACATCAGGGGCCGGAGACTGCAGTGAGTTATTAGATCAGACTGAGGTTGGCCTTGAACGAAGGATGGCAGGTGATCTCTCAGACCCTACACTAACTGCTCTGAGCCACGAAGAGGGATTTGGGGAGAGAAGCAGCGTGGAGAGAGAGGTGGCTGAACATCTGGCAAAGGGATTTTGGTCTGATCTATGCCCAACTCAGGCTCAACCCCTCCCCCTGGATCCCATGGACCAAAACAATCTGGCAAAAGCATCAGACTTTCATTGGCTGAAGCAGCTGGACCTGAGCTCCAGTGTAGGAGACTGTCCCTTCCTCAAGGACCTTGAAGTAGGTGATGACCCGGCACCACGCACTGACAGCCTGTCCCAGTCAGAGAAGAGCCCCTACATGTCTTCCTCACTCAACTCTGGGGACGACTCAGATCTGGATACAGATGGAGATACTGAGGCCAACAACAAAAGGGCTGCAGAGGTAATTGTAATTCACAGCTGATGTTTGGTTATTGACAGTTTAAAATGTTAGGTAAAATAAATCTAACTCCTCAACTGTATATTCTACAGATTCAGCTCCCATTCCCAGTGGACCAGATCTCAGCGCTGAGTCGGAGTGCCTTCCAGCAGCTCCTGAGACACCATCATCTGACCCAAGATCAGCTGGAGTTTGTCCACGACGTCCGCCGAAGAAGTAAAAACCGTGACGCTGCACAGCGCTGCCGAAAGAGAAAACTAGACAGCATACAGCAACTAGAATGTGAAATCAAAAAATTAGTAAGTTGTCTTTACTATCTGGTATTCTCAACATGCTGTCAAAACATGATAAGATTGAATTTAATGTCCTTCCTGAGCTATAAGTGCATATTGACCTTGACTGCCATCTAGTGGTGACTAATATGCACTGCAGCAAAGTGGATAAGTACTTTTTTCTCCTGAACAAGTTCTCAGCACAGCCCTCACCCCTCCCTTCACCTCTTGTCCATTTGACATAAGAAAACAAAAGTGTTTTTGTACCATTATGCTAGGTATATGACATGAAGCTGACAATACTACTGTGCTGTGCTCTTTAACAGAGAAAAAACTGAGGACTAATGACTAAATATTTGCAGAGCTTGACTGAGTGACCTTGTAACCCTTTCTACAGTAAAGTTTTTGTCAAAAAAAAGGCATATACCCTGAAAAAGAGTCGTGTACGTAAATCAGCTTTACTGTCTCTCTCTGAACAGAAAACCGAGAAAGAACGGCTGCTGCAGGAGCAAACTGAGCTGGAGCAAAACCTGGAGGAGACACGGCAGAGTCTGGGCGGGTTATGTAAGAGTGTCAACATCGAGTCTGGCTCGGATCAGGACCACCTGCAACTTCTTGCCAAGCTCTCCTCACCAGACTTGTCCTTCTCCTCTGCTAGCCTTGTGGGTAAAGATGAGGAGTCCCAGATTTCTATTGAAATGGTAAGTTCTTCTTCAGAGTGTGACCCAAGCAAGTCACATACAGGCTCGGTTCAAACTGCTATGCCAGAGGCCGGCACACAGACAGAGGAGGCTGGTTCTCCGCAGAGCTGTCCTGATTCTGCATCTCTGCTCAACACCTGTCTGGACATGAACAATGTACTGTAATCCCCTTTTGGGATAAATATGCTTTCCTGTGTATTTCACTGAATGACTTTCTGCCTGATATCGGTATTTTAAAGTGACATAGACATATGTCAGATTTCCTTCGCTGTATTTCTAATATGCATTTCACTGTAGTAAACACAGAATCCAGTATTAATCATTTTAAAGGTGCAGACAATGTTCAGGTAATTCTCAAAATGTTTCCATTTGTAAATTATGAGGATGCTTCTTAAAATTGAGTTTGTTTTTCTCAGGGAAACTCATAACCCAAATGGCCAAAATAATTCGCACTGCACAACCACCCCACAATAAGATGTTTCTTTCATTTTAGGCTTATTTGTCTATCATTTTATTCTTCACACATACTGTATTATTCCATTATGCTGTTTCTTTGATTAAATATGCACAGCACTAACAGAACTTTTAACTTTAACAGTAGATTATGAGGTATTGTTACAGCTAACACAAATTCTCAACAGCATAACTTGAATGCCAGTGGATAGTTGGAATGAATATTTGAGACAGACTGGAATGGTTCCAGTGTGTCTGAAAGTGTTACAGGGGAACATAAGAAATGATGTTATTTGCTGCAAAACGTGCCTTATGCAGTAGTCTAGTATGAATAGAGACAGATAAAGGCAATCTTTGTATATTCTTGTCTCATGCACTGTTGCACATTAACCCCGAGCCCATTTTGATGGCATTCTCTCTTACGTTTAGGTCTGTCTTCATGTTGAGTATTTTTTTATTAAATGCTTTCATCGATTACAGATTTAAATAAACAACATTTTGTTACCAATTCAGTGTTTTATTTCAACTAGCAAGAAGTAGGAATATCTCCCCCCATTGATAAACAGTACCAAAGTTTGGCCAGTAGATGGAAGCACAACTCTATTTACCTCACAAGCTATGCTGACCCTTAATTGACCATCAAGAACTCCATAATATAGTATTCGTTTTTCCTTGGACATCAAGACTTAAAGTTGCAGAACGTTTGTAAACTTTGAGCCATAAACTCCAGTAAAGACAAACTTGAAACAGCATGGAGTGTTACTGATGTCAGAGTGTTGTCCACATTGATTGACACAATACAACTAAAATGATATTTAGAAAGAAAGTAGGTATCGAGTTCTTAAATGAGGAAGAGGAAGCATGTATTGAGACAAAATCCATTCATTTCCAACTGATAGTACAAGTATTTGCTATTACTACTGTTGATATCTAACTGTTGAACCTGAACGGCTGTCTATGGATTTAAATCTGTTTAAGATTGGAATTAATGAGGGTTGAAGTTAAAGGCAGAGTCAGATGAGGCTGATAAATGACCTCAGCTATGTAAAGAGTGAAGGTACCCAGAGGCTCTGCAGACAGGAAATTAGAAAAAGTAAGGTGTAGGCCTATGTGTTAGCCATCCATGTAACCCTGCTGTGCGAAGTCTATTATAACATTCTGTGTGCTGTAGATGTAGGAAAGAGGCTCTCTGAGTGAAATCACATACGTCATGTTCCAGACTTGTTAATCAGTGAAGTATAAAATACAAAGTTTAATGCTTTGCATTTCGTAAATTGTAAATCATTGTATTTGTCATTTAAACAAACTTAACTGTGCAGCCTCACATGCTGCTTTCACTTTTTGTAAAAGCGTAATGTCATTGAACGCACTTATTTTATTCACAAAGGTACACAATGATGTTTCGTAGGATGCAGATTGGGCACAAGGAAGAAGCCATTCAGTCAACATTAAGCCAGTTCTACACATATAAAAAAGAAAAGTAAAGTACGGTACCTGAGCTTTTGTATTGCCCAAAAATAAACAGAAGCTATAAAACATAATGTAATTGCAGTTGTAACATTCATTGCCTTTATTTTGACTAACTGCAGCAGATATTCCTCACTTGAAAAATGAGATATTGCAGATACTTTTGATACCGACAGGTGGGGCAGGTTACACTGGCTGGTTGTCATTCATAGGAAAATGTAACACAAAGAACTCTAAAATAAATCACAGATACAAGAAACAAGCTACTGATGCTCCCATCTGACAAAAAAACACTGCTTTAGCTACTAACATGGCACCTGTTAGACTGCTCTCCAAAGACCTTTTAATGACAACTGTTGTGAAACAATCTGTGTCATCCTCATCAGCTTTAAAAAGTAGTCATTCTGTTTGGTGTTTCCTAATATCCTTTTGACCCTAGCTCTTGCATCAGTGCAACCTAGTTCTTATACGGACTTTGCATTGTAGCATATTGGTGCACGTCATCGCAGGTCAAAGCATAAGACACACCAAGTTAATTACAAACAAGACAAACAAAAATAGCTTTTGTACACAGTCAGTTAAATTTCGTCTATAATGGATAGCACCGAAACTTAATACAATCTATGGGCTTTGATCATCCGTTCTTGGGCTGTGACAGCAAACTAAGATAAAGATTTGTTAGGGTTCACAGAGCCATAATGTGAACTGCCACTGGTCTGAGTACTCCAACTTATTTCAGAGCGGTGAGGATCTTGTGTTGCACTTGGTCAAACAAAATTTTGAAAAATGAAGATGCTATTTTGACAATGGTGTTGTTTGTCTTCTGATACGAATTCTTACATCTCTCAGTCAGGGAGACTGGCCTTATTGTCTTGTGTTCTTTCAAATGGCTACTGCATCACTTGGGGACAATGAAAGAAAAAGCAATCTCATTGTGTTGCCCTGAGAGCAATCCTCAAGGTTAAAGGGCTAATAACATCAGAAACCCTGAAGCGACTATTAAAAGTCATACCTATCTTTGAGAAGTGAACTAACGCTGTCATTGTTAGTTCACAGTGACACACAAAGCTGCGACTCTAAACTCAACAAGTGGTGTTGCATCTAAAAGTCAAAAGGATTAGATGATAATGCCACAGAGATAAGATATCATCTCCCTGTGCTGCCATGACACATATGTAGAAAAATCCTCAAATTTGTGTTTGTCAAAGCTGGCATCACCTTCAAATACCAAAGCATTATATGAATTGGACCCATTTCTAAAGTTCCTTCTCAAAAATTAGGATTCTTCCCGAGTCTTTTATGCACACTTTGGATTTTGGAGCATTGTAGCGCAAAAACTAAGATTATCCTCTTTTGCTAGCTACACAGGAAGAGAAACTTGATTTGAGAAGGAAGCAGCTGTGCAGCATGGCAAGGTCAGAGGCCCATAATCCGCGGCCTCATTCATGCGAGATTAAAAACCTGCTCTGAGTTCTGATTAAGAACGCAGGGTTAGAAGATTAAAGACCAGCAAACAAAATGAAAGCAGTTTAAGCCCAATCCTGGAATTCATCAGAATACCAAAACCTTAAACTGTCATTACAACGTGAGATTAATGCAAAGCCCCCTTGAACTCTGTCTCTGTCTTGATATATCTTCTGTGTCAGAGCCTATATTTTATTTTTTACCAAAAATCTGAATGATCTCTCACTTTGTCATGTGTCATTTCACTCTGTCTCCCCTTCTCTGGTTTTTTTCTCTCATTAAAATATATATTTTTTAAATCAGAATGAAACAATGGCAGTATGAATTGTCAATAAAATAACAATTATTTATTTTTTTCCTGTTTTCTTTTGTAACATAACACATGGTTTTATTTTTTTAAAGGTTAATGTCCCTGTTACCTCCTTTTTCACATTGATTCCAGTCATTATCCCCTGACAGACAGACTCCACAGTACTTAGGTAGCAAGGATTAAGAAACAGGAGGCAAGGGGGAAAACAAGGATTAGAAATTAAAACATCTGGCAGAGAATATATATGCTAATAAAATTGACGAACACTATGAGTGGACTAGCTGAGTGGACTTTTCCTGCAGACTAACACTATTCTTCAAGCGCCACAGATACAAATGTTATCTAGTAGGTCAAGCAGCAACGGTTACAAGATTGTGGTTCCTTAAAATAACTTTTCAATATCCACTTTCAATTTGAGACAAACACAAGTTGTCCAGAGAAGCACACAATCCAATTGTCGGAACATCAGTCTAATATAAACCAAAATCCTTGATAGGATCATTTTGGTCTTCACCTCAGTAAACGGCAGACGATAGACTGATATGTGAATTAGCTTTCAAATTCTGTCTTGTTTCCTGCATAACATCATAACTTACATTAATAAGAACAGTGGCACTGCAGTGACTTCTGTCATGGACCCCTGAATGCGCAACTAAGGAAAGGACATCTATATAGTTTGGGGCTTTCTTTAGCAGGGGTCAAAATCCTAGAGAAAGACAAACATAGACACAATACTTGTGTAATCAATCCCAGCATAAGGTCCATGACCTTCTTGCAACACAACATAATCATCTTATAAGCTGTTGAGCTACTGTATCCTAACTGATT
Source organism: Pagrus major (assembly GCF_040436345.1). NCBI lineage: Eukaryota > Metazoa > Chordata > Actinopteri > Spariformes > Sparidae > Pagrus > Pagrus major. Next base: position 7,299,877 of record NC_133216.1, read on the forward strand.
ACACGCTGCAGTCACTATGAACTTAATTTTGGGGGTAGTGCTGAGAAGGGGGCTGTATCCCATTGACAGGATTATATAAATGAGGACCATAATACTGTAATCTCCCAGAGAAATGAGAGAAGCCAGGGGACATGACGACCCCAGCTAGCTAGCACCCTGGTCTACAACCGTCAGATTGACAAACAGCTGGTTGTACAGTGACAGATTACATTCACACTTGTTTTCTTGTCCTATTAGTCCTCACTGTGTTTCATTTGTAACGCTAGAAGCAGTGAAGTGCTTTTCAGAACAAGATCTGTCGAAGAAGTCATACAGTATCAGAGAACGACTACTTAACCAGTCATGGGGAAATGTCAGAATTTATCAGTGTCAACAGCCAACTGGAAAAGCAAGAATGATGTTTGCAATCCTGCCAAGTACATTGGTTTTTAATTAACTCTGCTGTTGTGAGAGTCAGATTCAGCAAAGTCATTTTTTTGCAGCTTAGCAGTGCAGTAAAAATCCCCAAAGTTTGAAGAAAGTCATCATCCTTCGAACAAAGTCACATTCTGTAGGTTAATCGTGCATTTGATGTGAGCTGGTGTTGAGAGAGCAGAATAGAAAGAATTTTCCAAATATTTGTTTATATTGTAACTGGCAGCTGGACAGCAAGAATATCCCTCGAAGTTGCTGATTTGGTTTAGTGCACAACCAACTAGATTAGTAACAAAATGTTGTCATCATCAAATGTAGTCAAAAGATGACCAGTTAACTTTCAATTCAGTTGAAGCACTTGTGCTGGTGGTTCAAAGTGCTGCACTAGGAACAATTTAAAACATTTTTAACAAGGATACAGGATTTATTTTTTATTAATAACTCTATATTAATGAATAGAATAACATTAAAATCAAATTAATTAAAATATCAATACCCTTGATAGGTAAAGTGTGTTTCTTTTAGTAAGTGTTTTGTATGGCAAAGAAACACACTTTGTAATCCTGCACTGCCTTCAGAATGTGTCTCTTCATTGTTCTGTGACACTTAAAAAAAAAAACCCAGGTCCCAGGAATCAGTTGTAAAAGGGAGAGATGTTGGATAAAATTGTAGAAGCAAAGTGTTGTTTCAAAGAGGAAAAACACTCAACGGTTGTCGGGTCAAAATCATTAGACTTAAATACTTCTTCACTTCACAACTCCACAGCAGAGGAGAGGTTGATTGTAGTCTTCTGTCATCTTCATCCTGATTTTTCCTGTATTTACACTTCAATAGTACAAATCTGCACCAGTTGAGTCCCGATTTCGTGTCAAAATGTCTTGTATGTGTCTGCGTTTGTTGTTCGTGGTCAATCGCACTCAGTTAAATGGTCAAATTCTAACTTTTTAAACATTTTAAGTGACTACGAGGAACTTTCAGTTTTTGTTGACTGTAGCGGGCCCATTTGACAAAAGCGGTATGAGACAGCGCCGCAGGATGGATTGCGATGAGGTAATGTACTTATATGTGATTTTATATGTGATATATGTGATCGGACCCGAGCACAGCATTAATAATAACTATATTAAAATAGAAGTCTTTTCTCTGATGGTCTTGTTTGCTGTTACAGATCATTTATAATCATCAGAGGAATCCCGAGACTTTTTCATAAACACTTAAAAGTTCCTCATAGTCACTTTAAATCTTACACTCAATTGTAGCCAGGAACACTTTTACCCTAACTTATGAATATTAAAATCTGTTCTCCAGTAATACAAATGAGCTAATTAAGACTGCAATGTTATTATGTGCATACTGGTGATGTTTTGCTAACAACAAATAACACTAACATTGGATTCTCATTCATCTTTTGGGCTTTCACATCCAAATTAGTATTATTTTGAAGCTATAATGCAAAAAAATATCAAAAATCACCTTTTCCATGTGCTAATTGACTCAGTGTAGGTAACACACTTCTTTCAAAAACATAGTAATTACAAATTGAGGTAATTATTGTTGTTTACAAATCCCACTCAGCTGTCCATAGTCATCGGCAGAATTATTTCAAACCTTAAATTCTGTCACATCATCTTTAATGTGACACAAATCCTATAATACAGAGACAAAACAAGCAAGGCTCAGTATTACTTGTCAGATTTTGGGGGGAGAAGAATTTCATTACGTCTGCAGGATTTTCTAATCTGTGAGACAGGGCCTGTACACTTTTGAACCAGGAGAGTTTAATATGTTTTTGTAATCCACTACCTAATGAGGATGTTATTTACAAGCCTAAGCCTGAGTGAAGTGAATATGGGCCTGATCAGGGCAGGCGTAGAGAAAGGTGTTTCAGGGACGCGAGGAGCTACCGTTGAGCAAACGGCATGCGTCATCAGCCAAAATGATGACTGAAGTGACCACCAGTTATGACACTGAATCCAGCGGCTATCACTCTATATCCTAACTGTTCTAGGATTGGTTGCTGTATATTATGCGCATTGGTAAACCATTTTAACGATTTTAAATGCTTGACTGGATGCACTGTTTCACACAATGGTGAATGAATATGGGTGAAGTGATTTGCAATTGCATAACAGCTGGTTCGTCTGAAGTACTTAATGCTTGGTGAGATACAGTGTAATATGTAAGTATACAAAAATAGTATGTATAATAAAGTAGATTTTCTATAGTGCAGGCCAACAACAACTTAACTCATAACCCCTGTTCCGTGATAACCTTAGAGAAGTGTCTCATGGAGATTGTTCCCCAGAAATGACCAAAAACAAATGATGAAAAGAGAACTGAAAAGTACCACAACAATCAAATATGCAGAATGGTACAGCCACAATTTCAAAGATATACTACACGACCTAAGATTTTCTTGATGTAACCCAAAATCATGTGATAACATCTCCGTCCAGTAAAGGAAAATGTTGCACTGACGAGAGAGTGAGCAATCAAAACCAAAACATCCAGAAATAAAAGATTAAAGGATGTAATGTTCTCACATAACTTTAGTCATTCTGAAACAATTCCAACATGACGAAACTTATACATGCATGTTTATGAACTTCATATGATACAAAAGGCAAAAGAAAAGAAAAGAAAAGAAAAGTGTACACCGTGAGCAACTGATGGCCTGAGTGTCAAGCAACTTGAATAAAATCTTGAGGGAGCACTCATTCATAAACAAATTGGAAACAACCATTTTTTTTTTTTTAAATACAAGAGTACATACAAAAGTGGTAAGAAGTAGTGTTGTTATGTCAAAGTGTGCGCTATAAATATGAAAAATGCAAACATTTTATAACAGAATACTCTCAAACTTACTGCAGTTGTTAAAATAAAACTAGCAAACATGCCTCAAAAGATACCACTTACCAACAATATCATGGCGTGACAATGACATTTGTTTTCACACAAAACAAGTTTACAATGTTACAGTTTTTTGCAAAAAACAGCAAGGCCAAGATGGTCAAGTGTCATGATGTCAGAAGTTAACAAGCATACGTCATCATAAAAAGGGGTTCAAATGTATTCTTCCAATTAGGACTAAAATGTTCATGTGCTCTAATCAAGACTACGGAAAACACTAAACTCTGCCATAAAAAGTTTTTCTGTTTTGATTGTAACAATGCAGTTCAACACATTCAGACTTCAAATTTTTGTTGGCCCAGTGATTACTGTAGTCCTCTGAAGACAACAATGACAACGCTAATGTGTAGAGGGTTCATAACAGTCTTTGAATGATCAAGTCCCTTAGTGTGCTAATACTTGTTGTGCCATTCGCACTGTCCAACACTCACCTCCTCAATGTCCAGGTTCTTCCTTGATTTGTAAATAAACTCTCCAATTGCTACAAAAACTGAGAGGACAAGTCCGGCTGCCAGCACAATAAAAATTCCCCCTATGTTCTCCACACCCAGAGCACTGGCCTCTTTGCTGTCCTCCTCTGGGCAGCCATTCCCTCTCCACCATTTCTCCTTCATCATGTGCAGCTTCCCTTCCTCCTGAAGCTGCAAGATGGCAATGGTGACCTTGTCTCTGTAAGGGGAGCCTACAGCAGGGAAACAGCAGCAGGATAAAAACCATCATTACTGAAAGCACCAGTGATACAACCTATGAATTTCTCCATTTACACCATTAAAATTAAGTTCCTAATACGCCATGCTGTTAGCTATAATTCATGTTGCATTGAGTACAGTACGTAACCAATGAAGAGCCACTTAATTAGTCCAATAAGCATAGCCATTTAGTTGGCTACATCACTCTATTGGTATTTTCACTTAGCGTGGTTTGCTAGCCAATCAGCTTATGTGAAGTTTGGAAACAGAAGTAGAGGATCACGATCTAAAATTGTCAGATGACCACCCCTAATTACTGTGTGTCACTCATCTCTCTTACCAATTGGGGTTCCCACTCCATAGCCCTTTGAATCTATCAAGCCACCAATCTGTGTGAGGTTGCAGTTACGCTGGCTGATGTACTCGATGCTGGTTGACTCCATCAGAAGAGCGTAGTCTGTGGTAAGAACCCTCTGGATCCCCTCCCGGTTGTTTTTAACCAAAGCCGTGTTTTTCCTGCTGCTCATGAATGCCCACATTTTCTCATAAGTCGAGATCTTAGATTTCTGTTGAATCAGAAAGGAGATTTATGAAGTTTAAAACATTGTATGTGGATGGTCAACACAGAAAAACAACACTGAGTTCTACACAAAGCAGATAATGTCGATACATGGTTGTTTGTGTTTGATAAGACGGCTGATGCTTGTTTGTAATATCTCAAAAGAAACAGCATTTCAAGATCTGCTGACTGGAGCAATCATCCTGATGCATGTCAGGAGATGGGATGTGAAGTGTGTACAAGTCTGCCCAAGTTCATTCCATTTTCTCTGTACATTCAGATAAACGTGTTGCTGTGCTCCAGGCATAAAAATAAATCCTAATCTTAATGGAAAAATTGCCCCCAGTTTTTTTTGTAAAGCTGACTTTATGAGGAAGTTTCTGAGATACTAACTTTTGACGCTTAACCTGTTTTGCCAACTCCATTTTCTGCCAACCCATCAGACAGTACATGCCATATTACTAAAATGACTGGGGACTGATGGCTCTGGGGTAAACTTGTCATGCTAATAAAAATCAAAAGTGGTGTTCTTGTTTGCATCCCTTCCTTCACTGGTGTACTGTTAACTTTCCCATGTATCATACAGTGGAAAGAAGGTTACCTTAAAAAAAGTCATGGTAGAGCCGTCTCTTACAGCACCATACTCTATTTTGGTTTGTTTGGCCAAGTCGTCTGCAGAGTCGATTGGCGAGTCCATTCTCTCCACAGTGAGGAAGGCAGCCAAGTTGGCAGTATATGAGGAGATTATGATCAAGGTAAAGAACCACCATATTCCACCAACTATCCTTGTGGAGAGGGCCTTAGGCATCAGTTCAGATCCTGTAAGATAACAACACAAGGTACGTCATGAATTCTAGAAACAATAAGTCATGAAACAATGACGACTAAAGTGTGTAACAAAAAACAACACTGAGAGTGACTAGTTTGTTTTTTCCACACCAGGTGCTCTACCAAAGGGGAACTTCAGGTATGACATTTCATGCCAAGTATGAAAACAGCACACAAATGTTATACCATTATAATTGCAGTACCTTGCTGCATAAGTGCTCCAACTCCAAACCAAACACTATTTATTAGAGTGAAGTTGTTTTCAACCACATCTGAGTCTGGATTGCAGGGGTGAGGATTGTACCACTCATAGGGAGTGAACCTAAGGGTGAAGAATTAAACAGTCACAATTAATAATGTAAACAATGACATGATGATAACAAGATAAGACACAGAAACATTACTGTTGTCAGTTACTGCAGTAGTATGCAGTGAAGCTATATGACATTGTTGTGGCTAAACTGAATGGACGCCTATTCATAAATCCAAATGGCGTATTGTATGCAGGAAGTTAAAAAGTTCAACCAAAGTGAGATTTGTATTTGATCTTATTGCATTAAGTGCAACCAACCATGTGTGACTCTGCTCAACCTAAACCAGGAAACAAGTTTAATAGTTTGTGCTGGATTCGTGCTGCTAAGCGACCTATTTAGTAAAGCTTGTCAAGTGTGTTTTCTGCACAACTTGTAACTGTTACAGACCAAATCAAGTGGCAGTTTACCTGGCAATAACAAACAGCACACAGCTGACACCAAGGCATGCCAGCAGCACATACATCCAGATATCAGGAGACAGTGGGTTGAGGAAGGAGAATACTCCTGGATTGGTGCCGTTGGGTTTGTGGTAGAGGATGCTGATGCCCAATGTCATAAAAGGCTTGGAGAAATCTATGACCTTCTCCCTCACATAGGTGATAGTGAGAGGGGCCACAGCGAGGTCAGCCACCTAGTACAGAATAAAAACATCGAGCAGAGTCACAGGTTAAGATAGACGATACTGCTGATTCCTTGGATATTCTCTCTTTTATAATATGGATTGGTACTCACGTGGTCAATGAGTTCTCGCACCATGCCGTTCCACTCCCCCTTGTCATTCTGAGCTCCATATTTGCCATCAGACACCAGTTTTACCTCATATGAGAAGCCCAAAATGTTGGAGAGCTCTTTGAGCAGGTCCAAGCAGTAGCCCTCAAAGCGATCATTTCCATACAGCGGCTTATCAGATTTCTTATACATGACGTAAGGATTTTCCTGGAACAAGGCACATCATAGAATTCCTTAGTTTTATTAAGACATTCCTGATTAAATGCTGCCTAACAGGGATTTTACTTCTATTCATACCAGAATAGTTGTGACAATGAGGGTCCTGTTGGCCATTGAGTCAGTCACATTTGTAGATGAGTCCTTGTTGTTTTCTGTTAAATTAAGGCCTGTTTGGGAGTTCCACACGCCAATCTGTAAAAAAAAAAGAAAATCCAAATAACCACACTGACTGGACATCAAAGATCCAAAGTAGAGTGAGTCAACTTCACATGATCAATTAAAACAAAGAAGGGAAAAGAAACACGTACCAGGAGGCATACAAATTACAATGGAAGAAGAACCAGAGATGTTGGGGAGGGAAAAAAGGTCCAGTACAGAAATGCTGAACATTTATTCCCACCAGTACCTAAAACTTATTTCTTTTAAGGGGAAACGTCACAAAGGGCAGCAGGTAGAGTAAACTAGTAATATATATCCTTTAGTCTGCCAGGGCAGCTAAAGCACAGACCTTTTTCCACACTTTATTCAGGCGGTTGTTGCCCGCGATTGTCTTGCAGAAATAATAAAGAGAGAACATTTTAATCACGAAGCCCTGAACTTAAAGAAAAAAAACAAAACATAAACAATGATGATGAATGTTGGCTTCAAGACAAATGTGAAAAGATAACCCCTCTGGTTACAGCTCTTGCTTCATCTTAATTTCATTCTTAACTTCTAATTGTTTTAAATAAAGTTTAACTTCTTTGCAGTAAAGAGATCTTTCATTAACAGATAACAGGCCTGTTAATGACAAAATGGAGAGCAGCATTGTCAACATGAGCAACATGAGCAAGGAGCTGTTTGAAAACAGTTAGAGGCAAAATCATGACATTAGATTTCCAGATACTGTATATTGTTTTACGAGCAAGTCATCATTCTGTAACTTTAGGGAAAAAAATAGGTTACAGTGTACAGCAGTGGCCTTTTTGTCTATATATTTTTTTCTACTCTGTTCAGCTCGAATGTCTTGAATATCAACAATAACAGCCTGTACTGACAGTATAGACACGGGTCAGATAGTTCACCTTCTCCAAGCCATCTTCCTTTAGGCTGATGACATCTAAATCAAATTCTTTGCGCAGGCCGTCTGTCTTGTTTATAATTATTTGTCCCGTCAAGCCGTTCCATTGTGCCTGTGGCAAAGAAAGGGCAGAAACAAAACCAATGAATGCCTCAGTCTTCATTGTCATATACATAAATGCAAAGTCAAGCAGAAGCCTGGAAAATGAAAACAAATCTTTAAAAAATTAATAATTGATGAGGGCTACATTAAGCAGAGAACACTCACAAAGGCTAACTGCATCTTAATGGGCATTTTTACATCAGTTGGATCCTCAACGGAAATATTAAGTGACTGAACATGGTGGACAGTGATGTAAACGGAGCAGGCAGGCATAGCCTCAGTCTGAGCAGGGAGCAGCGGGTGGGCAGAGGAGCTCAGAGATATTTGAATGCAGTTGATAATGAAGTGAGCACAGCTGAATACCAGTCAGGTTAAATCTCTATTACAGAGGGCTCAGAGAAATGAGCTGCATCTCAATTCTGTGCTGACAGATGAAGCTCAGAAGCCAGTTTTGTTATGGGCAGATGGCATATCTACAAATCAATACATAGACTGTAAATGTGCCAACATTAGGCCCATGGCATTTCATGATTTCAAATGTTTCTAGCTGCTTATCAAATAGTACTGAAAATACAATTAAAGGGGCAGTCCACAACACAATGTATTCACACGTCAAACCTTAGAAATGTGGAGACTGGAGCAAACTGCATTCCTACTTTAGACTGTTGCATCCATCTTACCTATAGATAATAATAATCATTTTAGACCAGACCCAGCATGCCCATGCAATGCATTAATCATGCAGCAACCACCATACACTTGACCTTTGTGTAGTGCATGAGCAACAGGGTGGCTCACACAGCGACAGCATCCTCATGGATAAACCTCCCGAAACTCAGGCTGAGGAAGAATCACCGCTGCCATACTTAAGAAAATACATGACAGGAAAGCTGGATTGTCGGCTCAGCTCTGAAAAATAGTTTGTAATGTTTTGACTCTGAATTTGTGAGTATTGATTATTGAGTTACCTGGCTAACTGAGTGATCCTGCTTGGTGCAACACTCCCACCTGTTTTCAGAAGGCAGATGTTTGACTGGTGGACGTAATGTACAAAACCAAAGCTGAAATTTCTTGTACTTTCAAATGAATATTGTTTTGATTACAAAGTAGCTTCCACAACACTGCATCTGTCCTAAAAGAAAAATAATCTACTCACATTGATGAAAAGGCCTCAGCTGTGGAAAGAAAAGCATGTTGCTGCTTCCTCATTTACAAATCAATGAAGAACTGGGTTACTTGTGATAATCTATACACAACTTGTTGAGAACAGTGTATTCCTTCTGCACAAACACAAGGCAGTTGGTCTGTGCTTTCTGAAAGACAGTACAGTAGTTCTTAATGAAAATCATTACAACAAGGCCTGTTGATTAGAGTGAGTAAGAACACAAGTAATAAACTGTTACTATGTTTGAAAAAGGACATAGCTGTTCGGTTTTTCCTGTGAAAACAACTTGAAAATAACAGCCAGATACATTTGGGAAATAAATGGGAGAGGAGCTCTGTGACTTGTTTATTTATAAAAGACATGTCGGGGCACAGACACCACTAAAGCTCCAAAACCACCACGAATCATACTCAAACTCTCTGCATGTATAAAAGCCTTCTGGGGACTTTTTGTCAGAAATGAATTACAGGTGTATTAAGAGATGCCAAACACGCTGAGCCTCTGTGTTTCATCATCTTGTTCTTACAGCCTTTAAACAGAAACTTACATCAGTCAGCTTGTAAGTGAAAATGATTCTACCGACTGATTGAAGATTAAACTTGAGCAACGTTACAATCATCGTAAAGCTTCTGACATCAGTTTCGGACGTAAAGATCTTTCGCATGTATAGACGTTGACAGAGTATCATTTGGTGAAGTTGCTCTTTCATTAGACTGCTTCACACAGTTGTATTGCACACATCTGTGGATCCTGCTTGACCCCTAAGTCCAGATTTATTTCTGTCATTAAGTCTCTTTTCAAATCCTCACCAATCAAAAGTGCCTCTGTCTCAACCATGTGCTGGTGTCATTACTGTACATGTAGTGATGACATGGATCTCCTTGGATTGGAGTATCCAGATGATAAAAAGGATAAGAGTGAGATTTTAACACACCACTGAAACCACACTGAACATCCATCAACATACTGGACAGAGTATCAGCATCACAGTGAGATCTGCTTTATCGACTCCTCCCTCAGGCCCTGAAACACCACCCTAACTAACAAACCTCCTCTGTATGTGCACTGATACATTTTGGAAAATAATCCAAGTGCACAAAGCTGAACATGATGTTCTTGAGTTGGGAGTTCCTAATGAAACTTTGTCTGCTTAACTTTTAGTATTGAACATGTCGCACAGCATTGATTCCTGCCCTCGCTCCCCCACCAGAGCAGAGTACTGGCTGACCTACAGAGCAGCACTCCCAGACACAGTGTCTTCCTGAAGGCCATTTCAGATAACAGTTATTAAATACAGTCCTACAGGATCACAGTGAACATCTTTTCTGATTTAATCGTTGTCAAAGTTACATTGTTATTATGTGAATGCAAATCGTTCACACCTGTCAAACAGACTGTAACAGAAAGAGGTGCTCAGCTCTTCCCGCCTTTCTCCACCTGCCCACACACCTGCCCCCTAATACATCAAATCAGCCTCCACAGTGTACATACTGGCCATTTTTTTCTGTTCCCTGCCTTATTGCTTTTTGTGAGCTTTTACACTGACGGCTGAAAGAAAAACTATATGGTAAGCTTTGGAAAATATTGACTGGTGGCGTATAGCAGATGTGATTTGTAGTAAATGGGCTGAAATGTGGAAATAAACCACCAGTTTGGTCCTTTTAAATCAATGCAATTCATTTTATGTAATAAAACAATGCTTGCGCAGGGTTAGGGGGGCGTCATGTTTATCTAGTAGAAGACAGAACGCAGAACAAGCTGTAATCACCAATGGACAAGAAGCTCATATTTTATACCTCAGTGTGTTCATGTAGAAACGCTGATCACAAGTCTAATTCCAGACAACAAGTGCTGAGGCTCTCGAGCTGAAATGTTCTTCATTTATTCACTCTGCTCTCTGGGCTCTCTGTATTGCCTGTATCCTTCAATATTCTGTCCCCACTTGTAAATGAAAAACTCATTTGTCAAAGGATCGTCTAATTACTGACTGCAACATAACGAGAGACTGCTGAATTCAAATGAATGTATCTTAGAGGAGCTGAGAAAGTCTGCCTCGACAATTAAACAGGGATCATTTCCACTGAACGGACTGCGTGTTTGCCAAACTGTCAGTGTTTGTTTTTAAATGTGCATCTGTCTCATTGTTTTCCTGTTCGGTCTGCTGTCAGATCAATAGTTCAGGCAGAATGTCATCCTTTTTTCATTTTTAATTACCTAAGATCCTCACTGCACATCCTTCAAACAATGAGGATCCGGAGTGAAATTTAAATATATCGACAAATATATTTTAAATCGACTATTAAGTTCTTTAATTGTCTTATTCTGTTTGCATTAAATGTTCATATAAAAAGCTGCAGCTCTCAATGGAAACCTCTTCAGTCGCCAGCTGACAGCCCATTATTCTAAGACACCTCCAACATGCAGCACATGACGTCAATCCCTGTCTCCTGAGAGAAATTGGTGTAAATATAATTGTCACACACATGTTGCTCGTTCATCACATCTGATCTCGTAACTCTATTGTTTCTGCTCCTGCACCCGAGGAAATGATATCGAGGCAGCAGGCTGTGAAACGGATGGATGGAGGGCGGGAGGGAGGAAGAGGGGCGGCTGCCGCACATCCATAAACCAAACTCACGTCTTTGAGCATGTTCATGAAGCGTGATCCAAAGCGCCAGGGTTTGTGTCTGTGGCACTGAAGGGAGCTGACAGTGATCTGGGAGGCGCGTTGCGAGGCAGCAGCCACCATGTAGACGGCGTCGTACATCAGAGCTGCTTCAGTCTGAAAGAGAAACACGGGCCGTCATCATCCATCAGCGGGGATCACAAATCACATCGTGTACTTATCACATCAGGACTGTTGACGTACACGCACAGCACCACATGGTTCCTAAAAGCACACCCAGTGCTACTTTGCAAACTATGTGGAGGCCAATCAAACAGGCAGCCACACGGAGCAATTTTATTCAAAGTACCTTCTGATTGTACACACAATCAGAAAGCAACAAGGCCGTAGTCAGACTCAAGTGTAGGCAATGAGGGGCTCCGATTAACTCTGTGTAGCTGTCTTGCACAGCTTCCCAAAATACGCTACATGTTGATACATTTACATATAATCTCTCAGTGATTATGTCCGGATTTCTAGAGTGGCCTTATGTGACATCAAAGTGTAGTCTTTGGCCAAATTTGACAGGCAAAGTTAGCAATATGTAAATAAAATGTTACATTTGAGTTCAGTTTGACCTACTTCTCCCTCTGATTGTGACAAGTTTGGGAAATAATGTTTACATCGTCAAGCTTTCAGAAAAAGGAGAAAAAAACTGTGAAGCTTTAACGACTCAACAAATACAAAACCAAATCAATAGGAAACAAAGTGTGGAAGTTAACTTGGCTAATGACAAACGAACTGATGACAAACAGCTGACAACTCTTCTACTGATGAGCTCACAGACTCTATTAATTTCCTATCTATGATTTAGCTTTATATAGAATTAATGGACTTTGACCTGTTAAGTATGTCCCTGATAGTATGTAAACAATTACAATACCATTAAAGAATTTCATTTCTGCCAGCGGTGTCTCAATCAAAACATAACAAAAGACGTAAATAGTGTGGAGTTATGGAGTGGAGTTGTTGTCCTCATCGTTAAACAGCTGATTTCATTACTGATGAAAATCTACCTGACGTGACTCAGGCAGATGTGTTCACAGGAGTTTTATTCAGGCTATGTTTAGTCAGGTACGCCAGCTTCCTTCCTCACTCTCTGACTCTGAAGTTGTAGCGACAAGCGACCAAATAAACTCTGGGTTTTGAACATTGTTGGAAATGTTTAGAATAATGTAAATACACAACTCAACAAAATATATAACAAAGATCGAGTTTTTTTTAAAATTTTACATATTATGTCTTAAACATGGATATGCTTACTGAGAAACACAGCTCTAGCACTTGGTAGACCTCTAACATGACGAAGGTAAACTCACTGTCATCATCCCCTCCATCATTCCAGTCTCAGCCTTGGATGGAGCCTGCAGTCGCTCCATGGCCCACCTCTCCACCACAGAGGCCACCTGAGGACTGTCTATGTTGAGCAGCCTGAAGCCCGTCATGTTGACCCCACTGTAGCGGTACGGCTCAAGGTCGAGGGCGAACAGGTCCTGTCGAAGTGCGACAACATCATCAGCGCAGAATTAATGTGATTCTACTTAAAGTAGACTTGACTTACTCAGCAAGGGTAAAGGGACACTTGATCAAAACAGTGGAACGATATACAGTGTAATACCATGGAATTATGCCAAGGGCACTGAAAAACATCCAGCAATCTTATTATAAAACAAACCACAGATGTTTGAGTTCATCTGCATAATCTTTGCATAACAGAATCTCGAGGTGAATACACACACTGAAGCTTGCGTAGGATAAAAGGACACTTAATTAAGACAATGGAACAGTGTGTAATTAGGTGGCATTCTACCAAACGAAACATATCCATCAGGTTTTTCAATCAAGTTTCAAAGACAAACCTTAAGAATCGAAGCATATAAAAACAACCTTAATGAGTTCTTTAGATGTAGAAATGTCATAAATGTGGTGTGATAAGTTTTCTTACCAGTGTGGTGAAGAAGAAGTGGTAATATTCAGTCATCATTCCCATGGACAAGATCTAAATAGGATGAGAGTTGGGGGAGTGTTAGTAACTCAAAGTGTTTTGCTGCAGCCAGGATAAATACTCTTTTCTTTTCCGAACGCCATCCAACCGTATCTACACACAGGGAAACTACACATTCCATCTATTTTCTGAATTACCTCATTTTGTATTGTTTGCATAAAGAAGTAACCAAGTGAGTATATGTCACAATTTGCTCATGTTAACGTAATGTTTCCAATTAATCTTCTGTGCAGCTTTTTGCTTCTGAATGTGTTCGTCTGGCTCGAAAATAGGCTCCGCTTGGATTTGGAAGTGAACATAGGATTTCTGAAGGGGATAGAATTTGACTAATCTTGCACATAGTGAGTATTAAACCAAAAGCAACACAGAAACATAATAACACAGACACTATTCTCCACTGCAGAATTCAAATTGGATTTCTCACAGAATGTTACATTTTAGGTGAGTTATGAACTAAACACTGAGGACAATCATCTCTGACTAGTGTAGACTTCAGGCTGGGAGACATTTGTTTTATTCACCTGCTTGAGAACGTCAGCTGACGTTTGGTAAGAGCAGTCAAAGATGACATAGAACTCCTTCCCCTTCTTCATCTCTTTCAACAGAGGGCGAGCATCTTTACTTCCTGTTGGCAGCTGGCGGATCTTGATTTTAATGCTGTATCTGGACGGAGCTTTGATCAACTCTTGCAAACGAATCAGTCCTTCAATTAAAAGACAAGAAGACTCAACAATCACAAACAACAAACCTCCAGATGTTCAAAGTATTCCAAATAAAAAGTTTATTTCTGATGTAGACTGCGTAATTAAAAGATAATCAGTTCTGTTTTGGTCTCTAAGATCTGGTCTCAACATATACTGGTCTTATTACAAAGTGTAGGTGACTTTTCTAAAAGCCAAAAGTCCTCTAACATCCAGTGACTGTGTCGACATTTCACTACTGTAATAACATATTAGGAGGAGGTTTTGTGTATCTATCATCTGATTGTTCAATATTTCCATTCAGTCTGGCAAAAACAATAATGTTTTTTTCTTGGTAGAGAAAAGGACAATTTCTTGTTTCAGTCTTGAAATTAATCATCTGATATACAAGAAAACAAAGCAATTTATTTCCACTGCTATGTAAAAATGCTGAACACAAGTCTAATTCCTGTCAATAAGTGCTGAGGCTATAGAGCCGAAATGTTCTCCATCTTTGGATTGCCTGTATCCTTCAATATTCTCCCCCCACTCATAATTGAAAAGCGTATTTGTCAAAGAAACATCTAAATGGAGACTGTGATATAACAAGAGAGCCTTACAATGGCGTTCTTCATCTGCATCCAGAGTGAAATTTACTTTCAGACAAATATACTTCAAAATGAGTATTAGGGTCTTTATCAAGTTATCTTATTCTGCTTGCATTAAGTTTATATAAAAAGCTGCAGCTTTCAATGCTCCTGTCAGTATCCATCAGACAATTAAATGTTGAGTCTAATCTGCTCACCCTTTTTGCACACAGACGTAAAGAAACAATTAAATGTTTTTTGAAATTGAAAATTAAGGATTTTATTAGGAGTCTGAAAACACTGGAAGGACTTTACTGTTGACACTGGGTTTATTAATGATGAGAGGCAGACTGCAGCCTGTTAGTGCGTATAAATAGTGTTTCCACTGGTGTGCAGTGTCCTGCATTTAACCCAACCAGTGAAATAATAATTCACTAATTCAGCGCTGCAGTTCTTCACAAGAGGGCAGAGAACGCTGTTGATTTAGCTAAGCTTACTTCTATTTCAAGTAGGCTAGGTCATCATTCACATAACTTTAGCTACACTCAAAATTACATTTTAAGGAATTTGGAAAAAAACAACATTTTTTTTTAGCAAACATGCTGTTAATGACCAGGCTCATCAATGATGACAGGCGTCCTTGGTTAAACCCCACCAGTAAAATAATTTTCTTACTCACCAACATGTTTCTTTTTGGCTTGGAAGTTTACATTTATTCCGTAATGCATAATGTTACATAATGTTAGCTTAACAATGAAAATCTTTAAGGACTGGAACTGTTATTTTAAATGTTTGCTTGGTATAAAAAAACTCTAAGACAGCAGTTGACAAAAGGAGTTTAGCAGCTATAATATGGGAGGCAGGAGAGTTGAGTGTCTAACTGTGACAACAACACTCACTGTATTTTGAAAGTGTTTACCGGAAGTTCGCATGCAAGCGCTGCAGTTCTTCAGCGTGGCCACTAGAGGGCAGCGAACACATGATTTTAATTGCTCACTCTATGGATTATACAATATAATGTCGCCTCGTTTACTTGGCTAACACTACTCGTAACTTACTGTATGGAGGTAATCTGTTCCTTAGGCTACTCACAAAACACCACATTGGTAAACTAAATGTTACCATTTTAAGAAATTTGAAGAAATCAGTTGATCAGTAAGGACAGACAGACTGTAGCCTGTTTGAATCCAGTTGAAGCTCACTAAAGTGAGTTAGCTTTTTCCTCCATTAGCCACACGGGCATTATCATTATTCTTACTCGACATGTGTTTAAGCGTGGAAATTCAGATTATTATGCGATGCACTATTAATAACCCAAACTATAGCTTTAGAAAGAAGCCCTTGGTTTTAAAACCGTCCGAGTAGGCCTACGAACTAACTAGTGAAGTTGCTAGCAGGCTCGTTTGCTCTGTATTTCTAATGTCCGTCTGGTAAACAACGTTCAAGGTTTTTATCATCACAATTATTTCGAAATAAGTTCGGTTAGTTCTATTTTGATTACTTCGCTCTATTTTGAAAGTGTTCACCGGAAGTGAGCCTGCTTTTAAATCTACATTAACGTGAATTGACCAATTTAATGCTGCAGTTCTTCAGTGTGACCACAAGAGGGCAGTGAACACACACGATTAAATACTCTGTCCGCCCTTGACGGTCCAGCCTTACTCGCACCATTAGTTACATTAACTAAACGTTAATGTGGTGTTGCAATCTAAAGAACATTTCTCTTTGTTCGTTTCTGGCTGCTTTAGTTTGTTTGACAGAAGTGCTAGCATAAGCTATTATGTCTTCACTGATGCTAGCTTGACGAATTTGTTTATTGCGGTTCCTCTTTGTGACCACCAGATGGCGACTTTTCACTGGACGGCTAATTTTTTAATTCACTCAGGTCAGTCACCACCTCCACACTCAAAGATATCAATTTATTTAATGTTACAAACGTATTTTTTCCCCAGATGAATCCATGACAACTTACTGTTAGTTGTGACATGTTGTGTGCTCACTGATCTAATGTACAGTCGTATTTTGACTATCTGTGTCATGTTCCTACCTGTAGTTTCTTGCGAGCTCAATGCTAAAATCTGTGTACTCAAGTCTTAACTTATTTATTTTTTCAATGAAAAAACACGAGTGTTCACTGCCCTCTAGCGGACAAAATTAGGAACTGCAGTGCATTAAATTCGTCAAGCGACATCATTCCGAGCATGCTAGTATACCTACACTTCCGCTTTCAAAATAAAACGTTTAAATTAGGCCTATGCGGAGTTACGCACGGTAACTAATGTTGGCGCCCCAAATAAGTGCAAAATGGGCTCGTTTGTGCTTGGGACGTGATTTTAAACATATTATCTAATAACCATCCTTTGCTTGGTGCTTAGTGACAAACAGTGTGGTTATAGGTGGGCTGAGATAGTTGTGATGGGCTGCAGTCGTCATTCATGTGCAGAGTTGTGTGGAGAAAAGAGAAAAATGCCTTTTACAATTTCCCAGAACCACTTGTTTTGTCTGAGCCATGGTCCAACGCACAGAGACATTCAGTTTACAAGGATTTAATACACAAAAGTGGAAAGTCCTTAAATTTGAAAGATGGGAAACAGACTTTAATGGCTTTTTTTGCTTGATGATAAGCTTAAATGATGAATCAATTATCCCTATTATGTTAACTGTTTTAATTCTACCACAGCTATAATCAACATCACCATAAAAACAAACAAAAAAGAAACACCAAATGGGATTTCAAGGAAGATTCATCATTGCCAACTGAAGGTCGATAACTTTCCGGGACTGGTTTGCACAGAAATTTTGTCTGCTTTGAAGCCGTGCAGGAGCATTTTGAAACACTTCAAAACTTCAACATTGCCAAAGTCTCGTCCTTGTTCCACGCTGGCCTCTTTTTCCACTAGCCTTAACTTGACAATGTGCGGTCCCATTGCGGGTTATTTTCCCATCTTTATGATAATCTATTTGTTATTGGATTAAGATAAATGAGCAAGACTGGTTTGTAAAATTTGGGTTTCTTGTTATCATAACCTAGACTAAAATGATCATTATTTTGTTTGAATGTAACAACTACAACTTCCACATTACATCTCAACACTTGAGGTCCTTCCTGCATTTGGTCAACAGAGATGTTTTATAGACCAATACCCAATATTTGGAACGGATAAACATTTGCAGTAAAAATTAGAATCTTAGTTACGAAAGTTAGAATAACCAGTGATGAATGCAACTAAGTATAGTTTGCTCAAGTACTGTACTTCAAATCAATTTAGAGGTATTTCCATTTTCTGCTACTTTATACTTCCACTGCACTACATTATGGAGGCAAATATTGTACTTTTTTCTGCACAACATTTATTTGATAACTTTAGTTACTAGATTCTTTGCGCATTCAAATTATAATACTTTATTACCAGAGACAAAGTAGCTCATTTTTAAACCAATTTATTGTATCAGCAATATGACAAAAAACAACAACAAAAAAAACAAAACACTGATAATCACAAAAATGCTG
This sequence comes from Pagrus major, assembly GCF_040436345.1. NCBI lineage: Eukaryota > Metazoa > Chordata > Actinopteri > Spariformes > Sparidae > Pagrus > Pagrus major. The sequence goes on from NC_133216.1 coordinate 7,318,314, forward strand.
GATACCAAATCCAATAAATGGTCGATAATCAATCAATCAATCTCAAACACAAACTGCAGTATTGTGCAGTAACCACACAGACTTTATAAATATATATGATATCATTTGACACTAGAGTTTGTGTGTTTGAATCACTGCTGAGATGTGCCGCTGCTGATGTATTTTTATGCTTAACTGCTGCTTTGATAATTAATTTTCCCTCTGGGATGAACACCATATGTCTCCTGTCCTCTAATGTCATCTTGACTCACCGGTTGCGTCCTCGTAGACAACAGTGACAGTCTTCCACTTGTAGAACTGCACTATGTCCAGCACGGCTCGGCTTATAGAGGTGTATTCAGGATAGAGGTTAATGTAGAAGCTGTCTTTGTTGTCCACTGACGGGTGTTTCCAGCGTGTCTGGATGTGAGGGACTTCCAGGGCGTTACAAATAGACTGCACCGCGCTGACAGATGAGCTGTGAGACGGGCCAAATACGGCCCCGACACCCAGAGCCAACTGGTCACAGGCTGAAGTGATGAGACACAAAATGGAGAGAGAACATGACATATGACACTTGTTTCTCTTTTATTGATTCTTCAACACAAAAAGCTCTCAGAATGAAATGAGATCATCCTTACCTCTTCTTGAGGCCTCAAAACTGTCAAATAGGTTTATTCTCTGGATGTCGTAGGTCAATGTGGTGTTTGGCATTAAGGTCCGGTTCCTGTTTATGTTGGTTACAGCAAATTTAAAGGCCAGTTCCTCAACACTGATGGGCTCATTCTCAAGAGTCTCGAAGATGCCCCCTGCAGGAAGAGAAGAAACAGAAGAGGTGAGAGAATTACTAATATGTTTTTCACCCCCATTATAACATTTTATTTCTTTTATTCGAAGGTTACCACGACTGAATTGACAGTTGCATAACTTGGCCCAATTTGCTCTGCACTTCTATCACATAATGCTACTAAAGTGACCTGGATGAGATGATGGGATTTAATCTCATTCAAAGAAAAGCTTACTGACTTGATCCCATTGACATAGCTTCAATTTCACAAGCTGACACAATAGCAAAGTGGGATAATTTGGTTAGGAAGACATATTCAGCAGATTCTTTCATTTAAGATGCTTGAACCAGCAAATGCTTGACATTTATATAGCTAAAACGATTATCGATTATCAAAGTTGATGATTCATTTTCTTTCGATTGATTAACCGTCACAGCTGTACAGACATTTAAAAGCATCCCGTACCATCTTTTTGCTTTCCTTTGTAACAGTTGCACCCATTCTCCCTATCACACAGTCATAATTCCATCAATATTCAATTCACCCACCAGCTTGTGATTTGTAGTATCACATAGTCAAGTCCCAAAACATAATGTAATTTACTGTAAGAAGGTTAAAAGCTAAGTGTTTCTGCTCAGTCTGCCAAAACACTCTCCTCTTCATGTTTTCTTTCAGGCTGATGAGTTGCTTTCTTTATTTTGGGCTGACTTTTCTGCCACTGGGATGTTTATGAAACCAGTTCTGTAATAGAAGTCGCGAAGGTTTCATTCATCCCGTATCAACATCTGTGAAGTCCTATGAAGTGCTTTTCTGGGACTTGATACGACCAAAGAGCATTTTTATTGGAATATTTGTTGCTCATTCTTTTCTAATTCAACATTGATTCAAGTGTAAACGACAGCATATAAAAATCTCAGCAGCTTTTAAAGAGCCATAAAAACCACAGTGAAAACTAACCTCTGAGGTGTCACTATGTTTACAGAGCAGCTGCTTCATTGTCCCGTCATATTGCACTGGAGGACAAGGGACACTCAGAGGCTGTGGTGGATTAACATCGTCCACTCTTTGCATTTAGAAACTCCATATTATATATTGTAGGACTTAACATTTTTCATTTATTAAAACAAAATCAATCGTGCAAAAAGGATTTCCTCATCATGTCTGTCTCTGCTGTAATTATTTTAAGTACCAACTTCCACCTGAGAGTAACATAAGACATTAGGCTGTATCAAATCACACAGCACCTCTTATCAAAAGAGCAAAAAACATAGAAAAATGCATTAAATTTAAATGCATTCCAAACCAATGTATTTGCACTGTAGGTTAAGTTGCTGTGACAAAACGTGGAACAAATTAAATTCACAGCAATGAGTTTTCAGCTACGAGTAAGTAGATTTCTATACAGAACGTTTCAAAGAGTGCGACTGGAAACTGACAATCAATCAGACAATGGATTCTCGATCAGTACGTGGATTGATGACGTCAGTATCAACACCTGATACTGAAATTGGATTGTATTGGACTCAACTCTGTTAAATTATGGCCTGCAACTAATAATAACTTTCATGATCAGTTCATCCGCAGTCAGTTTTTAAAACGCCTGAATACCACAGTTTCCCAGAGCGCAAGGTAACATTTCCAGCGATGTTCTACATGTTTGCTTAATAAGTTCTAGCCATTAATAGATTATCAAACTACCTCAATTATACAGTATTTTCGTTGACTATTGGGGACTCACAGTGTTGAAAAGGCCCCAAACCGTAATCTAAAAAGTACCAACTTTTATTAATATTATTAATTTTAGAATGACTAACATAATACACACAAATATGTCAAACTAACTAACTCTCTGCTGCCTTTTTTTAGAATATAGTAAAATAGATTTTTAGATTCATTGCACTTTGTAAAACCATTCTGTATGTTCCTCGTGGAAACATACCAGACATAAACATGTGCGTCGTGTTCACTTTCTAAGCTGAGCTACTTCTTCAGCGTTTGGTAAAAGGAGGACTGAGCTTGAGCAAAGAAATTGGAAGTAGATTTATCTTTATTTTAATTGTGGATCTACAGAAGCCCTGAGGGGCAAGGGAGGCCTTTTTTTTTCTGATGCTCTTTTTTCTGAGTTCCAATTTTTTTTTCATGTGTTGAGCCGAGTGAAAACTTTTTTTTCATGGGTGAATTTTTTTTTTTCGTGTGTCGAGCCGAGTGAAAAAAACATTTTTCACGGGTGAAATTTTTTTTTGTAATGTGTTGAGCCAAGTGAATTTTTTTATTTTTTTTCATGTGTCAAGCCGAATGAGAAATTTTTTTTTCATAGGTGAAATATTTTGCTTTTGCGTGTCGAGCCGAGTGAAAAAAACATTTTTCATGGGTGAATTTTTTTCTTTTTTTGTGTGTTGAGCCAAGCGAAAACATTTTTTTTCATGGGTGAAATTTTTTGTGTTGAGCTAAGACTCAATTTTTTCTTTCTGTAATACTCATTTTGACCACAAGAGGCAGAAGTGCACCACTACTCATTTCCTAAATAAGATGAAAAGCATCCATGTTTGTTCAGGGGAGTTTTCATTTCTCTCTGCACTCCAAACACAACATGCATCTATTATATATTAACAAGTTATGTAACATGACTGTCATGTTTCTTTTAACGAGGAATATGTCAAACATGACGCTAAAGCTGCCTTTAGTGTCACGGGTGGAATTCTGGGTATTATCAGCTCTTCTCATCAATGAGTATCGACAGTGAATAGTGAATCACGGCCACAGCTGAGAGGAAGATGGAGAAAGTGCATATTTCTGGCAAGAAAATGAAACGGTGAGGACAGTGAAAATCCATGCATCCATCAGCAAATTATTTTTTTCCTGAAAAAATTTTTTTTTCTTCCTGAAAAATTTTTTTTCTTCCTGAATTTTTTTCCCTGAAAAAAATTTTTTCCCCTGAAAAAAATTTTTTTTTTCCTGAAATTTTTTTTTCCTGAAATTTTTTTTTTTTCCTGAAAAATAATTTTTTTTCCAGAAAAAAAAAAAAATTTCCAGAAAAAAATCTCCTTTTTTCCCCTGAAAAAAAAAAAAAATTCACCTGTGAAATAAATATTTTTCACTCGGCTCGACGCATGAAAAAATGCATTAAGATGCATTGATAATCACTTATCAATGAGACCAAAACTGTCAAAATATAATTTCAAGATACATTTCTCTTTTAAACACAATCGCTTGTCAGCCCATTGTATGTGCCAGGGCCACAGGGAGGGGGGTTGTTTCAGACTTGAGAAGATCATTCTGAAAACCATCCAACTCTTAATCCATCACGCTGCTCCAGAAGGATGGCGGGGCTAGCATGCCATGGCAGCAGTATGGATATATATTACTCCAGCCAGGCACAAGCGCTACATGCAATGTTTTACATTTTGGTTACATAAAGAGCAACATGAAAAAACATTAGGATTAAGCCTAGAAAAAAACAGGATTGTCACCACCTACATATAATGCGGGCAGGCTCGTGTGAGATTCAGTGTCCTTATCCCTGCTGAAAATGCCCCTGCACGTCGACTTCACCCGAGCAAATGTAAATCATGTAAAACATCTGGGCGTTCAGTGATAGGATTTCTGAAATAATACATTCAGGGTTAAATGTTTGTTCTCACCCCATTAATATTCACAAGTGCAGACAGAAACAAGGCCAGTTCTGAACAGTAAGTCACATTCTTTATTCCTAAACACACGTGAAATAAATTGTTTTCAGGTTTCGCCACATACACTTTATCGTTCCTTCAAACAAATGCAGACTAAATGTATTTTGAATGCTCTGCCATTTTCAAACATCATAATCAATAGATACATTAAGCCTGAATAGAAATCATAAACATGCCATTTCAATTCTGCAGTGGTTTGCAAATGACCTCGCTTCAACACTGAGGCTACAGATGGCAATAGGTCATTGCACTCTCTAACAGTCTTTGAAGAATTGCCTGTGAAATTGTGATTGATTTGGAAGGAGAAAGGGCCTTTAAAAAGCTCCCCCCGAGACCTTGATTGTGAATGACCTTTTTCTTTGGTGTAGCATAGCCTCAAACCCCAAACTGAGAGAGCCTTGTCTGCACTCCCTGGTCACTAAGAGCATGCTTGAAAGTGCCAATCCTAATTATGGTTACCAAGCTTCAGTGAGCAGCTGCTGGGACCTGTTAAAGTTCTTAATTCTATCCTCTAGAATATGAAATTTGTGTGCCAAAAATACAATATTATTCTTCCAAATTTGCCAAGAAAATGCATCCATCTCAGGGCCTTTGATGTGATTTTTTTTCCCCCTTCAAGGTGTTTTCAATATAAAAGGGGAAATCAACATGAGTTTTCACCAGCTGGTCGTGATGTTTGCTTGCTTCAAGTGCAGAGGCTGCAGCCAGTGTCATGGGCCCTATTTATAATTTAAAATAATCCAAGTGGCAGCATCACAGCATCGTTTCCAATCAGTGATTTTGTTTTCCTCATACTTAAACAGGGTCACGAAAAATGATGGTCCATTTTGTGTAAAAGGCAAAAATAGCTGCTGCTATTTAGATTTTCAGATTTGCATTTTTGCAGCTGACCTCTAATCACGCGCATAATAACATGCATCCATTACACTGCTCAAAATGCTGCCAAAACATGTACTGCTGCATGCAGCAAACAGTGAGTAATGACAAAAGCACCATTTCAGATGCCCTAAAAGGGAAAAAAAAGGTGTCTTATGTATGTAGCATTTATTGTTGCTTTAAATGATATATCAACATGACATTACAGTCTAATCTTATTTCATTTACTGCGTCTTCCAGTGAGAAATAGCCTCAGTGGCAGTCCTACAGTCTTAAAGTCTTAAAGCTCAAGAAATAAATAAGAACAGACAGTAGCAGCATCCGCTCATGTCTCGGTAGGCCACTTTGTACAAACAGACATGCTCTTGGTTGGAAGGTTTTGTATTTTAAAATAAATTTGCTTTATTATCTATTTACACGCAGAACTTTTGTTGTTAGCAAAACACAAATTTATCCATTTTATTGGATTTTTCACTTATTCATTTCTCTTTGAAGCTTGTCGGAGAGGCTCATCCCACAGTGAAAATGCATTTCTCTCGTCTCATTTCCACCTGAGACAAGATCTCAAGTTTCTGTTCAAAGTATAATGAGTTTCTTGATTTTCAAAAAGCAACCTGGGGGGGTTCAGTGTGACGGCAGTTTGTCTGCAGTTCAGCCTGATGAACGCTGGTCCATACAATCAGTGCTGGTCCTCATCAGCAAAACATCACTGGAAAATAATTTTACTGTTTCAAGTAGCTCAGCTCTTTGTTTAAAATGTCTTTAGACAACATACATTATTAATATACCTGAGGTGGTTATAAACTGTACAAGAAGTGACTGATCCATCTGTTAGCTTGGTTATTGTAGAGTACTAAAATAGCATATAGAGTACTAAAGCTCAGCTGTAATCACTCATCTTATTATCACACTCATGACCCCCATCAACCATCCAGATGTTTGAGGCCACATGCATAAAGCTTTACTGCTTAAACTGCGTGTACACACAAAGACAGAAATATGTATATGCACTCTTTATGTCAGATTTATAAAGCTGGTCTACGCCTGATTCAGTTTTATAAATCTCAGTTAAGGTGGAAACGTGCACAAGCTTCATTTCCACTCCCACAGTTCTCCATCAATATTAGCACTCTTAAATCCGTTTTCATATCGCTCATATTAGACCTGTCAATGATAAGAACTGCAAATAAGAAAAAGTGCAAAATAAACAATTGTGTTTCATCAGCATCAGAACTCTTATGCACGGCTTTTGCTATTTGTAGCCCCCGTACATTAACCTGCAAACCGTCATCGCGGTACTATCTCAGTCAGAAGGATGATCAACAGTTAGTCTATAGAGCTCATATAGAAACAGACTTACAAAGGAAGTTATTGCTCCAATGTTATACAAGAATGATAAAGTTCATCTCTCAAAAATAATTTCAGAATCGGTTTATAAATGTGCCTCTGAGTGAATTTGATCAACATCCTAAACTAACAGTGTTTTACTCTGAGGCTACTTCCCTCCCCCTTATATTTCATGTCCACCTCATCATCTCACCTGCAGCTATATTTTAAAAATGTGTGTTCACTTTGTCTAAAGTATGCGTGAGGTGACATTTTCTCAGCGCAGATTCTTCCTTTATAAATATGAGTTTATGTGTGGGAAAGCATTAGGCATGGTTTTTGTGTATACACATTGTTTATACATTCTGCCCCCGGAGTGAAACAGCAGCCATACTCCACTTAATTTTTGGAAAATTGTTTTCAAATTAGCTTATATATTCATGTGTTTGAAATGCATGTCTCTGCATGCATTTTCAATTAAAAGATCTCACAAAACACTACGCGCCTATCACCAGAGAAATAATTAAGTTTGTTTTTTACCCCAGGCTACAACAACTCTGGTCCAATGAGATTGAGTTAACATTGATGTCCAGAGCGGCATTTAATGATTTCCTCAGCCTTTCAGGCAGTCATTTTTTTAATTGAGCGGCTTCCGTTAAAATCGTGGAATTTTCTACGATACCAAGAATTCAACCAGCTTTGATCACAGCTCAATGCAATATTGCTGGTGGAAAACCTTCACGACAGCTATCATAGCACAATCATTGTTTCACGTTGGTGCCAAGCTAATGCTAATACCAAAATTTGAGTTAAATGAAGCCAATAACGATACATTTTCATATTTATTTTTATATTTTACGTAGTTGTCAGTGGCCTCTGGTTGAAAAAACGATGTAATGGTTGCACACATCTCATCTACCGCTTTATGTGTGTATATATATATATATATATATATATATATATATATATATATATATATATATATATATATATATTGGTCTAATGAAAAGTAACAATAAAAAAGAAACCAATCTTTCAGAATCTTCATCACCTCACTTATTTGAGTCACATGCCTCTATTGATTTTATAGTAAAATAAGGTTAGAATATTGTAAATAAAATGATATCTTTGATGAAAAATGTATCGCGTATGGCTTTTGCGACATGGCGCTGTGTCCTGTAATCAACCCTGCCTGAACACAAGCCTTTAAGCAGCGCTGTCTGGTCGCTTTTTTTAGTGTTACTCCAAAAATGGGTCATGAGATCAAAGCTCAGAGCATCTTTCTATTCTGCACTTCTTCTGTAAATTGGATTTGTTTTCAATACTGATGCTGATAAAATAGGGAATAAGACTCCACACTTTCTGTTTGACACATGGATCAGTGCACTATATGTCAAGAGGCTATTAGTAAGCAAATGAACAAATGGACAAAAAAGCCGGAGCTGTCTGAGACATTTATACTTCAGTAATTACAAGTTTGAGCTTAGAGGTGCAGCTAAAACTATAAAGTGCAGTAATCACTAGACAAACGTGTCTTATGGGACACTTTATTGTGAATGAAGGCTCAATAATGTAATCATCCATAATCACCCCTCAAAAATAAATAAAAATTCTGATAAAATAAAAATAAATTAACTAATAACTAATAAGTTCACTATTTTCTGTCAGGGCTTTATGATTAATGCAATTTATAAAGAAAGGAGGAATGAAAAGTATTGCTATGGCTAGCATTAATTACTTTCTATTATAATTTTCAGGATCACTGAGCTTCCATCTCATCCTTAATAGGCCAGACAATGCTATGGGGTGATGCATGCTAGGAGGTCACAAAAAACAAAACATTCTGCTTGTGCTGCAGGCAAATGCTGATAAACCCTTAGGCCGTGCTTTTTATAGACTTCTGTTCCTCCCTTCAGTGCAGAGAGCAAGAAAAATAAGATCAGGTTTAAGAAGCCGGCTGGACCTTATTTTAATCCGGAAACCAAAATTCAGAGGTTAATGTTGAGAAACGGATATTTAGATCCTGATTGTAACCTGTGATTCTGTGATTCTGTGCAATTATCACATGAAGGGGAGTCTTTTAGGGCAGAGGAACACAATGACGTAGTGTTTTGCTTTCGCTCCTCTCCCCATCCTGGGCCAGTTCCCAGTGAGACCCCCCACCCCCACCTCAACAACACCACCAGCACCACTCCAAGCTGGGCCCGTGCCAGACTGTGAATGAATGAGGAGGTCCTAACCAGTCTACTATCTTCGTTTGATGTGGAGCACTGAGGTTTCTCTGTTTATAAGATAGCTGCTTGCGACCCAACACCAAAATATTTAGACCGAAAGAATAAAAATCAGGATTATAATCTGTTTTAAATCCACTTAATTTCGAGAACTGCTGAACATAAGACTATTAAACAACGAGATGATTATTACATCAAATGATGTTTCTCCGGCCGATAGTAGCTAGTCACACCTTTCACATCATATGGGTCGACTCTTAAATAAACAAATCAGATATCACTAATACATAAAGCGTGCAAGCAGGAGAAAACAGGAATTTAACAAACAGAAAAACAGAGTGCAGGCCAAGCCACAAGCTGCTGCTTCTGTGCTCTCCCCAATGATGAGATTTGGTCGCAGCCTAAGTACCATATTTGGGGAAGAGACTTTCTGCATAAAGAAGATTAGTGTTAGTTGTTTAAGGGCTTGTGGGAGAAGATTTACCATTATTACCAACCCCAGTGAAAAGAGTGGAAGCCAGTCACCATCTGATACCAACACTTGCCAAGACAGAGAAATGTTAATTGAACCAAGCCACACACCATATGGGAGAGATTATGATGTGTGGGGGTCATGAAGAGAATGACAAAGATTAGGTGGCCTCGGAGAGTGATAGATGATTTAGAGAGATTAACAATATAGAGCACAGATCGGGACTCTTAATGGGGAGGTGGCGCTGGCCTATTAGCCTTTAAAGTTATGCAATGCCACAAGTCTGATTGTTAAGGTCTTTAGATGTAGAGGAAAATTCAGAGTCGCCCTGGGCATTGAACGGAGCAATGAGTCCTGAGGTCTAAATTAAAAAAGTCACTTTTGTGATGCAATCTTCTAACCCATTAGAGGAACAGTGGATAAGCAATGGGAGAGGAGCCGACGGCATTAATTTGCTAGCAAACACCGTCTCATTGTTACAATGTTACATCAGAAATCAAAGGGGGATAGTTGGAGCAAGATCTCTGTTTGTCTAATTACAAGTGCAGAGTGAAGTTGGAAGTGGAGTTCTTGTCAACTCTCAAAGGCTTAACAGACAACTTTGGACTCAGATGCACATTCACAGTTGTCACTGGCAATCAGCATACGTATGCACAAAGACTAAATAACTTCTGAGTTCGTTAGGTAGAAGAAAAACCAAATATGACAAAGTCTCACCGAGTCTGCCCACCCTTTATTATATAGCTCTGTATCCATTTCACATTCATCTGTGCCAAAGGATCTTCATGCCAACAGTGAACGCTGTCACATGCAGCAGTAGGCCAACTTAATCACTCATCTGCCTCTGACCTGCGCTGTCAACATGGAGGAACACAGACAGAAAGAATAACTCTGGCATTAGCCAACCAAAGTGGATTAGCATGATTTTGATGAAAACCAATAGAGTTGTTTCATGAGGACAACCCAGCACTTTGTCCTCAGTATACCTCCCTCATGAAAAAAGAAAGAAGAATCCAATAATTGACCTTTTAAGGCCACTGTCCAGACATCACAACATGGAGAGTGTCCACAGGATAAAAACATTTGTTCTTGTGAAACTTAATATAAGCTCACTACTGAGCTGACTGCTAAATATTACAGGGTGTTGATAATATAATTGCATGAAAAAGTAACAAGAGTGTTATAGTGACACAGCAACAGATAACACTTCCTTTTGTACGTTTTTGTTGGTAGTGCCGGAGTTAAAGGTTGTCCTGCACCTTTTAACTTAACCTACATCATCTGAGCACAATTGCACAATTGCTATAAATGGAGAGTTCTTGCATGTCATCCACATGTATAATCTCTGCATTTATTATCCTGGCAGGATTCAATTAAATATGATATTTATTTGGTAAAGAAGCAACCATACATTGCATTACTCAGGCATTATAAGAGATTAACAATATCATTACATTAAATTATTTTAATGTGACTGTCTTTTTTTTTTTTTCTTCTTGTGTATGCAAAGAAAGATTGCTATTATATGATTAAATATTAAAAAAGCTGATGAGTGTGTAACAGCAGTCTGTACATTAATAGTTGATAAGAATGACATGGGGGGAAAAAAACAATATGACAGTCTTACCAATTCTCAGGACTTGCTGCGAAGTGAGCCAAAACTCTGCCATAAAGTACAGCAGTGGAAATAACAGTCCCTTCCTTTTCGCCATGGTCCTCCCTCCAGAGTCGAATTTAACATTGATATCAGTTTTTCTGTCCTCGGTAATTCATGCTGATAACTTGCCAGTCCTTGTATCCGTAACGAAAATAAACTGGCATCCGACCCACATCCATCCCTCACACATTGTGATGAGAAAAAGACAACAACAACAAAAAACACACACTCCACTTGCAGCTGTCACTGATCAGAAGAACTCCAGTTTTCCCATTCTAAAATCCTTAATGTGCCAGTAAGGTTTTGCTTCCCATATTCACTGTCCAGACATCCTTCTTATCATGTTTTTTTTCTTCTGGTGCACACTTGAATTGTTGGCTGCAACTGAGGAGGAGGACTGTGCGCTGTGGTCCTGCAGTCAAGCTTGCACTCATAGAAAAGGGCATTTCTGGTTACAACTTTCAAAATAAAAGAAGAATTTGTGCCCATGTGGCAACAATAGACACATTTTAAGAGGAAGAAGCTTAATGTTTTATAGATAATATAAAAACATTACATCCAATTACATATTATATACATACATATTATTATGTATTTTTGTATACATTATTTTAGTAATCTGACCCTTAATTAGCCTTTTTTATCTCAGCTTCCATTATTCATACTTTCCCTACATACAGCTATTTTCACATTCAACTTGCGTTACTTAAAATTACAGTTGCAAAGGTAAGGCTAGGCCATTAATTAAGTTCATCAAGAGAAAATTACTTGCTGGTTCCAGTTTCTTAAGTGTAAGGATTTGCTGATTTTCCTTGTCATTTCTGGTAGTAAATTAAGAGTGTTCGGGTTTTGGACTGTTGGTTGGACAAAAGAAGTAATTTGAAGATTTTTCACAATTTTTCCTGACATTTAATAAACTAAACACTTAAACAATTAATCCTGAAGACAGTCCGCAAATTAAACAATAATGTGAATAATAACTATTGTCCCCAAGGATTTAGTCATTTAAATTCAAATGTTAACATGGATTTTTTTCTGCATCCCCTGGTACCTAATTAACTTATTCCCCGAGTGCTTTTATTATGAAATCAAGCTTGTCTCTTTTCCGGTCTCACACTTACTGTCTTCAGCAGACTCGACACAGCTGAGTGTCCCTCCCGTGCAGGCGCTCAATTGAGGGCACAGCCGAGCCACTAATCCGCAAACATGGATACGTCCTGAAGATTAACTTCAAATCTGGCAACATTCGACCTCGACAACGTCTTTGCTTTGGTACACCGAGGAATGATTAAATCTTTGCTCCAGTCCTGATGGAAACGCAAATCTAATCTTCAAACTGGTCTGTGACGCTCCCTTGAAGATTAACTACCTCAAACTGTTTATCTGACACAGTCTCATAGTAAAATAAAATGTGTTCACATTACCATAACCCACTTTGCCTTTTTTTTCCTTGAAGAAGAGGGTTTTGGGGTGACAGTTAAAAAGTTATATTGGTTGCTGGCTGCTCAGTTGCACCAATCAGCAACTGGTGATCATGATCCAAACCACATCTCCCCACGCAAGGGAGAAGCATCAGGGTTGTTCAATGGGTTTCTTGGGATTAGTGTAATCTCACTTTGATTTAATTCCCTAGAAATTAGCAAAATTAGACACTGATATTCAAAATATTTTTATGGACATGCACACTAACAGCTAGAATATCTTCAACTGGATTTTCCTGGGATAAAATATTTTATCAGAAGGTGCTCTGCATTATGATGTTTCTCCTGGTAGTTAAAAGTTGGGTACACATAAAGTAGCCCACATGATATCGCCACCTTATTTTGTTGGAAGAAACCCAATTTCAATACACTTAAGATGTTACCAAAAAGTAACTTCCCCTAATGTTGAAAAATGAAGAATTTAAGAATGCAGTATAATAAAATGCACTCACTCCACCATGTTTATTATTTGCCCAGGTGGCCTGTAGCTTGAACCAGGTCCTCATAGTTTCAAATCATTCCCTTGGGCATTACTCCTGACACCTGCAGTGTGAGTAGGGAAGATGGCACTGTCTGTCCAGGGTTTAACACACTCATCACGTTCTCTGGCGTCATCTAGTGGTGAATAATGACAGTGTCCGAGATTGGTTCAGGCCACCATGGTGGTAGCATTGACAGGACATTTTACTGCCAGCAATCATCACAAATCCAAATACGTTCCCAGCCAGGAAGTCCCAATTTACATTTACATTAACATAGTTTGACAGAAAAAAGATTTTGAGTTCAGTACCTTGCCACACCGACAATAGGCTTTAAAACAACACCTTTACTGCTACCGCAAGGTATTTAGTGACATTTATTCTTTTTTTTTTTGTATTTACAACATATTTTACCTCTGACATCAATTTATTTTACTGTTTCTATACTGCTACTATACACACAGCCTATCCTAGCAGCAAACGTGGGCAATAAGCAAAGAACATCCTGAACAGGTTGAAACAGTGTACAATGATAACCGCAACAAATTAAAAAATATGCTGAACAGATGCTTACAAAGACACAAAACATACGGCAATGATGTTCCAAACAGACCATTTCTCATAAATCTCTCTATTTCGGGAAAGTAAGCCCGTACCAGAGCTTCATGAAATCATGATGCCACTCTTATTTACAATAACAACAACAGCTGTTGCTCAACCAGATTAAATCACCATTTTTTTACACAATAGAAATTATAAAAAGTGTATTAGAAAGAGTTAAAGGTTATTAAGTCAGGGCATACAAGCAGAGATAACATCATTTACCTTCATCTTGCCACTAATGTGTAGCAGTTTAAATGTTGTGACGATATAAAATAAAAGAATAGTGCTTGCTTTGTGTCTGTAAAGTTTAACTCACTCATGATTTTTCTTTATATATATACACCAGCACCGCTCCCACTGTGAGACCCTGGTTGAATTTTTGATGCTGTATATCCTATGAAAACAGGGGTGTGTGGAACCGGATGAAAACTGGACTGGTAGGATGCGGTGGGAATGCCGGTGCCAGACAGAGAATATGGTGTGGCGGTTTGGCTGATGTACAAGGAGTTGCCTGGCGTGTACAGACTTCCAACATGGTTAGAGCTTCGCATAGAGGAATGATGAGCCATGCTGCCTTGATAATACAATGAGGCATTTTCAGGTAGACCCGGGTTATAGACAACATGAGGGTTGATTAGTGCCCCATTGTTTGTGGGAATGTTTTGCAGTGGTGTTGAAAGTCGTGGTCCAACAAAGCTGTTGTTCTGCAGAGAAGGCTGGTGTGCGGTGGATTGCAGGCTGGAAAGAGTCGAGATAGGATGATAATTCATTACAGTTGGCTTACTGGGTCTTGGCTTGAAACTGAGCAAGTTTGCTGGGTGATACACATCAAATGAGCCTTTGTCTGAGGGCATACGGCGACATAAGAACAACATGGCTGAGGCGAAAAGGAAGGCGCCGGTCACCCAACCGATGTAGAGAGCCTCTCCCAGCTCCCTCCTCTGGGCATCAATTAGCAAAGGATTGTAAAAATCCCTAATGATGACATGAGCTGTCCATGACACAGGGATAAAGACACAGATACATGCCATGAACTGCATACCACCTGCAACCATCAGGATAATGGTCTTGGCATAATCGTTACCCTGAAAACAGGAAACACATCGCATTCCAGCCAGAGCGACAAGGAGACCCAGCCCCGACAAGGCCAGGGAACAGCACATCAGACCCCTGGCTGCCTGTAAGTCCGGGGGCAGGAAGAGCAGGGAGTCGTACACCTTACACTGCATTCTGATGTTGCTCTGTCGGTAACAGTTCATCCACAAGCCCTCCCAACGGGTTTCCATCACAATTATGTTCTCCCCGATGAAAGCTGTCACCTTCCACATTGGCATCCCAGTAGTAGCCGCCGCCCCAATCAGTCCAACCAGGCCGACACACATTGCGGCTATTTCTGCAACACCTTGAACCATTGTGCAGTGTAGTTCAGCTATGTCCAAATTCAAATTTAGTCTGAGAAGTCAGAGACAAGTCCGAGGCAGCAGGGATCTTCTCATCTGATGCAGTTTGAATGCTGTAAGAGAAGGTTTGTTGTGGGAAAGATGCTTTGCAGCCACCTGGTTGGCTCAGAGCAATGGGGGTAAAGAGGACCTCTGCTTATTTTGTGTTTATGGTTCCTCTGGCTATAGTGGTATATCTGTGCCATCAGTGTCTCTAGCAACAAACACCAACAAACCAGAAATACCAGAAACGGCTCACAACTTCAGAAAAGTGTTTGTCACTTGCCATGTTTTTATTCTCCATTATAATATGTGATAAAAAACCAGAATCAAACAAATATACAGTGTAGCAGAGAAACTCCTGCAGTACTTCTGTTGTCCACAGGAGAGCATAGAAGACTTTCATGGAGATGGAACATAGAGGAATCTCTCATCACAAAGCCTAAATACAGTTACTGATTGTTGTCGTTTATTTTGGTGTCACCTTAAAGGTCCCATGTGTAGGATTGACCAACTGAAAACCCCCATCTCACCCTCCCCTATGGTGGCCGCTAAAAGGCAAAAGGCCCCTTCTAGAGCCAGTGTTTGGTTTGTGCTTTCTTGGCTACTGTAGACACATGGGAGTACCGGCTCTAAAGATATAAAAGGCTCTTTCCAAGGTAATAAAAACACAGTAATTCATAATTTCAGTTATTTTACAGCAATGAAAACATAACTGTGAATATTATATTCCATTTCTGTCTATAAAGCCACTTGAATCCTACACACTGGACCTTTAAGCAACAGAAGAAAAACACAACATTGCCATTACATCAGTAAATATTTTCAGTATTCAACACCAATTAAATAACCCATATGTTCACTGTGATAGACTCTTACACTCTGCAGATTGTCTTTTTCTGTTTGACAATGAATTTACCTCCAGTGTATTCGGAGTTCTGCAGTTGTAATCTTTTTTAAAGTCACTGAAAGTGAAATGAGGTGGAAGTGAAATGATGGTTCAAGAGCTAATATACTTTACTGAACAGAGATAGAAATATTCCCTCACTGCTCAAACATACAGTGCTGGAGTCAGCCCGGAAATGAACAAAACAAGTTTTGGTCTAAAGCTATCTTTATCTCCATTCAAAGTGACTTGCAAATTCTTATCATGTGATCATGCTGTCACGTTGTGTCGGTCTGGCTTCTTCGCAAACACTAGGTCAGGTTAAGTCTCCACACCTTTAACAAGCAGTCTTAAACCTGCATCTCATGTTTACTTAGCCATTTGTTCAGTTCCATCAGTTTCCAAGAGCTCCAGGACATCATACCAAACTCAAACAAAGACTCACAGTTGTTTTCTGATTAAATAGACACACAAAATGTTTTGAGTCATAACTACATAGCTCATGTGTCAACAGCAAATAGCATTTTAACAGTAAACACAAATGCACTTGTGTCACATTATTGCATAAATTGTTATATACAGCATACACATACAAAAGTTAAAACCTAATAAACAAAAAATAAGGCTGTCAGTATAAAATTTGATTTTACAACATATAAAAGTAATGAAAATAATGAATTGCCTCTAGGGCTGCAATCACTGATTTTTGTTATCAATCATCTGCTGACGATAAGTCGATTAATCGCTTAGTTTACAAAATGTGAAGAAATTTTTTTTTTTAAAATGCTCATCACAATCTCCCAGAGCCAAAAGTGATGTCTTCAAACTGCTTCTTTTGTCCAACCAAGAGTCCAAAACCCAAAGACTCTTCATTTACTATCATAAATGTCAAAGACAAGCAGCAGGTCCTTACATTACATTTAAGAAGCTGAAACCAGCAAACGTTTGACATTTATGCTTGAAGAATGACTGAAACAATGAATCCATCATGAAAATAGTTGGCTGGTTTCTTTCAATCGACCAATTGTTGCTGCTCTAATTTCCTTAAACACAGACAAGGTTGAAATAATGGTACAGTTTATTTGGAGTGATTTAAATCCATCCATCCATTTGCATTCACAGTAAATGTATTTATTGAAATGTGTATGCTTTTTTTTTTTTTTTTTACCTGAAATTCATTTTTGACATTGAAATGTGTCATAGATTGAACTCCCAAGCAACCGCCATAGAAATTCCCTTGCATATAGTGACCATAGCTGTGATAATCATTACCTCAGTCCGTTTAAATGTTCAGAGATAGGCCACCCCGCTCTGTACAGAGGGGTATCTGGAGTGGTAGCTGTAGTTGGTTGATGGGTGTCTTGACAGCACTGGCTGAGGCTGGGGTTGCGGTTGGGGAAGTAGGACCAGCTGTTGTGGCCGCAGAGGCTGTGGAGGAGGATAGGCCATGTAGTCAGAGTTCCTTGAGTATATATACCTCTGTGACTCTTTGCCTTCAGACTGCAGATTGCAACAAACAAACATGCATCCTCCGGCGAACAAGAAGGCGGCTGCCACCCAGCCGATGTACAGAGCCTCTCCGAGCTCCCTGCGCTGGGCGTCGATCAGCAAGGGGTTGTAGAAGTCCCTTATGATGACATGACCTGTCCAGGACACAGGGATAATGACGCAGATACATGCCATTATTATCATGCTTCCTGCAATGATGAGGACCATCCGCTTGGCCCGATCGTTGTTTTGGATACATGATGTGCACTGCAGCCCCACCAAACTGATCAACAGACCGAGACCACCCAGGGCCAGAGCGCAGCACATGAGCCCCCGAGCTGCCTGTAGGTCAGGTGGCAGGGCCAGGAGGGAGTCGTACACCTTACACTGCATTCTGATGTCGGCCTGCCGAAAGCAATTCATCCATAGACCCTCGTAGCGTGTCTCAAACACAATTATGTTCTCCCCGATGAAGGCTGTGACTCGCCACATTGGCATTCCAGTGCTTGCTGCTGCCCCAATCAGCCCAATTAGGGTCAATAGCAGACCCACTATCTCCAGTGCGGAGTTGGCCATCCTGTCCTCCTCCTATTCCTCCAAGCTCATACGTATAATAATGTGCGGACACGGTGCGACTATAGTAGGAAGCAGAAGATTCACTCTATTGAGTGGCTTTGCATCCCAGTGGAGGAGGAGGAGCAGGTTGATGATCACCTGTACTGCCTCCTCCCTGTGGATAGGACACCAGAATGGGAGGGGTGGGAATTGCGACCCGCTGCTAGGAAACAGAATCCCCCAGGTGTTTTTTTTTCTTTGTATGCCTTCCACAGGAGCTGCTGTAAGCTGCCACTTTGTTTGTTCAGAAGTCTCAATTTACATTCTCAGATCACACCTTGGAAGAGGAAGCTTTTTTTCTGTTTTTTTAAGGGTATTTATTAAAAAGGAGGGAATTTTTATGGTTGAGCAGCTTGTTATTAGCAGTGAGCACATACAAAAGAAAAAGATCTTTTGTTAATGAATTACTAGTTTAAACTACAGATATCGTAGACATCCATCAGCTCTGGGGCTGAGCCTAGTATTTGTACTATTTAAACTCATATTTATTCCACATATACATTCATATATAGTAAAAAAGAGCCTTTACAAACCTTTTGTGTGTGTGTGTGTGTGTGTGTGTGTGTGTGTGTGTGTGTGTGTGTGTGTGTGTGTGTGTGTGTGTCATGGGATGGGGTAATGCTTGTGTACCCATGTATCACTGTCAGTATTGGATTTCTTGTCTGCGTCTCTTGTGTCTATCTGTGCTCTGTAAGAGGCTGGCAGTTGCAGCTCTGGCTTGGTGGAAATGAAATCTCTTGGCAGGTTTGCATTGTGGGCGGACCTGCGTTAACAGTCTGGTTTTACTAGTTTAGGCACATTTCCACAGATAACAATGGAGGCACAAGAACTAAACAATGTAACTTTCCAGTTACACAACTGTTGGTGAAACGGGAGCAGTTTCAGTACAAAGTTTTGAATCCCAGGCAAACTCAAGAGCATTTGGCAGGAAGCAAAACCTCACCCTTAATTCTTGATCAGTTTTGCCTCTTTTAATAAAAATATTTTAATTTGAACGCACCAGTAAAGACAACGAAATTCTCTATTTTTCTCAACTTTATCCCTTTATTGGAAAGCACAAATGACCTTGTATGTAGGCCAGGATTTTGAAAAACATATGTACATTTACAACAAAAACTCAGCAGTCAACACAAATCATTTGGAGGTATATTATCTGTAAAAGGCCTAGTGCATAATTTGTTCTCAAAGAGCATGTCGGCAGAGGCTGTAAAGAAAATGATATCAACTATTACCTCTGTATTGTTACGAATTAACAAATACTGCCTCAGTGACAGATATAATTTAGTCTAAATTAAGTGTATGGAAACAAACAAAGCATACAGTAATTCAGCACAGTTCATCATGGTAAAAAAACAACAATCATTTCCATTATGAATTTCAATCTCTGCTACACACTTTGGCCTCTGAAAAAATAATTAATCTCATTCAAATACGCCAGATCTTGCCATGGTTTTTTTTCTTTTTTTTAAGGAGTCCACAATTGTCTCTGTTTGAATTCCCTCTCTAGTACTGACTTGGTGTGTATGCCACAGATCCTGGCGGGGGTGCAGAGTAGGGAGGCTGGTAGGTATAAGCTGGCTGGTAGGTGTACGGTTGGTATCCAGGTTGGTATGCAGGTTGGTAGATACTTCCCCCAGGGTTGTATACAATCCTCTCATCTTGGTCCTGGGTGCGGGGAGCATGACGGCACAGCAGGATCACTCCGGCAGTAAAAAGCAAAGCTGAGGTCACCCAGCCAATGTAAAGCGCCTCCCCAAGCTCCCGACGTTGGGCATCGATCAGCAGTGGGTTGTAGAAATCCCTGATGATGACATGGCCGGTCCAAGACACAGGGACCAGGGTAGTAAGACAGGCCAGCAGGAACAGACAGCCCCCTGACACAAGAACAATATGCTTGGTGCGAGCCCGATGGTCCACCACTTTGGTACACTTCATCCCCACTGCTGCGACAATGAGGGCAAAGGTAGTCAGAGCCACTGAGCTGCACATCAGACCCCTGGCAGCCTGGAGGTCCGGGGGCAGAAACAGCAGGGAATCATACACCTTACACTGCATCCTGATGTTGGCTTGTCTGTAGCAGTTCATCCACAAACCCTCCCAGCGGGTCTCCATGACAATTATGTTCTCTTCGATGAAGGCCGTTACCTTCCACATCGGCAGGCCCGTCACGGCTGCCACTCCAATTAGTCCAATGAAACCGATGATGAGGGCCACTACCTCACAACAGATGGCATCCCGACGGTCCTTCTTCTCAATTCTCTTTTTTTCCTCATTTACAGAGTCTTGATAATCTGAATAGGCCTTTGCCTGTTTCTCATCGTAGTAAGAGGGTGCGTAGGTTAGTGGTGGCTTGCTGTAGCCACTGTAAGCAGTGTAAGAGGCCATTGCGGCTATCACACAGTGAGCCAAAGATAAACCTTTGGCTGCACTCTCAAGGCGCAGGAAACAAATCTGAGGAGAAGAGCAAGTCAAGGGACTTATACACCCACAAAAAAATGCTAACGATGCAAAGCAATCTTACTGGTTGAGCTGCTTTACAGCCAGATATGCGAGGACACACCAAAGAGTGATGCTTGTTTTGAATGCAAATGCAACTGCCACTACTGACAATCAACTGTTTGGTCTTGTGATTAAGTCACTTAATCAAAAACAAATTAAATCACTGTATAAAGTCACAGCTGATCAAAGTATTTTTCCTCTGTTTCAAAGTTTAGCCGGGAGACATTCAAAGTATTTTCGTAGACTTAGCAAGCAAACAGGCAAAGCTAAAAATGTACAATAACCATGAAAAAAAACAAAAATCTCATTGCCATTACTGGTTGGAACTTGGAGCTGAAAATTACCCAATCAAATGTATGGCCTTTCTTATAGGGCTGTAACTAAAGTTTTTCATTGTTTATTAATCTGTCACGCATTTTCTCGATTAATTGATTAGTTGTTTGGTCCATAAAATGTCTGAAAAGGTGAAAAAGTGTTGATCAGTGTCTCCCAATATGCCCAAGATGACATCCTCAAATATCTTGTTTTATCCACAGCACAAAGATATTTGGTTTACTGTTATAGAGGAGGTAAGAAACCTGAAAATGTTCTCATTTAAGAAGCTAAAATTAGAGAAGTTGGACTTTTTTCTTTAAAAATGACTCAAAATGATTTATCGATTATCAAAATAGTTGGTGATTAATTTTAAAATTGACAACTAATCGATTAATCATTGCAGCTTGACTTTCTAATCAGAAAGTATTAAAAAAATTTAAAGAATACGTCTTGGATGATCAGTTTACATGAAACCAAACTACATTGGGTCTTTATTTTATGTTGCTAAATGTAGGTAGGTGGTGGCTGCTGTAATGTACGTAGGTTATGTTGTTGCCCAATCTGCCACTCTTAAACCAAAAGCCGATAGGATGATCACAGATGTCAAGCTGTCTCCTCCTTTATTTATAAACTGAACTGAAAGGTGTTGAGCACAGAAACTTGAGTAGGAGCGGTTTCATTGTAACACAGTATTGTCCGTTTTCCAGCACTTCTCACCTCGTCACTGCCACACTGAAGTCTTCCTGCCCTCATAAACATAAGAAAATTGTGTGGATGTAGATAATATGTGCATGCTAGAAATATACAAGAATTCAATGAAGCAAGCAAACATGGAATCAAACCTTTAATTGAAACCTCTCTGTGAATAGGTTGATGTGATTGCTTGGCTTTGAATTATTACCAAATCAAAAGGATTAAGAACAAGTGAGCAGATAAAAGCAATCATATTAACAGCAAATAAGTACATCAATACTTACAATGTACATCAAATATCACTCACATATTTAAGTGCAGCTGTGAAGGATTTGAGTAGAAAATACAAACAATGGAGATGAACCATTTATAATGCAATAAGAACACAGTGCATTAGTCATTTAAACAGTTAGGGTGATTCAAATTTGTACAGTAGGTAGTGAAAACAAATGCATTTATACAAACTTCGCACACTCTAGACTTCATCTTGTGACATTCCTCAGGCAGCATCTTTCAAATGAGTCATGTAAAGAGGAAATACACTTTAATTTCAGGCGGTACAGTTCTTCACACATATTCTTGATGCCCATGAAAGCTGGACGATGTCTTCTCCAGGTACACACTCCCCTCTTTCTTTATGTCCCTTGATCCCATAAGATAGGCGTCAGCGTAGGGTTCTTCCTCCTTCGATCTACGTTTGCAGTAGCTGAACAGGAGGATGATGCCAGTGATCAGCAGAACACCAGAAGTTGCCCAGCCAATAAAGAGGGCCGCCCCCAGCTCCCGTTTCCGAGAATCCACCACCGTTGGGTTGTAGAAGTTGCTGATGACAGTGTGGCCCACCCAGCTGACAGGGATGAGCGTGGTCAAAAAGGAAAGCAGATACAAACCACCCCCGAAGGCCAGGGTGATGTTCTTGCTTTTTATATTGTCGTTGCAGCAGTTGCTCTTCTTGGTCCCACATCCTGTGATGAACAAGGAGATGACAACCAGGACTATGGAGACACACATGAGACCCCTGGCAGCCTGCAGCTCAGATGGGAGAATTAGAAGTGAGTCATACGCCTTGCACTGCATCTTGATGTCAGCCTGTATGTAGCAGTTCATCCACAAGCCCTCCCAGAGTTCTTCCATGACAATGAGATTGGCCCCAATGAAGGCGGAGACCCTCCACATTGGCATGGCAGTGATAGCTATGGTCCCAAACAAGCCGATGAAGCCCAGGACCAGGGCTAAGACCTCCAACTTTGCTCTCATGGCTCAAAGAGAAGTATGGTCTCGTCTCTCCCTCTACTAGTAAAGACTGCTCAACCGATCTGTTTTGCGGAGCTTTTAATCTGTGATTGTATCACCATGCCTGCAATGTCATCCTACTGGTTTATGTTTACTTGACCTCCATCTCGATCAGTGTTTTGAATGCAACTTTGATAACAAACTCTGCATTTGTTTGTCTTTCAATGAGTGTGAGACATTTGTCATCACAGCTCGACCTGAATGACAAGTGCCAATCAAAAGAGTAGGATTATCCTAGGGAGAGAAAGAGTGCAAACCTGCCCTTCACCTACTGTGCGTATTCTCTTAATGCCTGTGACATATTCTACAGATACAGACATAAAGCTGTAGTGAAACGCTGGTATGATGTAAATATGACTGTCTACAGGTTGTTTTCAGGTCTATTTTTGCCGAGAACCATGTGCGTGTTGCGGTAAAAGTGTGGCTTGTAAAACCTCTTCAAACTCATTTGCATAAAAATCAAAAAGCTTCAAATTGATTTTTTTTAATTCATTAAATGAAATGTTGACATTTTGGAAGTAAGTTGCCACACTGTGCGGAATTTACTGTAAGAGTACATGTGGCATGTAATTCAGCTCTTTACATTAGGGCAGCAACTATAGATTATATTTCTTAATTGATCAGTTCATCTATAAAATGTAAAAAAAAAAAAAAAAATGAAAAATACTCATCAAAATTTCCCAAAGCCCAAAGTGAAATCTTTAAATTGCTTCTTTTGTCCAATCAACTGTTGTAAACCCAAAGACTCCTCTATACTACCACAAGTGACAAAGAAAAGCAGCTAATCATTATAATTAAGAAGCTGGAACCAGCAAATATTTGTCATTTTTGCTTGAAAAATTAGTGAAACAATAGTCAAAATAGTTGGCAATTGATTTTCTGCAAACAAAACTTGTAAGTCTACTAGAAAAAGTTTTTTTTTTTTTTTTTTCTTCTGCCAACCTTGACATAAAAATAACATCGTCTCAGGAGAAACTGTATGTGCGGTCACCCTTAAGAGCAAGACACACACCCAATGTTTTCTGTATGTCAACACGTCAGCTCTTCAGAAAAGCAGTTTATCCCGTTTGCTTCTTCAATTATCAAATGCTGGCTACGCTACTTTGACCTGTTCTTCTCTCTGTCTTTGTGAGTGTGCTATGGGCATCAGTTAAAGCAACACAGTGTTACAGTGTCTGTGTGGATTGCACTAAAGTCAACACTCATTTGAAATGTTGTGTTTTTTTTAGAAGGGAGTTTGTGATACATCTGTAAACTTCTACATCACTTCAGCGCGAGGCTCATTAACTCTGTTCATTGCAGATGGAAAATTGGCATTGTGTTCCTCATTAAAAAAAAAAAAAAATCCCACCTTTGCCATACTCATTAGAAAGACAAGACAGGAGTAAAAAAAAAACAATCATCAGTCAGCCAATCTACTTAATGAGTGGTTTTCAACAGACTGTTTTAACTTTGTGTATGACAGTTCTGACTTGTGTTAACTGAAACTAAAATTCTTTAAACGTGACCAGGTAGATTGGCTGATGGGGGATAAGGAGGAAATGTTTTAAAACAACAGGGGATTTTATCTTAACAGGAGCCACTCCTTTGTTCAAACGTCAGTTGGTCTCACCCTGTTGGTCAGCTGGTTTCTAAGAAGTAGAAGAGACAGAGAGAGAGAGAGATGTAGCAGAAGAGCTCATAAAACAGGAACAGAAACTGGAAAGCCTGTGGAACAGGTTTGCTGAGTGATACTATTGTCTCATGCTCAGCTGCTTTAAATATAAACACATTCGCTCATGGTGAGAAACTCATAGCTGTGAACTCAACTATGTCAAACGGTTGTATTTTCTGTATTTGTGGGATCTTTTGCTGCTGGTATTGAGGCTTTGGATATTGTTGTGAGATAGATGTAATAATTATTAAAAAATATGATGCAAACGGAAGTAACTGATAACACAGTAAGGTGGGCGGGGCTGGTGCAGTGGCACAGGAAGTAATCCATCTACTACAGATTATGTGTGCCACCTACTGTATGTAAATGTGACTACACATTCTGGGGCCACAATAAGATTCATATAACATTCTGAAAGAAATTAATAGCCTGCTATTCCCATTTACTTCCTCTGCCTACTGTAACTTCTAATTTAGTGTTCATTTTAAGATTTAAGGTTCAGAAATGGTCTGTTCAGACAAATGGAAAGAGAAGCCCATAAATCAAGCTTGTGCCACTTTATCTTAGCTAAGATAAGCATCTGTTCCGTCAAAGCAAGGGGCATTGGCAAAGCAACCCTGTCTCATCTCAGCACCTCAGTGGATACTATTGCTGCAGATCTACAGCACAATGAAATCTGAAGTGATCTTCTCCCTTTATCTGAAGGAGCACCAGAGCTTTAATGGTGGGGTGGTGATTGACACTCCTGAGAAAGGGAATGAACCTGGCAGGCAGGATGTCCACAGAGCTCAGAGACAAAAAGATAAAAAGAGGAGATGGGGCTGTGAGAACCATAGATTATAGTGTCGAGGGTATGTGCAGCCATGCTACCCCATGTACAGCTTTAAATTGCTGATGAAATTGGTCTTTGCAGGGGGTTGAAATGACAGGGAAGTATCTACAACTCATAATAGACTCTTGCTCTTCTATAGCAGCACTACTTCTGTGGCAAAAAAATGTAAAGTTTTGTGAGCAGCACCAGAGGCTTTATCCTCTGTATAGTTACCACTGTAGGACATTATAGACTCTGCTTCTTGCTAGATAGGAGACTAGCTCATCCTTTTTGCCGTTTATGGTTTGTAATACTAATATGAACGAAGGGATGGAATTTTCTGTAGTAAACAGATAAATCTTTCAGCAAACTGTCTCATCACTACTCCTTAGGATCCTTTTAAAAACACCTTTTTAATTAGAAGTACAATTGATGAGAAGCATTGTTTTTATTATTATGCCACCCGCGTGAACACGGTATCTCCTTTCCTCATCACCTGCTCATTTGTCCAGTACCATTATACAAAACATAGGGGTTGGACAGTGTAGAACAAGCACTTTACATCACAATAGCCCTCCAGTAAATACCAGTTTGTTACAGCTCATGTTTGGTTCCTCTTCAAACTGACAAGGATCTTGATTTAAGTTGACCTGTCAGTCTTTGTGACTTTCAAGTCAAGCAAATATCCAAGTGTCTTTCAGTCGGTGGCGATTAGGGTCTACTTATAACCACTGATCATCTTTCCTAATTCAGTTTTTTGTGATTGGCATGATAGTTTTGACACCGTTCCCCCAGTCACATTATTCTGCAGTGTTTGTAACTGACGCACCTGCATTTCATCTCTCAAAAATTGTGATGACATTTGCGAGACAAAGAGCTTTTATAAAAGAGGAGATCACAAGCAGACCCTCGCCAACGCTCACTGAAATACCCTTGACAAGACACAGTAGCTGCTTAACACAAAGAGTTGTCCTCAGGAATGGACAACAATGGTAGTCTTTTTCCACTATTTATTGCAGGTTTTTGTATCGTATGGAGTAGATTTTGTCTATTCATTTATCGAATTTAGTAGGCCATGATACAGTAAAAAAAATCATACTGAGATTACTTTTACAGATGGTGATATGATTCAGGATGATCATTTTTACATCACAATTTTCATTTTCACTTAAAAAAAAACAAACAGTAAGTGATGTGACATTTTTTTGTTTTTCTGTACCAATTTCTTAGCTGCTTCCTATATGCTTAATACCAAGACTACAGATGATCCTTTATCCTCTCTGTGATAATTGGGACTTTAGCTCCTTCACCATCATTCAGACACCTAATCAGCCGTGGCTTGCAAACACACAAAGTGGCTCTTAATGTCCTCTAAATGTTCAGTTTTATTTTTTTCCTTTTGTTCTGGAAAAGCAGTCTGCCTTTGTGAATTGCTTTGAGGCAGGAGAGCATCGATTCGCTGTTTAGTTCTGTCGTTCTCAGTCATGTCTCAGCACATCGGACATTTGTGTTTTTCTTACATCACAAAATGTTTTGCAGAGCTGCAGAGGATGAGTTAGGCTTTTGTGTGAAACCACATGAAACAATAAATCACTACAGAGAGATGCTTTGAATTATAAGTAGGAAACAACTGTATTTATTATGATATCAATACATTTTTCTATATACACACAGTAATAAAAATGCAGTCTTAGTAGCACAATGAATTGTTTACAAGTATGACTTCTTTCACTGTTCAGGCATACTGCAAGTCTTTTCCCTTGATTGCTTGAGCAAATTTGGACTTTCTTTGTGAAAAAATGATTACTTATGTATTCTGCTAACAAATTAATTTACATATGAATAAATAAAAAAAACATTGCTTTGTAATTCATTACCAGTGAACAATCTTTTTGAACACACATGACCTTTTTAAAATAGCAGATGTGCAAATTCTCTAGAACACAGAGTGTGCACGCAAAGTGTTAAGAATGAAATGTAACATCGAGCATTCTTTAAATGGCAATACTGAAGAGCAAGAAGGAAAAAAATACAAGAAAATTGTTTCACAGTAAACAAAAACATGAAACAGCAAATTCAAGTAAAACAGGATTATGTTAAGTTAAAACAAATTAAAATCCCCTAGCCTCTGTGACATAGGGACTATTACATATTTCTGCTATTAAATGTAACAAGAGAACAACCAAAATATTTTCCAGGCTAAAAAGATAGCTTTAAGTCTGTAAAACAAGAGATCAAAAACTTATATTATACATAACCAGGAAATCTTTTCCCAAAACATGTCAGTGTATATTCATGTGAAAATGTACAAGTACAGTAAACTATGCAAGACAAGACCGTCCTTTGCAATTATTTATTCTATTTCTTTAAGGACAAATAATATACAGCCCTTAACTATGATAATATCTCTGAGTCACACAGACAAAACAAATATTAATGTTCTCACAATACCCAAATTTGGCAACAGCAGGCAGGACTATAGAATGCTGCCCAAATGTGCAAACCATGCCAATCAAAGCAACTGATTAGATTCCATGATTGTACCATTAGTTCATCTCTCAAAGCTTACACTTGACTTCTGTATGACAGCATTTGATTTGGGATAAAGCTCCCTCATTCTGGATTCCTGTATTGCTCCACTGGTGATCTTACCTGTACAAAAAGCATTCAGCAAAAGTAAGGTAAGGAAGGATATATCTTCTACTAGCTGTGCGATATACGTCAATGCCCATGCATTGTTTGTGAAGACTGATGACAGATCTTTATGAAGCCCGTGTGAAGCTGTTTAAGACACTCGCTGTCCGCCCGTCTTCTTCAGCTTTTATGTTGCACAGTCTGGGGACGAACCGGACTGCTTCCTTCGTACCCAAATCTCATCGTTCTCAGTTTGCTCCACGTTTTCATCGATCAGCTTCATATCATCAGGTGTCTCACTGGCTGACGGGGACTTGAGACTCTCGCTCTCCTCAGTTTCCTCACTTGCTAAGGACAAAGCCATGACGGGGGTCTCCAGGTCGACCTCAGCGGATGGCGCTCTGGGTGTCTGGCAGAACTCATCATCGTCATCGCTAAGGATGTCTGTCTCCTTCACCTCCTCTCGGTCCTCATATTCTTCTAGGTCGAACTGTTCTTCCACCCAGCGGTCTGTGTCACCTGCTAACTCAGACTGCTGCTGTTGATCTGGTTTGTCATCCTGCTGCAGCCGATTTGAGTCGGGCTCCTGTGGTGAGGGGAGGTCCTGTTCAGGCTCGCCATCAAAAACAATGTCTGTGTCTATGGTGAAACGGTTGCGTACTAACTTCCTCCGGCCTAGAGTCCTGGTTGGGGCAGAAGCTGCAAAAAACAGGAGATCATGTAACACGTAAATAATAGAAAATATTATATTGAAATTTACAGGCCATTACTTTGGGTATTTGGTAACTCATAGAGCTGCAACGATTAGTTGATTAGTTGTTAAACTATTAAACTAATAACTTCAGTAATCAGTTTGAGTAATTTTTTAAGAAAAATAAATTCTCCAACGTCTTAAGTGTGATCATTTGCTGGTTTCTTTACTCATCTCTGTAAATTGTATGTCTTTAGATTGTGGACAAAACAACATTTGAGGACGTCAATTTGGGCTGTAGGAAACAAAACCAAACAACTATTCAGTTAATCAAGAAAATAATTGATAGATTAATTGGCAATGAAAGTAGTTGGTTGCAGCCCTAGTGACATAACATTAGTAATGGTCATTTTCACATTTTGAGGACTAAATGAATAAAAATGCAATGAGCTATACTGGTGTATGTCATAGTATAATAACAGATTTGACTTGGGTTGTCTTGTCTGGACAGGGTTGTGTATTAACATATTCTAACTGTGCTGAAAAGAGCCGTTTTGAATAATAAATCTTCGTAACAGCTACAAACTACTAATTGGAGTTAAAAGCATAATAAGATGTTCAAAGCAAACTTGAAAGAATATTCTCTTAAATAAATAACATTAGCTATAGTTTGTTTCAATGCAGGCATCTACCCACATATAAATTAATGGTGTGGTTGAAGTCATAATGAGCATCTAAAAATATGTTGTTGTTTTTTGTTCACACTACACCAACGCATCCTATCTGTATCTGGTAAGAAGGAATTCATAATTGGGACACTTGGAGCTGAAGGGTGAATGCAGCCACAGACTGGCATTTACCTGCTCTATTTATGGCGGGACGGGCTCCCTTCAGGGCACAAAGGCGCTTTCCTCCAAAGGGTACATACTGCTGGTTGAGGGGTAAACTCTCTGTCTTAAGGAGCTGCCGGCGGTGCTTCTCCCTCAAGATAGAATGGACTGTCTTTAAAAAGTCTTTTCTGCTCTCCGGAGAGCTGAGGGAGATAGAAGGGCACATTATCAATTTGTCACTCTTAAGATAACAGCAGAAAGGACTGTATCAGTGCAAGCGTCAATCTGCAGAGGAATTCAACCTCCATTAGAAGATATCCTCACCTACAGCACAGCTGAAATGCCCTCTCTGGCCTTCCCTCTGACTCCGACTTTGTGTGGACAATCTCACACACAGCTGAGCCCTCACCATCTGAGGAAGAAATCAACACTTGTGACCTTATGTACAGAGCAATCTTGTAAGGTTTTCTGAAGTAATCATTTCTGGTTCTCGAAGAAAAAAAAAAGTTTGTATTTCAATAAGGTAATCTACCTGCATTGGCCAAGGACCTGACTTGAAGGGCATCAGTTGGGATCATGTGACGGAATCGGAAAGGGTCCTTTTCTTCTGAAGATACAGCTACTCGATGGGAGCCACCCTAAAATCATTAAAAGTAGTTGAGTTATTTTTGTCATTTTTCCTGTGAAACTATGTTTGTGAAATGAGCTGCATCCAGTTCAAATCTTTTTCAGGTGACCCACTGGGCTGATTCTGAA
The DNA here is from genome assembly GCF_040436345.1 of Pagrus major. Classification (NCBI taxonomy): domain Eukaryota; kingdom Metazoa; phylum Chordata; class Actinopteri; order Spariformes; family Sparidae; genus Pagrus; species Pagrus major. Next base: position 7,348,499 of record NC_133216.1, read on the forward strand.
AGTGGCACATTTGCAAAATGAATTAATGATGCTGTAACAAATAGATTATATTTTAAAAAATCGGGCTTTGGTGTTGTTGATGACTTCTTGATTGTGTGAAAACGTACCATTTTCTTTTTCTGCTTGGATCCGTCCTTGCATACAAAGACCACTGCTGTTTTAAAAACTAAAAAGCAATGGGGAAAACATCAGTTATCATGGAAAGGCAACTTACGTCATATATATCATACTCATTACATCATCATGCAAACTCATCCTGAACATACCAAATGTAGCCATCTGGGGCTCTTTTTTCCATTTTCCTAAGGAGGCAGGGGGGTTGATCCAGGTCACACTGGTATGGAGCAGCAGGTCACCCATGGACAGATCAGCAACCTGGCAAAAGGAACAATATCAGCCGTCAGTCCACTTGAACACTTTATTTGACAGAATAGAGCCAATCCACTTTTGTCCAACCTACCTCTTTCTTTTCACCACTCTGCTCAGTGATGAGCTGATCAAACACTGCTCCAAACTCCTCATGGATCTTCTGCATCTCGTTGATGTGGCTGGCAACTTTATTCATGGCTTTCATGGCAACTTCAGATGAGCAGAAAACACGGTTAGGGTTGAATTGTTTTGACTGTATGCATTTACCCACGTTCACCCGTCAAAATGATTAAATCTTGTCAGTCAGCCTTGTGACCGGGACTTACCATCTAGATGGTAGTGCTCTTCACTGTCTGGGTCTGTGAGTGAGTAGAGTTCCTTCAGCAGGAGGGGATACTTCAGCACCCTCTGGATGGGTTTGATCAGGTATGACTCCAGGGTGGAAGAGTGCTGCTGCTTGGGGTTGCGCTCATCCAGGAAGGCCTTAAAATCGGCATCCGTTTTGGCTGGAATGACCAATAAAAAACACTTATTGCACAACTTCTGCAAAGACGACATCTGACGACCAACTACTTTGTACGTTCTGCGCCTGCATGATAGGAAATAACTTCGTGCCACCAGGGGGCAGTAGTCCGTATTCGTCACTCAAAAAGGCGAACGGGAAGACTCAGGACTGTGGATATACAAACCATTATGGTAAAGCAGCGTTTGCCTTTCATTTTCTCGCCACTCTTGCTAATAGAGCAATTTCTAATCAACACTGTGATAAAATGTTGCAAATGTCAATGACTTTGTCAGCCTTTGGGAGACGAAAAATTGGGAGAAACAACACTAAATGGGTGAAATCACCAACAGCGACTGTCAGCCTAGTGTGTCATGGCCGTTAAACATGTTGATCTCGTGCAAACTCAGACCCAGTTATTGTTTTACTTTGTCTTGCATAAGATACAACCTACAGCCAAGTTGAAAGAATGTAACCACCACCTTTTTTGTCGACAAGTAATTTTATCTTTTATATTTTTAAGAGGTAGCTACAACTGGGCATGAATAATCTGTTTACTGCTTTAGAAACAACTTTATCCAAAGTAGTTGACTCATTGAATGTAAATGCCAAAAACAAAGCCATCCACTTGAGTGTTAAAGGGAGTGGGTGTATTAGCAAGAGAACAGACTGTTCAAAACTGCTCATTATATATTATATAATGTTGCAGGGCTTTCTAGCCCTGGGAGCCACCAGCTTGAAAGTATGTAGAGGTCAAATGGACAACTGTCTGGCTGACAACTCTGCAGACCAGATTTATGGAGCCTTGCAGGAGATGGCAGATGGTTGATGGATAAATACATCCTCTCCTTTGAGCCAAGGAGGAATGTGGACTGAAGAGCACATTTACTCACCCTTTACAAGGACCTTAGGGACTTTGGTGTGGCTGGCGCAGAAAGCACTGTAGATTTTGAAACGGTCAGCATAGTACAGGAAAGAGCCTCCCAGAGAGAAGAGGATTTTCTGTGAAAAGGGGAAAAAGAAGTCACCCAACCAGTGGTTATACAACAGTTTATGGGTGTTTTAAATGCTTGTTGCTGGTCATATATTTTGGTGTATGTTTCACAAAGAGGGGAATACCTTAAACTGATCAACTCGCTCCAGCTTCTCTAGATCTGGAACCAGTCTGGTCCCATCTTCCAGGGTCTTGAGAAATTCCACTTGAAACTCCACCATTTCCGGCAAGTTCCCAAACAGTACATCCAGCTGGAGGGAAAAAGCATTTGAGAAAATGTCAATAAACGTAATACACACACGACTTCTCTGCATTTTACGTACTTCTGTAACATTTCTCTTTTTGTGGTTCATCCAATACGAGTCCATTGCTATAGCTAGAGCATTGAAGTGCTCACAATGTAATACAATTAATTTCATTTCATTATTGCTAATGCATGAAAAACATCTCTTTACTTTGCAAACCTCCCCCTCTTTCTCTCATCATCCACTCCTCTTGTCCTCGTACACAGCTACTCTTCTCATGATTATGTAACCCACTTTTCTTCGAAACATTTCAACAACTGTTGGCATTTAAAAGCCAACTATTCCTCAAAGGCTCACAGGGAACATTTGACATACCTCATCCTGCGTGAGGAAGGTCTCTTTCTGCAGTGGGGTTAAATACCTCCCGATGAGGCAATTGAGATCCTGGAAGACAAGAGTGAATTTTGATTGCGTCAGGGTTGTCCAATTCATTACGTGAAATGCAGACATGAAAAATATGTAGCTTTACATAAATCTTAAATATTCCTCACAACAAAACAGTGATTAAGGTGCAAGAGAGTCCCTCCTAGATCAAAGTAGAGGGGTGCTGTTGGATGCCTTTCTTTAAAGGGAAGGAAGCTATATGGAAATGCAATTAAATAAATAACGATGGCAACGGTTACCTAGGATGAACTGTCAAAGCCCATGAGATTAATTAGTAGCTCTGCTAATCTAAATTCTCCAAAGAAAGATGGCTGGCCAAACAAAACACTGCACTGTAATTTACATATTTCTCATCAGTCTTAATATTTAATAACCAGCTCAATCAATCTCCTATTTACTTTCTAATTATTGGTGTTAAACAAGAGGATCTTAAAACATGTCCATTTTATTAAGATATAACTTAAGTCTTTGTGAGAAGGTAAGATGTCTACACGGAATAGACAAGATAATGGTTACTTCTGAAAATCTTGCTTAAAAAATAAATCTGTACCTGAATTTGTCTTAAGAGGAAAAACATTCAAGATGTCTCAAGTATTCGTCTTGAAAATCATGACAACATGTGCCAAACAAACTGCAACACCAACATCAGTCACAAGCTGAAACTAGAATATGATGCAGCCTATAGTATTTGGCAAATACGGCTAACTAGCCAACTTAATATGCCAAACCAAGTCCTTCTTTATTTATTGTTTACATTATTTTGTCTACCCCTGTATTACAATAGCTGTTTGACTGCCTAGTCCCAAACTGCTAACTGTACGCACAGACACACAAAAGCAATGTCCATTTGACTGTGGGGAATTAGGAATAACAGCCCAAGCTCACCTAAATCAAAAACAATCCCCTCTGAAGGTTCTACAGTACACCATCTATCATGCACAATGTGATTTCTATAATAAGTATCTCTACGTATACAGGTGCCACCTGTAATGAGGTATAACATTTTAGATAGCCTTGACATTATTCCATTATATGGTCTCTCTAACCCAGTTATTCCACTGAGCCACATCTATACTGGGCAGAAAAAGATTAGGCAATATCCAGGCAAGGGCACAGCTGTGTCCCCCTCGTATCTCCTGGGACACAGAGATAAATATGGATTGGTCATGTGGAATAGGTAATGTGTAAGACTAACACAACCCGAGGCAGACAGAAACACAGATCGATCGACAGGAGGAACACACACACAAACACCATCTGGACCTTACAAATAAGATGAGTGATACTGACTTTGACATAGGTGCGTTCGGTCTCCACGAGTTCACAAATGACTTTGCGTAGCTTGTCGGCATCAGAGAGCTGTCGAGGAGTTGCAGGAGGTGGGAAGGGCGAGTCCGGGCTAGGCGAAGAGGACACACACTCCGAGGGATTCATGTCATGGAGACTGCGGCAGAAAGCAGCGACTTGCTCTGTACTCTGCAAATCGAAGAGGGAAAGAATAGTATGGTATGATAAATTATGCAATTCCAACTTGAAGGCAAAAGAAGTCAAATCCACAATATCGAGCGATCAGCACAGAAGCAGCACCTCAAATATGAACATGCAGGTGTTACTTTCCACCTACTGATGTACACGGATTCATGACTGTGCAGAGAGTGAGCCTGGAAAGAGGCAGAGAGGCAGCTCTAAAAAAATCATTTGCACTAATTTGGTCTATTTTCAGTCTGTCATAACAATGACTCTCCGCCTCTCTCTCTTTCACTCACATCCCTCTTTTCCCTGGTGTTTTCATCCTACTGATGGATCGGTGGTGTATGATGATTCATCCCTTTTCACGAAATCAAAATATACACACAACAGTGTCTGTCCAGATACAGTAGGGGTTGCCGTGGAGACCAGCCTTGATATGCATTAGACTATCATTTTGAACAAAAATAAACCCCACTCAACGATAGGCTACATAGCTGAACTAATACTGTTACTTTGTTCGCAACAGGCTGCAGCCTCACCAGCAGGAACTTCCAAATGTCATTTTGACATCAATATAAACACAAAAGAAAAGAGAACTCTATTCATACCAACTGAATTTCATTTCATGAGGAAAGAATATAACACTTTACGAGACTCATTTTAGAGTAGACAATACAAAAAGATCATGAAAGATCATGAAATTGATGAAAGTTGCAGAGAGGCAACAGTTATGACCACTTAACAGGAACTACGAGCAGGTATTGATGACACTCAGTGCATAACAGAGATCTGAGAAGTCTCCAGTTGGTAATATAAGGATTTTTCTATAAGCTCCCCTGGGAAATAATAATAATACAGCCTCCGAAGATTTGAGCTACTAGTTTATCATCACATCTGAGGGCATCAAAACAACTTTGTGTTGCAAATTAGATATTTTGTATAAAAACACAATTCCACTTAATTTGTTTCATGATTTACAACTATGAACAGATGATAGGTGTAAAGGTTAGATGGATAGATGGTACGCTACAAATTATAAAAAGAAATACAAAAGCAATAACAAAGGAAGAGCACTTATGCAGTGACAGTCAGGCAGCTTCTCATGGAGCTTTGCACATGATTACGGTTGTCAGCATTGTTATCTAATCAGACACATCCATATGTGAGGCACGACGGCCCTCTTGACAATTTCCCAAAATAATCAGGCAGCTCCCAGATCAACAGATGAATTGGGTAGTGCTATAATGTCTGAAAATGTAATGTTGCAAATCCAATTTACACCAATTACGCTGGTGTCATTTCAGCTAAATCTGTAGTTAAATATGCATTTTGTGAACTTTGGTATTTTTGCTGATGAGTAAACACAGCTTGTGTCTGTATGTAATCTATATCACTTAAAAAAAACATAAAATTGCAATAACAATTTCTCAGTACATCATGTCGGTATTCATTCCAGCAGTACTTTAGTGATATGATGAGATGCTGTATATTCAACCCATATTCCATGGAAGTTAAAGGGCAGTATGACAGCAAAGAAGTTACAAAACGCACTCAACAGCAGCACACATTTTCAATCCAAAAGAAGAGTTGTATGGCAAAGTAAAGAAGGGAATTTGCCTAATTTGTCAACTGAGCTCAAGCTATTTTACTGAGCCTAACAAGACAGCCCAGTCATCGCCTTCACAATCACAATCTAGGCTAATTAACACCATGGCAGCTTTGGATGCATGGACAGTCATGACATGGCAGAGAGAAGGAACAGAGGGGGAGGGGGGTCCAAAGCCTTCAATATCACATAAAAGGAACAATATGCAAATAGGAGGTGATGTGATGGGTAAGACTGCGAGATGCAAGAGATGAGCATTTCCCCTAGCGAATTAAATATAGATTAAAAACAGTTTTAAAGCATGAAAGCACTGATGATGGAGTGGGGAGAACATTGCACGTCTGCCCTCTGAAACTGAGATGAGCCTGAGATCACAGTTAGACATGCCAAGAGAGAAAATTCTGCAACAGTCACAGAGTCACTGCAACAATGCTCAGGGTAGTTTGTCAAAGTCATGTTAAGTCCAAGTTGTCTAGAGTCAGATCTGTAGATACTCAGCTCCTACATACAGTGCTGTTATTTTTTCATACTGTGAAGCCCTCCAGTGATTATGGGGTAACTCTGCGACACAACGGTGACTCACAGCTTCCTGTTGCCTGTCTGTAGCAGCCGAGAGGAGGTGTGACACAAATGCAAAAGAAAGGTGTTTTACTCTCACTGGAATAAGATCACAACAGCTTGCAATGTTATCACAGCAGTAAGAAGAGCTAGATAAAGAAAGGAAGTACAAGGAAGGAATCTCACCAGATGAAGCATGTCATAAATGGAGTCTGAGGAGCGCTTGCTGTGCTTGGTCCACTTCAGGACGGACATAGCCAGGTGCAGGTGGACGGTTCAAGTGCCAGAGTGAAAGAGTCTCCAGGCTCTGGAAAGAGTCAAGTCTACACTGTGCCTCTCCAACACATTTCTCAGCCCTTTTGTCTTCCCTCCGTTTTTAAAAAAAAGAAGAAGGTGCTGTGGTGCTTGTGATGACGGATGAGTGAAGCTGCTCAGCCTCCTCCTCTCCGCCCACCAGTGCTTACTGTCTTCCAACTCCCCTTCTTTTCGCCTTCAGAGTCTGCTGTAGTTCTGTCACTGATATTCTGCTGTTTTCTCTCTCTCCCTCCCTTCCTCTCTTCTCTACAGGCTGGGTGAACTCAGGCACACAGTGTGAGTGTGAAGATCTGTCCAACTCTAGCAGCATTGTAAATGAGTCTTGATAATCCTCCAGACTGGGGAGAGACAAAAAGGAGCAGGAGGGAAAGGAAGGAGTCTCCTCCTCAAGGTTGCGGTGGAGCAGGATTGGCTGGGTGAGCCACACCGCAGTAGAATATAAATGCAGGATTTCAGGAATAGGGGAGAGAGTGATGGGGAGAGGGGAGCTGCAAAGGAGCAGGCTGCAGAGGAAGGTGAATACAGGAACAACTGGTGTGGGAGGGTTTGCAGGAAGACAATGAAGAGTGGGAAAGGTTCAGGCGTGCCAAAATGTATTTAATGATAAGTGACAAATCAAATGAGGCACCATTTCCTGTGATAAGTTCAGCTGTGATAAGCCCTGAAAATGCCCTTGGAGGAAAATACACCTGCAGATAATATCTCATGAAGATGTCATCCATCTCTGAGTAGATGTCAAGACTTGTGTAACAACTGAGGAAATCATGACCAGTCACTACCAAATGGTGAGTCTTGGAAGAAGAAGTCCTTGGTCTGAATTTCTGGCATGAAAGCCTGACAACCAACCAATGAGACCATCTAAATACACCCCAGGACAAGTAAAAGGGGAAGAGAAACAGAGGAATGAAGGCTATATTGCAAATAGCTTTTTTTTTTTTTTTTTTAACAACAAGATAAAAGTGTTGTAGAAGTAAAAGTGAGAAATGACTTCACTTTACAGCTACTTCATCATTTTTGGAAACAAAACTCCCAGCTTACGGTTGTTGCGGCAGGTTTTCACTGATTGTACAAACAGTTGTTGTAAGAGGAAATTAAAGAAATAAATAGTCATCATGGTGTATACAAGAGCCCTCTCCTTCTATACACCATGATGACTGCTTATTTCTGGTTAAGCACAGACAAAAAGTGCAAACACTTGTATGATTTTGTTCTGTTATTAGTGAGCCTTTGGTGCATTTCCAGCCATCATTACCACATTTCAGAAACAAAGACTTAAATCCTTTGTCATCTCTGCACTTTGATGAATCTGTGTAGGCTGCACTCTATGTAGTACTGAAACTATTTGAAGATAAATCAGTAAGTTACACGCTTCCTTTGTCTTTGAAAACTGAGACATCTAGCCTCAAAGAGGTACAATTTAACAGGACAAAACAACACCTACACCACCACTGATAGTATGAATCACTGACATTTTTTGCCTTTATTTTGCTCATATCCATAGCATTGTTATTAATGATCACAGAGGCAATTAACTAGAATATGTACAATATTTGATTAATTGCAGCTCATTAAAGAGAGAAGAGATAAATGAGCAGTAATGAGCAGTCCACAATTTGAAGGGCAAGTGGGGTGACTGAGGATCTCACAGTGATCTTTGGAGTTGCAATGAGGACTGGTGTAGTAATCCAGTGATTTGATAAGAGATAAACTAATCTGCAAGAGGAAATATTTTCATTCATCATTTCATAAGCAGAAACCCAGTTGTCCTTTGAAGTCAGCTACAGAAAGAAGATACCACTGCTTTAATCTAATATATTTTGTGTTGTTCCACCCTGAGGCTTACTTTTTACTCAGCATAAGAAGAATGACTCATCTTGTAAGCCAAAGCACTTCAATAGTATACAGTCAAGTCTTTGAGTCTTTTTGCTTGTTTTGCCAACCCTGCTCTGAGATTTATTCTGTAATTTGTATCTGAATGTTCATTTAGAGTTAAAATGAACACGCCTCCATCCATTACCTGATCCAAATCACCACACATAATTAAGCAATTACAGGGCAAGCTTAATCAAAGTCTCATCCATCACTTGGCTATAATCATTAAAAGTGAAAATGTCACTTCACCTGCTTCAAGTCTCAAATGCATAAGATAACAATTCATTCAGCTTCATGTAGGCGTACATAAATATTTTAGTCCTGCTGATTTTTATTACATCAGAAGTCACTAAATACAGTTAAAACAGCTGCGTGTCAGAAAACCTGGTGCAGATTTGTATCGAGAAGCATGGTGTTATATAAATATGGATACTACTCTGCTTTCCTAAACAAGATAAAATGAGCCAGTAACAGATGGTACATCAAACCGTGTTGAAGCAAGTGGTTCTTAAGTGCTTTTTTCATGATAACGCAGAGCTGAGGGGGATGCTGGAAGGACAAGGACAGGAATCAAACGCAGGAGCCAGCACATCACATAAAGGACATGTTGTAAGATATTCTCTGTAGTTGTACTCAACCACATTCCACAAACAAATAATGATCTGGGGCTCTTACCTTTCTGCACTCATCAAACTCACTGAAGATCTCAGAGTCGTCATCCAGGCTGTCGCCTGAGCTCTCGAGCAACAGCCCCACCCCATCGTCCAGGATCTCCTCTGCACACAAAACAGTCATGAATGAGCTGTAGACACTAATGAGAACATAATTATGAATATTATATTTCAGTTCTGCCTCCAAATCCTACCCATTGGACCTTTTTAAATGAGATTAAGGTAATTTCACAATTATTGTAAATTACATGAGTATTATTGTCCTTGCCTTGTCATTTTTTATTAAGATTTAAGACCTTTATGCAAAACACTCTGACCTTGTCAAACTAATCCACAATGTGGGGCTGCAGCACACTGCTGAGCGCCTCCTATCCTCCTAATTGAGACCCTGTGGATTTACCATGTTTGCATAAATGAACTGGTGTCATTAAAGGACACCGGCAAGGAACTTTTCCTTCTCACAAAGCCTTTCTGATCCACGTGGTATTCGTTGGTATAAAGTGCCATCTGGGTTGGTAAACATGTCCATACTGAGAGCCATTGGTTGCTTTCACCACACAGTGCATGATTTATGGAAATTGGATTTTTCAAGTTAAACTTTTCAGTTTGCCAATTGGAACTGTGAATGTTCCAGGTTGCCTGATGCAGCTTTACATGAGTAAAGAAAACAAAATATTTGTATTTGACACTGCTTCTCACCTTGACTCTGGGAGAAGATGTCGGTGTAGAGATCTTCCTCTGCATCTGAGCGGCGTGGCGGCAGGTAGCAGAGCTGACGGCGCTCCACAGAAGGCAGCGTGTTGACTGTTAAAGCCAGCGAGGCTTGAGAAAATGCCGCCTTCATGTCAGAGAAGTTCAGACTGTGGGAGTCTTTTCCATTCAGCTGAAGAATTTCATCCCCTGCATTTAGACCTGCAAAGTGGGAACACCATCAGCTTCGATTCAATTTACTTCCTGTCACGCATCCATGCACGAAGTAAACGGTAAAAATCCCAAACTAAGAGACTCTAACAACAACAATCTATCTCACTGCCACCATTGATTAACTGACCATTACAATCCCAATTAAGATGAGATGACATTATTGCAAGAAACCAAAACAAAGTAAAAATACCACTTTATAGACCATTAGTTGCAGAATTGTTAGCTGTTCTTTGCCTTTCAGACATACTTCTCTATGCCCTATGAAGTGTCAGCTGCAGAGACAGTGCAGGTCTCTGATTTTTTGCAGCGCTGCATCACTGCATGCACTCTACCTGCATCATGACCAACTCCAGCATGATATTTTGACATCACTCAACCCTGCAATCTAACTTTGTGTGAAGGACGATGCTGAAACGACAACTCACTACAGCTGCTTCACATTGTTAGCCCTGCTACGAAGGCCAGTGAGAGGCAGTGTGGTTATGATTATAGTAATCAACGCCCTTGAGAACTGCTGTGTTCTCTGAAACCTTCCCTGCCTATTGAAAAACATGTGCTAATGCATTTCTAAAGAGAGAGAGAGTATAAATGTCGATTGACCTCAATGTGAGAGAACTGCTGTTTTCAAAACATGTAAAAGAATGAAAAAATTGCTAATGCTCCCCAGATTCTCTTTTCTTCCATTGTAACTCATCAGGTCACAGTCACAGATTGATCATCTTTGAAGAGTTTATTTGATGGAAATGAAGGGTAATGAACCTTTGGCGAAGGCTAATCCGCCTGCTTTCACATCAGTGATGTAGAGCTGCTGTTCTCCGTCCTCCTCCACCACTGAAATGGAGAAACCTGGAGGAGGAAAGGGAGAGGCAGAGAGGCGAGAAGAGGAGGAGAGAAAAAAAGAGAGAAAAGGGACTCTTACATAAAACACACCAGAGGATTTGTGCAGTACAAATGGGAATAGTCTGAAAAAAACAGGTTGTGTACAGGTCAAAGAAAAGCAATTATGCTCAAAACAACAGCACCACATTTGAAATCTTTGACTTCATTATAGCATCTTTACTGCAAAAACAAAATCATATTACAATCGTCAATCTAAAAGAAACTACACAGGATTATTTAAATGGTTCCTACCGTAACCGATCATGCAGGACTCGTCTCTGTCAAACTGGATTACTTTTGTTATTTTGGAGCAGAGCTCAATTTCTTTGTAAAGCTGCGAAGAACAAAAAGAAAGTCATTATATAAATGATGAGACAACGGCCTACTTTATTCATATTCTGGTGGGTGGGTTACTGACGGTGTGAAGAGACAGTGCTAATTTTCTCTATTCTTAGACAAAGAATCGAACAGTGTCTTCATGAAAGATGGTTGATGACATGTCATGATTACATGATGTAAATACAATTGCACTGCAGATATGTTTATTAAGGCTCCCATGAATGGATTTATGTTTTGTTGCATGGACTTCCAAGGGAGGCATTTCCCTGGAGAAAACACATGAAATCGAAAGGATAAAAGTAAAAAACCTATTAATAATTCAGAACCAAGGATGCTCTTATGGTCTGATTTCCTCCATATTGTGATTCTGCACACGTTCTAATGCAAACACTAGCTTTCTCAAATCATGTTTTTGACCTTTATAAACTTGAAAAGTCTGGCGGAGAAGGAGCAGGTGGTTACATACCAAGTCGCACACATCCTCTTCTGGTTTGGGAATGTAGAATTGCACTTGGTTTTCGATAAGGAATTTGAGACGCAGGTAGTGCTTGGTGGGATCAAGCTGGTGAGCCTGTGGGAGGCAGAGGAGAATACCGAAAGAGGATTGGTTGCTTGATACCATTAAATTGACAGCAGCTTATCAGTGACTCATTTTGGGTTGAAATACAGATTCACAAAGCTATTTAGTATTTTAACCCAGCAACAGTCTTCTTACAATGAGATGTGACATTAGTTTTTACATCTTTCTGATACTGCAAGTCAGAGTTTCATTTGTCTAGTTAAATGATGATTTAAGAAGACGACAGTTGCTTTCTTTTTAAAAGTGCTTGTATTTCCAAGTGACTTTGTCATGTAGACATCACTGGAGGTAAATTTGAGTTGTGGGTCGTGTCAGGTCGTTTAAGGTTGGGAGCTGTTACCTTGCAGATGGTTTCCAGAACGCACAGTGCCGACTCCCCTGGCTGGATGATGGTTAGCACTGGCTGGTCATTTGGTAGACACACCCACGAGGGGGTGAGGTGGTCGGGAACCCAGAGGTCACTTTCTGTGCTGGGCCGTGGAAGGCTTTTCACAGTTCCATCCTCACTTTTCTTTGAACAGAGACATTAAAAAGATTCACAGTCTGCTACTTTAGTTCAGATTTAATTTTTCTTTGTCAGCCTCTCACCTCTGCTTCCAATCTAAAGATCTACTGACAGTACACCCACAGAGTGGTTGCAATAGATTTTTTAAAGACTGTAGTACATTACTGTACATTTGCTTAAAAGGAGTGAAAAAAAAATTATAACCTCCAGCGTGGTTGAGTAGATGTGACAGTTGTCACCTCTGGGCCTCTGCCCTGCTGCCTACTCAGGATATATAGAAGGCTAATATGTCATTGACGTCAGTGCTGGCTCAAGATTTAGATGAAGGTTCCAACTCATGTTTGACCTACACCTCAATGTTTTTGCAAACAGAATGATTCCTCCTTACTGTGTGTTCCTTGGCAGGATCGACATATATGCCATCTGCAGGCTTTTTCACTGGCTCTTCACCATCAGCAAAGACCTGCTGGGACAAAAAGAGGGTCAAGTGGTGACTCAAGCAGAACGATGGAGGATAAATGCTTAAGGGAAAAGTAGATAGATCTTTGTGTAGCTAAGGTAGCTGTATTGATCGTCTTGAAACTAGAAAATAACTGTAAAACCCCAGGGACCTGGTTGATGCTGGGATGGGCTTTCGTTTTTTTCTTTGAGGTAGTGTCAAGACCCCAGAGAGAGGAGAACCTGCTCTTGCGCTTGCTGCAGGAACGAGACATGGCCTGTGTTCGCCGTCTCACTCCAGTCTCTGTGCGAGCAGCCACCTGCAAAAACATAACGACTCAGTCAGGCCTCAAACATGCCAAATGAGGCAGAGACAACAATCTTTTTGACCTCACATAACATCACAATTTGCAAAAATGTGTTTATGTAGCATATAAATGATATACATAAACAACATAAAAACAAAGCAATGGGATGCTTCAAAAATAAGCACCAATAAAAAAACATCTTTAAGGGAGACAAGTACAAGACAGTGATCTTTTAAAATGTATGAAACATTAGCACATGAGACAAAAAGTGAATCCTTCTCAAAGGGGGAGATCTGATGCACAGAAATAAGTATATCTTATTCCTTGTTATTTTTATTTTATAAACTTTTTAATCATTTATCTGTAGATATAAGCCCACATGAGCACCAGGCACATGCAGATTTTTACACAACCTGGCATTTCTAGGCTACTCTACTAGCCTAGAACTTACAAAATATGCCGAATAAGGCATTAAAAAGCACTGCATGTAGGAGCAAGCATGCTCTCAACTTAACCTAGACACTCATTCTGTCATTTTTTGTTCTGTCAACTTTTCTCAGTCCTCTTTGGACATATTGCTGACACAAGTATTCATGGAAGTAGAGATGAGCAAATTAGAGTGGAGTGAAACAGTAGGAAAGAGGAGAGAGCTGTTAGATAGTTTTTTTTGTTACACATACAAACCTGCTATCTCAGCTCAAACACCCACCTGCTCCCCGGCACTGCGTTGGTGGTGAGGGGCGGAAAAAAAAAGGTGCCTCACTTATCTGTCTCTAAAAATCAAATAGATGTTTTCCTGTACTAGCAGTGCTTTTAGCTGTGGAGTAGTACAGCAGTGGGAGGCCAAAACTGAACCAAACCGCCCAAACAGGTGCCCTGCATGAGACCCAGGCTCCAAAATAGCACACATTGTGGAAGTACATGGTTTGACACTACACATTTTAGTTTCTGAATCAATTGCCCTGTCAGAAGAGTCACCAGGTGTATTCAGCGATGACAATGTGTATTTTGAGGGAGGTACAAAATTTTGCTATGCTTACAATCCAAGGAACATCTAAATATAAGGGCAGCATAGTGTTTAGAGAGATCATCCTATAACTGAAGGTTAGCTGTAAGAACTGAGTTGCTGAAGTATACTTGAGCTATACAATGGTCCCTCAAATATTCACTGGTTTCCATACATATTTGTAAAGGCACCAGCCACACGGCCTTCTCTCAGTTTCCTCTCAGGGTCACAACACTCAGTAGTATTACAGTATTTTTCCAGATTTGACAATTTTTTACACCTTTTCCTTGTAGTTATCACAACAAGTCTACTGTACAGTTGCATCTTGTCCTCCTCAGTGAATGAGCGACAAACACAGACATGGAGAAGAGAAAGAAATACTCAAACAAATTTCACACATATATGGAAGGAAGAATTTGCATTTCTTACAGACAGTTTAAAAGGAACGGGGTATGTGTTTTGTAAAATCTGGTGCATTGTTTTTTCTGTCAATCTACGGGGTAGCATCAACGTCAACCACCAGTGAGAGGATTCACACAAGTTCACGCCAGAAGCGACTATTATTCTGCACCTCTTTTTGAGAATTTAAAGAATTTAATATAAAAATGTTGTTGCAATGATTAAGAGGTGATAATAATAATGATAATGATTATTAAAATTATTTTGTTATTTTCATCCTTTAAAAGGCACTGGAATGCTGGACACAAAGTCAAAGCCACATTTTCAGGAGGAGGCAGGTATAACAAGCTAAATGCATAAAAAAGAACATGTGTAAAACTAACATTACATGAAACCATATAATTACAATTCTTCATAAAACCAGATAAAATAAGAGCATTTAATAAAACATGAAAAAACAAAGACGTAATATTTACCAGTGCATGGAAGGAGGAGACAGAGAATATACCCAGTCGGCCCATTGCAAGCTTGGTGGGGCGAGAGGCGAAGGCCAGGAGGCGTTTGGGGTTGGGCAGCTCTCCTCCCTGCAGACTGGCCAGGTAGCACCTGAACCGGAATAGATCCATGTGAAACTGCTCCAGGTTCTGCTCCCACAGGAAGATCTGCAGAGAGAGAAGGACACAACAACACATCCAGTTACTTGTTCATCAAGACACTTGTTTGTCAACTTCAGACCAAGATGGAGCATCTCATCTATCCCCCGGAAGCTCTGTTACCACTTTGCTCAGAGTGTTGCCAACCTGCACTCTCTGTTCCCAATGGTTAGATGTTTACTGGGGCAGTAGAGCAGGACATTGTGATTATTCACTGGGCCATCCCCTCCCAGTCACGGTCCTGCACTGGTGTTTGGAAGAGGCGGCCAGCGCCATGGTGGAGGGCTCTGTATCACTGCCAAGTAGCCCAGAGACGAGAAAGAAACAATACTGCACATTCCACTGGCAGATAGAGGCTGGGAGCGTTTCAGCTTTCTAAGGAGCGGGCCTATATCCATTCAGTTCTGCACAATGTGAAACCTGACACTGCCAAACAGAACCGCTCCAACCAGTCACTACCTAACTGACCAAACAAAGGCCATTTGATCACCCTTCTCTGTAAACAGACCTATTGAAGACAATATGAGCTTTGTGATTAATTGAGAGAATGGCAGGCAATCAACGTGTGCCAAATGCATACAGTGTTAAAAAACAATAAGCAATCTGGTTCTGATAGATATCTAGCATCAGCAGCCGGATGATACCAGATGATACCCCTGAGATCTGTTACTTCATTTCCTCATACCTCTCCCTACTTCTCCTTCCATCTGCAGTTTCTTGCATCAGAACAACTAGGGGACACTGATATTGAAAAACCTACACACATGTGATACCTGTAATTAAGCAAACAATACACAAGTTGAATGTGTTTTGAAATAATAAAAGGTTATTGTCACCGTAGCCAGTTAACAGTATAAATGAAAAACACCTCAAGTGCTCTAGTAGTTAAGA
Source organism: Pagrus major (assembly GCF_040436345.1). Lineage (NCBI taxonomy): Eukaryota > Metazoa > Chordata > Actinopteri > Spariformes > Sparidae > Pagrus > Pagrus major. Next base: position 7,364,467 of record NC_133216.1, read on the forward strand.
AAAGTTCTCTTTCTGACAGTTATCTGTCAGAAAGAGCAGCAGCAGGAGGTTGATGCCAAGGGCTCTTGTGTTGATGAAATACTGCATTTTTCTGCTGCTTTATTAAATCAAGACGAAGCATGTCTGTGACCTTTTCTCAGTGCCTCCTGGCTTGCTCATAAAACTTTTAAATGGATAAATTGGTTGGTTTCCACTTAAACTGCTGTGGAGGAAAATTGTCCAATTGCAAGAGGTACTTTGATTCTGAATTAAATGATAATTAAATATTCTATCCCATTAGGAGACTCTGAACCAACTTGAATGTCTGCTAGCAGATGTTTATATCCCATTAAAAAAAGAATCTGAGCTGACCATTTTGTTTCCATCTTATATTTTCTTTAATATTTTAAATTGAGACCCTGCTTAAGTTGTTGACAGACTGTGTTTATTCCCCTGTCAATGTTTGGAAATTTTCCTCTCAGAATCACTTGTTTTTATAAAAAGGTTAAGTGGGTCACAGAAACAGAAAAATTTGAAAAAAGGCTGCTTTAACAAGCAACAAAAATATAGAATGCAGTACTAATTAATGTGTCCAGTGTTATAAAAATAAAAATAAGTATTATACTCAGTGAAGTGATTTTCTGAGCTGCTCTCTGCTTGATATTCCCTGACGTCCTCAGAGAATCCATCAAATTTCCAGACTCTTCCAGTCAAGATAATACTTCCCAAAATGTCAAACTGCCTGACAACTCAGAGAGACAAGCTGAAGTCAGAAAGGAGAATAAAACCTACTTGATCTAGGATCGTCTTCCTCTTCTTGGTGTCAGTAACAGCAGACAGCTGCATGTCCCCCATTTTCTTCATCTTCTCGTCCATGTCTATCTTCTGCTCTAGTTTCTTGATTTCGGCTCGAAGCAGGCGCACCGTGTCCTCTCTGTGGTGCTGGCGGGCGACGGCAGTGGCACATGCCGAATGGATGGCTGTGATCCAGTTCTCCAGCTCCGTCTGGCTGCAGGTCTGCGTGGGGACAGACAAAGGTCAGAGGTTAAACAACAAACCAGCCTCTGACATTCAAAATAAAAAGCCCTTTACTTGCTGTTCCTATGTTGATTCACTAATAATTATAAAAGCAAATCAGACTAAAAGAGCATGAAAGAAAAGAAAACAGAGTACATATAGGTCAAGATAATACATGCCTGTGGGAGACTTTGCACTTATTCACAGACCAGATGACATTTAAGCATTCTCTTACCTGAAAAAGAAAAGCATCTCCCAGGGAGTTGCTGAGACAGAACACAAAGTCCTTTTTGGGATGCTCTGGAACAGCCTGAACAATGCTGTTCTCTACCCAGATGGCATGCTTGGGAATACTGTTGTTGTCGATCCCTGAACGCCCATCAGTCTCATAGAAGAACAAAGTGCAACCTGAAAAAACAAACAAATCTATTTATTACTTATCAGCACAGACACTTGCAGGGCCCAATCTCTAGGAAAGAATAACAGTGATTCTAAGGATTTTGTTAAAAAGCCAGATTTGCTCAAGCAATTAAACTCTGCTCTCCAGTGGCCAACATTAAGAAGTGCAGCATGGCTGACTTCTCAGCAAGGAAGACATCATGATCATAAGAGTACCGTTTTAATTTCAAGCCCTGTCAAGAGGCATAAAATATGATAATGAGGTTTGCATCATGCTTGATTTAAAGCGGGGTTTACCGAGTTTAGTTCAAGTTAGATTTGATTAAGTATTTCTGCCTAAGATGCATTATGTCAGCTAAAACATCCACATCATCAAAAGCATGCGTGTTGACTGAGCTGTATGAATACAGAGATTATGGACTAAAGTGTAAATGTTGTGGATACATTGAGGGCATAACAAACCTTTCAGGGAAACCCAGTAACTCTTCCACTTGCGTCTTGTGGCCGACTCCACTTTCTTGTTTTTCTTATGCACGAGGAAGTTCTTGACAGCAAGCCTACCAGCTTTGCGCACCATCCCCTGGGCGACACTTAGCAATGGGTCAGACTGGTAGGCGGAGCTCATAGTGCTCTGCTCGTCACTCAGGGCAGACCCCGCCTCCTCCAAACTCTCTGTCTGGCAGGAGCTCATCTCCAGTTCTTGACGAAAGTTCTCATACACACCCTGTACACACTCACTGGCCCCGCCACCGCTGCTGCTGCCACTGTCGCTGCCAGCGAACATGCTCCTGCCAGCCGCCGAACACACGGAGAAGGAGGCTGACATAGTCTTGTAGCGTCTTGTCTGGTGCTCTGCCTCCGCCGTCACCCCGTCGATGCCGCTGTCCTCGTACTCGCTGCCCTCCCCGGCTGTGACATCCTGCGTCGTGGCAGAAGCACAAGACAGGTGAGAAGGCATGGCACCCACGTTTTCTTCATCACTAAGAAGGAAGCCAGTCAACAACTCCTACTCTGACTGATGACTACACAGTCTCAGTCAGATACAGGATAGAGACATTTTTCTAAAGTAAACATGTTACAAAAACTGTGACTACAGATGCCTAACGAGAGTCCAAAGGTTTCCTAATTCTGAGTTTCTGCTCAAAATTACACAGCAAAGCGTCTGCTGTTGTGTGAGTACAGCCTGCCCTCCCTGTGGCACTGCAGGGTCTGCCCTCTCCTACCCACATGGCCAAAGGCTCCTGGGAGATGAAGGGGGTTACACCGAACTCAGTATCTCCATCTGGTCACATGACCCAATCATGCGCTCCAGAGCTCCATTCACTAGGGCTGACGGTGCCCCGCAGTGACAGGGCCACCATACACGTTTTACTGTTACACTCTTCCACAGGCCTCCCCTCATTATCATAACAAAAGACTGAGGCATTTCAAACGGGGAGTGACTTTAAGCTGTGCCCCCCCGCAGCCTCTTCTCCAAGAAAAACAACAGTTTCATCAGGAAATCGCTTCCCTGGCATATGCATTCTGTCTTCACTTTATCTGTTTCAGCAGCTTATTATCTGTGAGGTGAATGCAGGAGAGGAAACGCTGAGACACAATGAGGGGAAAAAATGAATGAGGGGAGCTGTCTTTATTGGTGATGCCACCAGACTACATTAAGATTCTGCACAGCTTTTCATACTCTGTCCAAGGAGCAGAAAAGGAACCATGACACAGCTTCAACACTTCAGGGCACTGACATTTCAATGTATGTATGCAAGAAGAGTATCAGACAGACATGAATACACAATTTACATTTTCATGGATGCAGGAAATGATTTTTTTCTCATTTTAAATTAGATTATGTGAGTCAAATTAGTGGTGTAAAAGATCAGCACAATGTGAAACTGCTCTACATCTTACCTGTATAGTCTGCGCCCTCCTGCCCTGCATACTGGCACACATGGCAGCTTGGTGGCTGCTCAGGCCCTCTGACAGGCAGTGGGAACGCCGGCAGGGGAGAGTGTATGCACCGTAGGTGTTCCCATCCTCCTCTGATGGGGAGAGCATCTTATCGTCCCCTCCCTCCCTGATAGCCCTGCTGCCGTCGTGCCACTTAGCATAGCGCCGTTGGACTTGCTGGCGGGCGGGGTTCTTCTGGCTATACAGCTCATCAAGAGAGTTTGTCCTGTCAGCGGAGTCTGTGGGGCTGGACTGCAGGTGGCCTTCGCAGTCAGTAAAGTCCCTCTCATTGGCTGGGTCTATGATTTCCTCTGTGCTGGTCAGGTGCTCTTGGCTGAGGTCAGACAGAGAAAACTCCAGGCTGTCATCTCGCCACATGTCTGCAGACTTAGACCTCTTCTTCTTGAAGCTGACGGTCTCCTTGGAGCCGTCCTGACTTTTCTTGAGGTATGTTACCTCACCTGTGTACACATCTTCATCCTGCACCTCCTCTGCAGTTGGGCCAGGTAGGGTTATGTGCATCGCATTCATGTGCACAGAGGGATTGGCCAAGTCAATGTGAAAGGACACCGGCCGCAGGTTCATGGCCACACGGTCCACCCAAATGGGGCTTCCAAAGTCTGGGAGTATATTTGTCTCATTGAAGGGCTCCAGGCCATTGTCAGCCAGTGATTGTGGGATACTGGGGGTGCTACTTGAGCGGGTGCTTGTCTCAGAGTTTCTGTGCTCTATTTTCCCTGATGAGGCATGTCGAGAGCGTCTGGACTGCTTGTTGGAGATGCGAAGAGACCGAGACATGTGCTTACGTGACAAATAGCCATGTTCGTTACCGTAGAGGGCATGGTCCCCGTTCTGGCTCTCGACATTTCCCATGACTCGGAGGCTGAACAGAAGAGCATAGGACATACAGCTTAAATAAATCAGTAGAGGAACATAATGTATCAGACATAAAATGACAGTTTCTGACAATTCTGTCTGAATGTTAGCTTACCTGCAGGATCTTAATTATTTTTCAGGCATTTTGTTTGTCACTGAATCTTCAGACAGTTTGGTCCTTCGGCTGCTGGTACAATCCACAAAACTCTGAAAACAGACATCCAGATGAGAAATCACATCAATGTGTGCCAACTATTGCCCTTATACTGAGGAAAAAAGATCACTGCATGATCACTGGCCCAAGCATGTATGATGAACCACATCATATGCCTCTTATTCCAGCAGGCAATTTGTAAATTAAACACAAAAATAAGTCAGAACACCGGAGCAAAATTGACTCAATCCTGGCTTATTTTGTGACTTCTTTGTCATTCACTTCAGAGAAAAAAAGAGCCAGTTTTGGTCAAGCCAGTGAGATAAACACCACTCTTGTTCTGACAAACGAGGAAGGAACGAGAAAGTGATCCACTCAGTTCCTTTCAACGTGTACAGGGGTTGTGTGAAGTGGAGGGGACGTAATGACAATATGAGCACTGCGACAGCCTGAGTGAACACGAGTTATTCAGAGCTGAAGTGAACCATCTATGTAGTGCGTTGTTGTCTGTTCTCAAGCACTACCTCCTGAATTAGAGAGGGTTGGGAGCAAATGCACATTTGGACTCCCGTCTACCTGCCTTTAGGCTGGACAGCCTGCTCCAAAAAAAAGGTCCTATTCCATGCTTGGGACCATCAACAGATGGGACAGAAGATTAACTACCCACGATGCGGCTGTTGTTTCCCCTGATGTACTTTCCCCTCCTTTTAGGACAGACCCGTTGTGGGGGGTGCAGTGTTTTCATGTGTAGCAGATGAGTGGGAGACAACCCTCTGCTGCTGCACGCACTCAGGCTGTGAAGAGGGACGTTACGTAAACTGGATCTGACCCCGTTTTTCTACCTTATGTTTTCCCCCTTTTCCCCTCTCCATTCTGCTCACTCATCGCCCTACACTGGTACTGCAATGCACAATGTTTGGTGTGGATGGAAGTCCATTAATGTTCCCTCCAACCCTTCAATTAACCCTTCAAGATATTGCCCATTTTATTCAGTCCTCTTTGGTAGAGGAAAAGAACAGAACTATGATGCCACTGCACTCATAACAGGAAACGAGATTTACTGAGGGACACAAACATGCTTTCAAAATGCTAGAGAAGTGACATCAAGGCCTACTCTAGGCTTGTTTGTACCCTTTTCCACACAGTACTCTTTATTTTCCATGTGTGTAAGGTGAAAGTTTAATGGCTCTGCAGATGTCATCCCTGGAGAGAAATAAAAATGACCAGTGTGCTTTAACCCTTACTGCTGCTCTGTGAGGCCTACAGGGCTTCATAAAACTGTAAACGCAATAAAATAAAGCCCTACAACAATCTTTTTGACAGGTCTAACAGTCAGTATTTATGGATATTTATAGGGCTGCTTTAATATGTTGATGTGCTGGATTTGCTAATGTTCTCTGTGGTTTCAATGTTAATATGATGTGAAATTGGCCAGAAATTAATTACGCTGTTTCAAGCTGAGATGAGAGGCTTAAAGAGCAGACACAGTGGTTTTCTCAGTCAGTACAGTTAAAGCAACCCACTGTGCAATGCCCTTGGAATTCACAGGACAACCTCATTTGTTCAGGCCGCAAATAACAGCTGATCATCGAAAATGCCAAAAAGATCTATATATTTAAAAAATGAAAACAGCTGAATCACACTGCAGCACTGTTAGTTATCCAACGCCACCTATTACTGTGACTGTACATTCTGTGCCCTTTTTCTTACATGGGTAGCCACAATTAGATTAAAAAGGCTGTGAGGCTCATCCTCAACAAAAACACTCAACATTCCATAAAATAGATTTAGCAGGACTCAAGGACTCTATTTATTTATTCATTTTATTTGTCAGGGACAGTGCATATTGATGAACATTGCTGTAAATATGCCAGAATTAGCCAAGAGGCTAGTTTTCATCTGTTGTCCCTGGCCAGATGTAAAGTGGCATCCATATATGGCTTACATTTTACAAGGTACATTTTACAAGGTACAAGGTAAATGTATTTAAATTTTTTAAACAAGGGTTTAAAAAAACGAGAATAAATTTAACTTGTAAAAAGTAAACTGTATAAAGTCAGATTTTGCTCAGACAGAGTGAAGTCGAATTAGTTGTCCGATATGGGCACTAAATCAGCACATTCACGGGGACAAAAGATGTAAATGTTAACAGTACAAACAGCTCCCTGTTCAATCTGCCACATCGTTACAAAAAGAGAGAACAACTCTCCTTGTAGTAAAATCATTTTTGCAGTAGGATCTACAATGAATCAGCACACTACTTTTGCCTCTTTCGAAGAGATAACAGAACACTGATTCTATCTGAGCATTGCGATTTCCACCAAAAAGGTTTCAAGATTAAAGAACACAGATTTATAGGAGGCTGACCCGGAGACGCTCTTGAACATGGAAATATAAAAATGGATAAGCATGCATGTTCCAAATTTACAAATTTAGGGATATACCATTTTATTGCATCTGGGTTACCAGAATATCTGAATACATGGTTAAAATGGCCTCAATTCCCCAACACTGTATTCTCTAAAGCTGCAAAGCTGCTGGTGCACAAAATCCATCATCAGCTTTTTATTAATACATGAGGAAGAAAGGCCAGAGTTGGATGAGATGTTGTAGAGCACCAAATCCCCAGGAACAGCCAGAGGGTTCTTCTAGAAATACCTGCTAATACACAAGTTAATGCCTCTGTCTCGATCAAGGTTTTGATGAAATACATAACCATAGGAGATTCCAACCACCCACAGATCACAAAGAAGAATAGTTTTATTGTGAATCAAGATTAGCAACACAAAGGCTTCAGGGAAAGGCACAGAAATTCACCACAACTAACACCGCTTTGGGAAGTTGTAAACAGTCAGCACATGAAAAACATCAAGCTGCTTCTAAAAGAGCAGCTCAATTCATAAAATCCAGTTCTTCTGTCAAGACAATTGTGTTGTCCCTACTGGATAGGGACAAAAACATTGTCTGTGTGTGTTACAATATAAAATACTAAATGTCTAAAAGTATTTCTTACAAGATATGTCAACATGTTTTCTCTTCTTCTACTAGCATATACTTCTTTGCTGAAAGTGACATTTTTTATCCGAGATTCTTCAGATTTGTTAAGCCCATCAACTGTAGGCTTATAAAATTATATAAGCCATGCTAATATTTCTTTTGTTCTCATAACGTTACAAACAGGAGCAGAAAAGTGTTATTTAAACATGAAGAGATATTAAGTTTGATCTTGTCCCCAGGGGCAACAAAAGACTGGGAAAGTTGTGAAATGCTCCAAAAAAAAAACCTGTTTGGAACATTCCAGAGGTAAACAGGTTAATTGGTAACAGGTGAGAGTATCATGATTGGGTAGAAAAGGGGCATCCTTGAATGGCTCAGCCGTTCACAAGCAAGGATGGGGCGAGGTTCACCACTTAGTAAAACACGACTGTGTAAAGAAAATTGCTACATGGGTTCGGGAACACGTCGTAAAACTGTTGTTGGTAAACACAGCTAACTGGAAAATGATTGCATTCTGGGTGTTTTTACGTCCCAACTTTTTGGGAATCTGGGTTGTACCATCTTTATTTAATATCTGCATGACAGTATTAGATCATAAACGTCTGATTAATGCCAAAGCCACTCCATTTCACAACACTGTTGATGATATCGGAAACTGTTTTGGGAGAGTCATGATCATATTTCCATTCCATGTGCTGTGGGATTTTGTCATCTCTGAAATATGTGACAAGTGGATTTAAGGTCCTTTTGTTATTCCAGAGCACTTAAAAGCCTTGTTTATATTTGACAAATACTCAGGCCTGTTTGAACAGGAACCGGAGAATACTGTCTTAACCCCCACCTGTTCTTTGTCTCCTTTAGATCCCCAAGGATAAAAATGTCAAGTTGCTTGTATCTTTTAAGAAAAACTATGAGAATTCTTGCCCCACGGCCAAAACATGACATATGGACTTTAAAATTATGGCAGAACCTTCTGACAGTGTGAAACACCTGGTCACACATTCCTATATTCACGAGCTCCATTTGAAACAGAAACAAAATACAGTAATACACCATACAGATCAGAAGATAACAAATGACCTGGCTGCATAACCAGCTGAAATATTGCGACAGATGATACAAACACACATTAAGACACGATCTGATTTTGATTCTATATGTCGCTCTGACTCTTCCAAACACATTCCTGCCATTTAACCCAACTACACTGGTGAAAGGCAAGAATGCACTGAGCTGACTAGTTACAAGCTCCAACACAAAACCCTGTAATCTGAACACTCCCGCCTCTAGAGATAATAACACAGGTAGTTGTATGGAGGGGGTTTACTGCTGAAAGACTGCTCTCAAGACAGCTCACATATTCCCGCTGATATGGAGTCATATACTTCTGTGGAATGGAAGTACCAAACAGCAATCTCCTGTTCTCATGACTCATTTTCTGCTCCCGAATGTGCTCAACTGTATTTAAGATTCTATTTGGCTAGAGGGAGATTTAGCGTCAACAAAAGCTTGCATCCTCTTTCAAATGTTTCACATCGGTGAGAAACATCCGCACCAGAGTAGTACTTATTTGGGATATTGAACAAAATAACTACTTCCTCCAGTCTTCATTTAATAACTCAGCTGAGAAACTATAGGCCACTATCATGTAGCCAAAGAGTATTATTCTAACTTGGATCTGTAGCCCTAGAAACCCTGAATCGCAGACAGACACAAAAAGGGGGCTTTCAGTGACGATGAAAGCCAAAAACTGGTCTTGGAATAGCTTTGTGCCAAGTATGAACCATGAAGTGACGGGCTAGCCAGCATTTGTCTCATCTCTCCAAGATTTATACAGCTTTATTCACTATTTATCTGTAGAAACTACAACAACTGGACAAACTGAACAGGTAAAGTAATATTGATTCAAGCAATTCTACTGCCAGTGCCAACATCTGCCATTATCAGCTGGCTTTAACAATTACATTGACATAGTAGCAGGTGATGTACCATTACACCAAAAACCCCTTTAAAACAACATATTTGAGCAGCAACAACAAAAACAGACTCTTCCATTAGCTGCAGAATGGATTTCATGTTTCTTTTGATGGTGGCAAATGCTGCTGCTGTGTGTAGCCTGTGTGACCCCGTCATGAGAGGCTCAGCTGGTCGTATGTTGAGGGACATTGTTAATGCAGGAGAATGCCAGCACATATCAAGCAGAATAATAGCTGACAGTACAGCTGGTGAGAGACCCGTCAAGACAGCAGGAACCACTGGTGAAGGTAATGTAGATGCTGCAAGTAGATCGGCAACTTGATTTTGAATTTTGAGTCAGGAGCCAAATTGTTACGCAAACTGATCCTTTTGTCTTGCGTGTTGCACATTGAGCTAACAAGGACATCTATTTTTGTGATAGCTAATGTGGTGGAAGAGTTTAGTGAGTTAGTACTCCAGTTAACATTATTAGGAACTGACAAGGGTATTTATTTGAGGTAGTTGGCAATGACAGGGATACCGAATCAGGAGTTTGATGTAAAGAGACATTTGCTCTATTTGTTCTCACAGTTTTTTGCTATATTGTGGCTACAATTACATTAGTCAAAAACAACTTTTTGCATGTTCAACAGGGTTTACTTATCATGGGTCTATGTGACTGCAACTGCAAAAGATACATATATCAATGCCACAGATGTGCAATTTTAATTTTAGTGAGTTACATACTTTGCAATAAATCCGCAAGCACTGATTTTGGAGCCTGTTGCTGAGCAGCAGCTGGTGTTGTTTAGCCTGGTGGCACCTTTGTCCCTGCCAGTGTTTTCTCTAGGGCACCACTGTTTGCAGAGGTCACTGCTTCTGCGGGTGTTTAAGCTCTATGGGGTGTGTGTACAGCAGATGCTGCAGGTTTTGTTGGGTCAACAACTCTTTTGTCCACTTTATAGGTTTAAGAATGCTTTATTAGTTTCTATGGCCACTGGAAAAATTGTATTTAGTGCACTTTACGTTAAAAACTACATATATTTCGTCATATTTTTGCCTACATTGTCTGGCAAAATGATAACCAACTTAATCTTTTTCCTTTTATTCTAGGATCCTAGTTATTATAAACTGGCTGTGCCAGTAGATGTGTGAAATTAGCGCTAAGATAAGATATAATTATATAAAAGACCCAGATGATGTAAAGGCTCACTCAGTTAAATGAAATGCTGAGGACAGCTGTTGCCATCTTTTTCCTTTTCCACACTGACACGAAATGACATTGCAAAGATCTTGAATATTGAGCCAGAGTTCTTTCATCCTTATCATCAAGCAAGTTGCTTGTCCAGAGGGTCACAGCCGAGGTGTTATCAGACCACATCCTGCTTACTGCTCTTTAGCTCCTCATTGACACCCTTTGAAGTCCTTAAACAGCTGTTAATTGGAGCTATACTGTACGCGAGCCACAGACCACTGCTAAGACAAAAAGGGGGTGGGTAGAGGTTGTGGTTGTAGTGATTCCTCTGATAGCGCTTTAACGCTTCAATGGGGGAAGGGATCAGCGTTTTTTAATCAGGTAAAAGGAGTGAGGGGATTTCTGTTAAAACTATGATCTGTCGGATCTGTCTGTCTACTTAGAGCTATTAGAGCATTTAAAATGAGTCTGTACTTGTTTTGTTTTTTTAATCAGACTACTCCATCAAAAGGGGAATGCTCCACCAAGTATTACTTGCTCAGATTAAAAGGACAACTCACAACACTGTTTGAAACTTTCAGGTTTAGTCACAAATCCATCCCCATTAGTCTGTCAGATAGATTAATGGAAGGCCCCTGTGTCACCTTTGATGATTTGGATTTTCCAGAACAAAGTAATTCTGTTTAATAATTGAAGTTAACTAAACACCCATAGTAAATTAACCTCACATTTCTTCTGTCATCTCAGTTAAATTTCCCTTCTCTAAATCATAGCCCAAGTGTTTATTACATAAGACACTGTGTCAAGAGCATCAACGACCCATTTTTCTCTCATTCTGGTAGCAGTTGCTTTTAGATCTGTAAATGATGTCTGAAAAAAAAAATATCGACGCTCCACACTAATTCAAACTGAATTTGATACAAGCAAAAGTGCAAAAAGGAAATCCTTTGAAAGTCATTCAAACTTAACTCGCAATAATGGGAAACGTTCCCAAATGTTCCCACTGTGATAGTGACAGCAGGATTACACAAGACTTCAAGATCAATACTTAACAGTTTGTGATGGAAGTATTCATCTGGGAGGACATACATAGAAAAAGCCTCATGTAATGAAAAAGGCTGCAGTCTCTGTGACAAAATATCACAACCACAATCACCAGAGACTTTCATGAGTTGACCTTCTTATAGCCCGTTACTGTCACTGTCAGTGAAAAGGTCTCCCCTGGCTACACAGAGCATCAACACTAGTCTGCCTTTACATGCTTCACATTCCAGGCTTTTACAATTCGCTCCTCCAGCCTGACTCCAAACACACCCAACAATTTTCCCCTCACACAAGGAGCAAATGTGCTCGACAGTTTTACGATTATAGATTTGTGATCAACAGTATCAATGCCGGGACACACTGGTTACCAAAACACAGAGTTTCTGTCGCAATGGCATATTGATGCATGCACCAGGAAATATTATCTGCTGAGCAGTGGTGCAGGATGATTTATATAAGAAACAGCTGTAAGCTGAAACAAGATATTTGTGAAAGCGATTCAGAGTGATACACGATATAAACTTGGTAATATATCTTCTGCTACAACTGCCTCATCTTCACTGACTTTCTCACTCTGTTTTCAGCTTAATGGTGAGGTAGGGTCGATTCAGATTGTGGGTGTAGACGAGTAGAAAAACGTCTGTAAAAGTAAAGTAGATGCGACTTTAAGGATGCCCCCCTGGAAAAACTGGCACTGCAACCATGTAAAAATAAGGGCAATTGAAACTTTGGGCCAATATTTTGTAGCACAGAAACTTTATGTCAGCAGGAGAATTGCATTTTTTCCTGTTCTCATGTATAGAACCAATCAAAATATTTATTTTCCCAGACTAGCTTACATACAATTTATTTTTAAGTGTATACAGCTCATTCATCTAAAATGCATGTTGATGCTTCAATATCTCATTTCACTTTCAATAAAGTTAGATTTGAAGCCTAATTTAACTGTCGGGCCACAAACTAAAGTAAATGACAGCTTGAGTTTACCCCAAGCATTAAGTCTGGTGCTGAGGTATCACAGACGGAAGCAAAGCAACATACTACATAAAATAAGCACATCAGAGTTGTCAGATAGGTTGGACCACCATGTTTAACTGTATATCTTCAAACTTTACAGTTACGCCTGAAAATGACAAGCGAGATAAACAAGTTTGTCGATATATATCTCCGCAATGTGAAGCGACGGTCGCAGGATGTCATAGTGATTCAGTCTATATTTTTTAAATCCGATGGAGTGAACTGATCAGTCTTGGTCAGCACACACCAATGAGCCCAGCTGGCCTTGTGATCTTTGCATTACATAATTCAAATCTAATCGATTGTTCTGCTCACATTCAATAAGCCAAGAACACCACAAAACACCAATGAATGGCTGTTGATGTCTTCGGACCAGAAGCCAGTCCACTGCTGGGTGAGCCATTCACCTACCAATCTCAGTATGGCAACTGACTTGTCTCTGCATGAATGTCCCTCTGCTGGCAGCAGAATAAACACAATGCCAAGGACACAGAGGAGCAGCAATCCTGCATTGGAAATGTGTTTTCTAAATCTGGATCACTCAAGATTTTCTTCCACAGAGGCAATGATTTGCTTTCAGGTCAGTGAGTGGGAATGCCAAGCATGGCTCCAGTTTGAGTGTGTTCCTTTTGTAAAGCATCACAAGTGCAGGCACACAACCCAAACTCCACTCAAAATCCCATTTGGGTTGATGTCAAGGCCCATTTTTGTCTTTTTGATTCCAATATTAATGACCAGGGAACCTTTTAGGTTGCAAACAGACACTGAAGAAGGGAGAGTATAAATAATCCTGGTAGACTAGCTGATGAGATGAGACTGCATCTGTGTGTTTTTAAACTCATCCTTAATGTAATGGTTTTAAAACAAATAAAAACTCTCGAAAAACAACACTCTATGGACTTTTTTTGTTTCATCAGTTGCATGTCCCAGGTTTACCTGCACAGATTAAATTTTATCTTAAATAATATCTATGGACAGAGCCTGTGGAGAAGTCATCCATGAGCACATCCTCAACCATAAACACCCCTGGAGCTCTCAACTCCCTACTATGTTGTACTGTGCACTGAAGCAGAGCTGAGGTGGATCCTGATACACATGGCTACACAAAACTGGGAAGAAAATATGTCCACTTCCTCCAAGCAGTCCTGATCACAGTTTCCAGTAAATGCCTCTTTTACTATCCTGTGGTAAAATGTCATTTAGAAAAAGTCACATTTCAGCTTGAGTCCAATATTTTCATCCATTTACTAGAATTTGAAACCTGGGTAGTAAACATTAGGTCTCATGCAAAGGCGTCTAAGCAGGAGAGTACTTGTATTTAGAAGAGGCACTCCCTACTAATGTGGTGCTGGACCATTCAATTAAGTTAAATGTAACAATTTCAGCTGCAAAACATATCACTGAAGTATGGACATACTCTATTATCATCATGTTTTTGGCCAAACATCTACATGCAATGTAAAGATATTATAGGGACTGGTTCCTTCTTAAGTTGTGTTGAGGTAATAGTTTTAATTCAACTCAGTCCTTGTTTATTGTGTTTGTGTTTACTGTTAGTGTTCTTGTGAATCCTTCTTGTTCTCAGGTCTCTCTCTGAAGAGAGATCTAAATCTCAATGAGACAGCCTGATTAAATAAAAGATAAAAATGTAAAAAATGTATGGCCAATCAGGTAGAGGGAGGGTTCATTTCACTCACTAAATTGTGCCATGCAACTGTGTCACTTTACCATTAAAAAGAAAACACATTATAATTCATGATAAACAATATCCCATATCATAACTTGTAACTATGTACAGCTTGCTGTCAGAGACCAATGACCGTAGAAGAGAAAGATATTTTTACTGCAGTTGAAGTTACATTTCCCCATACCTCTACAGAGCTCAGTGGGATGCAAAAATTAAGTCAAACTTGTGAGTCAAGGGGGCGCTGGTAGCTCAGCAGTCTGCAACACATTCCCCTTTTTACATGGTTTATCATAATGTGTGTCTGTCCCTATTTCTCTACATTTCCTGGCACTCTCTTCTTTTAAAGTAAGGAAAATATCTCTAAAATACACCAAAACCAACAGTGTGATTAATAGCTGTTCATGCTCCCTTCTTTGAAAATGTTTTAAAGAATTTCCTGTCAAATTACATATACGTTCCAAATACATGACTTAGTTCTACATTAAGCACAGCTTGTGGCAGTAAATTAAATGAAAGACCAGAAACATCAGGTGACCAGTGATGAAAATCCTAGTTTAAATGTCAGCAGCTGAAGCTCACGCAGCTCCACATGTTGGGACTGGGGTAATGTGCATTCGAATGCAAACAAACTTGAATGCGCCTAAAGCAAACCTTTACCTAGAACATGGGTATGTATATGTAATTTGTAAAGCAAATACAGAGCATTAAGTGCACGAGTACTACTGGCTTTTACACTTAGCAAACACAAATGATCCTGTTTTAAATGCTACAATATCCTGGGCGGTAGAAATAACAGTTCCTCTCATATATCCTGAGTGTTTCATTAGCTCTTCACCATGTAGAATAACTGCAGCAGAGGGCTACGCAAAATATGCTACAGGTGAAAACGTGTGACTAAAAGTCAAAACAAACTGCAGTGAAGTGCAGTTGTTTGAGTTGTGGGGTAACAAACAGTGACTAGAAAACCTCATCGTGGGGCTGCATGTGACATCATGCTAATTTCTGCTATGAAGTCTAACTTCAGCAAAAGCTAAGTATCTGAGAGACCACCTGATCTCAGATGAACTCTGCAGTAGAACAAAGGTTATATTGTAGATTTACCAGCCAGTACACTGTGCCTTCCAATTAAGTAAAGCTTATGACACAAGAGCATGCAAACCAATCAGTGCTTACACTTATTTTTCTCTTAGGAGAATATTGTTTTTCGGTTGAGGTTAGGTAGATTGAGGACACCGTCGCCCATTGCATGTGATTTCTATATAAAGCTTTAAAAAGAAATCAGAGTTTGTGTGTTTTTAAAAGCTTGATTTTCTACAGTCATAACGGGAGCATTGTCAAGATTTACAAGCCTGAAAGCCGGAGCCTGACCTCCTGTCCTGCTAAGCCTCGAACGGTCAATACATTTCCATAACTATGACACCAGATGACCATTTCTCGCCCCTCTCCCCACCGCAGGAGTCACACAACGGGGCTTTCAAACACAAAGCCCTGATTTTAAATGAACTCACACATCATAGTCCTCCAGCCCCCTCCAGCCCCCCTCCAGGGTGCGATCTGGGAATTCTCCTTGACTTTGACCATCTCTCGCATTTGCAATTCATCATCTCTTTCTCAGCATCACAAAACTGCCACCACCACCACCGCCACTGCTTTGTCATTACAACGACACAGACACAAGCTGTATTGTTTGCATCTGGCAGTGAATGGAGAGCAATACAATGGCCCGCTGCCTGCAGTTGTAGGCAAAGTTGTACCTTACAGGAGTGCTACAGGTACAAACATGAGGTGGAAACCCCACCCTAAACACAGGCTGTGAAGACCCCAGGGTATGGTTACAACACACACACACAAAACAATAAAATTATAGGATGAAAGTGTAGAAACAGAAGCACTGATGGAAACTAATGAGAATACTCCATCCAGAAAAGATAAATCCTGAAAATACAAACCCTCAGGGCACAACATGATTCACGAGAGCTTTAGTTGCATCTGACAAATTTAACTACACTATGAAATATACTGAAACCTATGCTAACAGGCCACACATTGACTCAGTGTGTCATTGGTGGTGTTATTTAGCACCTCTTCTGGAAAGTGGGAGGTTTGAGGCTGGCCAGCCATTTGTCTCCTGTATCTACTAACACAGCCAAACACACAGTGTGGCAAAAAAAGAGGCAAAAATACACAGCAGCAAATACAATGACTTACCTTACTGTGTACAACCAGGAAGTGTCACTTCTGCTTTTTCTCCCCACTGCAGCCAAGAGAAATCCCACAGATCATCACTAAGGGGGAATTTAAAGCTTAACATGAGGGGATTATTGATACTCCTGCTGCAAGTCCACAGCAGACTGACTCCTAAATGCAAGGATGAGTTGAGAAACTGAGGGAGGGAGGGGGAGTGACTGTTTGTAAACCCCCCTCCTCCTCCTCCTGCTGCTGCTGACTCTTTCACACTCTTCACTCCCTCCCTCTCCTCTTGCTCCCTCCTTCCTTCCATGATTCCATCCCCCTAAACTACAAACCTACTGCAAGCAGGAATGTGTGTTCCCTCCCTCGTCTCCTCTGTAATTGCCCCTCCACTCCCCTATGAGAAGCATGTTTACACTAAATGTTGCAGCCTCTTAATTGTACAAAAACCAATAGGATCAACAACTGTCAGATTCAGACCTCCATTTCTCGGTCTGGATCAGTAGCAGCTTTTAACTCCCTTTTGGCTCAGACAGAAAAAAATCTTGCTTCAATCTCTTTTCTTTGAGGTTAAAAAGAAAAAAACTGTGATAACAGGACTCCGCAAAATGAAACAAATGTTCTCTTCGCCTCCGAGGCTGAAAGGTCGCAGTCTTAATGTGTTGTGGTGCATAATTTGGAACATTCAGTGACAGCCCAAAATGGGATCTGTGAATGAGAGAGAGGCTGGACTTGCTGTTGTCATAGCGCCAGTGATGTCGTGTGGCTATCGTCATCGTCAGCGGCGACAGTGGAGCCGGATTCATTTTGAGATGATGGAAGCAGCAGAGGGAGCAGGGGAGAGGGAAAGGGGAGGACGGATGAGAGAGGGCACAGCCGACGTCTACTCAGCTGCAGCCTGCATCATGTGCTCCAGCAGCAGCTTTGCATGCATGCTGAAAGTGAAACATGCCCTGAGCTAGTCGAGGGTGTAGACACCCTGACAACCACGCAAAGGAGAGGCAGAGAGAGCACTGAGCTCAGTCTGTCTGAGAAGAGAGAAATTGGGGGGTGAATTGCCATGTCTAGACTTTGCAATGACTATGACCAAAATAAAAAGGCACTCAGCAGTGGTGTGGTCAGACAAGCTTCCTCTCAGTGCATCTTGATGTCCTGCCAAGGTTGTGACCCTGATATTAAACTAAACCACTGGGGTTTCATAGTGAAGACAGGAATGTCTGGTCTGCAGAGGCAACCAGACATAATAACCTGTGTTCTTATCAACCCTCTGAGCCTGATTTTCCTTGATATCTGTCAGGATAGGAGATTTTTCCATCTGAAATTCCGCACACACAAAGCTCACTGTGAGCCAATTTCTTCTTTTCAATTAGTGAAACAATTTGTTGGGATGTGATCCAATGAAAACAAAAGACTTGGAAGCACATGATAAAGTCTGAAAACATGATGTTCGAGATTATTATTTAGACTGACAATCTAATTAAAAGTTTAGAAAAAACACATGTTCTTCCTGAAGGGTGTGTTTTGATAATAATAACAAAATATTAACCCGAAGGCACTTCTCTTGTATTCACATAGGTGATTATTTTTAAAGTTAAATAAATATAAGTTTATGTGCATGAGATGAGATCATCTTATCTGCTCGTCTCCGCTGCCATAAAATCCTGGATCTGGCAGCAGAGCAATAAATGTGCCTATCAGTGAAATGTGGGCTAATGCTGAATCCACGTCTGCTCTCACCACAGGCATTTAAGAAATGTAGATTGCTTGCATAGAGCTCAGCTAAACAAAATACTCTGCTTCCTCATCACTGGGACAAGGCTATTAAACCCAGTGCTATCCACACTCAATTTAGGAGCTGATTGAATTGGACATCCAATACATTGACAGGCTTTCAATACGGCTGGAGCAATTTGGCAGGTGAGGCTATGGTTACAGATCCACAGCAACACTTCAGACTGCTGATGCTGTCCAGGTGTCACAACCAACTGCAATCACTGCCAATCACCTTCAGCCGTAGTGAACGGAAAAAAAAAAAAAAAAAACAGCTGAAGGCAGTAGAATGACAAATCCATTCAGCAGGATATGCAATAAGTTCACTAAATGTGATTTGTCACAAAAACTACAACGATCTGGTTTATATCAAATGCTTTTGCTAAAAGAAATGCATGTTTGCAGAAGAAAGTTTGCATTTGATTAGTTTTCTTTTGCTAGATCATAGAAAAAATGATGTTTTAGATATTTTATAAATATAACTTACTGGGTTACATAATTGCATAATTTCAGGCTTTTTTCTAAAGTCAAGATTTGTTTAAGTTGGCTCAAGTTAGTCAGAACTCTGAACCACAGTTTTTTTTCCAATAAGTCTAGGTTCACTCATTCCCGCTTTATTTTTGCATGTGTCCTAGCTCATACCAGTAAAACAGCTGATACTCCCACCATGCCTCACAGCAGGACGGTGTTAGACAAGTAATCAGCTGTGCTTTGTCTTTAACAGGAAAGGGTTGAATAAAAAAGGAGATCAGTTACACCAAAATGAGTTCTGAGTGTCAGGGGCTGAATATGTGATGACAAACATTCATTTTTTAAAAATCAACTTCTGTTTATTTGCTCTTAATCTGCAAATAAGTTACTGCATATATCTGTCGGATAAATTCTTAGTTCTGCAGCAAGGCCATTAACATCACAAAATGTGGAAAAAATTCTACAGGGCTTAACATTTTCTCAAGGCGCTGGAGCCTAATATATAATGCCTAACATGCTAAATCACAGCGCGGCTCCCCAGAATAGCTTGAAATAAAGGTCAGTTAATAATTGACTATGCACTGCTTTATTACAGCAATTGTGAATGGACCACAAGACGACACAACATTCATCATGATGTAGCTGTGATGTTACACTGTCCATTCTGAAATGTATTAATTTGAAGGACATACTGAGGGATACAAAAACAATAGTGATGAAAACAGAGACACAAAATGCTAGTTTCAATATAGGAGGTAGGCCGCAGGCCTATGTTGCTTTGCAGAACAGTGAAATTATAATACAGTGTAGTTGCATGACTAGGATGAGTATGTAAATGTAATATCTGGTAATCCACAAACTGCACCACAATATGAAAATGTTATGAAACAGATAGTGTACGACGAAACCACTGGTGGCTATCAGCAACAGTAACAACTCTGAACTACCAAAGCCAAAATGCTTCCTTGTCTCACACCAATTCAATTCTCAATTAACATACAAGGGATGAGTTCTACCCACAACTATGCATCAAGATGTAGATTCAACAGCATCCGTCTGTTGATTCTAACTTTATTCTCAGAACTGTACACAAAGCTACTAGTCTATAAATACACAGCAAGCATACATCACGCTGAAGCTAATTTTACTATTAAACAAGGAGTCAGCTGTATGCAGCATTTGGTTCAGTATAAGGCTGTTACAGAACATCCATCCGTACAAGGGTTCAAGTGTTTATTTTCTTGAAGATCTCCTCAATCAAAACAACACACGTCCCCCCGGTGTCCCTCTGAGAAAACAGATGATCCATTGTACCAAAAAAGAACACCATGTACGAGTGAAATCTATCAGAGAAAAATGCAACTGTTATGCAAGACATGAAAGCAGTAACCCTAGCCCGGGTAGAGATCATTAGCGGAGGATCCAGTGGTCTCCAGCAGTGAGTTGCCTCTCCAGAGTCGACATCAAAGACACCGGTATAGAGAGGGAAATAATTTAGAATGCGGAGGAAAAGCTGGGATTGATTGGTTTGGACTGAACCTATACAGCATAGGTAGCTCTCCAATACTAGTTATTAAAAGATGCTTGGAGCACATTGAAAGGCAATAGTCTGCACTTAGCAAGCTGCTACGTAGGGTCAACTCTATACTGAGCCAAAAAGCACACTGACCATAATTTTACCCACAGGTAAGCACCGATTTCCAGGCCAGAAGTCCAAGAATAATACTGGAGTCAATTTGGCTGAAAGGATTATCACATGAATTTGCTTCAACAGCATTTCAATTAAGGCTGCAATAAAAACTCTTATCAATTAATCAGTTGATTCTTATTTTCTATTATTCATTCAGACTTCAGAAAATAGTGCAAAATACCCTTCACAATTTTTGAGAACATTTACGTCTTTAAATTCTCCCTTTGTCTGACCAACATGCCAAAAACCAAAAGATATTTATATTATGATATAATACAAAGAAAAATGCAGTAATTCCTCACATTTTAGAGGCTGAAACCTGCAAATGTTTGGAAATTTTCCTGCATTTCCTGCTTTTAATTTTCTGTCAGTTGGCTATCTGAATAATTTAACCAATCACTTACAGCACTGATTTGTGCATTTCAACATGCAATAAGGACCTGTCTTACACCAAAATTGTAATCTAAATGTAACATTACAGTTATAGTTTATGTAACAACTTACAAACTTCTCACTTTTTAACTAAATGTAGCCCAACTTAAGCCTTGAAGTCTAGACGTCTTTTGACCTGCATATCATCACATAAATACTTACTGAGAGGTTTAAAAATGCACACCCGGTAAAACCAACCATCATCATATGTCACTTCAAAAACACTTCCCACTCCAGAGTCAACCTCCCCAAAAAAGGGCCCTGAGAAGTTCTTGTTTATGAATGATGGAGTGGTAAAGTTAGCCCAAATCCAGCCTCCCCAAAGTGACTCACAGACTCAGCAGTTTAGTGCACTTCGTATCTATTATTCATCCAAAACCACAAGGCTCTATTGGCCACGTGAAGCTGATGATCATCACCATGTGTATTTCTGACAGCCGGTCATACGCTCCTGCTCACAGCTCAGAAATAGGAGGAGGAACAGAGCTTTGATGAGGCCTTTTAATGTTCATCTGTCATGTCTTTCCAAACCCCATGACCATTGTGGAGAGAAGTACCAGAGTGCTACTGAAGACCATCCACTGGTTTGAATATACACACAGGCCTCTCACGTTAGAATAGTAGCCTACTGTAACTGGAACAGAATCTTTTCAGAAATCACTTTTCAGAGTCTACCACAACCTCAAAGGAGGCTTTGAAGCTCAAGTCAATACTCAACGGCGCAGGCGAGTCGACTTAATTTGTGGGGAGCACTTGTTTGCTTGTTTCTAAAAGGTGCAAGCCACAGCGCAGGGCTTATTCATTTTGACTTTGATGAGAATATTCATTTAGGCCTGTAATAATTCATGAGCAACACCACATCTTCATTATGCTTAGATGTCAAGCTGAGAACCATATAAAGTGTGTCTGCAGTGGTTTTCTGCTACAAGCTTCAAATTAAAATGTGAAAAAACTCTGACTTTGAGTTTTGCTTTTTAAGGTTAGTGGAACACAGCTCAACCCTTGCTCACATTATATGGAGCGTGTCATAGCACAAGAGGGGCTGTCCTCTGGAAAGCATCAGGGATCAGATCTTGGCAAGTCATCGAGGTGTTTTTCCAGATTATGCTGACTGTCAGCACACCATGATTTCATCATATATGACCTCACTTTGTCAAATGCTGGAATATGTGGCAACTTCCATCTTCTACAATTGATAATGAATAAAAACAATATGCAAGGTAGGGCTGCAACTACCGATTATTTTCAATACTGATTTATCTGCTGATTATTTTCACGATTAATCCATTAGTCTATAAATTGTAAAAAAAATGCTCATCACAATTTCCCAGAGCCCAAAGTGACATCTTCATATTGTTTCTTTTGTCCAACCAACAGTTCAAAATCCCCAATTTCTTCATTTACTATCATAAATGAGAAAGACAAGCTTATGTTTAAGATGTTTAAGCTTATGTTTGACATTTTTGCTTAAAAAAGTACTTACTTACGCAATTTTCAATCAATCAACTCAATGATTAATCCACTAATCATTGCAGCTCTTATGCATGTGAAACACTGACTTAAGGTTCAGATATTCAGTGAATCACCTGCTTAGTGCACAGGGTCCAGAACAAAAGGGGACTACACTCAGACGTGTACAATGTGGCTGATTGCGAAGAACAATGGGATTGCTCTTTTCAACTGTCCAAAGATGGTGGAAGACAGACTGATACAGCAGGACATCAATAGTACTGTCTAATGGAGACAGATGTCCTGTCAGGAGGAACAAGGGACAGCCGAGCTTTTGTCTGAAACTCAATACAACATGGATGTAAACAGAGGTGGAAGGAAAGTATGGTTGACCTTCATTCATCAACTTAGGCTGGAAAGGGAACAAAGCTGCTTGATGTAGAAAAAACAATCCAATTACCGCCTAATGTGATTATCTGATATACATGTTGGAAAAAAAGAGAGGATTATATATGGCTGCAACATGAAGTATATCTTGCTCTAATATAAGGAGTCTGTTGTTCTGTGCAGAAAGAGAGCAGATAATTCTCACAAGACAAATTTGGCAATCGGCCTGTGCAGACTGCATTCAACATGAGAGTCTGGACAGAAGATCACTCACAGCTGCAACATCAACACTGTTACACAATGTAGCTGCTCCATTACATGATTTGTGTGGGAGAGGGCCACTTCTGAATTAAAAGTGTTTAACAGAGTGCATTTCAAGTTGTCATTTTTCAACTGTAATACAGGGGAAAGTGAATCATCTGTCCTGCAAAATACAACTTAAAAACCTTTTAGGGCTACAAATAATGTTCTACTAAATTCCTGTTTTTCCCCCCCAAGGACATACCCTATCATTTGTATATAAAATTATAAAAATGTGTGAATATTTATGTCAAAATTTCCAACAGGCCAAGATGACAGCTTCAAATTGCCTGCTTTATCTGACCAACAGTCCAAAAGCCTAAAACATTTCATTTTCAATGAAATAAAACAGAAGAGGAGCAAATCCTCACATTTGAGAAGCTGGTAAAATAAAATCTACGACACCTAATCCATTACTTAAATTATTGATCTGTTGTCAGAACTGTTGTTGATCAACTTTTCTGTCGATCAACTAATCTATTAAACTAAATCCTTTGGGGTTCATATTTCTATGATTAAATGAAAAAACTGAAGCACGGAATATCCTCTCACTGAACAGAGTGTTTAATCAAAAATTCAGAAATCCTCACCAACACCACTGGAGTTCAGAGCTTATTCAAATATTTAAACAACTTTGTCAGTGGTGTTAAGTAAAGTGTAGCAACTACAGATGTGGTCATTTCATTATTAAAAGCTGGCAGGCTGAATAATGGCTTTTAAGATGGTATTTTCCTACCACATGTGGAGATGTGTGCGCATGCCACTGAGGGTTTCGCTCAGCTCAGTACTCCTACAATCAGCAACTTAGCAGAATGACAGAAGTTTTCTGGTGGGAAAGATTTCCAGCTTTGCGGTTGTGGCCTAACTTAATATTTCCACAGCACACCTCCTCTTCTTATTTGCTGATTCTTTTAAACACATGGCTTGACTAAGTAAGCAAACACTGGGATGCAAGTCAATGTGTAAAAACTGGCGCTCAGAATAAAACCTTAGATTTAAAAAAAGTTCAAAACCACTGTAAGTGAAACAGTAGTTAATGTTATTAGTATGAATGGTCTGTGTTAGTGTTATCACACTAGGCTCTGTATGTTCTTCACTTGGCACTAACCAAAACACTAGGCTGTCTTCAGTATTTACTTTGCACCACTTTGCAAAGGAATGAAGAGTTATGTGCAAGTGGGACGGAAATGAATAATTCACGAAGAACACTTGTGAGGGTTAAATTATGCGCATTTCAAGAAATCAACTGTGTTTGGTAGTTCACTGCTGTACACGCATGAAGAACAAAGTCATGAATTGTACAAAAAGCCAACAAATCACCATATGAATGTGAGGACATTCTTTCATGTGTAGCCAGTCGCAACACTGCCTCATGTTGGTCTAACATTCGAGATGGAGAGTTAAAGTGTGTGGACACAAGCCAGAGGGGAGCAAAACTAGTTACAACTCAACCCCACGAACACAGACAGACAGTCAGAGAGTGTGAGGAGTCTCTGTAGAGGCATGTCACACAGGTGTGCTCAGGTTACCACCCCGAGGACACATCATCGAGCACTGATGCCATTCTGCTGGATGCTCCACAAGCATGGATGTTTTCTTCCCATGGTTCTCCACTAGATGTAGTATTCAAGCTGCTGTTTGGGTCATGCATAGGTTCTAGGTTATGTAACCTATGTGGAGAACACCTTCCACATGTTGATTACTGTCTCTGCCCAGTTAACCCCTGCCTTGCTTACTTTTACATCATCCACTGACTCAACTAGTGTCCAATGTAACAAATGAAACCTAAATCAATCCACTCAAGATATAGAGCATCATTTGAGTATCAAACACTGACTCTTAGTGGGCCTTCAACCCGAAAAAGTGCATTAAAAGATGCAACAGGGTTTTCAGGATTTAGGTTCGGTTTAGGTCATCCATGAGTCTGAAGACTTCTCTGATGCCAAAACACAGCAGAATGATTCAGGGACAAGATTTTATATCTCAGGAAAATAATCATCTCAGCAATCATCCTTCAATCATGAATGGTGCGACTTCTGCAAAAATATTTATACATCTCTGATGTTTATGAAATTTGAGTAGGAAAATAGTGTAGGAGACAAAAGTAATGCATTTATAAACCTGCCAAATGATATGACTGGAGTACAAGGACAGACAGAGAGGTGGATTATGTTGCAGGAGTGATTCAAGAGATTTTAAAGGGTGTTTATAACATGTTCCCATGTGTGAACAATCTTAGCTGTTAGAATCCATCATGACTGACATGAATTCGAGCCGATGATCCGTGTGAAGAAGCAAACTACAAACTTCTCACAGCCACCTTTCAAGCCCAGTGGGATAGTATGCCTTGAAGTGGTGCAACAACTACAGTTTTTAATGATTCACTGCTCTGTTACATTTCACTGCAGGTGAAGCGTTATTTCAACTTCTATCACTAAAAACTGCCAGGGGTAATTAATCATCTATGCTGTCACATTCTAGATATTATCTTTAATCTGGTGTCCAAATCCCCTTCATTCATGCATCTACCATGGCTTGTTTATGTACCAGTGAGGTAATACTGGACTCACCCTAAATACAATACAATACAATACAAATACAAATTAATATGTTGGGAAACTATATTTCTCTGACTGCAAACACATATCTGCCCAATACTAAAAATCTTACATAGGCCTTAAGTCAGCCTTGCACGTAAGTGAATGGATGAAAAGACAATGAATGACTGAATACATAACAATGTTATGTTAATAAGTAAGTAAAATCTGACGCAGCACTGCCTATTCTCATCAGTTTATAGTTACCAGTGCATTGACCAGTATCAGGATGATTATCACAACCACAGAGTAAGAGGACAGGAAGACACCACTTTCTGCAACAGCCTATGGCAGTGACGCTGCAACAAAACTTGACACCATAAGGTCACTGGTGTAGCTGCACAAATGAGCTATCGCCTTTCAGTTGAGTCACCTGCACATGATCTGGTTACTAAAGCAAGGTGTAAATACAGCAACAACATCGGTGTACAACAACGAGTGGGATTAAACGACTGCTTCATGCAACAATTTACCGCACTGAGGCCGTACGCAGATTCGCCTTTCCCAACAGTAAATGACCACAGAGATTCAAACACCTCCGGGGTGTTACAGCGGACAGGTCACCGTGCCTGTCTTCCTACATGTCTTATTAAACAAACATCCTGATGGAAAACGACATTTGCAGCGCTGCTGTGCAGGATGAGCGTTTGCACACTGGGATGGAAATTGAAATTTGCGCACATGCACACTAACCCCGCTGTATGTCCGCCGTCATTCGCGCTACATGAGAGGTTTTAACCACCAAATCACTGATGTCTGACTGACTGAATCAGCACCAGATGCGCAGAGACACAGCCTGTCGGCCCTGTCCACTGGACCGCACCGACCGCCTCAGTGCGGCAGCGTCCGTCATCTCTGATAAACTTGTATGATTGAGTGACGCGGTCATGCATGAAGACGGCGCTAGGACCACGCGGAAGCATGATTGAACATCGAGTATGTATTCTCCTTATCGTGATCAGGACCGCACGCCTCCCGGTCTCCTCACGTACCTGTCACCGCCACCTTCGGGATCTGGCTGCTTCCTTCCCGACATTGAAATCTTCATGTTTCACACACCGGTGATGCCCATCCACGTCCCCGACTCCTGCCTCCTCTCCAAGGTCTGCCCGCCTGTCCACGGACCATGCGTGTTGTTTCCACACCGCTGAGAGGGGCGGAGCCCACCTTCCTTGGAGACGGCGTGCAAGTGGATCATGAGAATGCCACTTATTTACCGTCGGAGCCAATCAGCTGCGGCTCACCTCGAATCGGCATTCAGTGACGGTGTGAAACTGAAACACACAGTAGTGGCTGAAGTGTTTGGCTTTAAAATCATGTGAGCAAACAGAGAAATAACCTTTTTTAAAATTTTTGTTTGTATTTTTTTAAAAACCCTAAGGCACTGTTTCAATGCTTATTGGTGCAGTATGACTGTGGGTCTCATCTCATTCACTACAGATGCTTTTGCAAATTAATGCAACAAGAAATGTGATGTAAGTCTACTTCTTGTGTTGCTATAATATCATCATCTAGATCCCAAAACTAAAATCCATGAAATCATGAGCATCTTTAATATGAGACAGGTAGATCACCTGCACATTACTGTTTCTTTATAGCTGTATGTTCCAATGAAAGTGCATGGTGACAGTTTGCCAAGTGATGTTGAAAAATGAAAGCAGCCTACCCTGTTCAGTTTTCTGAGAAAGAAGTTGAAAACATCAGTCTGATCAACACAAAGAAAACCACCTGATCAAATGGTAGTACCTCTTTTTAATATTCACTGCACGTGATCCTACAAGGTATGACCTTAATGTACAACAGAGGTTGGCCATGGTAACAGAGACTACCCTCTACTGGCAGGACATGAAATCCACTTTTTGCTTCAAATCAAATCCAACTTCACTGGTGAAGAATTAAACATCTGTGTGGTACAAAGGCATTATACTAAAAACAAAATACCCAAAAGGTATGAATCATAGATTTTTACAGTCTTCTTCCATCCACAAAAACTAAGCTCAAAAATACAGACTTTGCCTTTGTTATTACCTTCAACTACCAGGATTACAGACATCAGCATAAACTACACAACTTCAAATATACAAAAAGATAGCCAACAGCTACAAGCATGTAAAGTATTTACAGCCAGGAGTTTCTTCTCTGGTGAACTTGAAGGAGCACTGATCACATTCAGAACACAGTGTCCTGCTTATTTGACACTAGGAAATAGTTCAGGTGGTATAAAATAAAGTCTTAGCACATGTTTCTGCATCCACAATTGTTCATAGCAGTCCTTCTTGAACCAGATGTCCTGATATTTATTAGTATCTCACAGAGGTTCAGCATCATCTCCCCTCAGGTCCACAATCAGCCAACATCTACCACCTCCCTCTGGGGAAGGGTGGGCACGCAAATCCTGGCCTCCCGTTTCTGAAATGCCTCCCATCTCTGTCATCCATGCCCTCTGGTCTCATAGGAGGTCGATGGAAAGGAGGGCCACGAGGAGGAAAGGGCATTGGCATTCTGAACCTATCTGGTGGAAACATGGGTCCTCCAGGCATCATTTGTGGGGGCATGTGTGGCATGTTTGGAGGTGGGAGGAATGGAGGTAGATGAGGATTTGGCATACCAGGAGGAGGCTGCAGAGGGGGCATGCCTGGTCTGGGGCCCTGCATGACTCCCGGGCCTGGCAGCATCACCGGTGCTGCAGGAGACCCCAGCTGGTTGTCGGTACATGCATCAGAGGGTGTGCCATTGTCTGCTGCTGAATCTTTAGTGTCTTCTGGAGGTTTTAAGCTTCCTGCTGCAAAAGAGCACAAGATAAGATTAGTAACAGATCAGAGAGAGAAAGTTCTGAGTAACATCCAGCCAAGAACAGTGGCAACATTACAGCAGAGATCTGTTCATATTATGAACTCCAAAGTTACTCTTAACCAACATTTCTGCACACACATCTTCCTCCCACTATTTCACTCTGTATAAATGTCTCACCTGGTGCCAACTTTGTATGGTCAAACTCTGGGGGGATGAAAGGAGCTCCTCCTGGAGGCATGGATGTAGGGGACAGCATGATGGGGCCAGGAAAAGCAAGGGGACTTCCAATGGGTGCCGCCTGTTCAACTGGTGGTACCTGGAAGACAAAGAAACACAATGGCATTGTTATAAAGGTTAATGTAAAATGAGCACATAACCCTTCTTGAGGCTGTGATCTGAAAGAAGAAACTGCATCAACATTCGGATTAAAGCATGATGTAAAGCATGAAGCAGCTGCTCAGCTGCATCCCATTTGTATTAAAATGATTTTTGTTAGAAAAAATCCCTTTGATTAGTATTTTTTCATTTACTTTTCCGTCCTCAGAACACAATATTGTTATATTGTCATCATAACCCAAAGCCCAACTGACAATTTCAACAAAACTAAAATAAGAAAGTGTGTGATAGAAGTCCACAGATCCAAAAAGGAGGCAAACACTGAAATGCGTATTGTAAAACTGCCTTTATTCATTTGATATATAATCTGCAATAAGATATAATCCGTAACAGTAAAACATGACAATTACTTCTGACTATATTATGGCTTTAAACACACAGGGGAAATGGAACATGGAGCCAATCTTCTGAAATTGCCTAGTCTGCTTAGTTTATGGAGCAATATACTATAATGAGGTGATGGATGTGTCGCTAAACGCATCAGTCCTTAATTAAAAATGAAAAACTGTCATCCAGTCAGAATAAGAAGCATGCAAATGCAAAGTATGTCTGCTTAGGACACGTTAAATTGTATGTATACAATTTATGATGAAGAGGGTCCATTCTGAAATAAGGCTGTGTAAAATGAGGATGAGGAAGTATTGGTACCAAAAAAAGGGCTATTAATTTGTTACCTACCCCTTAGATACATTCTGAGCCAACATCAGTCTCATAATAGTGCTATACATACATAAAGAAATCAATAAATAAATGATATTGAGTTCCCTGCTGTCCTCCTTCCTGAAGAAAACAATACCCATAGGCTCTATTTCGCTGGACACATCACAGCATCAAATGCCATTGATTTGTATACACTATGTAAACACAATACAGTGCATTATTGTCAATAAATGAATGTTTGAAGAAGAACAGTGACCATAAATCAGAGAATGTTTGCCATTAAGGAGGCTAATTGCATGAGGAAAGGTGAGGAAAGGTGGTGGAAAGGAGTTTTTTTTTTAAATCAGTGATGTTTGTGATTGCTGAGGAAGTTCACACCAAAAAGGCATTCTGAGGGCAAATCACCACCCCAACAAGACTGAACTCTCGTATTTTCTATAATACCCACGAACTAAAATGTTAATTTAAATGTCTTGTCCCTACAAACACACACAGTTCTCCATAACTGTCAGTTACAGAAAGCACAATGGCTTTGCTTGAAGTTCAAGTTAAAGGTGGAGACCTGAGCAGGGATGTGTTTTAGTGCCTGTGAGGATAGTGTTCACATATTCTTTGACTAGGAAAGGACAACAAACACCAACTATCAAAAATATTGATAAAGGATAAATCAATGTAGTCGTTGTCTTCCCAGGCCTCCTTACTGAACTGATAATTATTCTAAACCAGAGAACTCAAGATTTCTGCACATATCTGACAATGACATAATGAAGGATATTCATGTGTAAGAGGAAGTTATGGGCATATATGTATGTAAGAGTATCAGACATTTCCATTGTATAAGAAATAAATTATATAATCTATAAATGACCAGTTAACTGTTTGACAAATAAAGGTTAAACTGTAGTTATGATATCAAAGCTAGTCAGCATGATGTAAGTATCTATCAAAACTATATCAAACATTTTAAATATTAACTGGATTAAGTTCTAATAAGAAAAATATTCATCATGCTACATGTGCTGAACAGTTACTTTATGGCTGCACTCTCGGGTAATTCAATTTGATAAGAGGTTTAATAAGTGAGACAAATAAAAAATTAAACATTTATCTAAGACCTTTGCTGAATTAATTCAAACTGAAATTGCTTATTAAAATAATTTTCCCCGGTGGGAAGTCATGTGTCATGCATTCAACCTACAACCCTTACTCTATCATTAACGCAAATTACATTTCACTCCATGATTGCATGAATAACTGTTGGTCACAGTGTCACTGAGCACATTAAGTAAAAACTCATAGTCTACCAGATGCTGCAAGGTGATCGCCGATTCTCTCCTTGGTGCCAAAGCTGTCTAAGGGCACACATCCTACAGAGCAAGCCTATACCTATAAATCTTGTTACTGATACAGACTGTAATATGCTGTTAACCTTCAAAATGTGACTGCCTGACCTCCCAGTGTAAAACACCAGGACAACTAATACAAAAAAAAAATGCCTCTCTTGATTCATGTGTTCAAAAACAAGCTGCAGCAACAGGTGTGTCTCATGTCTGCAGGTAAAACAAATCTCTTTGGATGGATAGCGTCAGTGTATTTCTAAACTAAACTAAATTACATATAGTGGGAGATGATAAAAGCCATCACTGCACATATTAATCATTAACCACATGTCAAATGCTTTTAACAATGCTAAAGCTCTGGAGAGGTTTCCCTGTCAGACCATTCAGAAATAACTATGCACATTCAAAGTCCCCATATGCAACATTGTTTTTGTACTGTCTGGTGATCAATTTTTATCTGCACTGTCTGAATAAATCAAATGCTCTGAGAAAAAATTCTGGTGACTGAAACAGTCCAAGTATTCATAATAAGCAATTCTGAAATATCATTGCCCCTTAATTTTGGTCCCAGTCAGGACTGTTCTCTTCAAGAGGTGCCAACTGCCTGTCATACAAGCATGTACACACATCTAATTTTCTAACCTCCAAAAAGATATTTTTGAATGTATTAACATCCACGACAGCACAGCTGGTATCGTTTTCAACTTGAGAGTATGCATGTGTCATGGCTGGAGACATCTATTTTAGCGAGAACTAACAGAAGCAGTTTCGAGTACTTTTCCAGGTGTTTATGTCCGTCTGTAGACAGATTTTGTCAACACGTGATTAGTGTCGCAACCATGCAAGATGCAGTCACTTAACTTAACAGGTGTGTAGTTCAGATCAAAATGAAGACGTGTGTGGTCCAAGCAGGGGAGTAGGGAGTAGGGGGGTAGGAAGTAAGGAAGGGGCCATCGCCCTTCCCACTTTACGCCCCTGGCCCACATTCATTTTAAATCGCTGATCACTGTATTACCAGTTTCAAACATTCCCTTCCACTTTAAGACTTTAGGTAAACAAGAGACGATCTTGCAAGGGGATCACACCAGCAACGCAGCCAAATCAGTGTACATGGTGCAATGGAACACGAAGTGGGACTGCCAAAACAGGTGAACTTTACCATGTTAATGTTGTGCATTCCCTTGTATCGAACAAGGGAATATTTCAGCGAAAAGCATCGATGGGTACAGTTAATCTGTTTTGTCAAACTCACCTCTCTTATGTCATATGTTCTATTGCACCAGAAATACCTATTTAGCATCATGGCTGATGTGATGACATTGCAAAATTGTCTCTAGTTGAAATATAAATTCAAATTTGAGTGAAAAAAACCCAAAAAACAAACAAACACAAACACACATAAAGAGATTCAGGACAGGAACAACATTTAAAGGCATTATGTGTACTGTTAGAAAATGCTTAGTTTGGCATTATCATCTGATATATGTTATGTATATATAAAACATTAAATAAAAACACCAGGATTTATGCCATCAATCTAACTTGAAAGAGGATGCTATAAATAACAGACATTCCAAACAGTGGAAATGCTGTCTTTTGTCCCACATTACAAGATGTATGAAAGAGTACAAACAGGGACAGAAACACTACACTTAATTTTTATTTCGAGAGAATCAGGGAACTGCCCAGCTATTTACATTTGGTTTTCTTGGATCTATTGGCCATTACAAAAACAAGTGTATTTACATGAAAACATGTAAAGTGTTGAATTCAGAATTTGATTGAGGTGGCAACTGTTTGATACACCAGGAACCCAACTTAGGTCAAAAAGTCAACTAGTGAGTAATTTGACATTACAGCTAAAAACTGAAGTTTACTTTTTATTTGACTGTTAATCTCACTCCATAATATAATGATGCGCCATCACCTTATTTTCATTAAATAATTAGTCTACCTGTGCTGAAATGCCTAGTAGGTGATGGGGAGTGGTGTACATTTATGCCTGCCACAATGTCAATATTGACACTGCCATTGGGGGGCGATTAAGTTGGAAATTTTCAATCCCTCCACATAGTGGCTTTAAAGGGACAGTTCACCCCCACATCAACAATACATATTTTCCCTCTTACCTGTAGTGCTATTTATCCATGTAGGTTGTTTTTGGTGTGAGTTTCAGGGTTTTGGAAAATCAGTCGCTGAGATGCTGGCCTTCTCTCAAATTTAATGGAACTATATGGCACTTGGTTTGTGGTGCTCAAACACAAAAACATTTGAAAAACTCAACAGCAATGTTTCTTTCCAGAAATAATGACCTGGTTACTCAAGATAATCCGCAGATCTTGTTGTGCCAATTATCATTCACTCACCCATGGACGACAGGTTAGCTAACAGAGCTAACATAACAGCTCAGCTAAGGATGGCGCAATTAATGTTTCCATCCTGCGCTGCTTTGAGCTCTCGTTCATTAGTAGATGTCTCCCAATCGGATCTGCCAACCCAAGGACACACTGCAGTAACGACTTGTCAATCACAAGGTTGCCACACCCTTACGCATAAGTTGCTTTATCGTCTGTTACTCTAAATTTACAAAATATACATTATGCTGTATGAAAGAAGAAACTGAAACTAGCAATTGAGACCATAAAATCATTAGGAAACTGTTCACTGAGGTAATAAATCAAGTGAGCAGTAGGGTTATTTTCTCATAAGCTTACATACAATTGGACTTATTTTTGAAACCAGTGGAGTCACCCCTTGCTGGCCATTAGAAAGAATGAAGGTTCAAGGCACTTCTGCATTGGTTTCACTTTTCAGACCCCCAAGCTGAGTCCACTGTTTTATAATGTCACTGTGAACACCACAAGCTAGTGCCATCTACTTCCATTATATTAAGAGAAGGCAGACATCTTTTTGGCCGATATTTCCAAAACTTGGCAAGTCACTCTAAAACAATCTAGATGGATAATTAGCATTGCAGGTAAGAGGAACGTTTTTGAATTTGAGGCAAGCTGTCCCTTTAACACTTGCATATGCCTGAACCTCATTTGAAGGGAGGAAGTACTGAGGGAAGGGGAGCATTACTTTTTCATTTTTCTGAAGTTGCATACTGCTGCTTTAAACTACTTTCTTTGCAATAGATTTGTAAAGCTTGAGGGATGAGAAATAAAGCTACATAAGTTTTAAAATACCTATCCTATGGCAAACAAAATGCACAAAATTATTCTAAATCATTACTTGGAAATGCACATATTAGAGAGTATATTTTACTAATAGGAATGAAGTCAAACACAGAGGCTACATAATGACAGATCACAAAACAGCCCGTCATTTTTTATATGGGCACTATCTTTCACGCTGTTTAACAATTACTAAGGTATTGAAGTAAAGAAAAAGCGTTTCACAAGTCAAACAGCCGTGATGCAGTCAGTACTATGGGTGTAGCAACAGAGGGGTCTGCTCTTACCCTGGTGTTTCACTCCATCGGAAGAAATTACAGGATCGCTGCTGCTCCATATTTCCTGCGGGTTTATTCCACTTAGGAAATCCCACCAGCCCGACAGCTGGGCACTGGATCTTTGATCAAGACTCATGCCCCTGACAGGTATTATCCCAGTGCTTTCACACTTGTCAATATAATTCCTTGGTTCTTTCTTCACATTCGCTACTAATAAGACATTTGAAATGATAATAATGAGGCAGCTCGACAATAACTTGCCTCAATATCACAGATAATATATGAGAAAGAACAAATGTAATGGAAAAATTCAAAAGTCCATTTTATTATGAATGAACCTGTCATTTACCTTCCAACCAGTCCACAGGTTCATCCATGAGTGGGAATCCCAGTATCCAAAGATCATTTTTATAACACTCACCTTTGTGAGGCCTCATCTGAATCTGAAGTTCTCCACACATGGATCTAGACCACTGTTGTACTACTTGATGTAATTGAAGAATTCCCCTCCTTCCTTGAAATGTCACTTCACTTGAAAATGACTGAAAGGAGAAGATTGCTCAGATTTTACTTAATAATCATTTTTAATGACTGAGCTAGCTGAATGTTTTTAGATGTGCGAATGATCCAGTGCGCTAAGTCAGACCTGTGATATCAACACTTAAAAAAAAGAAATCAAGGATAGAGACCAGCATGAGGTTTTTTCACATGACACATTCTGAATCTCACTCTTTTGCTGTCTCTCACTCACTCACAAAATCAAATTCTATCATAAGCGCAGGCTCGAGGATGTTAAATATGAAACACATTTGTGAAAACCTACATCCAAATGAACCCAATGTGCAATTATGAATATTTTTAGTTAATGCTGTAACAGCCTGGCTGCTATTGTTTTCACCGTGTGAGTCTATGTGTGTATATTTCAGTCTGTCTATGGCAAATTTTGTCAACGCTATAGCGTCACAACCGTGCAAGACACAGTCACAAAACTTTTCAGGTGAGCAGTTGGGGGGGTGGGGGGTGTTGTCAGAGAATTTGACAGGTGTGTGGTTGAGATGGCTATGAACCAACGCCTGTGTACCGAGTACTCATAGTAATGACTACTGAGTGCTCATGGGTTGGAACATCAACATATTGACGGGCGTCACAGCTGGTGTAACCCCATTTTCAAAATGGTCTTTAGTTCAGTGCTTGAAGTGGGCCATACTAGGTTCTCTGGGCAATTCATAATGGTCCTAAATAAACTGCCTTACGAGGGGGCACTACATGATGCTTACCTTTCGGTTCTCGCCTGCCTGCTCTTCTGCCAGTGCTGGAAGTGCTTCGTTTGTGTGGCACACTAAGAGAAGAGCATTTCCAAGAACGCACACACGCCTACAGTCGGACAGGCCATTGGGAGCCAACATGTGACTAAGGGGACAACTGGCACATTTTTTTTCCCACTTCAAGCACTGCTCTAGTTGGAATGAAGCACAGCTCCCAGTGTAAATTTAGAACATTTTACATTTATTTTAACAAAACGTTTTGCAATGAAAGCCCTTATAACTCTCATCCATCTAAAAAACAAAACAAAACCTAACTTGAAAGGGACTGCAATTTTTCATTACACTTCCACAGCTGTTGCGTGGAAAGATGGATGAAATGTATATTTTTTTGTTTATAAAGGAATTGTAAAAGATTATATGAACATTTAGTGGACAGTTTGTCCCTTAAAAACTGGATCATGACAAATATAGCATTATATTCTTCAAATCGAGTGAAAAAGCTAGATGTTTGTGTGAAAGATGTTTAATTTACGTGGTTAGAGATTTGTTTTACTTACTGCTGTATTTTGCAAGTTTTTCATTCTATTATTTTGCTTATGATATGTCAAGAACATAGTTTACAACTATCCTAGAATTAATAGGTCGATGCTGACTATTGCCCGTTTTGTTTGCAGACCACTTCTGCTTCATGTATACTTAGTCTGTTAACTATAAAAACACTGTAGAAAAGAAGCCCTCAAAGGCTTTAAATGGTTCTAAAAGGGAGAGTCAACACCGAAGTTGACATATTAAAATGAGTTTCCTGTGTAAACTGAACACAAGTCACTGTAGTTAAATTGCCATGACATTTTTTGTTGTACCTGTTTTATGCTAACATTCCTGCTCAGTCACAAGCTGAGGTGAGATAAAGAAGGTGACAATTCTGAAACTGAACCACTGTAGGGATAGAGGGAAATACTTATAAGAGACTTTTCAGAATTTAAACATGTAAATTGAGCATCCTGATGAGGCCTGAACAATTCAACAGATGGAACAGTTTAACAACATCCTCAATAATTGCAATAATTTGTTCTACCTGGCTCTGTTAATTCACGCCTCTTTCTTGCCACTTATTTTTCCTCAATCACTTCTCTGCTCCTCTCTGGTGCACTTTCAGATGGCGGACGGTGAAAATCCATCTTTTGAGCGCAACACACTGCCCACATCACATTTGTTGACATGCTTCATTTGACGCCTGTATCACAAACCAAACATGCCGTAAAGACAGATGAGCCAGTCAAGGTACAGTGGCTGGGATCCAGAGAGCAAAGGTGGTGAAACTACACCGTTTGCCGTGCATTGATGTTGGGAAAAAGAAAGCAGCGTGTCATGACGCAATTTCCTAGATAAATACATATGCAAATCTTGCAGTAAAGACAGAGCAAACGTTTCCATCACTGAACCACACAAAGCTACGGTTAGCTGGTCTTTCAATGATCAATTGGTTGATTTGGACAGGATAACGTTAAAGATAGGAATAGGAATATGCATGACTAACAATCAAGTATCAGAGCATG
The DNA here is from genome assembly GCF_040436345.1 of Pagrus major. Lineage (NCBI taxonomy): Eukaryota > Metazoa > Chordata > Actinopteri > Spariformes > Sparidae > Pagrus > Pagrus major. Next base: position 7,401,479 of record NC_133216.1, read on the forward strand.
TGGGCAAGTCGTTGGCAGATGGCCAAACATTGATATGCAGTGGTAACTCCTAAAGTAAAATTCCTCTTTAGATCTACACAACTTATATGGATGCCAAAGCCTTTAGCCAAAATGACAAATAACCAAAGGTTGATGATTTTGCAGGTATTGAAAGTGGTCAGCTTGATTAGTGCAACTTTTCAAAAAGCAAACAGAAGCATTCCCCTTAAAATAAATGTATAAAATTAGTAAGATGCCTACCACAGAGCTTGTTGTACTAATTGGCAGAGATAATAAAAAGTGGTACAGCTTAAGATACACAGTATAAGGCTGATAAGTGCAGATATTTGTAAAATTCCATAATGCATAGATTTGGGGGCAAATTAAGAAAAACAGCTAAGCTTAACACGACAAGACTTAAGTATCAATCTTTTTCAAATTCACACTTTCCATGTTCTTCCCCATCATCACACATCACACAAACATCATGAAGAGTGACAGCTCCTCATCCTCCTGAAGCGACACTCCCTGAATGTGCCCTGATGAAATTCACATATATGGTGGATGGCCAGATGTGGCCTTCACATACAGTAGACAACTCAAAGTTTTCAGTTTTCACCTTCAAAACAGCAACTGGCAAGAGCTTCATTAAGATGAATCTTAAACCATTAGTCCTTTGCTTAGTACAAATTTTATGGTCTTAAGTATAAAGTGGCCATTAAATGGCTGGATATATGTAAGGACACAGTGTGCAGTCTACTGGTGTCATGCTTGTTATTTGTTGCAGAAAAACACACGACATGCAAACATGTCTTACATTCTGTGATATGATTGATGATATAGATGATAATATTTACATTTGGACACATATCCCTTTGTGGCCAATAACATTAAGTTTATTAATTTCAAAGAGCTGACTTGAAACTTCCAATCCAGCTTAAATTTGGCGGCTCCTTTACATGACATGTCACAAACGATTACAAACGTGACTGATTTGTTTTGAGTTTTGCCGTCTTGAGCACAAAGAGTTGAAGTGGGCCTGAGTAGAATACAATTGAGTCGGGATTGTAGAAATTAGGCGAGCATACAAAGGCATACTATAAAAATTTTCACTGACTGTTTTTGCTGAGAACCGCAATTCACCAAATCTGTAAAAACACACCGCGTGAGCAGCGCTGCTCAACCAGGCTATGTGCCTGCTCTTACCTGTTAACAAGGTGCCAAAACGAAAAGCAGGAGGTTCTGAGAAGCGCATGTGCTGCTCAAGTACAGTGTGTTCCAGGTGTTTGGGGTTTGAGTAGTTTTGTTGTTAAGGATTGTGGAGCTTTTCTGTCATAACTCCATCAATGGCACACACACAAGTTCCATTTCCAGTACAAAGAAAAACATGGATAACTGAAACCTGCTGTATGTACTGAAGTACATGGACAGTGAGGATAACAAATTTAAATCCTGCTCTACCTCTTACAGAAAAATTTTAAGTGTCGACAGATGTGGCTTGATTTTAAATTACCATTCCCAAAAACATGTCTGACTGAATCCAAAAGTTAATCTGTGTAGTTTTCATCATCACTTGGCGTGTTTTAGCGCAATATTTAGATTAAGTTGCCAGTGGTGGAATGCAACTAAGTTCATTTACTGTACGAAAGTACAAGTTCAAGGTACCTGTACCTTACTTGAGTATTTCCATTTATGCAACTTTATACCAATACTGCACTATCTGAGGAAATCATTGTACTCTTTTTTTTTACTTTGTCTGACCGCTTTAGTTCCTTTTCAGATTATAATACGTCATATTGTTCCTGTGCAGTGAAAACCATGCATCTCTAAATTTGGTGAATTTAATAAACTGGGGGATAAAGTGTTCCTTTAGAGGTTGACAAAATTCTCTTACTTCTTATGCTTAATAAACTATTTAAAAATCTGCTTGTAACAAAGACAAAAACAGGGCTGTTTTACTGACACCATGAAAAGTAGATTTTTTTTTTTTAGAGATCTGTGGTTCTCACAGGACAGCCATGCTACAGACATATGATTTTATAGAATATGATGCATTGCTGTAGATTAAACTACCCAGCAGTATATAAAAGGAGTTGAAATTAGCCCAATCTTAAACATCTACAGCAGTAACATACTACATACACAATAATGCAGCAGCAATATTAATCCAAAATATACATTTAGGCCTACTGTATAATAGTAAAGCACTGACAGGGTATATGTATTTTTTACTTTTGACACTAGTACATTTCACTGATAATACTTCCATGCTTTTACTTAAGTAAGGTTTTGATATAAGTACTTTTACTCAAGGAGCCGAATACCTCTTCCACCACTATACGTTGCTAACGATGTTGTCGGCTTACCTTAACTCCCACTTGGACACTCTTCCTCCCAATCGGGCCTTTATTTCCCACCAGCAGCCGACAGTCAGATATTCTCGACCTCAAAACTTGTGAGCAACTTGTCTTCACAGTGAGGTGGCGCAGTTTAGCAGGTCTGCTAAGTGATGTAGGTTGCAAAAAGGCTGGCTGGATCATGTTTTGTTGAAGCTAGTGTGTTTACCATTTTTTAAGTATATGGTCATGTGAGGCCTTTTTAAAAAATAGTTTTAAAGTTTTGACAAGACTACATATTATAACTTAAGACTTTGACTTCACATTGATGATCACCAGAACTATCCAAAATACGACTGCTACACATTTATTGCTTCGATTGAGTCACTGTTAGCTCACAATCATTTTGGATAATCATTTGTTCAGTGGTCACACCGACTGCAACCAAAACACATACAATTTTCTCACCAAGAAGCTGATTCATGTATTCTCCGATTTAAACATTTGTGTTGTCAGTCAACCACTGTTCGATAGTAAGGATAACTCTGCCAAATCCAACTGTTCTGCATAATAAGCTTAGTTACTGAAAACAGAGAAAGGATAACAGAAATTCTTCCCTCTACACATACCACAGTAGTTTTTGTAAATCCCACACTTTATTTGAATAAGTTAGACTGCACAGTACAAGGTTACTGAGTGAAGATGCAAATATTTTGCAAAGAAAAAAGAGAGACTGATGAATAAGCATTGCTGAATTGTATGCCTATCAGCAGAGGAGCTTATCTGAATTGTAGTAATTGGACAAAATCCCCAAATTAGATTTGTCTGCTTATTTGGTGAAAAAACCATTATGATTCAAAGAAAGTCGAGTTACGTGTTGACAACCCTTCTTAGAGGATAAATAATTTGATCTATATTTACGACAGTTTAACAGTTTAATTCAGCTCATAAATGTTTTCTAAATGCACAAGTCTTGGGCAGAAAGTTGTGAAATATAACCGCTACAGTCTGTCTGAACTCTTTGGCAAACTTACATGACAAGTGTCAGTGTTCAATGCCAGGTCAAGACTACACAGTAAGAATTAAGTGCACCCAAACTCGCTGAGAAAGTTGAGATGCTCAAAGCACCAACACGTTTTAAGGTTGAGCATCAAAGTATATTTTACAGGATTCTCTGCAGGATTGGGGGAAATAATGAAAACATTTGTAATTGGATGAATCTATCCAATGTTTATCACAACTAAAATAAGTACCATGATAGTTCAGCCTCAACGGCATCAAAGGTATTGAATATGAAACAAATAATGAACTTCCATAATAAATGTTCCATTTAAAGCACTCATCATCCACAGGTATACATCAGTCGTGTAGTGGTGACACATGGAGCTCACAAGTCCACAAACATTCACACATACACATAAACCCAAATACTTGCCAAGACACAGTCAAAAAGCTATTGCTGTTGGCCTTGAGATCAGCAGCCAATTTCATGACTGCCTTCGTGTAAACCAGACCAGAAAGCATAAATCCCTTACGGTTAAAAAAAAGTTCAGATGCAATCAGTACTGACCAAGTAAGAGGGTGACAGCATAACTACTGACCTTAAACCTTGGCCTCAGACCAAGTTAAATACAGTCTTGATATGGAGTGTGACAAGTAGTAAAGGTTAATTATGTTCTTTGACTGGACTTGCCAAATACCCCAACACCACTCTTATACCATTACTGACACTGAAAATGATCAAACCCTTTTTGATCTCTAGTTCGGCTGACATGGTGACTACCTTTGTCAGCTGTATGTTATTGGTGAAATTTACCAATGATTTAACAAACTAGGTAAGCCTTTGTGATGTTAGATTTGTGTTTGACGTTTTTAGAGATGTTTACAGGGATATCTATAGATAACATTCAATTGAATATATAATACAGACATAAAAGACAGAAGCATAAAGTAAACAGTCCGAGTTAGATTTTAATTGCAAGTGTTTATGGGGAAACAACTTCTCTTGTGTGGTAATGCCGATACAGGTGATGCTAAGTTTAGCCAGTTGACATTGTTCAATTCATGTCCAATGGTTATTAAAACTTATCCTAACTAGCGCTCTGTTTGCTCACAGTAGCTCCGCTTCTGATACCAAGTCGGGTTCGGTTCTTTCAATAACTCAGACAACTAGTGTGAGTACATTTTATGACTTTTATTGAACAGCACTTGAAAGCATTTAGCAGCAGGCTGACTGCACAAACTCTTTGGGGCCTTGGTGCTGCATAAGTAGCATGTAGTGATGATTGAGACTATGAACACGGGATCTCGTCTGCACAAGATAGACGTGCAGACAGTAGAAAATGGTGAGCAGTGGAATTTATTTGGATAGCAAAGGCCTTTTTTTTGTTCCTTTTTTAGGATTACAACACAGATTTGTTGTCCACAATCTAGCATTAGCAGGGGATAAAAAAAGACACATTGACAGTGCCTTTACTGCATCCTTTCTGATTTTTGTACATAGCACCTTACTCGTACACCTTGACTTGCAGGGTATTTCTTACTGAATGGGATTGTCTTTAGACACAATATTTCTGATTTTAGAAGTTTAAGTCATTCACCTGATTAATATCTTTAAATACAACTTGCAGTGACTTGAGTTTTAAAAAGATAAGATGAGAGGGTGGTTCAGATAAGCTCCACTACTAATATGCAACAAATTTATTTTCCTTACATCCTCCACAAGAAAGATTGCGAAGCAAGCCTTTAACACCAAGGCCATTAAACCATACAAAACTTTTAATATGAAAAAGAAGGTGTCTGTAGACTGTATTATCATTACCTGAATGTGAGCAGTGATGGCTCCATCTGCTGGTACATTTTCAAGAGCTCCATTTACAGCTGGCAGCTTATTGAGGTCCTTGGCATGATTCCACTCTGTGCACAATGTAAAATAAAATGACAACATAAGGGAAACGGTCTCTAATAGACTGCAGCAGGTGAATCTTAGGCAAGGAATAGTTATGCGTTTACCTGGATTTAGTGTCTCTGCATCCAGCATACCTCCTTCCCGATAAATCTCCAACTCCTCAACTTTGACTTTGCTCCAGGGAATGTAGGTAACTCCCCGCTCCACGTCCCAGAACTTTTTGTGCGCAGACTTTATGCCCTTGTTCAAAGCCCAAGCAATCTAGGCAAGAATGACATTAGCTGTAATCATTTAGTTTACAATCATCACTAAAACAGGTTTTACAAGAGAAGAATAAAATTGGAAATAAAAGCAATGTCTGTAAGAGTTTATGTACCTTAACAGGTTTCTGATTGACTTTGTATGACCCTCTACTAAGTTTGTTCAAGGCTGTATTGGCATCTTGTCGGTGAACCATAACAATATAAGCACAACCCCTTGGAGGAATCATCTGGACAGGGAGAAAGCAGAAGGTAATACTGAAATACTTCACAACATTATCTTAAGATCAGAAAAGTTAAAGTCAATTGTCCAAACTTACATTGATAGAATCTATTTGGCCGAACTCCTCCAAAAGAGACATCACGTCAGATTGCTGAGTTTTCTTGTCTAGCTGTCCAACCCAAAGTGTAGTGCTGCAAACTAAAAGCAAAATGACATTAGTAACTGTTGGGAGGATGTACAAAATGTAAGTTGTGTTTAACTTTACTATCTGTTTAAATGTTTGTGCTATTCAGTTTTAATTTACTGCTTTATGCAGTCATGGATAGAGTTAACCTGAAATTTATGGCGTAACTGTAATGGTTACTCAGATTTCCTGGGCAAACAGAAAGCATAAAATGGATGAAATAATCTTGCCCAGGAAATCCAGGTAATGGTGAGCCAATTTTGCTGGGAAGTGAGAATGCATGACAAATCTGGTTGCTCCTGTTGGCAACCAGCTGCCCTGTATTAAAAAACAAAAACAAATAATCCATGCCTTCAGTGTACAACCATGTGCCTATATGAATGAGACAGCAGTTGCTGTTCAAGTTATTTACTTGATCAAAATCTAACTGTGTGTAGAATGAAACAATGAGCCAATCATTAACGGAACAGATACTAAGATACTCAAACCAAATCCTGAGGGAGGAAATGTCATCAATACTGATCAAAAGTAGAAGGCAACTATAAAAACTGAGACAGACAGTAATTCTGCAGTGCACAGAACATCCATGCTTCAAAATATCAGTACAGCACATCACTGCTGGCAAATGTTTGACACTGTTGCTATATTCAATAAAACACAGAGCCCTTTCGAGTCTTTCCTTGTTCAGAGGTAATTACCATATTAACAGTAATTTACCCTGCTAAATACTGTATATTTTGATTGCATTTACATCTGACTGAGATTATGTGCTAGTGCCATTAATTACACTGAACTTTTGAATTGCCTGGAATATATAAAAATAAAAAAATAAGGGAGCCATGAACACCTCTTCTGCCTTTTGTCAAATGTATCTCCACATTTTGCATGAACAGGTTATATGCAGCTGAAACAGTGGTAAATCTGGCACTCAAGCACACATCAAAGGGGCTCCATTCAACAGGGTCAGACAAGGTGGATATGTCGCTGTGACTTGCATGTAGTAGTGGTTCCAGCATCTGTATGTGTATAATAAGAATCATAAACAACATATTCACAGGTTTGTTTCTGTTGTAGCACATACCACTGAGAGTCTGGCTCTTTAAGCTGGGAAGACCTTTCTGTCTGCGCTCTCTGTCCTTTTCCCTTTCACTCCTGTCCTGTGAACGTGAGCGCGATCTCCACCGCCATTCTCTGGAGCGAGATCGCCGATGCCTAGACCTTTTTGAGCGGGACGAAGATCTCGATCTTCTCCTCCTTGGAGATCTGAAACACAAAAGATCGAACAAGCTTAACATGATGTCATTCAATAATACAATTCCTGAGTAAAAATCTTTTTCACCATTAGCTGAGCAGGAAATGGCAAAATGAACAGAGTTCTTAGAGTCCACGGCAGCAGCTCAGAGTGTCAGGGCCTGCACTACACTAATTGCTATGCACTTTCTAACGTGTAAATTACCCTTCAGGATGCATTGACTATTTAACCAGATAAAAACTTTGAAAAACAGTTTTTTAAAAATCGATCAATCTAATTATAATCCACAGCACTACAGTTATCTGTGATGAACACAGCCTCTTACCTTGAACCAGATCTGGATCTTGACCTCCTGCCATATCCTCTGTGTCTGCCCTCTCGCCTCATAGTTGAGTCTTCTCTTGAATCTCCCTGTTAGACAATGATGACACGGCAATTTTAGTTTTTCAAAATGAATGAGCAGACGGTTCAAAGTTACAATGTAAAGAGTTCATATTGTGAACTCTGTCAATTGAGGAAGCGATAGCACTGGCTTGCTACAACTGCTCTAATGAGAAAAACTAACTTACATAAAAACAAAGAGAAAGTGAAAAAAAAGAAAAAAATTTATCAAGTAGAACTAGAGAAGTCTTTCTCTCACAGGAGAGACATCCACATTAAACTAAAAGGACTGAAGATTTACCCGCGACTGTGAATAAGCCTCATTTATGGAAGAGTATCCATCTGGCAACCTATGATGTTCAATGTGACTCATTCCTCCACCGTGCTGAAGAATGACAAAGAGACAGGCACAGGTGATAGTTGAAAAACAGACACCATAGTACATTTCAACTAAAGCTTGCAGCTCCACACAGTTTATCTTCTACATAACCAAAACACAAACATTTGAAGTATTACTTCTATACTTTTGGCCTGACATCTCTGAGAACAAAGGCTAAAAAGAGAAACTTAATTTGCTTCAAACAACTTGTGGACATCATGTTGGTATTGTACTAGAATTGCTTTATTTGAGCCATTATATAATTCAGGTATAATTTGATACCTCTATACCACCGGCCTGTCCCATCATATGTGGATGAACATTCTCTGTGTTGGGCATCTGACCAGGAAACGGGTTAAACACATTTTCAGGAATGCCCCTGTCATGACAAAATATACAGATATTGAGTCTGGGTATTACAAACCCACAAATATAAAAGCACATTAAAAACAAATTACACCAAAACCATTATAATTGTGGTCACAGCTGTTATTTTGACATTTCATAGCAAGAAAAGCACAGATGTGTTAAACTAAATGAATAAGGTAATTTGGGATTCCAGCTCCACAACTATGGCGTTTGTGCTTACAAGCTTAGTGGTGTATCTTACTGGGACATGTTATGACACTGTGGGTGCCATTTTGCTTATTCGTCCCCCTCTTAAAAAGGTCCCTTCCAGACATATTTAAGGACATATGATACTGGAATAACAATTGTCTCTGATACGCTCTTTCCACAAAACATTTAATTACCTAGTAAAAAGTACTTCAAACTACATCGGTCCTTCTCCCTCACTGAAAATTCCACAATCTGTGAATATGCAAATATTTTTCATTTAAATAATTCAAAGCAAAGAGAAACCTTCCCCTTCAGCAGATGAATGGGAAAACAGCCTTCTAATGTGACATACATCATTCTGCACAGTGATGGTCAAACACAGAAGTGTATGAACAATAAGCAAAACACATTTTGAGTGGAGGGGACTTAAACCTGCCTCGGCTCCAACGGTAAGCCCAAAAACACGAAACCAGCAAACAAAAAATATATAACTTTTTAATACATCCACATGACAGTAGCTGAAGAAAACACACACTGATCCCATTTCCTTTTTGTGAGCTAATCTCTGTCTATACTGGAGTCATAACATGTAACAGCTGATATACTGCCCTCTAATGGCAGATTGAGATCATCAGTTAATGTATTACTACATTTTACTGCATTGTTTGCAAACATAACATTTCTTTTGAGTTATCATTGGTGAAATACAATGGTGTGATGTATGTAACACACTTTCAAGTTTCAAACTAATAGGTTATGCTGTGCTGTTGTTCCTGCATTTCCATACAGAACCAATACAAATGTATCAGCATATATAAATTTCATAGAACTCACTGTGGCTGGGCACTGCCTTCTTTAGCCATTATATCATCAGGTTCATCATCATAATCGAATCTGTCAAGGAGTTTCTGAGGAAATATATAATACACAATAAAGTAAGTGAGAAAAATAAATTGTATATGATCAAAACAGGTAATGTTGTGTTGTATGAGTTTTGCAATTACCTCAGCTAAGGAGCTTTTCTTTTCTGTGTGTGCACTGTATGGGTTGGGCTGTGCCACAGGCATCTGGGGTGGGTTTGGTACGTTGTTTGTGATGGTGGCTGCCAGAGTCTTATCTGCCTGCTGGAAGTTCTGGAGCATCCTCTGCAGCTAGAGGATTGAGAGGGAGGAGTCATTCAGAATTTAAACAATTCTTAACCTGACATGATGCAGAGCTGCTGGAGCACAAAATTATTGCTTACCTCCTGACCATGTGGGGACTGAAACAGCTGTGCCACCGCAGCTAAGGCATCAGGAGTGGGTAGCTGGGGCACAGAAGGCATTACTGGGGCGCTAGTGACAGGAGGCTGTAGCTCTGGTTGGGGGTCAGGGGGAACTGTTGAGATACAAGAAAAAGATTAACTTCAGTGGACAAATTACAACCTTACTTTTCTTTTACTCTCAGGTAACACTCTGGTGCACCGTTACAGACATGCAACAATAGAGAAATATATTAATTTCTCTACCTTCCAGTGCAAGGGCAGGTACAATGGCTCCATTTGCCATATCCATCAGAGGCTGAATGATGTCCATGTCAAACACACCATTCTTCTGCCACAGGTTCAACACACGGATAATTTTGCTCTGAAAAGAAAAAAAACAGCCAATCACACCTTTGAGTTATTTCTAAATTATCATTCACTGTAATTATAGTAAATACCAAAGGCACAAACTTAGAGCACCTTATCATCCTCCGGGCAACGGTAAAGGTTTTGAAAGGTATCTGTGAAGTTCTTCAAGAATCTGGGCCCAAATACATCCTTGTCAACACCAAACTGATGCCGTGACTGTCGAACAATCGAGTCAACCACATACAAACCAGGGACTTTTAGTTCTGGCTTGCACTGAAATAAAAAATAAAGACATTTAATTAATATTGTGTCATGACAACTTGCACTTGTAAAGTGCACTAGGACCTCAAATGTTTAATATAATGCACAGTAAGAGCTCTACAGTACATACCTTCTTGATGAACTTTTCAACAATCTGGACAACATGTTTGTAAAGCTAATATAAACACAAACAAAGACAAATAACGTCAGTCACAACATACTACATAATACTTTAATGATGAAGGAAATATAACCATACAAGTTGGGAACAGCAATGAAAGCGTATTATGATAAAATTCTTATTTACTACATGACTCAATTAAATAGGGATCACATTGTCTGGCATCAAATGAAAGTTGTTAGGTTTTTATCTGACACCAATTTACCTAGTTCTGAAAAAATGTCTCAGCACCAATTAAGAGTATGCAAAAATCACATTTCACCAATCAGAGTTCAGGGTTTCGATGCCTTTAGAAAGATCACATCCCAAAATAAGGACTGCGTTTGCAAGATAGTGAAAAAAGGTATAGTACATCTTCAAGTAATGCTTATAAATTCACAGCCATACAGATGGCAATATCAAAGACAAATAAGGGTGAGTGATTATACACACATATGTGTCAGCATAATTACAGTGTTTCTTATAAAATACTTTAAAACAACTAAGTCAAAAAGTCTTGGAGATTCCCAGTTGCATTACATCCCTTAGTATCACAAAAACATGAATAAAATGACACAGTATTCACTTTACCTTGATAGCTTTGATGGCTGATTTTGTAACAGACATCATCTTAGCACGGGATATTGGAGGCTTCATGTCAATCATGGAGAACAACTGAATAGTTTTCAAAAGAAATGTATGTCAGTTCATTTTAAAGGGAAAAATTATAGTGTACAATTACATTAGGAAGCATGCATTGCTTTAGATAAAACATAGAAAACAGACATCACTAGACTACAGTGACATACAGCCATCACCTAATGGTTTCTAATGGAAAATGTACAATCTTTGGAATATAATTAAGGAAACAGATGGTTTAAAACGTGGTTTTCCACGTTGAGCATTACATGTGTTATTCTTCACAAACACAAATAACCACAGCCTACTTGACATGGGTAAATAGAGATTCCCATTCCCACAATATTTTTTTTCCACTAGAATTTCATTGATCTAGCTTGTTTTAAGTTACCAGCTTACACTCTACAGCCATAATCAGGCGTTTGTGATTGGGGAGTGGATTTATGCATTAGAGAGTAATCCATAAACGATGTTTGTTGATTAGCTCAGGCTCACCATCATACATATATTGCAAGCCAATTTTGACCTTTGCTGTAGCATTGATTCAAAATATATCAGGCAATCAACTTCTACAAGAAAGAAATAGAAATCAGGCAAGTTCAATTGTACAGTCATACATGGGGTTTGTGATCGAAAGAGTCAAAATAACTATAGCATTCAGGTCATTAGAGCACCTAACTAGAGTCTGACACTTCAAATACACCCCTCAATTTTCACACCCACCATTACTGACACACATTCAAAACACACAGCAAGGCTGGATGACAGTCCGGTGTCCTTCGGTGGCAACGACAAAACAAAACGCATTTTGTTTACGTTATGCTTAATGACGCAAGGTGTGGGAAGGTTTTGGAAAGATAGACTATTTAAGTTACATAAAAACGTCCTCGTAACAAAGGTGGTGGGTGTCAGCGCTGACGTTACCTCGTGACTCAAAGCGATCGTTTAACTTCAGCTTTATTTGTAAAGCTGATAATAGGACACGCAACATAAAGTGGGCACACAGTTACACGGGCTATTTATCTTATTATATGTATATTTCTACTGGCAGCACGTCGTGGTCTCGGCGGTTTATGCTAACAATTTGCTAGACACTGAAATCGCAGGCCTTGCCAGATTAATGTACAAGCTAGTGGCTAACGGATCGGATCAAGCTATGTTTACGTTTAAAAGACCGCGTTTACTGAACAAACGTTTACCCCTCAAACTGAACAAATCCATCATGTTGAAGTTTAATATAATAAGCATTAGCGTAGCTATCTTACATGTTAGCTGGCGTTTAATCAAACCAATTGCCATTAGTTAGCGTTAGCCTTCGGGCTTTGCTCTTTGGACTGTTGTAAAACAGTAAACTTTACCTCCATGTTGAACGCGTTCACTGCATCCATGACGGTGTGTTGTGTTGAAAACTGGCTGACGAATTTATCTTATCTACGAAATCATAACCATCTGTAGCTATATGGCTAACAAAATAGATGACCAGCGACGCTGTGAGGCTCAGTGTTATTCTGAGGTGGTCACATAGCTAGCCAAAGCTCCGCTGTGCTAGCATTTGCTGCTTGCTTCGCGGTTCCACCCCGTACGTGGTGCGTCTGAGGTCCCCTTCTTCTTCGTTGGTTTTTGTGGGAAGACTTTTCTGTCCTTAATGCTTCCTTATGCCTTTGCCTTCTCGGTTTGGTTGTCCGTAACTCTCTCGCTTTGTGCTCGGGTGATAACCGAGACGAATAAACCTGTACATAATTGTTGTGCTTCCGTAATGTTCGTCTTTGTCTGTGACTATTTAACAGTAGCTAAAGACCGAAGCCTGCAGATTCCACCCTCAACTTAGCGCTGATCGCACGCTGTCGCCCTCTAGCATGTAGTACCACGACCTTTGAACGCTGCCACTAAAGATCATCAATGTTTCTTTGCCAAGGATCCATCAAATCGCATTAAGCAGATTCCTAGATAGTACATGGTGTAACTAGGCTCATCAGACCCACTTATCTGCAAACTAAGACAGAACAGGTATCTTCTTTGCCCCCTGTTGAATGGCTCTTTCATGCACTCTTGTGGCCAAACCTGCGCATTGCATGCATCTCCTGAACTCTTCAATCAGAGCAGAATAGAGAGAAACAAGTGGAGTGGAGCAGACAAACATTTGTGTGGGTGAGGATTGGAGGCGTTTCTCTCACAGGAACAACTTTCTACATGTGTTAGAAACAACTTTTTTTTTTATCGTGGTTCATGGCTTTTATTCTTCTCTACCAACTCTTGGGAAATCAGATAATGGCTGTCATTGAAAACTCTACCTCTGCTGTTAACGATGAATGGGAATACTATTATGATTATCTTGATCCTGTGATTGTTGATGAGAGCAAGCTGAAATACAATAAATGTAAGTCTACTTTATAGAGTTTTTGTGTTTTTGTGTTACGAGAGAATAACAGCGATTGTCCTCTTCCCTTCCAGACTTAATTGTTATAATATTTTGGATCATTCTGGCTGCTTTTCTGGGATTCCTCTTTCTCAGTTTGACTCTTATGTGTCGCAGTGGAAACTTACCAAGGTAAGAGTTATGTATAATCTACATAAACACTAAAGCACTGATATATACATACACATTTGTGTCTTTAGCCTAATTTATCATATGTGTGTGTACTACACGCACGCATGCACACACGTATATGTATATTTACACACATATACAGTTCATATATATTCACATATACATATGTTAAACTAAAGCCACAAAACTCAACTTTAACTTTGAACATTTTCTTCTTTTTATTGCAGGAGTCACAGATCCTAAATCAAAGGAAGTCAGAGACATCAGCTACTTGACCTGAAGCTGAATCTGAATGGGACCACTTTTATGGATGAGTACGGACACAAATTTAAAATCAGGATGTTGAAAACACAGCTGTGGAAAATATGCTGGGGAGACAGATCTGAGGTTTTAAGGCAGATCTATAAGAAGTAGCAAACAATTCAGCTTTCTTTCCATTTCACCGAATAGCTACAAAGTGCAAGGCCATCATTATCATTAAACAAATTGTTATGCAACTATTATTCTGTGCTTTAACTGGCAGTGTACGCACATGTGAACTCTGTCCTAGATGTTAAAAGCACAAGAGGAGCATAGACTGTGCTTCCTCAGAGGACAGGCATTAAGGTAATGGAAGATCAATTTCAGGAAGATATTTTTTGTGTTTTTTCTGCTAATTCAGCAACAGTTTAATCTATATTCTCAACATCTTTGTTCTCATCTTGTAAACATCCAACATAGCATCTAAACATATGTCACTTCTATCTCTTATATTTAACTTGCTGGACAATTTATTGCTTTTGGCAAGAAAATATATTCTTTTAAAACAGACGCAGTATACCCCTCCTACTGTCACTTTGTTGTACAAAGAGACCTTTAATGCATTACCACATGAGATGTAGGTTGTTTCTTTCTTGACCTGGAAACCTTCATGACACAATACTCGTACTAGATTCACTCAGCTTGGACAAAGGTGACATGGTGGATGGATCCGAACTGAATATAGGGTGTTTTCTTTTTTGTTGCTGCCTGGATGGATTTTACATTGCCTTTTTGTTGTTCTATGTTGCTTACTTCCTGTGTATGTAAGGTGTCTTGTTTTTTCTGTTTATTTATGGTGTGCTATATGCTGTTGTACTTGTTCAATATTTATTGAAAAATCAATAAAGTCTTTTGGGAAAAAATGCTTTACTCGATTGAATCCAATTTCTTCAATTAAGTTGATAAAACCTTTTGTATTCTAAATCCCCAAAATTCAAATACAATTAAAATGTTTTGAGTATGTTAAAAACAGTAAAAAAAAAAAGTGTAATATATTCATAAATCAACATTTTATTACAAAAGGTTTTACAAAATACCTTCAGACGTTTTACAGGAACCAAACAAATCAGCAAAATGAAAGACTATAAGGTTTCTTCTTTTAAAGAACACAGTCGTGTTCAGATGTCACATCTAACTCTTCATGCTCATGATGTCATCACAGATGGCTCTGACGGCTGTTGGAATCAGTGATGATTTAGAGGCTTTCTGTCTTTTACATTTGGCTCTGGTCACCAGAGTGACATGAGACAGGAACAGCTCCGCGGATGTGGCTCCGCTCCACAACTCATTGATGTACAGTGACAACAGGAACAGCCCAGCTTCTGGAGAAGAGAAAACAAGAAGCTTGATTAATTTACACTCCAGCATATTAGAATCGAGTCATCTTCCTGAAGGACACTCCCGCAGGATGTCATTATCTGTTTTTTTTTGACAGAAAAAGTAAACATGCTTGTGCTCATTAACAGCCACGACAGCATCAGCTGGTATTGTTTTTACCTTGTGAGTCTGTGTGTGTGTGTGTGTGTGCGCGCGTCATGGGAAAATATGGTCCTAGAGACACTGCTGTAGTGGGAACTACCACAGAAGCAGTTTGAATACTTTGCCAGTTGTCATGGGTTGGAGCGTGAACATGTTTATTCGATGGGAACTTTAATACATTCTGCGAAATGTAACAATATCTTTATCCACTTTCATAGTCCACTTCTAAATTGGACAAAGTTAATGTTTTTTATAATGTTATTTCAATATACGAAAGAAAGTGAACCTGTATCTGTATCAAAAGAAGCACAGTGATAAACAGTCATGGGACACATGCCAGATATCTTTCATTCAATAACTAATGTCATAAAAAAATAGCAAAAATATTTAAAAATGGCCTTCTCTGAGACTCCAGTGTGTCAGGACAACAGAGATCTTTTCATAGCACAGAGTGGAAAATTGAGTTTCTAAGAGAGGCACAGTGTTTTGACAGTGTTATCACATTATTGATGTAGTACTGTTTATAATGCACACGGGCAGTCACAGATAGTCTGTGAAAACGGTGGCAGGCTCTTACCACGTCTAGACTGATCAAGAGTGGCCTCTGGCAGGCAGGCAGAGATGACTGCCGGATGCAGCTCTGGAAGGTGGCCTTGGGTCTCCAGTGAGTGTATCATGATGTTGGTAAAAAGCTGGAAGGTTTCCACTCTTGCTGACATGCTGGAGTGACACTGAGCTTCAAAGGCCTGATGGTGGAGTCGAAGGAGGTCTGCCTTTAAGCCAGGGTCGAGGGACACAACATCCACAATTTCCCTGCGTTTTATCAAAGCCTTTCTGACCCAGTGCAAGAATTCTTTTGTTCTGTTTTCATCATACGAGTCCTCCACCAAACACCTCAGGGACCACTTGGTGAGCAGGTGTGCAGTATCACTGGCCAACTGACTGGGATCCATTTTGTCTCCTGTTTGAGCCAGCTGGAGTTCAGAGAGGGGAAACACAGGTTCCCAGTGAACAAAGATTCTGCTGAGGTAAGATTTACACTCTGTCAGGAGACTCTCTTCTTGGTTCTCGGTCTCAGCATCCTCTGCCAGGTTGTCTTTTCTTGTGCGGGCCTTGGAAAAGGAGCCTTTACCTCGGGTTTTATCCTTCCCCGTCCCTGAGGAAGAAGATGAACAAAACTATGTTTATGCCATTAAAGATAAAAGGAATGATTTAGATACTGTGAAACAGAACAGTGATCTCAATTCTCCACTGTTTGTAATGGAAAAACTGTGACAGAGTCCAACATGTAATGTCATCACATATAACAACATGATTCTTTTTAAGCCTCATTTCTATTCATTCCCCTACAGAGAAGAGAACACAGGGGTCAGTAAAAGTGCAGCCAGCCTGGAGCAGTTATTGACCGGAGCTGGTGCTCTTAGTGTTACAGTCTAGAAGGATGAAAACTTTCTAATGTGGGTTTCATTGTTGGTCTTGAACATGAATCATAATTTGTTGGCCTTTCGGCTCTATATTTCTTTTTTAATTGCTCAGCTAACTCCTAAAATTACTATCTGACTATCTGCATTCTGTTCCGGGGTTTTAGCACTGATGCTCTACTGACCCTCACCTCCCACACACAGAAGTTTACTGACAATTTACCATGAAGAGTGATGAAAGTTAGTTTGGAAGAAATTAAGCTAGGAGACAGAAGATGATGGCTGTGGCTACATTTGAAAAGCACAAAAACAATCCTGTTGGAAGCTGCGTAATTTTGTCTTAATCAGAAGCACACTCTGCAGCCAGCCCCGCATCTGTGTCTACTTCATACATGCCCTCGGCCATGTTCAAACAGACACACAGACCTGCAGCACTCACATGAAGAGGAGAGGCACATTAGGCGGGATAGGGGGTTTATGTGTGGTAACGTCATAATGCAGAATCCCAAGTCCAGTCACATGGGAAGAAGTCTTCAGAAGGACTTGGGAAAACAGCATTTTGATGCTAAAACATACATACTTGAACTAGAATTTGAATTTCTACATTTGAAGACATAATAAACACTAATGAGAAGCTGCAGAATGATATAAAAGCCTCAAAAACACAAAAAATTATGGACCTGCAATTTAAAAAAAATATAATTTATGTAATTGTCAAAGCTAGTCACTATTTCCTTTATAGTATTTTGTCCATCCCTTTGGCAGAAGTACAACCATGACAACATTTGTACAATCTTCTCCGTATGGTAGAATTAACGTTACACTTAATGGCACTCACCCAGCAATTCCTTTACTTTGTGCTTTTCAGACAAGGCTTGTATTTGGGTGAGGAGTGCTGTATTGCGGGACAGGGAGGCCCAGCAGAGAAGCAGAGCGAGGGCTTCAGTGCAGGAGAGAGGCTGTGGGTGGAGCATTAGCTGGTCAGCCTGTTCGTTTACATTAAGAGCTGTCTCACGATGCTTCAGTATTGAGCAAAGAGTCTGCAGAAACAGGCTGAGTTGAGTGGCCTTCACACACAACCTGCCAGGAGATTAAAAAAACAATGACATCCTTGACCAAAAGACAGTTAACATTTATTAAATGTAGATTTTGGCTGACATCTCAATTTTTGTCAACAGTGCATCTTATGATTCATTTAGGTGACTGAAGAGTGACCTGAAACTTAAGTTTTTACCTGAGGTGTCTGCTGATAGTTGATGCCACACACAGGAATTCACTGATGAGTGGCAGTGGGAGACACTTCACGGAGCTCTGAGATTTCTCCTCTGTAGAGGAGGCGGAAGTCTTGGCTTCATCTGCCTGCTTCTCTTTCTGCCCGAGGTTAGTAAACCACAGCACATGGAGCAGATCTATGATGGCACTGAGCTGCTGCTGGTCTAGATTCCTGAGGAGGATAATAAGTACAGAGTTATGTAGAAAATACAAAACTGACTGAAGAAACCACTGTAGTAATATGAATGTTCATGTCAAGCTTACCTTCTTTCAAGCATCTGTATTATCCAGGTGAGGAGCCCACAGCTCTTGGTGAGGTTATAAGCTGCTCTGTTTACACGAGCGGCCTTGCACAACACCCTTATAATCTGTGCCTAGAGAGAGATACATGAGAAATAAATGCACATTATAAATGCACATAAGTATCCTATGTATTTGCACTTCAGAGCATCAATCTCCTCATTTATCTGTTAGTTGTCATGCTTAATTTGGGACTGTTATTCATTTCTTTGGTCACATAGTTTAAGATTTATCTGCTGATGTGTTACATCATGAATCCCACAGTGTGTACCTGGGAGTGTTCATCACACAAAGGGCTGCTGCTGAAGCTTAAAAGGGTCTGAAAGATGCCTTGTTGGTCACACAACTCATAGCAGTGTCCATCACTTATCCCTTCCTCCAGCACACTCAGGATCCACTCACGCTCCATTTTATGCTGCAGAAAAAACAGACGGGTCAGTCAAACTACCAGTTAACTGTCCTTCACAGAGACAGATAACAGCATTCTATAAAAAGGCCTGAGCAGAGCAAAACAAACAGATGAAGGTTAAATGTTGTTGATATACGCTGAGTTTATTTGGAACGTCATTTATTCTTAGCAGGGTGGAATTTACCAGTCATTCATAATGAATTGCAGTAGTCGAAAGCAAAAAAAAATGTATGTCCGTTTATCATTATTATTATAAATGTATAATCCTTTACCTCCAAGTCAAAGCCATAGAAGAGCTTGAAGAACTCAGGGACTCTCCTGAAGTCCAAACTCTGATGGGACAGCAGAAACCTGTTTAACACCACGTACATGTGGTCCTCTGGGAAATCAGGAAAAACAAAGAAAAAGGTCAATGATCAGAGGGTTAAAGTCAGTTAGCAGCACGCAATAGTAAAACATAAACTGTATATAGAATTGCATCAAGTAGGGCACACAAAAGGATTAAAATTTTATCATCCAACGTTTCTAATCAGTTTGAAAAGAAATTCTATATCCTTATGTAAACACTATGAATCAAATTACTCTGGTCAGGGACTTTTTCAGGGTTACACACCAGGTCTGAGCATCTGCTGAGCCACTTTGGTGACGTAAGTGGTCAGGACAAATGGAAGTCTTTGATTCGGCTGTCGGATTCCATTCTTCACTGTATCCATCAAGTACAGGAGCTATTTGATAAAAACAAGCCCGTCAGTGTTCCCGGAGGTGACTTGCACACATATAATATTTAAATATTCACACACCATCTCCCACTGACACTTTACCTGTCTCTTCTCCCTGATTCGAGCTCCCTCCAGATGTTGGTAGAAGCAGCTCAGCACATGATACGCTGCCGCTCTCACTTTTGAGTCGTAGCTACTTAGAGCCATTACAGTCACTCCGAGGGC
Organism: Pagrus major; assembly: GCF_040436345.1. Taxonomy (NCBI): domain Eukaryota; kingdom Metazoa; phylum Chordata; class Actinopteri; order Spariformes; family Sparidae; genus Pagrus; species Pagrus major. The sequence goes on from NC_133216.1 coordinate 7,421,284, forward strand.
ATGGGTGGATACAAACTTGAGGCAGTCAATCACACACTCTGTCACGCAGAAAAGGGGAAAAACGCCGCACTATAAAAGCAGTGATAACCTTAACTGATTAGGAGCAACGGCAAAAGCATTAATATATTGTCACCTGGCTGCAGTATCGAGCTGAATAGAGGCAAAAGGAAACAGGGATCATACAAATTCCCAAGGTCCTTTATGGCATTGTTACTGTACAGCAGCTCCTTACCATCCTATAAGAGAGAAAAAAAGTATAAAGGTTTATCCGAATAACTAAAAACATATTTTCTCACTCATCCCTTCTTAGATGTCAAACTTATTCTGCAGCCACCCAATCACAATGAAGATGGATGGGATTTAATTTGTGATGCTAAAAGAAAAAACTACAAGTGAAACTAATTCTTCTCTGTGCTTAAAACACAGTCAGCATGGATTGACATCACCAGTGTTGATAAAATAAACGTAGTTTTTTTGATACACTGGTCAATTTAGAGATTTTGGGCTATTTTCTGCAATAACATAACATGTCTTCTTTCAGACTATTATTGCATATTAAATAAGATTCCCTCATAGTGTCTCCCCTAAAGGTACATTTTTTATAAAAATGTTCTTCTGGAAAGTAAATATAAATAAAATATCGACCTGCAGGAAGATTCTGCGTTGCTGAGGAAAGTGTGAAATAGTTTGGAGCATCCGGTCAGTTTTCAGCAGGGCCAACAGGTCATCTGAGCTTGCCTGCTTCCACAGGGAAGCTCCCAGACTTTTCCTGGTCTTGTGATGCTCCACAGCTGCTGGGCCCCACAAGAAGGATCTGCAATTAAAAACACATATTCAGTCTTTGCAAATAACAAGTGCACTTGTTGCATGTATGACCTACAAATATGAACATAACTTACTGGAATTTCTGCAGACTGACATTGTTTCCTTCGTATTCCTGAAGAAGCAGTAACAGTTTCTGATCTGCAAAACAAAACAAGATGTGAGAGGAATGAAAGACAACAAACACACAAACCCAAAAGTACTTAGATTTCCTGTTTTACCTGAAATACTCAGTGTAGCTCCATATGCTCCCAAAAGTACAACAAAGTGACTGATGTTACAGACTGTTGGGCATTTCTTCACCAAACAGAGAAGTAGGGACACCAACGATTCTAAAATGACAACAAAAATGTGTTTAATGAGAAAATAAACAACTACATAATAAAGCTTCAGGTTTGTAATTTAATGTGTTTCCCCATTATATTCTACTCCATATGTACCTTTAGCCTGACAACTGCTAGACTCTTCATTAGAGTCCAACATGGTGGGCAGGAACAGAGAATGGCTGCTGGTCATCATGTGTAGGGTGGATAAAGGTATCAGATCCTTCTGGACTTCACTGCTACCATACATCAGTTCCAACAGGTTGCTCAAAGTGTTCAGAAAGTGATGATCTCTGTAGCGATATCTACAGTGGAAGAATATCTTTTAGGTCATTGATTGAAAACAATAATCTGATGTGACGCTCTTGAAACAACATCTAGCAGAATGAATTAAACCAAATATCTTACTTCAGTCCATTCTTGACAAAACTGTTCCATTCAGATGCAGTGATGTCTTCAGCTGATGTCTGTACAAAGAAGACAAATTGTAAAAAAACGAATCAAGTAAAAACAAAACATGTGCAGCATGTGTGAGGAACATAAACCCACAAGGAGTTGTTGCAGTCTTTCCAGGATGCTCTTCTCCTGCTCTGACAGGGAGGCCGCCTGATCTTTAGAGTTACTGTAAGCAGCGATGAGACACTTGAGGGCAGCAGTGGTGACAGATTTTCTCCAGGCTTCTTGTTCTTCTGGGCAATCAGCCAGTTTCTCAGTGATAACATCTACTAAACGCCACCTGGAAGAGAAAGCAACATTTAGATAATACATTTTGATACTGACAATTTACTTAAGTGTCAAGAGTTAGGTCAAACCTTTCAAAACTGTCCACTTTTTGGAGAGCATTTGGCAGATTGTTAATCAAGTCCCTGGTGTCCTTCAAGTTTGCAGAGAGTTTGATCAGACTGGAGAGTGTTTCAGTAAGCTGGGCCCCAGAGTCTTCTGTCAGGTTTCCCAGAACACACTCGGACAATTTTGCGAGCAGTGCTTGCTTCAAGGCTTTTAAAACTTCTTTTTGCACTATAAAAAGACAGCACATGCAGCATATTAAAATGAATGGAAAAGTGGCAATGAGAGAAAAAAAGAGCGACACAAATCGTGGCGCTGTATGCTTTCAGACATTAGAGATCTTGTTTAAGCACAAACCATCTTTGGGCCTGGCCGGATCCTCTCTACTTGCCACCTGTAGGTAGGTGTTGATGAGTGGAAGGAATATTTCTGTCTGGTCTGAGAGCTTCTCCATGTTTGCTGGCTCTAGGCACCACAACTCAAAGCAGAGGCGGTGCGTGGAGCAGTTCTGCAGCAGCAGAGAGCTGATGGCCTGAGTGTCTGGGAGAGGCAACTGGAGACAGTGCAGCAGCACATCTGTGTGGATGAGCTTGGCACTGGCTGGCTCACTAGACAGAGTATGCAGCATGAAGGCCTCCAACACAGGACTGGAGCAGGACAGCAGCAGGGTCCCCAGGCCATGGAGGTGTGCCTGAGACAGAAAGATGCTATGGTCCTGAGAAGAGTTAGCTTTAGCCTCTGTGAGGATCTGCACTGCTGCATAACCATAGACGCTAAGCTCGGCCTGTGTGCCCTTACTGCTGGGGGAGATTAGGCTCTCCTGAGGGAGGAGTAGCAACTTGGAGACCACCTCCCTGAGATTACAGGAGTCCATGTAGCTATGCAGAGACAGGAGGGCCTGGAAAGCTTTGGACTCATTCTTTGTAGCCTGGGAGACCTTCTCCATCAGTTCCTTGAGCACAGCTTTTTCTATAGACTCCATGTAGCTACTAATAAGCTCCAGGTGACCCAGATCACGGAGAGTGGGGGTGCTGGTCTTCAGCAAGGCCAGAATGTCATCATTCAGCTGAGCACATAGATGCTTCAGTCTGACGGGGTTCAGCGTGTGAGGAGGCAGAGCAGCCAGCTCCAGAGCCAGAAACCACTGCTCCAAACATGGATGCTTGAAGATGGAGCCAAGTGAAGACAGAAGGATCTAAACACAGAGGGTGCCATATTAGAATCAGTAATACTAAAAATAGTCAAATTAAACTTGAAAACATCAGTCATAGTTTGAAGAAAAAGAAAACCCATCAAGTAAAAGTCACTGTAAAAGTTGAAGTATTCCCCAAACCTGCTCTTTATTGGCTTCTACTGTGGATGACTGGTTGATTTCCAGGAAGAGTTCTGATCCTTCTTGGGAGTTCTCTGCTGCTGGCTCAGAGTTTGTGGTCTCCTGAAAGCCCTGTAGCTTGATCACCAAATCCTGGAGTATTGCCATTAAGGTCCCCAGATGGGCAGTTCCTATGTTTTTGGAGAACTGTGCAGAGGGACATGATGTATGATGATGATGTATATATTTTTAACTTGGTAATTTAGGTAGTAGCAGGAAGCTTTTTTGTGCTCTTACTGTGCCAAGGTTTTCCACTGTTGACTTTATGTAGAGTAAAATCTGCTTGATTGCTACTGGAAACTCAGCCATCAACATGGAAGCTAGTGTTCCTTCCACATTCTTCCTGAAGGCGTCCTCAAGCAAAGCGCTCGGTCCTTGAATATACGCAGCTTTCATCAGTGCAGTGAATGAAGTGGGTGTTGACAATCCCACTGACTGGCATTCAGACGACTTGAACTGTGAAAAGAGAGAACCGTTATTTTCTACATAAAGGAAAAAGGTATGAGACCCTTTAAGTTAAACAAGCTTTTGGTTTCATCAGAAACTGACCAGTTCTTCCCGGCTTTGCTCTGGTAGCCATTTGGAGTAATACTGATGAAGGTGTATGATGGAGGGATGAGGAGAAGCAGAGAGTTCAGAGGACACAAGCTCTTTATCGTACTGCAGCAGAGCCAGACAGAGAGGGAGCGGCTCTCTCTGACAGTGCAGCACATCTGAAAGCACCGCAGACAAGTACTCATATACCACCCCTAAGAAAGAGAAGAAAAATGGTTAACAGAACATCACACCACTAAATATATGCATTTTCAAAAGAACGTCTACTTTCACCCCAGTGGTTCCACTCTTAACATTTTCCAGTCCCAGTTGAGGCAGAGGTGCTTTACCCTTGTCTGCTGACAGTTTGTTTCGGGCCTCCAGAGCAGCAGGTACCACCACACTGAAGGGGAAGGTCTGGATAATAAGGTCTTCACTCAGAGATGGCCCGAACTCCTCCATCTCACCTTCATTACCATCCATAATGACATCCAGCATGTCTAACACGTCTGGAAGACATAATCAGGAATGTAAGTTTCACAGACATGCTTATTGTGGTAAGATTAATTAACTTTGACTGTTTGATCTCAAAATGCTCACCATCTATGTGTGAGACTGGGATACTGGCAGCGTCGCCCTCCTGGCTACTCAGGTTAGCTTGCAGATAAGCTGCCTCCTGGACCAGGCTGGCAACCTTATCTGTGTATGTGTAAGAATTACACACCAGCTTCACCAACACCTAGAGTAAGAGACAATATGTTTATTATCCATTATAACTACTAGGTCATGATTGAAAATGTCTTATCATTTGTAATAGACAGAAATGTCTATTACAATAAAGATTTTTCGTAGATGGGCTCACCCTCTCCAAGAACTGGATGACTGTCTCTTGTTGGTTTGGCTCTACTCTGGCCAGCTGGTCAAGCCAGAGCTCAAGCTCAGCCCAGGTGTATTCAAACACCCCACTGTCCTTAAGCACCTGAACACAAGGTAGAAAAAACAGCCGTCGCTTTTTTTTGCTAACACTGAGTTTTAGCAATACTATTGGGAGAAATTTTAAAGCTTATAATAAACTTTTGCAGTAAAATATTAACTAAAATGCACTGTTGATGCTGTTCTCACTTCATTACAGTAACTTCATAAATATGTAGTTTTATCACAGAATCATTATGCATGAGGCTCTTTCAAGTTATATGGAAACGACTTTTCTTATCTGCAAGATTGAACGGTTCCCTGATGTAGCTGAAGAACTGCTAACATAACTTATTGAAATGATGCTGTGCCCTCAGATGGAATAATTCATTCTCCAAGATGTACTTTAAATTTTGGCAACTACTGGGAGCTCTGCTAATGTATTCAGAAAGTGTATTAGAGTTTTACTTTTATCTAATTTCTATTGATGACAAGTATTTCCAAAGTATGGAGAAAAATCATACTTATAGTTTGTTTCCCAAAGTGAACTAAGTGGTGAGAATTCTCATTCCTGCCTGATTGGAAGATTTAAAGCTACTTCAAGTATCTATACATCAATGTCTCAAATGTAAAGCAAGCTAAAAGTAAATGTATGTATGTATGCATGCAAAAGAAGAAATGTCTCGCACCTTTAGAACCAGCATCCGTGTGGAGGTTTTCAGATGGCTGCTGCTGCTGCTGACAAACATCTTGAGAAGCAGGTAAAGCACCGACTTCTCTCCCGATGATGATTCTGTATCTGCAACATCCTGGGAAGAAAAGCATAACACGTTAGAAACATTGCTGATTACAAAGCAATGTCTATAAACCAACAATGACTGAGAATGCAGGTTGAAATAGAAATAATAGTAATAATAATCCTCACCTGTATGCGGAACCAGGAGAACTTGCTCGCAGGGAGATCTAAGGCCAACTGCAGTATCTGATACTGCAGAACTGGGGGAACTTCTTCCCTCACTCCTTTCTCTGACACAATCCCTTGATACGGGAAAATAATAAACGTTGAAGGCTTTGCCGAAGAACTACAAGCATCATAATCGAAACATGTAACTTAAATATGAAGTCAATGATGAAAATTACCTTTAAAGAGCTTGCTGAAGTCAAATTTGCACTGGCTCACCAGATGTGGCACTACTTTCTGGTAAAGACATATGACCTGAAGAATCAGAGCCTTCAGCAGGATTACCTCAGCTGTCTCAGCAACTGCTCAACATAAAAACAACATAGTCAATCAAATGTCTTTGCAGGCCATCCCTGTTGTTTCACAGGACTGATTCAAATAAGCATTACATGCCTTCTGTAAATGTTATTACCAGGCATTTCGTTTTTATCATCCGTCTGTGCAGCACTCCCTTCAGTTTTGGTCTTTTTTTCTTCAGCATCCGTCTTTTCCTTCTTACTAAGTGATTGCCACTTCGAAACTATGCTCGTCATATCAGGCAAAATCTAAGACAGAGCGTGAAAAATGGAGACTTGAGTTGTTTAATGGTGCATCGTTACTGTTTGTGGGTATTAATACAGCACTTTCCTGAGCTTACCTTGCTCAGTGTCTCCCTGTACTGCTGCACCAATTCGTCCATCATGTTGAGAGTGTAAACATCTGAGTGGTGCCACTCAGACTTATCCAAAAGGTACTCCATGTTCTTATTGGCTCTTTTCAGGAGGAAATTTATCATGGACAGAGTTGTGAGCTGGACTGTTGTGTTGGCAAGCTGTTGGACACAAGAGGAGGTTTGTTTTATATGACAAAGCACATTTTCAGTGCTTTGTGGTACTGCAGCTACAGCTCTGATGAACTTCTTTATGAGGCTCTGTCACTTACACTGAGGCCCTGTGTGAAGAAGGCCTTGTTACAGACCGGAGGAAGAGATATCACCATAATCATGGAAAGCAAGCGAGGGACAGGGATGACCTCAGAAGCTTGGAAGACTGTGGACACCTCTGGCTGGGCTTCATAGATCTGACATATGAATTCACATGAAATTAATTATTTTCTGGAAAAAAAACCCAGCTAGATATTAGCCAAAACATGGGAAGTCTCTTAAAAATCAAATACCACAGGAAGCGTTACCTTTTTCAGTAACTTGACATTGTCCTGCCAAGCACTTTTAATGCGGGGGGTGTATGAATACTGAGTCTCCTGAAAGTATCTGGCCAGTATGTCAGGGCTAACTTTCAGCACATTCACCACCAGCTCTGCCACCAGTTCATCCTCTGTGGCCTGCTTCAACCCCACCAAGAACTGAAGCAAGACGATGTTGCCAGCTCTGTAAAACAGCAAAAATCCTCTGATCAGCATGGGGACTCTTCAGAAGAGTGTAAAGTAAACTTGACATATTAAAATTACTAACCTGCCAGCTGTGCCAAAGCTGGCGTCATGAAAGCTGATACCATGCTTACGAGAGCAACACAGGTCAAGAAGGAAACTGTGAACAAGTTCCCGGATGACAGATATCCCAGCATGCTCGGAGTCCTCTTCCATCTTAAAGAAGAAATTAAATTTAGACTTACAGGTTGAAAAGCAAATTTGGATAAGAGAAATGTATGTCAACAAACACAAGAGAATTAACTCACTCTGTTATCATCAGTGGTTGCATCCACAATCCCGTTCCACTTATACAGAGACGCAATGTTGGCCAATACAGCAGGTGTGAAAAAACGCACTTTCTGTGTCTTACTGATGCCTTTGTTTAGTACAACCTGCAGCCAGACAAAACAACAACAGTTATCTCATCCATACATTCATTTTTTAAATAGAGCGTGTGAGCTGCTGAGCACTTACTCTACTCTTCAGTGTGGACAGAATCAGATTGATTATGGACATCCTGTCCTCCTTCAGACCCATAATGATCTCTGGCAGGAGTTCTGACACAAAACAACAGAACATTTCATCAACAGATGGTTTACATTGTACATTGATGTACATTCTGTAAATCTGAATTGAATTATTACCTTTAATTTCTAATATTTGTCCAACAGTAGCATTATCTCCAGACACCAAGAAGGACAGCACAAACTGGATATAAGCCATTCGGACATCAGGTCTCCCCTGAAGAATTTACAGGGAAGAACGTAAACATACAGCGACCCTACAGACCTCAAAGCTGAACGTTGTACAAATCAAATGCTACATCACACCTTCTTGTCCTTCCTCTTTGCCAGCCCGGATAGAGTTTTATTGACATGAATGTGACTTAGAACCTCTCTGGCAGCTTCTGGACCCTGAGACACCAGGGCCGACAGGAGACTGAGGCACTGGCGGACAAACCTGTGCACAACAGAAAACACAACATTATGGCCACGGGCAGATAAACTGTGCTGAGTGCGAAGTGACATTTTAAAGTCATCACACCAACCTGTGATTTTCTGAATGGAAGGAGCCCTGCAGAAGTTTCATGTGGCTAGAAAGAGTCTTTTTCACAATGGTATTGCCAACCATGTTGAAGTGCGACAGGTCACTGGCAGTCCTTAGAAGGATCATCTCTAGGCTCTCAAAGATCAGCATCATCTGGGCCAGAAGAAAGACTTCATCAGAACTTTACCTTGTAAAGAACAGGTCAGTCCAATCCACTGAGAGAAGTGCTTCAGCTTACCTCACTCTCCACATGCTTTTCTCCCTCTAACAGTTTGAATATTTCTGCACACTCCATAGAGATTTTAATATAACCTTCGACCACATCGTACAGGTCAGGGCATGGCAGCTTCTTGGCGGTTGATATAAATGTCTGCAGTCCTGGAGGCGATAAAAGGAAAGAATTGACCAAAGAAAGACAGGTGAGCAAATACTAACTGTGTGTAACAAACTGTACACATACACTCACCCTTCATGGCTGTGCTGGGCTCCTTCAGCATGGCTTTAAATACAGTCCCATTGAACTCCGGGACCTTTTCTTTTTTCGCCGGAGTGTTTGACTCCAGCGAGTCCTCGCTTTGGCGCTTTTTACCCATTTTAATATGCGTAAAAAGAGAATAAGACTGGTTTTAAGTTTTTATCATTTCCCTGCCACAAAAGTTCTGTCACTGTCCCACGTTGAGGCGTAAACAGAAAACTGTCCAACGAAATTGTCATCCGGTCGGAAACGTGTGCAGCAGAAGTTTAGTTCCGCATTCTTTACCTCCTGCTGCCTTTCTGCTGCATCCTTTAGAGTTAACCGATAAAGCTGTTAATATCTGCAATCAGAGGCGGAGGAAGTACTCAGATCTTGTACTTAAGTAACAGTACAGAAGTATGAGCATTAAGAAATGCTAAAGTACTCTTTGCAGAATGATATACAGTATTTCAGAATGATGTATATTATATTACTGCATTGTTCAATGTAATTGTTCACTTTAATGTCGCATCTGCTGTGTAGCTTGTGAATTTCCCCTTGGAGATTAAAATCTATAATATTACAGCATCATTTAATTATTGATTATAATTATGTTTTTTATATTAGATACAAATAATTAGTAACTAAAGTTGATAAATAAATGTAGTGGACTCACACACATATTTGCCTCTGAATTCTAATGGGGTAGAAAAATAACAAAAATGGAAATACTCAAGTAACTCAAAATTGTACTTAAGTACAGTACTTGAGAAAAAGTACTTTAAAAAGACACTTTCCACCACTGAATGCAAAATATACATGCTATGTTTTAGAAGTTAAATTTAGGCTTGAGGACCCACTGGAAAGCTAATCTCTAGAGAAATCAGCAGGCAATTTACATAGAGAGGCTATTTTACATAAAGACAAGATGTGCATGAAGAGGTGGTTGACCCAATTGATATTTCATAACATTTAAATTTAGCTTTACTTTATAATTCCTACTAAAAGTGCTTGTACCTCCTCTCACAAATTATATAACCAGTAGCTATTCTCATTAGGATTCACAAGAGTGATCAGAGTAAAGGAAAAGATAGGCAGGCATAACAGAGACACAGACACCATCTGTGGCAATCGTAGATATCACTAAATAGATTCAAAATTAAAAGTTTAAAATCACCCAGTGGAATGAGACATCCACATTTTAAAATCTTTGTAATTCATTCCCTTTATATAGTACCCTTGTGATGAGATGAACTGCATCAAGGTGTTTAAAGGTGGAGCAAACAGCATGAGAATGTCATCATGATGGTTTACTGAACAATCCTTTTCCCGTCCCTTAGACAGAAACATGCTTTGTTTAGAAACAGAAGAAACCCATTTCTGTTGTTATTTTCTGTACCAGTCACTCAACATGCTGTTTAAAAGTGAGACTGCTGACTGCCAAATCCCCAGGTTTTTATAGGACTGGAACTATGAATTGGAATGACGGGTTCTCGAGACTAACACACATTTTGTCGTGTCAGCATTCAGTATAATTGTGAGGTCATGCAGAGATGTGTTGCTGTCAAAGGCAGATTGTAATTCTGAATTCTTAAAATGAAGAGGAGCCAAATGCATGCAAGATTGTGTCATCTGCATAAAAATGGGAAATAAAGGTCACAGTGAAATACAAGGTATTGATCACACACTCAATTTAAGAATGTCTATTTCTTTACTCTGAGTCTGCAAGTATTAAACTGTCAAAAGTAAACAAATCAAAAGATTTGAATATTTGCAGAATGACAGAGAAGGAGCAATGTTTGCATTATGTTTAATATCAGTCTCCAAGGCTCTCGACCCATATGTTTCACGTTTGATATTAGTACGGTTGCTGTTTTTTTCTCACAAGAAGATATTTATATTGTTGTGTTATTTATGTATTATATATTATGCTTGAATATTATGATGAATGAGTCCTCATGTACATTCTTTTTTTTGTAATCTGGAATTTTGACAAAACAGATTATAGCCTCAGTGCAGTTTTATAAGATTAAGTTTTCAACATGTCTTCTTTTAGTTTCATTCAATTACAGCAGGATTTTGGGAAAACACACATTTTGCTGAGACCATGTAGACATAGCTGTGGTTTAGCTTTGTAGCCTATTTGAAGAGTGTGTGGTTTACAGCCAAAGTGCAGCCTCTTCTCAGATATTCTTTCAACAAACCTTCACACTTATTGCCTAACCAGGTCCCAAAGTTGATGTCAACTTTAAAGAACCCATTTCTGTTCAGTAGAGTATTTGATGTGTTGAAGTGTTTTCTGAAAAATTTAATCTATTTTTGTCAAGTCGGGGCGATCTTTGCAATGTAGTGTTGCAGTGTCTTAGTGTGTAATAATTTATTCATTAGATCGACATGAAACAGAAAAACAAGGCAGCTTATCTTGTGAATTCACTTAATAAGGCCTTAATATAAGTCTGATATCTTCATAGTAGTAGGCTGTAGTTAGGCTGACACAACACACAAAGACTGTTTTTTGTAATAACACATCAGATTTCAGTGATAACTGAGAACAACAATGATTTATTTAGTGGATTGAACCTGAATGAGACAGAAAGCTTTTTCACTCAGTAAGGATGCTGTTTGTAATCTAATGAATACATTTACCCTTTTAGTTGTCATTCAGTTGTATGGCCACCAGGGGTCACCTTTGGTTGGTTTGAGAAGCTTGGAGTCAAAACTTTGCACTGAAAAGTGCCTTGCAGGTTGACTGGCACACAGCGGCTGTCCAGATTATCCAAGAGGCTCAAATAAGCAACATGATGCAATATGTTGTTTGTTGCAAAGTAGTTTATTGCGAGGAGCCACCAGATTTACCGTGTCAAGAGATAATTAAAGATCCCCTGTGAGGCTGGGCCTGCAGGCAGGCTACTATTGTCTGGGATGTTACTTGGGATTCTGGTGATTTGATTACAGCTCACTGCTGTGTGCATGCTATAAAACACATCTGCCTGTGGTGCAGAAACCACCAAAAACTACTTTACCGGCATTTTTAGAATAAAGGTCCTAATTTGGGCAAATATGTCTCCGCCTGTGATACAATACATTCTAAACTATCTGCAATATTACAGGGTGTAGCATTGTAAAACATCACTTTGAGTTCATCCTGCGGTTCTCAAAATTTAATTACACTGCTCCTGCTGATATGCTGTTGACCAGATTGTGTCTAGAGACATAAAGTACAAAAAGATTGTAGCCCATTTATTAAATCCCAAACTCCCCAGTGTTGTGAAGCTTTTAATGTTTAATTTTTTGTTTATAGGAAAGAAGGAGACCCACTCCTGCCCTGTCTCAAGCTTCATGGTATTCCTGAAGGTCCACCTAATGAAATTATGCCAAGACTTTTATTTTTAAATTGAGTGCTCAAACTTTTTAGCTCAAGAGTTATGAAGCGATATGGTAGCTTGTTCACAGCGGCTGAGCAGAATATTTAGTGAATAAATGCCTGCAAGGCATGGCAAAACAGATTAAAATATATCTTTAATCATGATGTTGAGATGTAAAACTTGGCTAGATGATATAGAGAGAACTGAAATGAAAAATTAACAAACCATGATACTGACGATGAAATTACTTACAACTGATGTCCTAATTCCTGCTAAAACTGTCCCTGTTGTTATACAATGAGATATTTATAATTCACCATGTTTGGCTAATGTCTGAGTCTGGAATTGCAGAGCCCAATAATTTAGAAAAAATGCAGCTAAATAATAGATGTTACGTTTTTAACAAAAAGTCCAAATTAATGAACTAACATTGCGGTGTTTGCTCATTCAATTTTAGGTTGCATAGAATTAATCTTAATTGCTTGATGTTTATAAGAAGGGGTTTGTTCCTGTTTTCTAGGTTGAACACATGATTTTTTTTTTTTTTCCATTTTGGCAAATCTAATTCCTGCAGCTATTCGAGGTGCAGCCCAGTCCCATACTTTCATACAGTACTTATACTCTGATGCAGGTTACATTATTTTGAAGGATTTTTCCCCTTGTTTGCTTAGAGTTGAGGCTGGGTCAGGAACTGTTACTATTGTCTGTAAAAGAACAACAACGTCTGCATTGAAGCCAGATTAAGGGAGAACATATAACCTGTTTACTGCCAATATCTTACCCTCCCTCGTGTGTTGTATTCCTATATGGGCATGTCCACCCTGATGACACTGTGGTCTCTCAAGCGTGCTAAGGCTCTTGGATACATGCTCTAAACCTCAAGGCATGTGTATCTATGAATGAGAAAAAAATCTGCTGTGCTGCCTCTTTAGGACCTGTTGCTGAAGTGCAGTGGGACCAAGCTATGCTGGATAAGAGAGGAAGCAGGAGTGGCACAGCTATGTGAAACCTTTTCCGGTCCATAAATGCCATGTTTATTTTTGAAGTTCTGGCCTGGTGTACACCACTTCTCTTTTAAACAAAATGGTGGGTGTATAAAGCCTGTCATAACGATGACAGGGATGGTTAGACCTTTATAGCTTTGGGATGTAGGAGCAGGATGCTCATCAGTTCAAAGAGCTTGTAGCCACGTGTAGCTCAGGCAGAGTGATCATGTCAGCAGAAGGGCAAACTTCTTTTTTTTACAGTGGAAAAGGAAAAGGGTTATTTAAGACATTGCTGTCCTCCATGCAACAATGTGCTACACCACTCAGCAGTGATATATGATGGAAAAAGCATTTCAGTGCAGAAATTGAGAAAAACTCAAAGCCTTTGCTGAATACATTAACATAGAGGTTTTTATGAGTTATAATTTTTTAAGTTTTTATTACAAAGTTTCAGAGATTTACATTTCTTTCGTATAAAAACACACTCAAAGATTACACACTTTTCTCTTTCCTTTCAGTGCAACTGTAAATCACAAGGTTATGTACTATACTTATGTGTTTACTTCCTCTATTACGATGCCAGTAGCGCGACTGGGTCTGGATAGAGGTGCTGGGTGGTTTCCAAAGAGTTCTTTTCCACAGCTGAAGCCACTTTACCATGCCTGTTTTCACCACAGTGCACCACAGGCCCTTCTGTGAGGTTGCTGCGCTTCCGTTGTGTGCCTCTCAGAGCCTCTCAGGCCCTCCTCATGATAACACTACAGCCAACGCTGTCGAAGGATCAAAGATCACCCCACGCCTAACAAACAGCTAGACACTTGGCCTATCAGAAACATCTGGGAGTGGTTGGGTGCAGCTGTTGGTGCATGCCCACACCCCTGAAACAATCAGGGCTCAGGCCAGATGTGGAGAGATCATCTCACGTAAGGTACAGATGTTTCTGTTGCTCAGAATCACTCACCACAAGGAGAAGTAGGATGCTTTCTTAAGTTCTATTAAATTTAGACTGTTTGTACTGCACCCAGCTTGGGTTCAGTGCCTTGGGATATGCCACCAGCTTGCGGGTTGTCACTATTCAGCAAGCTGATTGAAAACAGTCCTGCTTGCAAAATGTTTTTGAAAACAGTGCAAAAAAAATGTTGTTTTTTCCAAATGCGTGACTGTGAACCACTAAATATCACCTAGTCTGACCCTACTGATGATATAGAGGTGCGAATGTTGCAGAACTTTTTCATACATTGTACATAATTAGCAGTTATATTGCAGTTCTAGAAATACGCTGCCTAAATTTGGTGCTCTTTGGAGTAATTTTATGTTTACCACAGGACACTTCATAACATCCCGTAACCTCTCAATGTCAAATCCCAACAGCTCTTCCACTAGATTATTGCTCTTACCCTTAAATATTTAGACCATGAATTCAAGGAAAGTAGCAAAACCAAAACAGAAAAAACACTAAAGTGAAAGTCCAAAGAAGAGATGTGGGTAAAAGAAAACCGTAAATATTGAAAGTTGTCATCATGAAGACTTGCATATTTCTGTATGTTCCATTGTGATACATTATTTTTAGGTTTATGCCTTTTTTGGGGGTGTCTACTAGAAATTATTTACATGCATTAATTTACATTTGCAGCCATTGCCGTGCTGAGGGCAGTGACTGTATAGTTGTGACATCACAACCTTATGGAAATCCCAACGACTCATTTGAAGGCAGTTTCTGAGTATAGGCTATGCGCATTTCTCTGTATAAACTTTCACAGTATTCATTGGTCCCTACACTTGCTTTAATCAAAAAAGACACGGAAATCTGACTTTCTACAATAAGGGACCTTTAATGCTGCAGCTGGTCAGCAACTGCTAACTTTTTCCAAATGTATACAGTGTTAGTAGTACAGTCCAAGGCAATGCATCATGTTTTGTGAGCTGATATGTTTTGGTGATAAATGTTGTATCTGCAAAGTGAATAAGTACAGCCTCAAAATGCAGTTTGCCCTTCAGAAATGTAGAGCAGAAATATAAGGTTGCAAAAAATGTTTCACTAGTTCACAGCTGAAACTGGAAGCTGATATTCAGATATCATATTTGGTTTTACAAAACCGGTATTTACTATAGAGTTTATACATGAGGGTTTTATGCATTTTAGCTCTTCTTACTTCGATTATGAAAGGTCATTTTCTGTATTTCCTGACTGTATTTGATCTGATCATTAATATTTCAGCATCAAATAAAAGTTATTCTACTGTTACACTTAATAAACCAAAGGAACCTTTCAGACACAGTACAATATCCAATGATATATGACATAGACCTAAAAATGCAAGTGGCCTTCTCTCAGTGTCCAGTCTTGTACATGATGCATTAGGATCCACTGTGGAGATGTAAAGTTAATGATACATAGATATGAAGACACCTATTAGTGATTGCATAGTTGACATATTAATGCACTGGAGATAATGTTAATACCAGACCTGAGATGGTCTGGAGAGAGTATTCCGCTCCTGCAGACTCCCTGTGGTGATTAGAAAAACACTTTGGTGAATATTACACCCTGTTATTCTATCCCTCTGCTGTCTCCGCCTGTTCCCTCTCTCTGCACACCATTAAAACAACATCTTTGGCCCAGGCTCACCGAGCATGACATCGGAAGTGAAGTTTAGTGGGGTACCCTCACTGCGACCCCTTCCTCCTCATTCTCATGAATGAATTGGTTTTGTTCTGTACATCAAAGGGAGGTCTTCTGTTTATACTGGCTTTTACTTTCTGTATATCCCCTGCAGTGGAAGCATGAGAGCCTTCTCTTAAGACTTGTGGGCCGTGATAACATCAGCGCCCCCGACATGCATTTGTATTTAGTCCTCAATTTAGATGATCCCCCATTGTTGAATTCTGCACTACTTTTTCTGTCCCTCCGTCATCAGTTTGTCCTCCAGCTGTCTGGTGGACTTTAAAGTGGAACCATGCCTTTACCCAAAGGCCTTTACATCTCAGGGAAAGGTTACCTGTTAGAAGATGTCACTGTTGGCTGAATCCTGCCCTCATTACTCATATAAGAAGCAGAATGGTGTAGGACAGAGTTCATATGGTTTTCTTGTATATCAGTCAGAAGATGTGATCTCGCAGCTCTTTCTGGGAGAACATAATGTTTTAATTATTAAGAAATGTCTTGATTTAGGAGAGGTCACTTGGAAAATTAGCATTTGAATATGAATTTTAAAAATTACTTCAGTTTTTTCTTCTTTCAATGTTTATTACAATTTCAGTGGGAGTATGAGGTTGAAGTGTCACTAATGATGAAATTGAGAAGTTTTTACGCAGCTCATAACTTCATTTTTAAAATTTACTTACAATTACACTGCAGTTTAGGAATCCCTTGTTCTATCTCTTGTGTGTTTCACATTTTTCATTTATGTGCATGAATCTTGAGTGACTCCCTTTCATGGCAGCTGTTTTGGGTAGACCCAGAAAGGTTCAGACCACAGAGGAGACCCTGAAGCACATCATGGCCAAAAGCAGTTGGAGATCCAAAATGAGGACATGGAGGAAGTCAGCAGCAAAAATTTATATTTTTACTACAATCCTGACCAGGATATAAAGTCGAGTGGACAAATGGATAAGAAACGCTTATTAGTTATAACAAAATGTTGGTTAAGTTTAGCTGTCTTGTTTGTTTAGTGTTCTTTTGGAATAATTGGACAGTAACCTTCAATGTGTCAGGAGCCGAAACTCTTTAAACTTCTAGCAGGTAATCAAATCTAATCAGGTGAGGCATTTTTCTTTTTCAGTCATTTGCTTTCTTACCAATGGGCCAGTGAGAGTCTGCTGTCTAAGTTGCATTTTGTTTGTTAAAAAAATAGCTAAATTGAACTGAATTAAACTTTAAAAATCTGTTCATAAAGTAACTGTGCTTGCTTTTATTTTCATTGTCTTCTAAATGCTGTTTCTCCTTAGTCTTTGACTAATTGCTTGCTTTTGGTCTTTTTAATGCAATTTTAATGTTCTCTTTATGTCTTATTTTTTTATGTATTTCTATGCCCTGGCAAAGCACTTTGAGTTGCCTTGTGTCTGAATGTTGCTATATAAATAAACTTGCCTTGTCTTGTTCAAGCTTTCAGTTGAATTGGAAAAAATACAAAACACTGATTTTGCACTGGCAACGGGTCTATGAACTTACTGACAAGCAGAAGCAATGGGCTGCCTCCCATCTCGCATCCTGAGCTTCTCCCACCCTTCTTTGATCATACTATTTTATCACTTGTGACAGCCTTGCCATTTGTTAATTATTTGGCTACAGGCGTTGGCTCTGGGTCCCTGAACTGATGAGTCAGAGAATAAAATGACTCCATGTGCTTCAGGCAGAGGATTTGGGTTCAAAACCTCAGTAAATCATCAAAGGGTACAAACGGGATGTGGTTATTTACTATATCTGAGGTTATAAAATAATTTCTTTCACCATTAAAATGATTATACCGGTATATTTAACTGAAATTTCTAATATGAAACCTTGCCTGTGTATTTTTAGCTGTGGGATCAGCAGCTGGTTTATAGAGAGCTACTGATTATAGTGTTTGTGCAAACCAAAGTCACATATGGCTTTGACAGTATCATAGCAGCTCGCTTCTCGAACATCTGTGCGTGACTAACACTGAAACATGACATACTGATGTAGGATCTTCCAGTGGGCCGTATCTTAGATTTACTCCCCATCACTTTTATACTCCATCCCTCTTCTCCTGTGTGCTTTGGATTTCTATGGGTTTACTCGCTTTGTTCTTAAACTCCTGACAAGTATTTCTTATGTTTCCCAAGATGGGCTTATTTTACACAACAGACCATGTTGCATGCTTTAGCAGTTTTCACTTGGGTGACTTAAAGTCATAGATCATAACTGACCAGCTGTCCAGACTTTAGAAAATTGATGTACATGGCCCCAGCTGTGTGTTACTGCCCTTTGATGTCACTATATTCTTGAGATTCTCACAGTATAAATATGAGGTAAGATTCCTAGATTCAGCAGCTGAGCCAGCCCCATGCAAAATATAAGTCTTTATAATTTGAAGGCTTTGCCCTAAGGACAAATACAGCAGAGACATTGAAGCCCACAGAGAGTCGTTTTCATGGTATTTATCCAGTTATATTCATCACTCAAGAGCATTAAGGAGGAAGATAAGATACCAGCCTGATGTTTTTTTTCACAAATGCTATTGCTCAGTAAATATTTATATTTGCCGATGTTACTTTTCCAATGCTAAGATTTATTATCAAAGGTAATCTGAATAGTATTGAAGCTCCTTGAGGGATACTGATGTGATTTTGCCAAATAGGCTGTGGTATCTCAACATATCTATGTTTATCCAAAAAACATTTCATCGTGTGTTTTAGGGTTTTCACTTGCCAGAAATACTTTTGAACAAAGGATATAGTTTTCCCTGTCCACAGCTGAAATCATGTAAAATGTAGAAATAGCTGATAGATAAATAAATGTGTTCTACTTCTATGATATACACTTTTATTGCAGTCTTTTTATTTAATTCATGCTTTGTGTATTTATTGCAAATAGAAACGTGTGAGCAAGGTTGCATTTGAGACCTGCAGAGTTTAAATTACTGGAAAATTTATGAGTGCCAGAGGATGAGCAGACATAAAGTAACTTTATCGGACCGTAGAGTAGGACGTTGACCCTACCAGGCTGTAGATAGTTTAGAAAACCCTGAGCCTTGCACCTGGTAGTGAGTAGGTTGATGCCAGAATCTGCTTGTTTTTTGGATACACAACCTAGTTGGGGGTATGCCAGGGCTTCATATTTATGTGCGCAGTTGTGACAAAAATAAATAAACTGACCATGAGTACGAAACTGTGGGACTACATCAAGAAACCATCAGAGGTTGGCTGTTACTTAATTGTCTATGCTTTAAAGGGATGCTGAAAGCGAACAAACACTTCAGTGAGACAACCTTGTTTTCTGAATAGCAGCCCCACAAAATACATGGCTATCTGCAGCTTCCAGGTTGCTGTTGATGTTTTTTTTTTTTTTTCTTTCAATTTTGAGTAACATAAAAAAGATAGGAAAAAGTGTAAATCCTCAGTTTTATATTGCTTAATGCATGGAATTTAAAAAGCTGTTTTGCGTCTCCATGAGGAACTGTTTACCATTTCTAACTATTCATTCCTGTTTCTTGTTATGTTAATGGTTTTTCATAAGCATGACCCAATGGATCATGTGACTCTTGGACAAATTGTTGGTGAAGTTGGCAGCCTTGGGGGCTCATGCCTTAACCTCCAAATACATAACTGGCAAAACAACGATCTTTGTACATACTGTATAGCCTTTTCTGAAAGCACAACATAACTACAGTATAAAATAAAATATGATATCTTTAACAAGAGAATATGTGCTTGGACCATCAGTGTAATGGCATTGCTCAGAGGAACCCTGGCAACCGCTTGTTCTTGTGGAACATAATGACACTGACACTTCTTCTGGCCTCTGAATCCATTAGGCCTGGTTCTCCATATGGACCTGATTTAAAGAGGTTAACATCATGGACATTTATAAGTGTGCGTTTTTTTCCCCCGTTAAGTCAAACAGGGTTAATGACTACTTGCTACAAATCTTTATTTACTGTACTTCGTGTCAATTATCTGATGTGTTGGTGCTGATTGACATGTTCAGAGGAAAAAGTGAAATCAGATGACTTTTGCTCTCCCTGCTTTAAATACAGGGATATAATTTATCGGTGATAGGAGGGTGTGGGTCATTTATGTTTCCTGTGGAACCGACTGAAAGCTTCACATCTGCCAAAGAAAATTATCACAGCAACTGACTCATGGCAGAGAAAAATAGTTTCCACGGTTGTATATCATTTCACTTTATTCTGTCACTCCATCTGCATGATGCTTTGAATGAGCTCCCTTTTCCAGTCATGTTGGTTGTGATCTGCATGTGTGGCCAGGACATGCAGTAGTAGCAGAGTAAGAGTTCAGTGAGGCTGCCTTGGTGAAGAGATGAAGGAATTCACACAGGTTGCTCTGTGCTGACCCTGATAGTGATTGTTCACATCAATGCCAAGGCTCATTGCTATGGTGTGCTTCAAAATGACAGACCGAGTAGAGTCAACAGTTTCTAAACTTTCTCAAGTGACAGCATTGTGAAGTGTGGAGTAATGGGATTAGAGGCTTTTTTTTTTCTTTCCTCAAAGAAACGTTTGCTTGAACAATTTAATTGTTTTGGGAATTCCAGGCCATCCCGCTCAATGCTGTGCATTCCTTTCCTGCACAACAGAATGCATTCCTGGGGAATAAAAGTGATCTCCATCAGAATTAGTTAGACTCCCTACAATGTCTGAGGAATTTCGTCCTGCAGGAGAACGACATGCTGCACTGTGTGATTGATAGTGTATTAATTAGAAAGCATTCACAGTGGACAGCCCAAAAGATCTGGTTTTTCTGAAGTGGGTGTCATTGTTATAAGGCAGACTGCTGTTAACTGGGTCAGAGCAAGAGGCAGATCTGATCTGTGTAGATTTCAGAAGCAATGAGATTTGAAGGATGACGTATATTAAATATTAATACATTTAGCTGTTTACTGAGAACACTAATACTTTGGGTTGGAGTGATTGGATCAATTTATATTCACTATGAATGGCACAAGCACCCAAGGTTTAATTTCAAAATCACATTAGAGCTGCATCTTCCAGCAAAACAAATACGTTTGCTGACATGCTGAATTATTCTCATGCTTGGTGGATCTTGTAGCAGAGTTCAGTTCCACATCTCCTTACAAGAAGAGCTTTTTGCTGCATTGCTCTGGGACAAATGACAGATTTATTGATTTTCTTTTTCTTTCTATATTTTTTTTACTTCTCCATAGACTGTTGTCGAAAACTTGATATGTGGATTCATTTTCATTAATGCTTGCAGTTCATACAAGCTTAATTGGCCATCCAATCAGCCTATTTTAAGTTGAAAACCAGGAGAATAAAGACGCTTCCTGTTTGACTATGTTTCACTTTTAAAAACACTTTAAGTCATCTGATTAAAATGCAGTTATTTCAGCTTATTTATTCAGTAATAAGTGTCTCAGTAATCTCTCATCTCATCTCATCTCATCTCATCTCATCTCATCTCATCTCATCTCATCTCATCTCATCTCATCTCATCTCATCTCATAGCTCCATCTGTTAATCTTGAATTGAATCCTGTAACATCAGAGTCTTTACAGTTTCAAGCTGTGTCCACCTCCAGCCTGCAGAGGGATTAAAGAAACATTAAATCCACCTTTGGATATTCTTTTTCCTTAATCTTAATTTTAATGTTATCTTTGGTCTATTTCATTTTGAAGTGCACCCACTGATGCGTTTTTAATTTGTACTAAATTTGTCAAATTGTCCTCCTGTGTGCCAAAACAAGATGTGAAGTGTCTAAGTTTGACGAGTTAAATACAGGATTTATAAAAGATACACCAATGAAAAACAAAATGGACTAAAATAATGGCTGCACAGCCCATAGTTGTTTTGCAGCAGCATTAAACTGTTTAAAGGTGGATTTTTTCTGTATTTCTCAGCAGATGGACTTATTTGGCCTGTTCAAAAAACAAAAGAGTCACATGCAACTTACTGGCTTTGTCGTCAGAGAAGGCATGAGAAACACAATATTGTTGTGGTTAGTCAGACTGTTTTTGAGCCTGTTTAATCCACACAATCATTTGCAGAGCAGATACTTGTCAGGAGAGCACTGTTTTGGATTTATACGGTCACACAGATTCGCACCTGTGACTCACTGAGCACAACCACAACTTTCTTCAACAGTCTCTCAGCACTAACTGTCGAGGAAGAGAAAAATCCTGCAAGAACTATGCTTTGCCTGTGAGATTTTTTACCTTCTGTTCTGTGTTGAAATGAAAATACTCTCCCTTTCCTCTGCCTCCTGTTACTATGTCAACCATGAGACCACAATTTATAACAAAGGAAGAACTAAGAAATATCCATGGTAGATGTAAGGAGTAGTTGAGTGACCAGTTGTGAGAGCAAAGGAAACAGATGTGTCTTTTTCCTGGTAGCTCAGACAAGAAAATAATACAATTTTCAAGCTGGCGTCATAGGGAGGTTTGACCTAGCAACAGCAGTGACAGCAGGACCACCTCTGCAGGCACTTGGAAAGAAAAAGTCTCTTTGAAATACATGCATGCATCTGTGGTATGAAAGAGATATTGGACATGGTGTACAGCAAACCAAACATTCAATTGTTAATCTACTTGACTCTTATATACTACCTCACTACATAACAACAAGTGAGATTGGAGGCTGCTTTTTTTCTACTTAGAGTAAATTTAGATTATGAATAGGACATATAATGAATCACATCACGAAGAATTTAGACTTTTTTTTTTTCTTTATATGAAAGATTTATTGCTGCAATTTCTGGAGCCAGGAAGCAGTGGTAACACTAAACAGAAATCTATAAGAGATCTTTTACATCATGATTAACCAGAAGATGACAAAGAGCTGGTACTCCCTGAATTTTTCTTGACCAAATGAAAACCACCTGTGCACTCAATATACTGTATGTGCTTTGGAAGGGATTGTGCAGCGTATGTCTATATAGAGTATGTGGACTTATACAAAGCACACACACACACACACACAGTGCAAATAGTTATTCAAGTGTGCTTCAATACAGTGCAACTGAAAATTCTCTTTAACTTGTCCAAGAATGTATCTCAGGTCTTCTCATTCACCAAGTACATTCTTTTCAAAGTAACATTAAAACCTCCCAAAGCTCATATTTCTCTAAATGCACTGCAACCTGGAGGAAATGGTCCACTAGTGCTTCTGGTTAGTGTTCTGTCTCAATAAAAGTCTACATTAGACCTCTGCTCAAACACATGCCCAACCCCCCAGCACACCACTGTGGTTTCACTATCAAGTATTCTACACAGTCCACCTTAAAAACAGGGCTAATTAAGGCCTTCAATGCATAACGTCCAATGTATTTTCAGATGCAGTGGTAGAAAAGAAAGGTGTAGTAAGTCTTTGTATTGAGGTCTGGCTTACAGAATGTCTATGAACTTTGATGCAATGAACAACTCTAAGTATGTTGAGAAAAAAATGAACTATATTTTGGGTTGATTTCATTTAAAAATGCTGCAATGTTTTTAACAGTTTTGTGAACCGTTTAATATCAGTGGTAATAAAAATAACAGAATTTTATTCACCCTTGTTATTTTTTTATATTGTCTTCATCTATAATAATAGACTTCTTGATGAAAATGTTTCACTGTCAGCCCAATGGAGTGAGATCATGACCTGTTTCTATAACTTTGTGTTCCAAGTCTTGATGCAATTCAGATTTCTAACATTTAAAGCCCTTTCTGTTACCTAAGGCACACTTGCAAATGCAAACAATAAAAACCTTGTGAGTGTAAAAAACACAACACAGGCTTCAGTGATCTGTGGGTCAGCTGCTGAACATAAGCAAAATACAATTTAATGACAGGAAAAACATCTCACAGAAATCATATTTACCATCTCGTAACACTAAGGTAGAACGATGTAGAAGCATCTGAATCCCACACTATTCATTCACTGTAGTGATATTTCATGGGGCAGCTCAATAATAACCTGCTTAATTGAATTTTTATCACATTGTGTGTATCAGGTTTGATGCACTTCTGTTGTAGTTGAAATGAATTCTTCTAGCAAAGCAGCCTGTCGCACACTTAACTTTAATCTTGATTAAATTCGATCTGTTTATTATTTCTTCCATGGACTTTCAGCACGGCTAAAGGAGCCAAGCTCTGTGGTTTCCCCTCTAATCCATGGTCAAATGTCACTAAAATAGCCATCATAGAAAAATGACTAAGACCACAACCTTGTGATGTGGACAGCATGTAACCTCAAAGTAGAATTGCAGATTTAGCCACCATTACAGCACCTTGGGGTTTTTTTTAATTCAGGGTCTCCTATGACTCATAGGAGCAGTCAGCACTGAGCTGAAGTGGATTTTACTCACAGGATGGTCGTGTGCTTGGAAAAAAAGACGTGAAAAATGAACTGAAAATATAAGCCTACCTTGGCTCATATTAATATGAATTAAACATTATGATGTAGAGAGCAAAATCTGACTTTGAAAACAAAGTTGAACTAAAGTGTAAAGAAAAGTAAAGAAACAGATGCTCCTCTGATGTTTTGATGCCATTTATCCACAGTACAAAGCCTAATCTGCTAGTTTTTTACATAAAACACAAACAAATGCATCAGGTTGGCATTTAGCTTTTACATCTTTTTATCTTTCATCATTTCCCGGAGTCGGAACAGGAATTTCTGTCTAGTGAACATTTCGTCTGATTACTGTGCTGTCAACAGGATATTTGACAATCCATTGTCTTGTCAACAGGCAATGTTTATGGCATTCATTTTACATAATGCAGAAAATTAAAAATCAAAGGATGTTTACCATAAAGACACATCTCGATAAGACAAGCAATTCATCTTTTTCTGTGCTTAATAAACACATGGTGACAGACTACACAGATAGTGAGTCAAAGTCATAACTTGATAATATGAAACAGCCCAACATCTTCCCTAAGAAAGGAAATAAAATCATAAACAGTCCTTTGTTTTCTTTACAACTCTGCTATACATCTTCCTGCACTGACATTTACTAGATACCTTAATGACTCTGCGTCTCTCTCTTCTTACTTCATCTCATGCAATCGGTAAACATTGTTTTGTGTACAATTTAACTTCCTGTTATCACTCTTTGGTTTCTTTGCACTCTAAATCACACCAGGGATAAAGAACATAAACAAGCACAATCCCATTTCAATTTGTCTGTCTCCCTGTTTCGTCAGAATAAGTGGCATTAAAACATACTTTAGGGACAGAGGTGGACATGGATGATGTCCCTGTCCCTGAAGTAAAGCTGCAGGCTATTCTTACTTAGCAAAAAATAAGTGTCATCTGATTTTGTGTGAGTGTGTCGATGTGAATGTACACGTGGATCTGAGCCTATGTGTGTGAGTTTGCCTCCTCTTCCTTGCTGTCACAGTAGTAATGAGCTGCTGCCAGCTCTGGAACTCATTCCACTTAGTGATATAGCAGCTCAGAGAGTGAGAGTTGGGAGACATAACTGGGTTGCTTGGAGGAGAGAAAGGGTTTAGCCAGCAAAAATGTTGAACTTTAGTGGAAAATGACACTGGCCAAACTTTTCACAAAAGTTGGATTTTTCTTTAATCAGAACAAATATTACAAACAGATCTGTCAGGACTATTAATCTGTTGCTAATATGTTATCATAAATCATTAAGACTTTATGATGTCTCTCTGGGGTGAGTCAGTTGTTGAAAGATGTGTCTTTAATGACGAAAACAACAAAAATCTATAAACATAAAAAACAGTGAATGAAAGCAAGATGAGCTGTTGCATGCATCCACCACCACCCCCCACTTATGTCAACTGTTTCTCAACAATAAATATGACTGTTGACATGGCAAGGCCCCTCTGTTGTTGTCTTGTTTATAAGCTCCAAATACAAAGTGACAAGGGTTTAATAACTTTCAGAGCGCTCAGTGATCGACATAAAGTGAAGCAGGGTTATGGCTCCAACACTATTAGAGATAAAAGTGGAGCTCCTCTTGGGATCTGGCTGGTGATGTAGGCTGTGCTCCTTTAAAGAGTCACAACATGTGAGGAAAAGTTAGGGGCACTGACTCGTTTTTGAGACTAAGATGAAAAATACCCCTAGGAGATTTCTTGACTTGCAACATCTGAAGGAAAACAGTGTCTGTGTGATAGCTAGGTCTCCCTGGGCTGTGCTGTGGTTGTGTTGAGGATGTTTTTACAAGGTATTGTGTGTAGGTGGATCCTCGCTACTTGAATGTGAGAGCCAGAAAGTAAGCAACTTATTACGATAAATAGATTTTCTTAAACATATAAACTATGATTTGCCCCTAATATACAGTGAAAGTTTCCCTTTACTGTGCCAAACTGTGATCTTGAAATTCTCCTTTGATTTATGTCAAAATCAATCTGTATGTTGCTGTATTCATAGTGTTAGTCCAACACAACCTTATAGGGATACAATTCATAAAAAAGAAATGTAGAAACTGTAACATTTTTGTCAGATAAAATATGAGGGCTAACATTTTAGAGCTTCACTCCACCCAGTTTAAAACCACAGAAATGTGTTTCCATATGCATATTGTGTCAGCACACTCATCCAAACTTTTGGAAATTATCAAGACTTTTCAAACCTTATTATTACATTATTCCAGATCATTTAAACATGTGTAGCAGCCAGCGATGGAAGAAGTACAACTAGGGATAACGCAGTGTAGAAATACTCTTTTACAAGTTAAACTCCTGAATTCAAGATTTTAAGTAAAAGTACATAAGTATTAGCCTATCATCAAAATTTACTGAAAGTACTAAAGTAAAAGTATTTGTTATGCAGAATGGTCCATTTCAGAATGATATATATTATATGATTAGATTATAATTACTGATGCATTAATCTTGGTATGGCTTTAATGTTGCAGTTACTGCTGGGTAGTTTGATCTATAATTATAAATCAAAGCTTTGAAATAGAAAGCACAATATTTCCCTGTACATGTAGAGGAGCCACATAAAATGGAATTATTCAACTAAAGAACGAGTAGGACTTAACGCTGCATTTAAATATAGTTGATTAAAAGCGCTTAGATCTTTTTCAGTGCTGGTAGAAACTCTGTTATTAAGCCATGTTGAGCACTGTGAGGTATAACAGTGATATACACTTCCCTTTCGCATAGGATGGTGGCACCAAAGTTCAGCAATAACCTGGCCTGCCTCTCCGCAGTCGGTGTGGCTCCTTGTGGCAGCAGCAGCAGCAGCAGCAGCAGCAGCAGCTCTGGAGACGAGAGGAGCAGGAGGTTGCACTCCGTCACGTGTTGAATAAATTAGATTTGGAGAGGGACGTCCACCGCTCGGCCCCACACTGCTGGGCTTCAGTCAGCGTGATGCAGCAGTGTGTCTGAGACCAGACAGACGGACGGACAGTGGATGCCGATGAGTTGATAACATCTACTGGAAGAGGACGCAGGGAAAGTTTGTTGCAGTTTTACTTCTGATATTTTCGTCTGGCAAGACATCCGAAAGAACTGAGAAGGAGAATCGGGGGCGAAAATCTTCAACCACTGGCAGAGGAGACACGTTTGTCAGTCCTGAGATGGATGTAACTTTCACTTTGGACTTCAGAAGGGAATACTGAGCAGAATTTGGATAATCTCGAAACTCGGCTTGTCTTCTCTAAACAGCAGAGCAACAGATGAATGTGAGTATCTATCACAGTGTCACAGATCTCCTCACTCCTCAAGTAACCTGGTGTGATGAAGTTATCCATCAGTGTAGTGTATCCACAACCACACTTTATCCTCTGGAACACTTGTTTAATGTTTAACACACTTTGCAGATTACTCTGGAGTAGATCATTTCTAGTGGAAGAACGTGTAAAACTCATACATGACTGAGGACGTCGGCTACTTTTTTTCAGCGCAGAGCAGCTTCCAGCTCCTTCATGCTCAGGCTTCCTTGTAGCGGTGATCGATAGACAGGTCTGTCTTCAGTGTTGTAGTCTGTCACAAACTTTAGGGACATATGGTGTGTGTTTACAGCTTTCATCCTCAGTCTCTTAATGTGAAAATGCTCATTAAGGATATCATGATCGGACTATTATGATCCAAGTTCCAAGAAAGACATTTTGTTTAATCTTATGACCGCGGTGTTTTGTGAGGCGCACGCTCAGCTCGCGCGCACACTTTAAAGGGGGGCCAAATATGTGAACTGTTTGTCAGGTCGCACTCTTTTTTTTTTTTTTTTTAAGCCACTCTGAGACATTCCTTTCAAATTGGTCAACCTATGGAGTTATTTTATTGTCCAGCGAGTGCTGCTGCCGCCGCCGCTGAGCCTTTGTGCCTCCCTCTCACTCCAGTTGAGCGCATACCAAATGATTATCCACATGTCGGCACAGTTATTGTGTTGGCAGACTTGTGTTCATTGACCGTGAATAGGTGTTCCTTTCCCTCAATTAATAAATTAATTAAGTCTCCACTGGGTTCCGTCACCGCGCACTTAAGTTGGGAGAGTGATGGTTGCCATGGTGCAGCTGAGTAATGATGCAGCCCCCTTTTTTTGACTTTAGACACAACAAGGACTGCAGGCTCCTCCTTTCTTTTTTTTTTCTCACCACCACTCATCAGTTTGAGGAGAGTGACAGTCCTGTCTTTGGTTTGATTTGAGTGCCACCTTTTAAGATTATTAAAGGAACAGTTCAGCACAAAATCAATAATACACATTTTTCCTCTTACCTGCCGTGCTATTAGTCCAACTACATTGTTTTGGTGTGAGTTGTCGATGGGCCATAGAGATGTCTGCCTTCTCTTGTTAAAATGTAACAACAGTTTGAAGAACTCAACAGCATTAGCTGTGTTTCCATAAAGCATTTTCATGCACATTTTGTAGAATATTGCACAAGCAGTTTTATGGAAACATCAAAACCTTCTCAAAATTAGCAAAAAAGGTTGTACGCTCGCTTGAGGTGTTTTTGCGTTCATGCGCGAAATGTTTGATGGAAACATTTGATGAATAAACTGGCGAATATTCAACCCACATGACTGATCAGTTGTTTCCGCGTTCTGCTGCGTGCATTATCATCATTGCATTTCTTCATCGTCTCCGGACAGCATGCAACATGGCCGATGCTAGCTGACATGCAAGAACAATTACAACTTGAAGACCTCTCTCCACTTTGTCTCCTGGTTTGTTTACCTCGAGCCTCTGTTACTTCCACATCCACGCACCTACACCCATACTACACAGTGTCATCCTCTGACGAAATAACGCTCAATGTAGCCCAGTTCATTCGCTAAAAACTGTTTATGTCAACGCACCAGATTCGCATTTTGATCTTTTTGATTTTTTGCAAACTTTCCAAAGTTCGCTTAAAATTCTCTTGACATTTTATGGAAACATGGCTAATGTCTCTTTCCAGAAATAATGACCTGGTTACTCAAGATAATCCACAGACCTTGTTGTGAGCAGCTCGTATAAGAACTATTTTCGTTCCGTATCACCGCGCAGAAGGAAACCTGCATCTACTCATTGATGAGCTAACGTTACAGCTCATACAAGGAGGCCGCTGTCAGTGTTTACATCCGGCGGAGTCACGACCACGAGTCTCTCCACGCTTCCATCAGCATCGTGTTAAGGTTGTAATTAGGTAGACAGAAAATAGTTTCTTCATGAAACTGCCCGCAGGGTGGTCTGTGGATAATCTTGTGTAACTGGATCATTATTTCTGGAAAGAGACATTACTGTTGAGATCTTCCAAAGTATTTTTTGTTGCCGAGTGACATCTAGTTCTATTAAAGCCTATTTGAGAAAAGGCAGACATTCACAGCCTCCAAAACTTGGCAACTCACACCAGAAAAATCTGAATAAATAAATAGAATAGATGAATAACTAGCGCTGGAGGTAAGAGGTGAGTGTTTCATCCATCCACCCATCTAACCAATTATCTACCCATATATCTATCCATGCGTCCATTTTAACTCTATGTGATAATTGCCATCAGCATCCCCCTCCTAGAGCATTATTCTAATGTGCCGCTTTTGGAGTAGTTGTAATGTTAAACTCACAGAGAAAACAAACAAAAAAGCAGCCATGATGGATAAAAGCACAATGTGGACCTCCACAGCTTTTAAAAGAATCCAAGAATTATGTCATAAACCCTCAGCACAGTGCATGAAGTAATCATTTCATTTCTTGTCTTTGTAGCCTGCATATGCTGTTGATGAAGCTAGTTTTCCAGACTCCTAATAACGGAATGAAAAACACAAGATATGTTTCTCCCAGGACGGCCACACCAACGCCACCCAGAAAGTTTCTTGCAGCCTTACATTTCTGAAAAGTCTGGCTGTAGTCACTACGGTCTTAACTCGTCTCCTCGCAGTGTCGTCATCAGTAAAACAAGTCAACTGTACATCAATCATGGCCTTCGAGGATGTCGTGCCAGAAGGCTGTCAACTCTAGAGTTTGTTTTCTCATTTGTGACCAGACTCTGTCACCAAAAATAAATAATCTACGTCAATGCTGAAAGCAGGAGACTTTTGTGAACACCCACAGATTTTTTTTTTTAAATCAGTCCTGTCACCTTTAGAAACATGTATGTGACTGTTCACATATTAGGCGAACTTTGACCTTAGTTGTAGTTATGTTGTCCAAACACTGCTCGCTCCCCTGCTACTGTAACTCGATGCACATGTGTTTTTAATGATGCAACCACCAGTACCGCCAAGGCAATATCAGATGGTGTCATCTTCAAAGACATAAGGTGTATGTTTTTTTATCCGGAACATCTTACACAAACATCTGAACCAACCCATGCTGCTCATGCTGTGGGAAAGAGATGAGTCTTCTGGTCACGGATCCTCAGAAACCTTAAGTTCATTGTGAAAGAGGAGCCGGTGTGTTTTCCCAATACCCTGTTTGTTATGGCGAGGAAGGCAATGTGTATTTGAGGCCTGTGATGGCTTTTCCTGGCCTTTTTTACGTGCCGAGGGCCTTAAGAAAACTAATGCAGGGCACAGAAACGCGGCACTTGTGAGAGGCAATAGCCTGGCAAACATTCAGAGCTTTTTAGTTTGCTTTGTGCTAAGCCTGTCATCCTCATGTCCAGTCAATCTGCAGTTCTGTCTGTGGTTTCCATTATGGCTCCAATGAGCCTGAGGCAGCCTGGCATGTTCTCGAAACCACAAAAGTTTTGTTTGAGTTAACTGGAATCGTGGCATGGAATTAGAAGCTCATTTTACGAGTCTGTCACTATAGCTGTCCCTCTTGGCCTGTTGGTGGTGAAAATAGTGGTTGTGTTAATTAAAATAGAGCAGTGTTTGGGATCATGTTTTTGATGGATTGGGAGAGATTTTCACCAGCATTTGGGATGTATCCTTGCAGATCAAATACTCTGGTTGGATCAGAAAAGCATCAAGTCCAATTCACAAGGCATCTCAAATATTTGGTATGATTGTAGAAATTAGCTTAAAATGAGTGTATGAGGATTAGTCAGTATCCCTAAGATATGTCCTCACAGACAAAATGATATGACTTGACTATGGCCAGTTGGATCCGTGGCATATCCACTGTATTAAGATGTTTAAAGGTATCTTTTACTCTACATGGTTAAAATAATTTCATTTCATGAGAGGTTTGGCAGTCTTCTATGTAATGTAGGTATTGGCTCATGGAGACAAACAGTGTTTGTCCAGATGGACTGTCAGCTCTATGTTTTGCCAAACCAAAGGCCTGGATGTCTTGATCTTGTAGTGGAAAAAAAAAAGTACATCACAGAAAATTGAAAAGTGAAACATAAATAAGCAAATATATTTTCAGCTATCATGAAAAATGAATGTCTGACACATTTTACCAAACATGAGAGGTAGAAATGCAGCCCTGATGTTCCCAGCATTCACTGCTGCCAGGGATTTTGATGCTGATTCCAGTCATGCTAGCAAAGAGCTCAGAATGATATCCACTGTATTCAAACAGAGGTTTCATTCTGCATGTAAATCCTAGAAACCTTGGATTTGGTCGGTTGACTTGGTTTAGAAGATTCAAAAGAAAGTGGGTCACTGCTATAGTTACTGCTCACAATGAGATGTTCATGATGTGTTTCACACATGCTGGTTTTTTAGAAAAAATAACCTCAAGGAAAATTTTCCAAAGTGCAAATGAAATTTTTTGTGTCTTTGCTGTGTTTACATGGATGTTAATCCTCCAACAGTTACATCATCTAAAACGAAACTCTTCACCAACTACAAGCAATAGGGACTCACCATGATCAAGGACAAAGATGCAAGGAAACATCTGAATCCAAGCCACAATAGGATTGGCTTACTAAATGCAACAGCTTTCAACTATCAGCAGCTGTACTGAATAGTGTTTTTTCTGGATTGCTTTCCCTTAAGCCCTGTGCATGAATAGGTTGTTACCTTTTATATCCTGAATGCTAAGTGGCCAGTAATTTTCAGACATGAAACTCTCAGTAATGGAGGCTTGGCTGGGTGGGTTGGTGACAGTATTTGTTATATATTTTGTGAACAATGGAGAGGTAACGCAGAGGTGCTGATCACTGACAGCAGACTAGAAAGTGAAAAAAATGTCGAACAGTCTGACTCCATACGCAGTTTTCTTGAACTAGATGATGTTTCGGCCCTGAGTGTGCATTTCACTTTCTATGTATTTGGTGATTAAAGTGCTGAAATTTCTCTTTGACTTTGTACTGAATCTCTCAAAACCATATGTCCTTCTTAACCTGGTATTGTGCAATTAGACTACCCGACTGTGTCTGCTATATCCATTAGGCTACTCCACTCTGCAGAGGTCCTCCACTGTAGCTCAACCAGAGAATGCATTATTTCAGTTGTGGCATTTGGACAAAGATTTTGGCCTTGGAAAAACTATCCTTTGTGCTTCAGAGAGAGAGAGAGCTTTGTAAAAGGCATCCCCAGTGTTGCAGTAAAGTAAATCAATACTGAGACTTTAAAGTTCAAGTGCTTTCAAAATTTTTTAGGCAGTCATGCATGTGCTTATGTTTGGCCAAGAACAGCTCTCACAGAGCAACCCAAACTCTGGTATGTAGTTATGAATTTGTAGTGCTTGAGAAAGGTCCTTGTGAACGAAACATCAACTTTTCTAATGAATCAAGATATTAATATGAATTAGGAATGAATGCAGTAAATTTAGTTCATTTTTGTTCCTCAACTGTTAAATAATTTTGAAGTTGTGACACAGAACTGGTTTTCATTTCACAACAGGATGAAAGTTGATGTGCCAAGAGTTCTCACTACTTACACTAGTTTGAACTCAAACCAATTCATGACGTTAAAGTTAGCATCTTCAGTGTTGCGGTCTCTGAATCACGGCAGACTGAAATTAGCCCTGGAATCTTGTGTGCTTATGGCCAACTTCCAGCAGCCCTCAATTACAATGCTGCAGAGCCAGAAAAAGGGAGAGAGGTAGACTGCATGGAGCCCTTCAACTCTGCTGTACTGCTCTGTCACTCAAACACACTGTCACCACTGTGGCTGAGACGGATCGCCTCGCTGCATTCAGGGACACATAGGAGGCATTTAGTGCACAGACAGACAGATGGGAATGGGAATGTTTCCTTGCAGGTATCGGTTAAACCACTGGGGGGAGCATTGAATAGTTTTCACTAGACACTCAATTCCTCAAAATTAATAGATCATTATGTGCTCCTGTATAAATTTCCGTAATTTTTAGGCTAAATTTACTTTGCAGACAAGTCAGTGTAGTAATGAATTACATGAGAACCACAGACAACTGGAAGCGGCTCTTCTTATTTAATGAAAAAGACACAATCATTTTCTGTGTGCCAGACACTTGGTGGTTTTTGGATTATTCTGCAGATGGTGACAGTCTTGTTGAACAAGTTCCACATTGCTCTAAAGTGTCTCTCAGTCTCAATTACAGATTCTCTGCTGTGGTGTGGGTCCATTGCCAGAGCTCGCCTATTGTTTATGCAAGGAATTCTGACACCCTCTCTCCTTTTTAAATATCAATATTTGAAGGTTTTTCCCCTTGATTTAACACTCAAACTATTAATTCCCATAAGTATTGAAAGATGTTTGCTTGGGTAGAGTTAAATGTTTTAAATGGTTCTTGGAGAAGTGTCAGTCCATGAGAGCTAAATGTGGCACTAAAATCCAGGACCTCACCTCTCAGACTTACATGAGAGAGGGTACAGCTATTGTGAACACACTGGGTAGCGATTCCTGCACCTTTTTAATTAGAGTTGAATAGCTACAGCCAAAAACACCCTGTCAGAGTTAGGGTGCTGCGGCATGTGGGTTTGATGTTTCTTTAGCAAAGGAGAACTCTCTGGTATGTAGGGGGAACAAGGTGTTGACTTATTAAGTGAACTAAGAAGTGTAGGAAAATGTTCTGTGCAGGGTCTATTGTATGTGCTGTGGTTGGGAACAGAGCCAACAAAACATACGGGAAAGTGTTTAAGGCATATACTTATTTTTCTTAAACTAACTTGCTCTGTATTTCGAGGCAGAAATAACACACCTTTTCTTATTTTCTGCTGTTGTCAGGTTTTGATATTGCTCAGCTTTTCCTCTTTGTGTGTCTTCAGGTTTAAAAAGAAGGAGCCAAAATGAAGACAGCTGCCAAGGGTTTTGGGAAGTCTGTAATGGACCCTTTGCACCGTGAGGGTTGGTGGAACAGAAGGATAGTGCTAATGGTGTATGTGGCCTTGGAGCTTGTAACAGTCCATTCACCCTTGGTCCTGGGCACCCTTGAGCTACAACTAGATGAAGAACAGCCAGCAGGCACAATTGTAGGTGACATCAGCGCAGGACTTCCTCCTGGCATCACAGCATCCCTGTACTTCATCTCAGACCATGAAGGCACAGGCGTGGGTAATGATTTGGACATAGATGAGAGCACGGGCATTATTAAAACCGCCAAAGTTCTGGATAGGGAACTTCGGGATAGATACAACTTCATTGCTGTCACCATGACAGGTGTGACCGTGGAGGTGACCATCAAGGTGAACGACATAAATGACCATGCCCCGATGTTCCCAAGAAAACGAGCCACGTTTAAAATCCCTGAGCAGACAGCCATCGGCACCAGGTTTCCTCTTGAGCCAGCTGTTGATGCTGATAAAGGGCAGCTCACAACACAGGGTTACCTTATCAAGGATGGAAATGTTGGGCAGGCATTCACCCTGGAGACCAGGAGGGGAAGCAGCGAGGTTCTCTATCTGGACTTGGTGGTCAATGCCATTCTAGACAGAGAGAAAAGATCCACCTATACTTTATCTCTGGAAGCTTTTGATGGTGGTTCCCCTAAAAGGACTGATCAGATGACATTAGATATTTCTGTACAAGACATAAATGACAACGCTCCTGTTTTCAACCAGAGCCGCTACCATGCCATAATATCTGAGAACCTCCAGCCAGGAAGCAACATCCTGCAGGTGTTCGCCACAGACGCAGATGAAGGGGACAATGGGATGGTACTGTATGAAATCAACAGGAGACAAAGTGACCCGGACCGCTACTTTGTCATTGACTCTCGCACCGGTGTCATCACGCTCAACAAGCCGCTGGACTTTGAGATGAGGAGAGTCCATGAGCTGGTGGTCCAGGCTCAAGACAACGCAACCCAGCCTGAGGTGACCAATGCCTTCGTTACCATCCATGTCAGAGACTACAATGACAACCAGCCCACTATGACCATCATCTTTCTCAGTGAGGATGGATCTCCCAGAATCTCAGAAGGTGCACAGCCAGGCCAGTATGTAGCCAGGATCTCAGTCACTGATCCAGACTATGGAGAGTATGCCAATGTCAATGTGTCACTGGAGGGAGGAGATGGAAAATTTGCCCTGACCACTAAGGATAGCATCATCTATCTGATCTGCGTAGACAAGATTCTGGACCGGGAGGAGAGAGACACCTACGAGCTGAGGGTGATGGCGACAGACTCTGGCACGCCTCCTCTCAGGGCTGAGTCCGCCTTCATCATCCAGGTGACCGACATCAACGACAACCCTCCTCTGTTTGACCAGCCAGTGTACAGGCAGGTCATTCCTGAAGTGGTGTTTCCAGGGAGCTTTGTGCTACAGGTGACAGCTAGAGACAAAGACCAGGGGCCCAATGGGGACATTACCTACAGCATCCTGAAAGACCAAGGTGCTTACTCCAACTGGTTCAGTGTGGACTCCATCACGGGGATTATCACCACTCTCTCACAACTGGATTATGAAAAGAACCCCAATCCCAGTATAACTGTGGTGGCCACAGATGGAGGGAAACCACCCCTGTCCTCCACGGCTGTGGTTAACATTGTGCTTCAGGATATAAATGACAACGAGCCCGTTTTTGAGAGAAACTTCTATAACGTGTCCATCAAGGAGAACACAGCTCCAGGGACCTGCATTCTTGAGGTAGGACATTTGTTTTGCACATTTATTTCATTAAAATTTTGTAAACACACTCCCACGCTTAAATGTTGAGCTCATATGAGCGTCTGAACTCAGCTTGGGGGCAATTGTGAAGAGAATAACAAATGGAAATTTATTAGTTTAATGGGAGAGAAATTTGTCAGACTTTGCTGACTCCTTTCATTCCTCAATGAAGAGTTATTTTTTAATGTTAAAGCTGTTTAAACTGGACTGCCTGAGTGAGGATTTACCTGCAGTTTTAGGCCAAGATGATCTCCTCTTTGGCTGTCCTCCCCTTCACCTCTCAAAAGGTTTCCAGGGTAACAGAGGCAGTGTAAAGTCCTCTGTCAGCCCAGGAACAAAGGGGTTTTTCACATATTCACAGGCAGAGACAAATTCAGGGCTTTATCTAAAGAAATAGATGTCACTTCACGCTCAAAAGGCACCTTAATTAGGCTAGTTGAGCGTGAGAAAAAATGGCTATAGACGACAAGATGAATTAAAGTTTAGACAAATTACAGCACCCCCAGTGACTGCAGTCCTGTTTCATTTAAACATATCGGTTTTGGCAATCTTATTAAAAAGACAGAACGTACAAAAAGACAGCTCATCAGTTAGTTAAATCATTCAAGTGATTCAAGTGAAGTATAGACATTCAGACAAATTCTATTTCACAAGAGTATGCTGTAGTATCGCATGGATCAAGGAGTTGGATACAGAGTGCAGTCCAGACAGAGGGCCCCGCAGACGGGATCTTGGCCCAGGGTTTGGCCTTGGGAGAGGGAGGGGTGAAGGGAGACGCAGGCCTCACCGCGACTTCTGGCTTGACTGCAGAAATAGAAGCTACGAAGGCTTCTTTTGGGAGGTCCCCTAATTATAAATCACAGGGACCACAAGGATCAGGAGAAAGGAGAATGCACTGAAATTGATTATGGAATTTTGAAACAGAACCAAAGAATAATTAAAAAAATGTATGTTTTGGAGAACTGTAAAAGCTTTACGATCACTCTTTCCGATGTGGGCTGAAGTTCATGCTCTATGAAAATATCTGAAAACCCGTACTTTGTTTTCCTTCAAACTGGTCTGTCTATGGCCTGGGCTCCTCATTGCCTCCAAAAGCATTACTACCTGCTCGCAAACATCTCTCAGAGTATGACATATTTGATCAGTGGCTTCACAGGGTCCAACTATGAAGTAGGTCTTTAAAGCCACTGCTCTCTGGCCTCTCTTGAGCCTGCCTGGATGCTTCAGACTTGTATTTGGCGGGCCATGTGAGAACAGACTGCTCTTACTCAGGGTGCCAGCTCCACATCCAAACATCTCAGCAAGACATCTGATGACTGCCTTTTTTTCCTTTGCAGATGAAATTCCCAATTCCCTTTTTCCATACACAATGCCTGTCCAAAAAACCATTACAATAAGGACATTGTGATCATTAATTCAAACGTTTGAAGTGGCTTGATTTTTTTTTTCCTCCACAGGTCACCAGCACAGCAGTTCATGATTATTCTAATATCGTCTGGCTCCACACTGCTGTGCCTGTGATATTTTGTCACTTTCTGCAATACATCAATTGGTTTATGGATGACTTTAGAATTAGATGTGCGCGGAAAAAAATATAACTAAAAATAAGAAGTTAAGCCTATTAACAGCAATCAGTCTTGTAATTCAATATGCCAGATATACTGCAAAGAAAATGGGTCATCCCTGGGAGTGGAAATCAAACACGACATGAAAAACAACATTTTAAAAACCACAAGCTGCACTGTGGAATGCATTTCATGAGCCATTACTAATTCTGTTCTCCATTATTAGTATTCAAACTGGCTCACACACAAGTTTTCTGGACAGTGTAAAAGTTACAGCACAGATCTGATGCTATAAAGGAACCACAATACCATAACTTGCTCATGGCATACTTCTATTTGATCCATTTATATATATATATATATATATATATATATACATATATATATATATATATATATATATATATATAAATGTGTGAGGTCGCTTTGGAATAATAGTTTAGTTAACAGGATGAAACAACAATTACCTCAGGGTCATTTAAATAGCTCATTAAGCATAGAGCTTTTGATTCCTGACTCGGAGGAAGAGGAGTAATACAAGATGTCATTAGGGATAATGAGGCACATCAGCCAGCCTTAATATCTCCAAATTCAGTAAAGCCAACTCTGGTTGTCTTGGCATTGAGAGATATTTGCCATTAATTCTCCTATGTGTTATTTCACTTACACTTTCCAGTTGGTTATGTCAGAATCTCACATTGGGGAATAATTTACACCTCATTTCATTGTGGTTTTGGGTTGGTTCAGAGTGTGTGTCTCTGCAAGAATTGTCCCTCTGTGTGTTTTGGGGGGTCGTTCTGGCTCCAGTAGAAAGGCGAGAGGGGGTCTCCAGGCAGCTGAGGGGGAAATGAGCCCTGACAAGCGCTGGCATGAGCGGCGGAGGTGACACGAGCAGGGGGGCTTCCTCGTCTGTCTGTTGGTTTGTCCCCTCTCCAAAATTCTTATCTGATCACACTTCATATCTCATTAGCTGGGTGTGAGGATAGGCCAGACCTAATTTTTAAACCAGCCTCCCCCATGTTCATGACAGAATGGACCGCTTGTCATTGCTGGAGCCCCCCTAGCAACATGAGACAAACACTGATTGCTGCGAGAAAAGGAGGAAATATTTTGCTATTTTTTTCTTTCTTTAAGTTGCAACACAAACTTTTGCATTCATCAGTGCCTTTGCCACCCAAAGTGCTTCCTGTCTCAGCAATGTCTTGGCAACTTTTTGACTGAACACATCACATCCCCTTTTATGCCTTGGCTAGGGTTTCTTGTGTGCAACAGTATTATGAGCCTGCTAGTGTTTAGGTTAGATAACTACAGATGCAGAGTCTTTTAAAGTGGTGTAACATACAGCACCACTCAAACATATTCATTATTTCACTGAATTCTTTAAAGGCAGCCTAGTTGAAAGAGGTACCTCAGTGAAGTGGCACTCTGAATCTCTTCTCCATTCCTGCCAACATAAAAGCAACCGGTCTATGGGGAAAGTGGAATACTCATAATTGCCCCGGAGAGAAAGTATGAATGATTGAAAGAATGTGTTTTTTTTTCATGAGTCCCTCGCAGTTTCAGTTTCAGTCATTTCGTACTAAAGCGACCACCTACTGGTGACCACCAGACAGGTGCGTGAGCCACGGTGTCCTTGAACTGAATTGCCTGTGGTGGCGTAAGGTAGTATTTTTTTTTAATCCAGACACATCCATAATGGTCTCTGCAGTACAGTCTGTATAAAGATTTGGTGTACACTGTTTAATTGCAAGAGATGCTTTTGTTCTAGCTTCCTCAGGGGACATTGGAAAGCCTGCATTTAGGCCTGTCACGATAATCAATAAATCAATTAATCATACGATAAATTAAAATGAGCTCGATAATTTTGCCGGCCTCGATAATTTCCATTTGCATGCTTGTTTGTTTTCCTCGTGTCTCTCACTAGAACCCTCTTGTCAGTCACTAGCCCCATTCACGCAGCCGTTTGCATGCGGGGATACTGCGCCAATTCTCCGCATCCGCCTTTGTGTGAACGTTTCAGATGCGGTGAGGGGTGAAATTTCGCTGCGCCTCCGGAGGTAGTATCAGAGGCGAACCGAGCCGGCGGCGCGGAGCGAGGGCGTGTCGATCTGATGGTGTTGGTGTCTGATAACTCTACAGATCCTTCACTCAACAAAATAAAAATAAATGTCCCACAAAGCAACGTTACAGGACCAAACAACAGGAACGTAGTAACTGGTCGTGTCTTTGGCAACTTATGTGAGGAAAAAAATACCGCAGTTATTCGTGAAGAAGTGTCTGTCAGCCTGTCGGTCTGACCGACTCTTCGTCACATTTCTGCCCGAAAAACAGCGTCTGTCCCCGGCAAAAAACTTTAACTCACCAAGTGTCTGTCAGCCTGTCGGTCTGACCGACTCTTCGTCACATTTCTGCCCGAAAAACAGCGTCTGTCCCCGGCAAAAAACTTTAACTCACCAAGTGTTAGTCGCGCGACGGTCAGTTACTGTTGTCATGGTGACGGTCAGCCCTCCCGAGAGTGAAATAGTCAGACAGCGTCCAGTTTACTGATGGCGATTATGTAATTATGTAAATGATAGAAAAACGTAACTTTGTCACTTTCCAGGATGTATGGTGTGTCAGGATCTCAATCACAACACATTATAACAGCATCCATATGATTATAAACAGACAGCTGGTACATGTTTAGATTAACAGGTAAACACCGGGGAAACACCTTGAAAAAAAACACATACGTCATCATCATCACGTGTACCGTCACGCCTCCGCATCACTACAGACAATGGTGCTAACATTGTTGCTGCAGTAAGGAACCGTTGCTGGCCATGGCTCAATTGCTTTGGCCACAGCCTCCATCTTTATTTATTTTGGATATTTAAAATGTCTTTTTCACATTCCAATGTTAAATATTCTTTAGAAATAAAGGTTTATTGATCTTTGAAAGGATGTACTTGCGTTATTATGCCATTATCATTATATTAGTTGAAAAATGGTCTCAAAGCGACAATATTATCGTTTATCGCAATAATTTCTAGGTCAATTTATCGTCCAGCAAAATTTGTTATCGTGACAGGCCTACCTGCATTGCTGAAGTACGTCTTGCTTTTCACAGTCTATGCCTTTTTTTCTTTTGTGTGTCCAAGAATACCTGCATTCCCTGTTGATAAGACAATTTAACTTAAAAAATATTTATATAGTTTTGCTCCTCCACAAAACTCCTTTTTCAGTGTTTTAGCTGCTAGTTTGAAATGTCAACCACAATTGCCAGCAGTTGTCAGTGCAGTGCATAAAAATAGCTCATTTTGAATTGCACCCAGACTAGATCTTCTGCAAAACAGCCATGTAAAATGCAATAATTTGGTGACAGATAGGGACACGGCCACTTTCTCTCTTTAATAAACTTTGCTAACTCCTCCAGTTAAGCTCTTCCACAGTAACAAAATGAGACTAACTAAGGAGATGAGTTCAATTGCCAGTTTCAGACTAGTATTTTGGTACACAAACCGTGTAATCAATTCTTACCAGACATTTTTCTGAAAATGGTTTGTGTCAAACAAAATGTTCACTTGTCTGTTTTAATACCAGACTGGCCTGTCTCCTCCAGGGATTGGTTTAGCTTGAGGCGAGCTGACTCTGCTTTTGGTCTCCACTGTTTCTTTTTCCTCCTGCTAACTACCGAGCTTCGCTGCGGCTCTGCGGTATAACAGTATTTTCAGGGAATGGTAAAATTGCAGGAAACTGGATGTGCTACTTAATGTGTTTGCAAATGTAATACTTCCTTGAACACTTACTCCTGGGCCTAGCAGGGGCACTGAAGCGAACATAAACACTGATGTACATCTGGATAGAGTGTGGGTGTTCAGGTCAAAGTTGCTGTGCTTGAGACAGCTGAGCGCATTTTATTGTGCTCAGATGTCCATCAGAAAGTCCACCGCTTCTCACTTTTCCAACGGCACAGGAAGACAAGAAAGTTGTGGTAAAACTTTTAATGGTATATGGTTGAATACAGAAGCTGGGAGGAAGTGCTGTTCATTAGCGGAAAACCAAAGCTGTGGGTGTTTGAACACCAAAACCTGAAACACCGTAGAATGACCACTGCATATTTAGACTGTAAGTGAAAATGCTGTTTATTTCATTGCTTTCATTCATTATTAATCTCTCGATTCATTTTTACATTTTTTAAGAATTCTGTACGGCCAACACAATTTCCCCCAAACTCAAGGTCACATACATTCCTCCTGATGTCTAATTGACGGTCCAAAATCCAAAGATGTTCAATTTGAACTATATGAATTAGAGAAAAGCAATAACTTTTCACGTTTCAGAAAGTGGAACCGGGGACCGTTTGGTTGATAAATGACTCAAAGGGTGTATCATTTATCAAAAAGTACTGTTGACGCGATAATGAAATAGTTTCAGCAATGGTTTATATCAGATAGTCGATTGCTTTACATTAGGACCAGTTTCTTTTAATTGTTATCACATTTTTTCGACAGTTTTTTAACCTGCTCACACTTTTCGAATATATAAGATCATTGCTGTGACAGGTTCAACCATCAGGCAGGGATATTTTGAAAAACAGATTTGTTTGTAGCTGTCCTTATGTAGGTACTGAGTGGTAAAGCAAGCAGTGTCTCCAATACCTCAGGGTGACTATAAAGGGTCAGTACATGCTGTAATGCAGCCACGCAGAGTGTTGGCTGTGAAGTAAAAGCTGAAAGAGATAAAAGCGTGCTGGAGGGGTTTCCTGCCCACATCTGGCAAGGAAGGAAGATGGGCTTATATGGCTCTCTCGTGGGACGAGAAATTTCATTAGTCCAGTCTGTCTGCTAGACTGTCTGCTGCAGGTGAGGTGGACCTCTCAGCTTCCAAATTTCTATGAAAGGGTGTGAGTGTAGTGTAAGGAGAGAGAAAGAGGGAGAAAGAAAACAGTTCAAAGTCTCCAGAGGGACAGGCAGCTGTGACAAAGCTCCGACTCAGCAGCTGGATCCAGCTGTTGATCCCTCCTCTAACATCTATCCTCTGACTCTGAGGGGTGGGATCTCCTTCACCCTTCCTGTCTCTTTGTCTCTGTTTGTCTCTCTTTACTTTTTATCCTGTGTCTGTCCAGACTTCTTATCTCTTCTCACTTCCTTTTCTCACACTGCTGTGTCCCATCTGTGATCCAATTTCACCTCTTCACTTCCCCCAGTTTCCCTCCGGAGTGGTGACATGTAGATCGGAGCAGGTGAGACCAGCACATCTTCCTGTCTGGAGATGCTTAGGCCTCCCTGGAGTGAAGTGAACACACTGCCGTGTGGGTCCCAGTCAGACCAGGCCCAGGCTTATCCAATTTGATGATGCAAGAAAGACATGGGTGTAAATTACCACCAGAGTGAAGTCAGACTGCAGGTGTGTGTGCCTTCATAGTCACGTTGTCACAGTGTTGCGTTCAGGCTCAAGAGGAGCAATTTTGCTCGACCTTTGTAAATAGAGACAGTTATTCACTTTGCCACCCTCCTCCTTTGAGACGACTGAATGGGAAGGGGGGTTGACTGAAAAGCTTGCTGCGATGACGCCTGCCAGGCCTTCTGTTCTCACAGCCCGTGGTCCCCCTGCACATGTGCAAGGCAGTTGGCACTGCTAAACAAACTGGGCATCAGGAAGCATCATCTGCTCGTGATATTCATTCTGTTCCAAAGCAAATCTGTGCTAAATCATCCATCCAGTCCTCCTGCTGTCCATGAGAAGCCACCAGACTGGAAAGCAGACGCTGAGTGACAGCTTGCCAGGTAACAAAAATCAGTAACCAGGAAACGAGATCCAAAACATTAAACAACAAATCATTTTTAGGTGTGATGATGAAGTGCAGGTATTCTAATGGTAAATACTCCTTCGCCAGCATGTTGTATTTTATATTCATGACAGAACTGCCTCTTTCTAGAAAAGCATGCACTATATATACACAGCCCTGAAATATCTTAACCACTAAGCAAATTGTCTCCATATCCAGAACTCGACTGTTACAAAGAATGCATCGCTTTTGTCTGCCAGAAACCTCAGCCCCCCCCTTTTGGTCCAGCCTCGCTGCTGCACTGACTGCCAGTTGAAATAACGATTCAAAAGAATGTTACTGGGCCCAACAAGCTCATGGAAACAGTGGAACATTCAGTTACGGCGAGCGTGTGGTCATATCATCCTATTCTGCTCTCAATTAGATCAATTTTGGTTTACGACAAGCTCTGATTAGGGCTGTGAAGGTGGCCGAGCATAGGGATAGCCCCCCGTGTGAGAAATAGTTGATGGGGGGTAGTGTTTCAGGAACAAAGTGGTAAAACGGGGAAACATGCGAAATACAAACACGGACGGACGTAAAGATTCCAAAGCCAAGGCTATCTCTCTGTGTGGTCAGGAAAACCTCGGACCTACCCTGACACTGTTAGAGCAGGATGTTTTGCAGATGCTCGTTAACAGTAATGACGCTATGAACGCGCTCAGCTCCTGTGTGAACCAAATCAGTGCTTACAGCTGGTATGGAACCTCAATACTTTTTCGGTACTGACTGAAATGAGACCAGGCACTATGTATCGAAAATGCTTGCTCAGATTTGTATTCCCCCTCATTTATTCTTTGATCAGGCGTTTTTTTATATTTAAATAGTTATTTTGGCCTGCATTTTATTGAGCCAAACTTCTTCAATGGCTGCTTGTTCTAAGACATTAGCTGTATAGATTTTGCAAAAACTTTTAACTGGTTATGAGCAGTCTCATTTCACACTGATGCCTCTATATGACCTACATAGGCAAAAAAATCAATCAGCGAGAAAATTGGCTATTTTAATACAGTTTTTATAGTTATTCTTAATGCCACCAATTCAGATTCCAACTTATTC
This sequence comes from Pagrus major, assembly GCF_040436345.1. Lineage (NCBI taxonomy): Eukaryota > Metazoa > Chordata > Actinopteri > Spariformes > Sparidae > Pagrus > Pagrus major. The sequence continues at coordinate 7,465,717 of NC_133216.1, forward strand.
GGGTCGATCAAGTCATAAAATCGAGTGCTGGGAAAGTACTGAAGAGTCTTACTTCCTGATGAAAGAAGCTGCTCTGTTGCCTGGTGGTATACTGCGCTAAAACAAAGTTAACTTTGTTTCATCGCTGTCATATTACAGTTTTTAATCTTATACAGATACATTGCCATGCATCCTGCAGACAGCTGTGTTTTAAAACAGAAAACTAGTCTTAAAAATATGTTGTCCTTCGCTTGCTGTTTTGGATGTTGGCTGCTTGTGCATTAAAACTTGCATACAGGTGGGTTAGGGTTAGGTACAGGATGCTGCTGGGAAGTAGCAGTAGCAGAAAATGATGTGGCATTGGATCGGTGCTTGTGTCCTCACCGATTACAATTCCACCATTTTATGCAGTATTGAATGCATTACTGATACTGGCATTGGTATTCGAACAACTCTAATTTTAATAATCGTTGGTAGTCATTAATCCAGCAAAAATGCCAAACAACTTTTTCTGGTACCTGGCTTAATGAGTGAGTTATCTATTTGTTATTTCAACACAGAAAAAGAAAGCAAGAGAGAGAAACGTGGAGAAAGAGGTTTGTGGGATGAGACGCTCCACTTTTACATTGCGGTTACCCAACGTTGTCTGTCTTGGCTTCAGACAGAGAGGCACCCAGGCGTGCCCCAACCAGACTCCAAGTCTGTGTGTACTGATGCTCCATGGTGGTCCTTGCTCACACTGTTGGTTGCATATCTTGAAGCATTCGCCACATTTACCAGAAACGCCCCTTGTGTTATAAGGGAGGACATCTGTTATGCCTTATCTATTCTAAGGTAATGCATTCACTCTGCAGATTAGTTGTAATAAGGAGACAACTGCTTAGCTTAACGCTGGCTTCCTCTGAGTGCTTGGAGGTGCTTTAAAGATTTAGCGGGGGAACTAATTACCACAGGGTTGCGTACCTCATCCATAAGGCTAATTTGGTCTGGTGCTGCAGAGTTTATGTTGAGAGTGGTGTGCTGCTTCTTTTAACCAGTGTGTTGAAAGGCCAAATCTTTGTTTAGATTGTTGTGTGAGGCTTGGTGCTGTGAGGGGCCTGGAGGCAGAGTCGGGAGCAGAGGGACTCTCTGCTGTAATTAGGCAGAGCTAGTATGTAGGAGTGCAAGACTCAAAATGTGTGATGTGGTATCAGAAAAGACGAACAAAAGGCTCGGAACTGTAGGGTGTGTGTAAGTGCGTGTCTTGATGCAGACAGGGTTTTAGGTTGGAAAAAAAATCTCTAATCAGTGCCCTGGGTTCTTCCCAGATTGTTTCACAAATGCATCTTCCAGGGCATCAACACATGAGACTCAAGAGCAGGGAAATTTATGAAGCGGATATTATTTTGGCTGTCCATGTCCAAACTAAAATGATTCACATCAGTGCTCTGCAGCACCTTTCCATTCCAGCATAGGTTAAAGGCTGGACATGCAGCCGATCTGATCCACTCGGGGCAGAACCATATTGAGTTGCAGGACTTGGAATGTGAAGTGAAAAGTACTGACCAAACATTTTTGTGTTTTTCTGAGTGGCTTGTGCACACTGTACAGAGGCTCTCTTTCAGGCTTTCTATCGAGGCTGATCACCCTCAGAGGATGAATGAAAAAATACTTTATGGTTAAGTTCCCAGAAAAGTGTGTATTGTCTGCAGCAGCCTCTGCAAAGTCAGTTTACCACTCAAATCAATGCAGACAAGGAGCCGGTCGGTGCAGTAGCCGGGATAATGGAGAAACAAGTTGTTGATGCTTTCAACGAGCCAATTCATCATCGCCAGGGCTAAAGGCATCCAGACATCTGGTTTCAGAAGCTGTCTGCAGTCAAACCTAGCTGTGTCTTTATTGAGGATCCATGGAAATGATGCATAATCTATTTCATCAGATCCTTGACGCAGGAGAAGCATCAAACCCCACGTGCATTTATGTCATGTGCTACAGTGTACTGTATCATCGCCTATAGCTCCATCTGCCCTTCTTTACAACCAAGCAACCTCTTCAATCACCTTTGCTGCCCGGGTTACAGAACAGTTTGGTGGGTTTTTTTCACGTTTTAGTTGTGGAATGGCTCGATTACAACCTTACTCTCATGTGGACATGTACTGGTCTGTGGGGGTGTGCAGATGTGAATGATCTTGTTTTACAGATCTGTTCAGATCTTTGCTTTTATGCCAGCCCTGGGGAGAACTACAGATTCACCTGCTGCCAATTTTTACTATCAACAACTTATTGCTTACAGGACCTGATTAGCCCAAACAGCGGATATGATGATTAATGTAGCAATTTGCCTTTTGTATGTGGAGTCACGGCATGCTGGAATAACACTAGCTCATTCAAAGATCTGCCTTTGTCCGGGTAGTTTTTAACTCTTCAATCAGGAATCAGTCAACGAATCGCTGCTTGATTGCTTTGTTTCCTTCCTGCCTCTGTGTTCAAGTACTACCACAGTTTTCTACTGCTGATCGCTCAGCAGGTTTTCCTCAAGGGCACCAAGGGTTTGAGGGAGTCACAAGTCAAATTTTCATTGACATTTTCCCTGTCACACTTTTCCATCGATGGGGCTGGTCTTGTCGACTATAGTCTCTTGAGGGGTTGGACGACGCTATGAACACAGGAGGCAGGCGGTTTCATCATCACAAGTATAACAAAAGCTTTGATAAATAATAAATACTGTTTGCAACCCAGGGGAAGCCATCGAGTGATGTTTTAAGTTGATTTTGACATCATCTGAAAAATTCCCAGGGCTCCATCCAATGTGGTCTCCAAAGCAGACAGAATGTTTGATAAGACAGCTAAGATGTAGAGTCTCATACTTATTGTGCTCCAGGACAGGTATTACTCTCGTGCAGAAATGTTCATTTCATGGTTGTGGTTTGATGTAAAACCTGTTTCAGTACGTGTAGGATTTTCAAATTGTACATTATAATTCCAAGGCTGCATAAAATGTAACCCTCAGCGCTGTGAGCATCCTGTAATGTTCATGGTAGTTCTCTCTGCTGCATTACAAATGTCACTCATCAGTGTGCCGGAAAGAAATGAAAACGTCTGACAGCCAGGAAATTTGACTTTAAACATCCTAACTCTACCCATATGCAAGCACAAAACGTTTCATTTATACCACTCTGTGTAATTTGAGTGTTTAAGCTTTAGTTCACAATGCTTTGGCAGTCACCTTCTCAGTGAACAGTAGTGTAGGGAGTAGCTATATCATGACCGAGCAGGGGAAAGATGAGAAAATAATTAGGCTCTTTTTGTGGCTTTAAATCTTAGCCAGGTTCAGTCAGGGCTCTTCCCCTGTCACCATCCCTGTCATCGCTGCTACTGCACCATTTTTTATTTATGGGCCTTCCCTTCCATGTTTTTTTTACCTTTAGCATACTAATTCTACACTCTAACAGGCTCAGTGGTATCTAAGTGATCTTTATTCTCCTATTACCATGAAGTCATCTTTGAAACGTCGCCCCCATCAATATGAAATGAACTGCACAGAAGTCTTCTGCTCAAGAAACTGTTCTTCCTTAACAAGGGGCTATGTTTTGTCCTTTAAGAATCCACATTTCAGGAGGTACAGCCAGAAGAATTTTTTTGCAGAACTCCTTCTGCTCTGCTTGTGTATATCTGAAAGGGGGGCTTTCTTTGGGAGACTTGTCCGAGCCTCTCTCCCTCCTGCAGTTCTGTAAATGACTTGTAAACAAGGCTGTTTAAGTGTGAAGTCACCCTATGCCCTGTTGCTTCCGCTCTTTATTCATCACACTAACACACATACACATCGAAGTATGGTGAATGTTTTTGTTAAATAGCCGGGGGAAGGGCACTGCTGTTGTTGTGGGACTGGGCCAAGCTCTGACACAGGAGAAATATAAGAGAGAAATTATTTAGAAAGAAACTTTAACTTTTTTCATGTCAGACCAGTTTAAAATGTAGTTTTAGAACAATTGTCTACGATTTAAAGCTTTAAAAAAATACAATAATTTAGGCCATTTAGGCCTTTGTCTTTAGAAATTTCTCTAATCACTTGCAGCTATTCATTATGCATTAAGTTTAAGTTTTGACATTCTAAAGTTGGGAACAAGAGTGAAGAAAAAACAAGCCATGTTGGATGAAAAATTGAGTAGAAGAAAGGACAGTCCTCTGATCTGCACTCTTTTGAAGAGACTGAGTGAAGAAGGTGGAAAATGATTGAAACAAATGGGGAATGCGGATGGAGGAAGAGTGAGAAAGAAAGCAGATGCTGAGAGGGGAAAGGAGGCGATTTACCTCATGCAGCGTGCATGCAAAAGAGGTGTGTAGATGAAGCTCAAGTGGTGGTTTGTTACCATGGCAATATTGGGAAATAAGGGAGGGGTAAACAAGAAGCCCCATCGATTTCGTGGGCATCATCCAAAGTGCCTGTTTCTCTGATGTAATTGCAGTTGAGTATTTTCGTGCTAGGCTGAGGGCAGTCCTTAAATGAATTGTGCAGAGGTGAACATATAAAACCCTGAAAGCTTGGCTACTCCGCAGCTTGTACAAACACAGTATTGGCCTTTTAAGAGTTAAGCTGTCCTTTCTCCAGAGTTCATCACTGTTTCTTTTTGGACTGTCTCACTGTCTCAGCTATCATACAACATTATCAACACATCCGAGAGGTCTGGGGAACATGTAGCAGGGCCTGAGGATGTTTGTTTGGAGATAGAAACATCATGATCTCTTGGCTGGAGAAGGTACATTTGTCCTGGTGTATAAACACAGAGTATAAACTGAGCTATCCGATGAATCTATATTGTATATCAACTGAGGATTTCATTTGGAGGGGGAATTAGGGGGGTAGCAGAGGACTGAATATGTTTATTCAACATGTTAGCCCTCCTCAACCCCCCCACTCTCGCATGTTGTCAGTGGCTGGGCCTCTGCATCTGTCATGCAGGACAGACATGGGGGAGAGTTCACAAGGCCTTCTCTCTCCTAAACTCCAGCTCTGCTCAGACGTCTTTGTCCATGCTTTTTGTCTCGCTGCAGGGACTTCCCTTCGTCCCGTCCCTCCCAGCTCTCCTGGGTTCTGATAACACATTGGGGGCATCCTAACAAAGTGCCAGCATGATTAGATTCAGTTTGCCCTTCTTTTTCCACTTGGAAGGGAAGAGCTATCAGTCTAAAAAACACTTCCGGACTTATCCCAGTGGGGCTGCCAGTTGCTAAAATGTTCAGCCTTTATCTCTCACAATTGAGCCATGTGAAGAAACAAACACAAATCTGTTATCTCAGCGTGGACAAAGCCTATGTGGGCACTGTAGACAACAATGTAAACACTTGAGGAGCGTTCAGCTTTCATTGGACTGACCAGAGTCTGTCTGAGGAAAGAGGATGTGTTTGTCTGAAATCAAATTTTTGCTGAAATAGAAAGTTAAAATACTCACTGTCTGTCATGTGCTTGCTAAACAGAGGAGTGCGTCTTTATGATTAGTGGAGACAATATAGTACCCTATTTGTCTAATTGAATGTGAGTATTGGGTCTTGTTACTGACAGGAAAACTGCACTGCATGACGGAAGTAATAAATGAGATGTTATTAGTAAATTACAAATTTCCCTAAAATTCAGCAAGGACAGCTGTGTAATTTCCAGTAATGGGTTTACAGACTGTACAGTTTACAGATGTCACACTCATGAATTTAGGTTATATAGTAAAAAGTAATAATTTATATTGTGGCTGGCAAAGTAATGAGCAAAGTTTCTTTGCAGCTTATAGATTTTTGTCCCTTCTTGTAGCTGAAGCAACTAAATAATATCTGTAAAATATATCCCCTCTCCTTGGAGTTAGACTTAAGCCAAACAATATCTGTCTGATGCATTTAGAAATGACTGTAAAATATAAAGAAATGTGTTGTGTAAGGAGAAGAGAGGGATGAATTGTGCAGCAGTTTGCGTGCCAGCGTCTTCTTTTCTCAGTCTGGGAAGGTGGGACAGAGCTGCAGGATTTGGCCAGTGTCTGTGCAGTAGGAGAAGGGTGCATCAAGAGGAGGCCAAAGCACACAAGCTGAAAAGAGTTTTGGCCCGGACGAAGACACAACGCTTCAATCACGGCAGATCCCTACTCAGTGAACGGTGGGATCTGAAAGCAATCCATGATTTAATTGACCTCATTTTTCTGTGTGTGCTTATGATTGAAGTCATAAAATTGGTCTGCTAATGATATTTCATGACAGGACAAGTACTTAAAGATGGCAGCTTACTGAGGCAAATTGGGTTATGTTGATGCAAGGCACCTACGCACTTCAGTAGTATTGTAGAGAGAAGACTGAACTGTCTAAATTCAGTGTAATGAACGTATGTAGATGTTGCCATGTCTCCATGTGGCCAGTAGGGGCAGATAGGCTAACCAAGAGTGAGTGAAATGAATTTTCATTCACCCAGTGCAACAACTCAGTTCTGCGTGACTTGTGCCGATGGGGGGACTCCTTCAGAAGGAGCTGGTTTGGCTTGGACTCTGTCTGAATGGAAATGAGGAATGAACTCCTTTAGGTCACAGGCCATGATTATGGGAATAAGTATATGAGGAAAGAAGTATTTACAAAAACTGTCCCAGTGGATATTCTGTGTAGCTGTGGAGAGTGCTGCAGAGTTGGCGATGCAACTTCCAGGCCTTTGTAGACCATTTTAACCACTTAGGTCATTTGTTATTTTCTAGAGAGCTTCCTCTCATCTGTAGGAGCAGCGCTACCATCTGGAGCACTAGTACTTTGTTGAAATTGCCACTTTTTAAATACTCAGCTGATTTATTATAAACCACATTGAAGTAGTTCATTCTTTTTTCTTAAAGTGAGTGGGTTCATTTCCCATAATCTCTTCTTTGTGTTTGCTGAAAAGAGCGATTTTAATGACCTTACCAATATTTTTTCAAGTTTAAGCCTCTTAACTACAGACTCTGCACACTTGTAACAATTTTTTGGGGCCATTTTCTGATGTATGCTATGGTATACTGTGTCAGAATCTTGGCTGTTTTTTTCCCCATCATTCCAGGCAGCCAGCGGTTTCCATTCATTTGAGTACGAAAATAAATTGGCAGACTCTCGAAACGTAAGTTGTGTAATCCATTACAATTCAGTCAAGTCTACGTAATTCTTTGTTAATGTCACACTAACGTTGCATAGTAATGAGTTTAAGTGCAGATTGATTTGAAAACTTTGCACCACATTACAGGATTATTACAAAAATTGCATACTTGATGGATTACACAACTAAACCGTGTTTGAAGAGTCTGCTGATTTATTTTCATACTATATGGAAATTTATGGAAACCAGTGGAGGCTGGGGACATGAGAGAATGTACACTGAAACTTAAAATTTACAGAAGCATGTGTGCTGTGATAGAGACTGACTGTAGTCAGTGAGCTGAAGCATAAAACATTTTTTTGATTTTCAAAGGGATCATTGAATCAGGGTTTTTGTAAAAAGTCCACTTATCCTTGGAGACATGTCTCTCTTGTGGAGATTTCTTGTTCATGAGTCATAATGTTTTGTGATTTTGTAGGAGGAGAGTTTTTCTTTCATTTTCTCTCCTAACTGACAAGCAGCTGTGATAGTTCTGATACCACCTCTCTTTTTACCAGTTTGGCTCTTTGTCTTTTGTGAAGTTCATTACTGGTTTACAGTAATGAAATAAGCCTCATTAATTTGATCCCAGTGGTCCTCTCCTCAAAGGGGCGAGTGCTGGATTTGGTGTGGTCTCCCCGAGGCTTGGGTGGTATGGTGAAAGGGATTAATGGTGTGACGTCAGAGTGCTCTGACTGGAAAGAGTGGCATGATATGCTCACATAGCTGTGTTCACGCTGGACACTAGGTTAGTTTCCAATCCCTGCTTAAGCTTGGGAATCTTCAGATGTGGGCACTGAAGGAAGCCAGTGGAAATGAACACCGTGGCAGTGGTGTGCTCTGTGGATGAGAGAGAGGAAATTGCATGCTCATACAGCACCAAACTAATTCAGGGTTTTCAAATCCCTTCCAGGCTCACCAAAGAAGACTTTATTATATAACTCACTACCTTTGTGTTCTATTTCTTTGCTCATTAGATATACACAAACAAAGAACAGAGGGGAACGGTGTTTTTTAAAGCAGAGTGTCAGACTAGATTGATGGATCAACCATTTCCCCATATTCTCATGCTATTCTGCAAAGTAAATTATTCAAATGAATTCAACTCAGCCAGGACAGCGCATAGAATACTTTGTGTGAAGCGCCTTTTTTGAGATACAGAGCTCATTTAGCTATGGTTGTTAGCAGAGTGATGGGTGATGCTGAGAGGAAAGCAGATTGGTTCTAAATAAATCAAATAATTCCTTTATCTCTTGCCAAGACCTTCTGACTCTGACTTTGCCCTTTTATTTAAAAACTTTGCCTCAAGTGCTAAAGAAATATAAAAAGTTCCACACCTTTAGTAGCGTTTGAGACCTTGATAAGTGCGGTCATGCCCCCCTTTTTCACCCTCATAATACTTACTGTAGTTACTGTTTGTTCTAGTCTAGAGTTCTGGTAACCTGTCCTCATTAGGGTTTATTTACAAGTACGTCAGTATCCTCGTTGCAATGTTTCTTTTAACCCGGAGTGCTAATGTGAAGCGAGGGTCCCTTTAGAAGACCAGTCTAGACCCCTTTCACTCTGCGAGCTTACTGTTGCCAGGCTGTTAAAAAATGCCAAAGGAGTTGCCACAATGTGCTTGTATAGAATGGCTTATGGCACAAACACGGCACTGTCTGTGTCCGTACGGACTGTTGATGTGGGACAGCTGCTTTATGATGGTAAACTCCTTTCCTGAAAGCTGAGGACCCCCTGCTAATTCGCCAGCACAACCACATTGTACGTGAATTGACTCAACATGTTGGATTAGCTGGTTAAATACAGTGATCCTTTCCCTCAAAAGTACAATCCTGACATTTAGGGCGTTAGAATACCAACAAAGACTGTTCAATCTTTCTCAGGCCTTTCTTTTCTTGTTTATTCTTGGCCCAGTGTGAGGAAGATAGCAACCTGCATGTTAATTATGCTTCTCAGTGCGACTCTATGGAAGAAGTTACATGTTGAGATTAAATTAAAGTATCATGGAGACAAACATGAGAAACTGGGCAGTTTCTGGTGTACAATGCCTCTGTTGTTGATACAGATAAATAACTTTTGTGCATATGGGTTAAAGCACTGAATATATATACTGCATGGATTGTGCCAAACCAGTGACAGGGAGCTCTTGCCATTTTGGCAAATGTCTGCACAAAATAAATACAGCAAGACAGAAAGGGGAAAAAAGCAAGTGAATATTGGGATCTAAACCAGAAACCGAGCCGCGTAGGTTTTTTTTTTTTTCATTTTCCTCTGTCATGCATACAGGCTGAAACACATCTCAACACCATGGAAGAAGAGGACAGCGGTAAAGAGATAGACAGAGAAGGCAAAAGTGGAGGGCTAAAAAAAAGAGAGCAAGAGAGGTCTGAGTAGGGGAGAAGAAAAAAAATGTGAGCGAGAAAATGGAATAAAAATAGGCTCATGATGGAGCTGGTGTCTCGATGAGGCAGCCCACTAACCTCAGAGGCGCCACACTCCATGGCTTATCCCAGCCCAGTGAAAAGGAGGGGCCACACCACAGATCTTTCTGACTGCCAAGGCCCCAGCGCCAGGCCGACTCACTCTCTCTCTGTCTGGTCGTGGAGGGGCCAGGCATCTAAGAGTAAGGCAACAAAGCATGGCTCCCCTCTCCAGATGACCAGGCCAACCCCTCACGTTTCCAAGAAGGAGCAGCGAAGAGCTCCCAGCCAGGTGTCATATCAGACCTGCAGGGTTTTTTTCCATGTGTGTGACTGCCGGGATGGTTCTGTTGGTTTAGAGAAGTTGACTCAGTGTGGGAGCTGGTTGCTACTGAGTCAGAAGCCTGACATTTGAACTGACAAGGCAATATGCCTGCATGCTGCAGTGTAGGTCGCATCAATCACAGCAAGTTGGGGGCCGAAGGAGCAGACATGAATCTGGCAGGAGGTCAGTGGCCTGAGAGTGAAATTCCAAAGGTTTACCGTCACTTCCTGCTTCCAGTGCGCTCCAGTCGTATGGCTGCGAAAGTGAAGTCTGTAGTAGAAAAATTGAAAATTCAGGTGATGCACCTGATCAGTTTAAAAAGTCAAATCATAATCCAGACTTCTGATCTGTTGAAGTCACTTCATCTTTGTACAGGCAGTATCAGATGTCTGAGGAGGCCAGAGATTTTCGATTTTTGAATCATGTTTATGCTTCAGAGAGTCGTTGTAAGTCAAATCCCCACAGTTCTGATCTATCAGGAAGTCTACACTGTCATGTGGGAAATATTGACAGACAAAGAAGGGAAGAGAACTAGACAGCTTGACATGCTCGCTCATCTGGAGGATATTCAGAGGAAAAATATTTTCATAACTGTTTGAAATTTTACATATTAAGCGGATTAAGGGGACTGTACACACAGTTTTCCCTCAATTGAAACATCTGGATTGCATTAGTTGTGTCTTATAAAGCCCTTTGTGCTTCTTTTGATTTGTCACTTCTGCAGTCAAAGAAGTGTACATACAATACAAACAAATAGACAGGGTATTTCATTGTTTATTTTTTATTTTTTTTGCATCTTCCCCCCGTAAGGGAAGTACATGCAGTATAATTAGATGGCTAAGATTCGAAACCTATATTTTTCAAAGCCACAGGGGTTTGAAATTTGCTGAATGGTTGCATTGCTCAGTTATTCTATATCAGGAATTTGTAAGTTGAGTCTTCCTTTTGTAACCAAAGAACTGCAAGATTACAGTCTGATTTTATTGTGATTGAATCTCTGCTCACTTCCTTTTGCTACAGACTAAAGATGAAATGTTGAAGCATTGAAGTAGGATATATATTATTCTTTTAGATTCTGTTTTTGAAGGGGAAGGTTCATACCTTTGAGATTTTCTTCAAGTGTGTTTAAAGTCAATACAGCTGGTCATATTACCGTAATACAGTCAAAAACAATTTTCAACTGTGCATTGTAATTTAGATGTTGTAATAATCTCAAAACACTGTTTATTAAGGAGATGTACAAGTAAAGAAACATAATGAATCAAACATTTTTACACCAAACAAGTTACAGTACATCTAAGTGAATGCACACATTCCAGTGCCACACTGGCCTCTCCAGCTCTACATCTGTCTTTTTGCCAAGACAAATGAACTTCTGTTATCATGAAAATGCTTTTTCTTCCAGTTGAAAAACTTTTGTAGTTTCCAATTCCTCTCAGATTCAGTTAGGGTGACCCCACTTTATGTGGACTGCACAGCATTTTTATCCTACCTCCCACATATTGAGACAATGTCTCGCATTTTGATTGATTTTTAAAATCATTTTTTATCCAGTGGCTCTGAAGACTGCAGGAAAGGCTGTCATCGTGGAGCTGTGTTTGATGTCAATCAAACTGTGCAACTGTGCGTCGGGTGCAGGATACCTTTTTACAGTTTTTGCCGCCTACGCTTTGCCGAAGGAGAAAGTTTCAGGTCAACAAAACGTCACAAGCTATGCAGATTGAGGTGACATATAATGGAAACTATCACAAAAAAAAGGAAATGCAGCTACAGTAAAGATTGGGAAATGACCTATAGCTGTATGAAGCCGGTGAAAGGTAATTCTCAGAATTATTTTGCAAAATTTGCCAGACTTACAGTGTGATGCAACACAGTACATTTGAGTCTCACAAGAAACATGTGGCTCTAAAAGAGATGTGCAGATCTATGGATGCATTACTGAAACCAAGAACATTGCTGGACAGAAAAGGTAACAGCTTTTTAATGCATGGTAAAGTTCCTTTATCTAAAAGTATTACTTTTCTTTTTTAGATATACTACCCTGGACTTGCCCTCAATTTTATATGCGATATACCCTTTAAATACATTTATAGTAATCTTGAAAGAACGGAAGCAATGACTTGAATCCCATGTCAGCAACCTGTCAGTTCTGTTTTATTGTGCAGTAACAGTCAGTCAGTGTTGATGGGAAGAAGAACTTAACTTTTAACAGTTATTTTGGTAGAAAATGAGAATGAGTGCAAGGCCACCCGGGCTGTGAAACTTTACTTGTGTGGGTGTTGGAGAGTTGCATTCAATTGCAATATATTTGTTTTGCATCCTGCACAAGGCCTAACATCTAAGCTGTATATTGTACTACTGAATCAACCAGAGGGCAAAGCATGGAGATGTTTCGAGTTAACAGGCATCTCTCAGCATTGGCAACATTTCCAACATTCTCCCTGACAAACATACTCTTTGTCCCATAATTAGTTTGCTGGGATCTGGTTATCGTAGATTTAGTGCCCAAGACCAAATGAGAGTAACAAGATTGTGCTGAAAATCACTTTTGTAAAGCTTAATTTTTCAATTGTCTTAACCATGACCAGAAAATATGTTTCTTTAGGCAAACAGGGAGAAGACTTTTATCCAATATTGAATGTTTTTTGTTCAAAATTCTCATTAGCCATTTGGAGCAAATTAAGTTCCGTGTCTGTCCATGTCACACTGGTGTTCTTTATTTGGTGTGGTCCGTGATAACACTCAAGACTGTAGAGTTATAGCTTTATTCAAAACCGCCCAGTTTGCACTCCAAGACCTTTTCATCTGGTAACAATCTCCCCGTGAGCAGCTTCAGCCACCAAAAGCCCAATCCATCAGCCACTGTCATGTGCTGCAATGAAATGTGAAAGGGAGTGTAAATGCAGAGAGGCCTAATGCTCTTTTAAAATGGAAAATACCAGTTTAAACTTGTGTAATTGCTTTTTGGAAGAGCAGGAAAATAAGGAAATCAATTCAAAATTCCCCATATTTATTTCAAGATGAACATGGAGCATTACATGAACCACATTTTGTCTTTTTAAACTTGCTGCCTGCTCATTACTCTTAAAATAACAAGGGGATTAAAACTACATGTGTTGATTTAATTTATACACAACAGACTGGGTTTAATTGGTTCCTCTTTCATGTTTTATGAGACTGTCACCACAGCGTGTTTGGGTTTAATGCAGAAAATGAGCAGCAGATTCCATAAACTCCAATGCAAACAGTGAAACTAGGTGCTATGTGCATGCAATGTAAGTGATTGTTGCCAGATTACACGCACCATATGTATTCCTTTAAGAAGTAAACCATATTTCCTTTTTTATGAATTCCTCCCAAAGTCATCTCATCGTGCAGCCATATTTACCTACGCCAGCTAACTGGTTCCATGCTTTTCAGTTCAAATTGTCTTGAGCCGGTGGACAGATGATAGCAGCACTGCAGGTCAAAGAAGGACAAGACAGCCTTCAGCTATCCCCCACACATAAAACAAATCATATCCGCTCAACTTTAAGGAGTAAGACCTGGGATAAAAGGTAATATTGACTGTCTGTCTAAACAGATGAAAAGCAGTCGAAGGGCATGCAGCCTCCTCACTCCTGCCCCGAGCATCGGGCACATAGTCAACGCTGCAGCGCGTCCCCTCGCAAAGGTCATTGGAGGGCTGCATCATGGGATTATGGGATGCAGGGTGTCTGCCCTTACTAGACTGAGAAAAGGAAATGAGAGGTGTCTAAATAAAGCCAGTTAAAATGAGTCAGTAGAAAAGCGAACAAGCCTCTCGCTTCATTCACTTGAGGTTTGAGATGAGATGAGGTGATACCCTGAAAAGGATAATACAAAGAGAAGGGGGGTGCAAGAAAAGTGAAAGATTAAAGCTACAGAGAGGGAGAAAGAGAGACAACCTTGCAAATCGCAGCTGTTGGAAACACAAGCTGACTCATAGTTTTTTCAACATTATTGAATGTCTCCTGTGGAGAGATGAGGGCTGTGGGGTTAAAGTGTTCTTCTGACAGAGACAAGATAACCATGAGAGTCTACACTGAAGCAAAATAAACAAATTCTAGAGGTTGCAGTATGCCGAGTGTTTGTTGATTTCACCCTCTCTACTGCATTGTAATATTTTCAGCCCAATCGTCAGAATAAATGTTTCATATCCATTTTCACAGATATGTTGAATCTTTATATTTCTTCATGTTCAAACTTTACATGTCTTGAGGTTCAGTTTTTAATTTTATATTGTGACAGTGCTGTGCTTATAGTCTGGTTAGGTTTAGGCGCACAGGAAAAGAACAGGCAGTGGTTTCACACTTATTTTTCACAATTGTTGAAAGGCTGCTTTGGACAGTGGTCTTGCACTCGCTAGCTGTTTCGCCCAGCTGTCACGCCACCATCATCACCCCCACCTCCCAACATGAAAGTCAGCTCATAACTGTACATAAAGTAATCTAAAAGGGATTATGACACATATTGTACAAATGTTGATATGACATACAAATCTGAATGTATCAGTGGTTTGCACAAACGTAACTTGACAACATTTATTCTCTTGACTGGGATGAATATTTTACTTCCGATAACTTTATTTTACTGATGCATCTAGAGGCGAACAAAAGGCAAGAATCAGGCTAAATCTATTGGCCATCAGCTGCAGGCAACCCTGATCCGAAAAATGGGGGGTGGATGAATTGTATCTTATCACATCACCCTGATATCCCAAAGTTTGAAACCCTCAATTTAGTGGAATTACACTGATTTTCAGAGAGGACTATGGATTATCATAAATGCTATCTGTGCTGCATATTTGTTGCTTTGTGCTAATGCAGATAAATCTATAAACACTGGGGTTATGCTTAATCTGTAGTTTCATATAATTGTCTGTTTACATTGGAAAGCAAAACATACACCAAGTAAAATCCAAATCCCTTCTTCCTTCTTAATGCGACTAACGTTAATCCCTGGGAGCCTACAGTGAGATGCAGCATCAAATCTAATTTAAGATTTCATAGTCATCATGTCACAGGAGAAACATAAAGATATGTCAAAGACGACGTCTGTGCTACATTACGTGATCAGCAACACAAAATAGTTGACTCTTTTTGTTGCTCTACAGTTACACAATCATGTAATGAATGTGAAGGCTGAAGGTGAAAATGACTGCTGCAGTTTGGTTTCTTGTATATATTACCACAAATGTCTATGTTTGCACTATATGCTAATTTAATTGATTTTGGTCATCTCTATTTTCTCATTTACATAACTGTGAGTGGTTTTACCAGGGTGAGGTGAGGTCCAGCAAGTAGCCAGCAGTAAGCAGCTGCTTCTCATCTTTCTCTACAAGCATGTGTGTTATGGCTCCGCTCTGATTGGGTATCGCATAACCCCCGTGAATCTCCTGAGCCCTTTGAGACTGCTGTGCACTGGCTGTTTTATTATTGCACCACAGAGGTCTCTGCATTTTAAAGAATAGCTTTTGGAAGAATGTATTTTAAATGCATATCTGTCTCAGTAATTTATTGTTTTAAGTAGACTCAACACTGTGTAAGTGTAAGGAACAGGGTGAAGTGTGTAAATGTTATTGACCCTGAATAAATGCAAGGCGTTTTCCAACAACAAGTAATCAAAAATTCTGTATTTGTTTAATTGATTTGCAATAATGATAATGAAGTAAACTTGTATTGGACAGGAACTTTTTTCAATCTTGCATGTCAGAAACACTGTTTATGAAATTCAAATTTAATTCAAGAGCTCAACTAAAGCCCAAAGGAAACACAAGTTTGCGAACCCTGTTGTGTAAGTTCACCACTATTTCACAGCAACAGCTCAGCCACCATTTAACATGACATCTCTATTTTCAGTGATCCCATCTTGCTGAGAGCTTTTCTCCCTTTTCCTCTTGTCAGGGGTCACTCGCTGAGATACAGACCTGGTCTCTTGCCAGACTCAGGCTTATATCTGTTTCTCTGTTTTGGAAGCTGGCCCTCTCTGTGGCTCCTCCACTTCCCGCATCCTGCACGACAGTCCTTAGGTTGTTTGTGAAATGGAAGTAGTGCAGGACTCCTCTGGGACGTAACAGAGAAGGGAAGGTCTGTATCCCCCTCACCTCTGTGTTCCTGCAGAGTCCCCAGTGGCTCACTGAGTGGTGGGCTTGCTCTCCTGGTCTTTAGGGTTTGTGTGTGTGTTTGTCTGAGAAAGAAAGTGGTCTTTACGTTTGTGTGTTGAGGGTGGGCCCTTTTTGCTTTTTTGCACTAGAAGTAGATGTCACATTGAGTTAGTCCAGCAGTCTGCTGAAGTCTGGCTAGACTGGAGAACAATATTTTTCCAAGATTGCCCTGGAGTGCCAGTAGCCAAAACGAAGGGATGCTGCCGTCTAAGCTTCGGCACATTCTCCTTGTTGCTCTGCATGATCCATCCTCCATCTTTTTACTGTATCCTTACAACAGGTTAAAATATGCATATTTTACAATTGCACATTGTCTGTGCCAGCCTATCAGTCTCACTTTTTCCCTTAAATACAGTGAGCTGCAGCAAGGTTTGCATACTGTTATCCTTATCTGCAGGATGCACCAGGCAGACTGCAGGAATACTGAAGAGTGGTGCAATTTACTGTGGGTAAGATATGTAATATATCTCCAGCACATAATTTCTGTGGTATCATTTGAAAGGGATTTTAGTTGTTCTTTGTACAGTTTCTCATATTACACCACACTAGAGTTTCCCTCCCTGTCCAGAAGCTCAATTACCTTTCAGGCTTGTTTGAGCTCATCAGATGTAAAAGCAAAGATTTTCTTTTCTGGAAAAAATTAAGAATCCATTTATAACAATAAAATAAACATGTTCTTGGACGAGTCATGAGGCAATGCTTCACCAGAGGGAAATTAGGCTGCCTAATTTGTTCTCAACAAAAGATTAGGGACGTCCCACATTCCTTGGCAAGGCATTGAATCTATAGCATGTGAAACTGAAGAATGTGATTTTAGTAGCTGGCATGAATGAGGACTTGTTTGGTTCTGAAGTGAAGGTCCACCCAATCCCACAGTACTCATGCTATGAAATCCAATAGTTCCCATGGTTGATTTTCTTCCTCCTATTTTAAGCAGAAATAGAGAACGTGTTGCAGACAATCATACACACCTCCAGTGGCTGACTGATTTGGGCTGGCTTGGTGGTTTCTTTGGGCAGCAGAGCTGTCACAGCCAAGAACTGCACAATGCCCAGGTGGGAGTATACATGATCGGGCCGAGGCAGGAGCGGCACACTTGGGTTGCCAGCTTTAGCACGAATTCCATCAACACCCACATGTCGTCTGTCAGCTGCACTAATCTGAAGCCGACAGTTGTAAAAATATGGCCGTTAGATGATAGATCCCCCTTCATTGACTCGGTCTATGGGAGTCCCCCAGCTTAATCCTGCAGTTGTTCCCCTGATTGAAAACAAATGCATCCTTCATCACTGCTGTCATCCTAACCAGAATTCCCTATAACTGCTTGAACTATAGACACCATTTTGACAAATGTAAAATTGATTGGTTGTAGTTTGAATGTGATTTTGAACATTGTTCCTTTATCTCATGGTGAACTAGTTATAAGAAGATAACTGAAGTGAAGTCAGTGCAGCAGAATGTTACTGGCAGCTGTTTTTAATTGATTTTTGAAACACCAGGTGCCTAAGATTTCTAGGATACAAGAAAAGACAGCAGTAGAGCAGCCAGGATTAACTTCTGGCAGCAGCAAAATACATATTTAGGCATGAAATCGTCTTTTGAGTAGCAAGAATATAAATCAGATACACTTTCCAGTTCCTGTCTGGACACAGATCAACAGTGTGTGTGTAAGGCCAAGGGTCAGGGGTC
The DNA here is from genome assembly GCF_040436345.1 of Pagrus major. Taxonomy (NCBI): domain Eukaryota; kingdom Metazoa; phylum Chordata; class Actinopteri; order Spariformes; family Sparidae; genus Pagrus; species Pagrus major. Next base: position 7,483,416 of record NC_133216.1, read on the forward strand.
AGAAGATAGCCAACAGTAGGCTCAGCAGCTCTACATGGCCTGAAACAGTAGTAAATCAAAAACATACTCACTACTCAAAGTTTTGCTCCAAGATTCTCAATCAAATCAAGTTCCTAGAAGAAATTCAACACTGAGAGGGTTTTTCCTGAAGTCTTCCACCTCGACTGCTCTCTGCAGTGTGACTTTTGTCTTTTCATCTGGGGTCTAGTGTGATCTGTTAAAACCATCAGTCCGAGGAGGCCTGTGGCTCTTTGTCTGAAGAGATATGTCAAACTGTTAGCAGTGTATGGTCTATTGGCACATAGCATCCAGCAGAGAATTAAAGCCTGGGCTTCAAAAGAGAAACCACTAAAAGGCTGACAGACAAAGAGAACGGAGTCCCTAAGCCAATAACCATGAAGACTAGACTTTGACGTTCAAACAAAAATAACGTCAAATGGTATTAATTTGCAGATCAATGCCTGGCACAATGTCTCTTTTTTACATGTTTAGAGGAAATACTGAGGAAGATACTGAGGCATTGGCATTAAGATCTGAACAGCTGAAGAACAAATAAGGGACAAGGATGCACATGAATTTCTCAGGGCCCTAAATCAGATGTTCAGTGTCAGTGATCAGTGGCCATATAATTCTGTGCTTAAATACAGAAAAACAAGTGATAAACTATAATAACATCTTTTAAAATAGGTTATTTGTGAGCTGGGACCATTTGGGGATCCTTTAATAGATCACAGTGACTCAGGCCATACATAGAGCATTTGTCCTGCGCAGAGGAAGTCACTGTGCTGAAAGAGAGGATGGCAAACGAATTGACCGACCCAAACGGATGCCTGGATGTCCCAATGACTCTACCAGAAGCAGAGGGGGAGAGAAAGGTCAAGATGCTATAGTAAAACAGATTTTACCTTTGAAAGATGTTCCTTCATCCTAATACACAGTATCTGTGAATCTAGTGCCTCAAAACACCTGCTATCAACATAGAGTGGTTATTTCAGAGAAAACAGAAATACATGAAAGAAGGGTTTTGTTCTTTCATCCTTTGTAGAGTCATCGAAGCATTAAATACAATCTTGACATACTACAGCGAGCCTTGGCTTTGTTGGTTTATGTATGGGTGGTTTGTTATTTCCGTTGCCTCCCCCTGCTTTCCAGATCCACATCCTCTGTCCTGACTTTGTTTGGCAGTGCATATTGTTGTATCGCTCGTGGTGTCAAGCAGCAGGTCCACCAAAGTTATCCAGAAGCCAGGCCTGGAACCGTGAGAAAAGACTGCTGTGTGATTGGATTAGCTTTTGAGCGCCTCGTTGCTTAATTAATGAAAATGACCCAGGAGCAGAGAGTGAAGCCATTGTCTGCACAGTGACAAAGTCCCTGCCCATCAACAGTATCCTTAACAGGATTTCACAAAGTATGCCAGGCGTTCTTAATTTGTTGGCTTAGACCACTACAGAAGGGCCTGGCAGCTGAGATGATGTGTGCCTTTCACTTTGCAGTGGCAGAGTTTCAAACACTCGCAGCCCACGACAGGATTTAAAAAAAAAGTAGAATTAAGAATTATTTTTGCCAAGTGGTAGCAGAGCCTTTCCACTTCCCTGTAAAAAATGCTGTCCAGTGATTCAACCTTCATTTCCATTTAGCCAGTCAGCAACTCACACCTGCAGATCATGGCACAGTTCACTGCATTCACAGCACATGTGAACAGTAGCTATGGTTCACTTGAATATGTGTAAGCCCCTCCCTCTCTCCAGCCTCCATTCATTCCTCTTCCTTTAACTTTCTATTGAAGAGGGACGTAAATGTGGGCTGGTATTATGAGGGTGACGACCCCGCGGGGTCTTCTGAGAGGTTCAGCAGAACCAATGTGACCAGATTAGTTTGCATTCCTCAGTGCTGAACGGCTCTCTCTGGAAACTATTACCTGGAATTACCTCAAATCAAAGGCTTCTTCCTATTATCTCAGCAGGATCAGTCAAAGCAGACCACTCTGTGACTGCCAACTAAGATGTTAAAATAACAACACTGCATACCTGTTCCCTTGACAACCTAAATGTTTCTGTTGAATTAGTCGACCAAAAAGAAATTCTCACAAATCTTGTAAGCTTTAACAACTGATACAATAATTTGTCATATAAAGTATTTTGTGAAGGCGAAATGTATTAAAGTAATTAATCAATCTTGTTAACATATGTATTGCTGGTATTGTCCTTTTACTTTTCAAACAAACACATACAACAAGATAACTGCGTTCCAAATACTCTTACTAAGATAACTTTTTCAACAATACCTGCACACACACATGCAGACTACAAAGACCCACACCTGTCAATCTTTCTCCGCAGCCTCATGTTTCAATCACCGCTAACGCCTACTGACACTGGCTAAATATTCCCAATGGCTCAACCACTCATCATGTTGACGAAGATGTGTCAGACACAGTGGTGTGTTTTGTGTCTGCAGTCGGTCGAGGACAGACAGACTTTTGTTCCCCAAATAGACATCTAACAAGATAAATACTATATAAATGGGACACTCAGGCATCGGTTCAAGCAGTGCTGTGAATCTGAGTAGTGTAATTTCTGGTGAACTGGATGACAGTGTGAAAGTTCTTACACTGTGTTTTTGTGGTAACTAGCTTAACTGAGTAACTTTTCAGTTATCGCAGTCTGTATTTAACTCATATGATTTACTTTGTAAGAGAATGTGTATGAAAAAAATAGCAGCAAATACTGGAAATATCAGAGATTACAGAGTGGCCAGCATGAAATCTCAGAAATCTCGACATAGATTGAACTTTACTAGCCATTAAGGTTCATAAATGTAAAGCTTAGATAACTGACACTCATGCATGTGTTTTAAGTTCCTCTTTGATGTTCTTGAATCTCATCTGAAATTTGGTAAAGCATGAAAACTGCCGCTTTCTTCTTATTGCTTTTCCACCCAAGCCTTTTGTTATTCTTCTCCCCCCACAAGCGTTGGGGGTTTCAAATTTCTCCTAGGCTTACAAGGATCTGGAAATATCTGAGCTTTTAACTGCATCTGGAACTCGAACTTCACGTGCTCCGAGATAAAGTTTTTGGTTTGGTCAATACAGTGGACCTGTATTTACAACTTGATTTTCATTTTCAAATTGAATTCTTTATTTTATTCTTTAGGAAGAAAAGGAGAAACAGAATAACAGGAAGGGAATGACTAAAGCCTTTGCTTTACAGTCAGTGAGGTGCACAATTTAAACAATGGCAAGGAGAAAAGTAATAAATGAATTAGATCTCCATTTGTTTCAGCTTTCTTTGAGGGCTTTTGACAGTCTGCGTTTTGGAATGGTGTTGAGTCCCAGGCTACTTATAGTTGGATCTCTCTTTAGGGAGGAGAACAACAGCTCAAAGACAAATGATCTACTTGCTCCATAGTGCTACAACCAGAGTTCCCGGGCAACTTGCCCATACAAGAGAATTTCTAGTTCTCTGGGTGCAAGAGCGTTTCATAAGATGTTTGGGTGTGTGTGTGTATGTGTGTGTGTGTGTGGTGGACCTGAAATGTGATTGAGGCTGAGCATGTATACAGTACTGGTGGACAAAGGCACAGAAAAAGTAGCTTTTACTTTATACAAATGCATACTGAGAAAGTGAAAATTCTAACAATACGTGGGAAAATAGACATCTTGCTTCCATTGTTTTGTCCTCTTTATCTTACTTTAGAATAAGTCGGCATAAAAACAGGAATGGTGTTTAATTTCCCCTTTGATAAGATTGGCGGGGAACTCTTATTTCTTCTTTGGTCTCCCTCCAGTAGGCTTGTGTGATAGGAAAAGTCCTAATCCCCCAGAGTAAAAGGCTCTGTTGTGGGGGAAACTCCATATGGTCACAAAGTGTGTGGATCCTGAGTCATGCCTGATGGTTTTTAATAGGATCACCAGAGTACAATGGTCTTTTCTTATATTTATCATAATTTGCATAAATGTTAATATGTTATGAAAATGTCATATGACTAATGGGGGAATTATCCTGTAATTGTGTATTTGTATGAGTCCCTAGAGGTATGCTTTTGTTACACATTTTGGATAATGAGTTCATGGCATAACAATGTGTGGTGGTGCTCTTTTAATCATAAGCTGAAGTGCTCTAAAGAGCTCAGCAGTTCACTGGTTTCTGTGAGAGCAGACAATGACTCATCATAGCTCAGCCTGAGCCCTTTTTTTGTTTTCCCAGCAAGGTGTGAAAAAAGTTTTTACTACAGGAACTCAACATTCTGTGTCCAACACCATCAAGATGGGAGTAGTGCATGGGTTTTATTCCCCTGGTGGTCATCCTTAACTCACACCACACTTGGGGTGGAAAGAGCACGTACAACCCAGCAACGATCTACTGTTTAAAATGTACATCATAAAAATGTCAGTTAGAGAAAAAGCATTTATCATTTCACATGTTCCCACCGGAAAACGTATTAGAAACAAATGGGTCCAGAATCCGGAGGGATGTAGCCTCATAGTTTATGGTACTTGACACCTATAGCTACTATCCCAACCTATAGCTGCCTTATAGTAACCTAGCAAGTGTCTCTCCGTAATCTAAACAGCTGTGGTGATCACACAGAGACACATTGATGCAGGAGTGTTTGCTTTCAAAACAGCTCTGAGCCAGGTGTGAAACTGATGAGTGTGACTCTGTGTTTGGTGAAAATGTTTAAATGAGCTGAAGATATTTTAAAGACAACAACAGTTTGCAGGTGTTGTGTTTTTAGTGGAACACATGTTCACAACCTTAGGCTTACCCAAAGTTATGTTTTGTGTAAACCTGGGATAGACTTTCCTACCTCAAGTGTGATATACGTTAAGAAAATTTGACTTTTTGAATTGAGTTTTGAATAGTAATCTTATAAAACATGTCCATACAAACATAAAGGTCAAATGCTGACACCTGAGCCAGCTCCATTTGCTGAAGAAGACTCGGAGGTGGACTGAGCTGAGATTATTTTGTTACATGTGAAAAATAAACATCATAGAATCTACATGGGCCTATTACGTTGTGAGGTAGCTGGATTCACGAGTGTCCTGAATTCTCCAAAATCTTGAAGCTTGAAGCACATTGCTTGTTTGTTTGTTTGTTTGGAAACAACAATGATGGCTCCCTCAAGATGTTAGAGTAGATGCTGCTATGGTGCCAGTTCTAGCAGGCCCGGAGAATATATTTCACTGAGAGAAGAGCGAAAACCACACTGAAGGCTTTTCCCGCTCGAGATGATGTTTTTCGCTCCTCTCTCCAATGGCTTCGGTAAGAGTTCGACAGATACACAGATGGTTCATCCAATCACCTGCCAAGTATTTTTTCAAAGTGTCTGCCCTTTACCTACCAGTTTCAAGCGGCATCTTCCCAGATGGCTCTGTGTAACAAACCATCTGGCGTATCAGGTTAATGGGTCTAAATGTGCTTTAGACACAAAGATAATGAACTGCTTTAACTGTTTTCTGTTGATCAGTTTAATTTCCTCTTATCTTTGAAATAATATATGTTAACATGTAAATGAGGAGTAAACAGATAATATTTAGGTTGGACTTGGGCTGAAGAAAAAATAAATAAAACAACAAGCAAACACAAGAGACACAGTACATGTCCACCTGAATAAGCGTGGAGGTCAATGTCCGATTTAGGCTTGTACAGTGTAAGAAGGTAAAATAACAAAGGCAATACAAAGTCCAGATTTCCTCTTGCTGGAGCCACGAGTATAGAAGTTACTGAAGATATGGACAGGATTAATTCACATGCATGTTCTGCCATGATTCTGTTATCCTACTGCTTCCCTTCATAAAAATAATCACATCTGAACACATCTGAACACAGCTTAAGACTGCACACTATGCATTACAAAGATCAAAGTGGATGTGAAACAGTTTCTTCTCATTGATGTGTCAAAGTCACAGGAAGATAAACAGTTGTCACAGCTAATGTGACTTCCTCTCTAAATTCCAAATAGAGAAAACCTAAATATTGCTGTTGAATGTAAACTCTATCTACAGAATCTGAATACTGATATAATCCTCTTGAGTCTGTCTGATTTACAAGACCCTCAAATAAATACATGTACCTACTGTGTGCCTGAGGAATCCAACACAGACCATACTGCACTGTGTATAAGATGTGAAAGATACTCCATGCTCTGTGCAGAAGTCTCTATCAAGGCAGACTTTGGGTCAGCTTCCCAACGTGTTGTTTGTCAACCGTTCAGTGAAAAAAAAAAAAGTAGTATACAGTATAATACCAGTTTCCCCATTTATGCATAATGAAATATTCATTATATAACATGTTTTGACAAACCTGACTTTGAATCAGTATTAAATGGTGCTGTCAGCCAGACCCTGAGTTATGACCAGGGTAAATATTTCTTCCTCTATTCCCCTTGCTGACATAATTTTGGGTCTTTCTGTCAAGAGATCATGAAAGGCTTTTAGTCGTGGAGGTAAAGGTCAGCTCTCGTGAATTATTATCAAATCATGCAGTAGACTATACAGTATATAGACTATATAAAATATGGAGGTAGTCTCCTTGACGTCACCATCTTGGCAGTGCCTGATTCCGTCTAACCTCTGGCTAATCAAAAAAGGAGCAAAGAGGTGGAGCCTGGTGGAGCTTAGGCGGACTGAATGAAGTGGAAGCTGCCGCTCTAAAGCGCCCATGCTCTTATATATGCATCATTTTAAGCCTAAATATAATATAAACGTGTGAGTTATAGAAACATTTACACTCCATACAGTTTTCACGAATGGGAGAAACAAAGCAGTATGATGTATTTGAAGTAAAGGTCAAATGCTTGGTTAAAGCTCTATCTTATATCTTGCCGTATCTATTTAAGGTGATATTTAGATGACAGCCTTGCATCATCTAGTCGAAGATTATTAAGTTTGGAGTCCTGTATTAAGTGGTTTACTAGATGACAGTTTGTCTTGAAGTGGCTCTGGTGGCGTCTGGTACTACCCATCTCTGATACTACGTCTATATGGGGACTGATAACAGGCCACACACTCAGATCCACGCCGCCTGCTCCTTCAGCACATTTCCTCACTGCCCCGTGTTCATTGCTAATATTCTCATTAGGGTCAATGGAGCGGCCGCCTAACATGTTTTCACAGCCGGTGTGTGACATCATCACATCTCAAAAGCACCTCATAAACACATAGCCTTCGGCTGAGGTCGGGTCTGGGAAAGCTTATGGCCACCCCTTCACCCGTCTCGTCATTGTCTCTAGAGTGACAGTGATCTGAGACACCATGAATGATGAAAGCAGCCGAAAAAAGTGTAAAGTAAAAATATCTCTGCACTCTCTGTTCTTTGTTAACTTTAACATTAATTACTAAGCAGGTCCTAAATGTTCTTGCTTGGTACCACACTCAAGGTACCAGGCTGTACTATGTGCAGAAAATTGGTTTCATACTGCCTTGAAAGACTTCCTGGAATGTCTACAAATAATCCTGCCTTCATTAACAGAAAAAAAAAAAAAAAAAAATGAAAAAATGTAATCCACCTCAAACGGCAAGCAAATATCAAACAAAGAACAGCTTACAAAAAACTCATTCTCTGGTCAGCCAAAAGGTCTTAAGTCAACTCATAATAATAAGACTGAAGACTTCAAATGTGTGAAGTGTGTTTTTTCAACAGTGTTGTACTTCAAACCTTTTACCAAAGGCCACACAGCATGCAGAACAGAAAGTGAAATATCTCTAAAACTGCAGCTTTGATCTCCAAAGCGAGTGTTTGGCAAAGAAATAAATGCTTCCCCACAAAACTGCTTAATGGGGCTCAAGGAAAGGCGGTACTCATCACCCACCATAACTTAAACAGCTTGTTGGCATGGTGAATTTTCATGTGCACATGCTGCAAATGGATGCTGATATCATTGCTCATTAATTATTGATCACAGTGATTGAAGCTTTTGCTCAGAGTTGATATTTTTGGGTCATCATCTGCACTTTTTCACATCAGAATCAGCATTAGAAGAAAATTGAAAAGCTGCTGTTATGAGGGTTTTCATCCGTGAAACGGCACATCAGAGATTGATGTTGAATTTCTCTGAATATTTCATGACTGAACATTTTTTATTATTTTATAGTAAATGAAGCAAATCTGTCCATTTTATCACGCTGGGCAGAATCTTAGTGCTTCGCCACAGGTGGTGACTTTTTTTTTAGTACACCAATTTGTCTCAGATGAGAGTAGCAACAGAAGGCCTACTTTTTCTTACTTAAAAGGGTAACTCCACCAGTTTTGCACATTAAAGTGTGTTTACAGAAAAAAGTAGTGTAAAGCCTTTTGTAGATTCAAAGGAAGGTGCATGTAATTTGATAAATAAATTGCCTCCAATGATGTCACTCAGTAGCTAGGATGCATTGTGGGTAATGTATAGTAGGTGCCAGGTTTTGAAAAAGGAAGAAGAATGTGTGAAATATAAAAGGTGATGTCTGTGCTTCTGCTGATCCTGAAGTAGGAACATTTGTTTTCAAACTGTCCATAATGAGTCCAGAAGTGTTAGAAGAGTGCTGCACCAGTGGCCTGCTTTTCAAAGCCAGGTGCATACAATACCCACAATGCAACACGAGTGACATCACTGGAGACAGTTTACATGCAGATTACATGCAGCTTCCTCTGGAGCCACAAAAGGCTTTACACTACTTTTTTTTACATGTGCAGCAGCACTCCCCAAGACCTGCAAACACACTTTAATGTGTAAAGTTGCTGGAGTTGCCCTTCAATAATGTACAGCATAAGATCATGGAGTCAATTTTGACCATGCAGCTGGTACTCTGAGTTTTACTAGTTCCCCTCTCTTAGCTTTCACCCGAAGAAATTAGATTTAATCCCTTTGAGGAGTGGTTGATCTGCTTATCGTTTCGCTACACACAGAGCCAGTTTCTCCCCCAAAGAATCTATCATGTGACATCTGAATCTTTAACCCATCAAATGAGCTTAAGTTACACTGGTGAAGCAACGTTTGAGAGATCCCATGACTTGCCAATAATCCACAGTTCCCGTTTCCCATTGGCTTTTTGGATTACAATATGTTTTCTTTGTTCCATTTTTCTTTTCTGCTATTAACCGTTAAAACACCCTTGATTTGCTTTATGAAAGCAACTTCTAATCCCTCATTACCACACATTCAGGGGTTTATTAAAATGTTTGCAAGCCTTGTATGTGGTCCTGCTGGATTAGTGGACTCAGCATTTCACAGTTGAGAATTTCCAATGCATCTGTAATAAATGCATCTTGATAATGCATCTTTTAGTAGCATGTTGCAGTGACCTGTGTTATCTCAGGTTATGTTTTTTGAGTTTTCCCACATGTGTGTGAAAGCAGGGCCCCTCACAGCAGCAGCCACAGTTAAAGACACTTTTGTTAGATACGGCAACTGTTTGTAGTTGGAGGGAATAGACTCGAGTGCGCTGATGTAATCTGTTAAAGGGAAGGAAAACATTGTATAGTTGTTGCTGAATGAGCCCTGGAAGGCCCCAGCCTCAGAGGAAACTGGGAACAGGGGGTTGGAGGATTAGTGTTTTTTCTCAGACTTTGGCTTTACTTTTCCCCACTTTTTCCTCACACTTTTTTTCCCTGTTTCCTTTCTTTGTAAAAGAGTACCGAATTTGCCCCTGGCGTCGTGATACAATGCACCCTTTTACACTTTTGGACAAGTATGAATGGCAGATGTTTTCTTAAATGATTACATGAAAATACTTCACAACGGAAGATCTCAGATCAGTTTGCAGTGTTTTTAGACCCAATACAACAGAACATAGGACATCAACACAAAGACTCAGTTCAATTTTCAGAAAAGAACCTCAGACTGAAACCATAAGCATGCGGTCACATAATGGTTATGTATTATCTCGAGCGTTGTTGGTGTTCTTTAATGTGGCTTTATTTTCCAATCCCAGTGCTTCCAATAAAGCGTACACATCAGCAGTTTTTCAAACCATAATAGGGTTCAAACCATAATTTTGCTACCCTGCCATGTGAGCGAGATACTTATATGAGAAAGAATCGCAGAGGTTTTCCATGCCACATCCCAAATTTGATGGTTTCCTACTGATAATCAAATCCAGGAAGTGCAATAATGGATAGGACCATCACTCAAGCTGTAATATCTCAGACAATACTCTACAGCATGTGATCTGTAATGCTAGCTGTAATGTTTTCATGAAGACTGTTGTGTCATAAGGCAGGGTTAATCAGCTCCACAGGGGTGCCATGTGCTCCGTCTGTTTCTCCTTCACAGTTGCTCTCCTACTGTTATACTCAACTGGGTCACATTTATCTTCTCCTCAAGCCTCAAAACGAACTCTGCTCTTTTAGAGCAGCTCAGTTTCAGTTTTGAAATACATCACTTTGTGCTGGAAATGGAGACAAATGAAAAATAATGCTCCACTTTGTAACGGGTGGGAAAAGAGTTCAACGACCCTCTTCTTTCGTGTCAAAAATGGAAAACATCTCTCTTATTTTCTTTTCATCTCAAGCTCAATCTGTGACTGCTGTTTATTTTAATTGGGTTGTTTATTTAGTTAATCTTTCTTCACCTCGACCTTTGTCTGGCTGGCTTAGAGCCGCTCTGCTACTCGCACCAGCTCATCCAATACCCCTGAAACCAGTAACCCCAGGGCAGCCTCTCTGTGTTCGTCTTGGCTCTTCTCCCATTTCAGAAATGCACCAGAAATGTAAGACACGGCTGTATATGTCTTTCGGACAGCTTATCCTCCCTACTACAGGACTTGAATTGCCTAGTAGCCCCTGTCATTATACAGCCCATACACCTCCCTTTGATCTGGTCATGGTCTGTGTCCTTTCCCTTTATCTGCTCGACTGCTTTCATGACCTGCTCTGTATGCCTATACTGAAATATCACTGTGGCTGCTGTTATCTCTAAATGAGGATATGCCTCAGCTTCTACACTAGCATCCAGTTTGAAATATACTGACAGTTTTATTTCAGGAATAGGCTCTTCTGAAGTACAAAGCAAGCAGCCTCTTACATGTTTTGGCCATTTTTCATGGAACAGGTGCAGAGAGACTCGGTTCAAATTTCTGCCTCTAATATAAAGACCATATGAGGATTAATCTTTAGTCCGTGTAGAAACAAGAAGACATACCTGTGAGGAGAAACACATTTGATCATAGTCAGCTCCTTGGTGCGCTACAGCAGACGCAAGAAGAACGAAAAGGGCAAGAATGAAAATGTTTTCAAGCTGTAAAAATACAACATATAAAAGAAGCTGCAGGAGAGAAGTCACATTCCCTTTACTTCAGAAACCCACATTTTGCCCAAATCAGTGTCTGGTTTTCAGATGACTCGTGAGAGTCACATATTAAAATTGAGCAAAATACCAAACTGACTCATTAAATAGCAGCAAAGTTATGCTCCATCCCAAGGAAGCTGCCACTTTTCCTTTAGTGTCCTTTTACATAATGTAATCACAGTGCAGCTATGTAAAAAGATTAGACAAGATAACTATTACCTCACGCAGTTTACAGTTTACTTTCTCTGCTGTTGAAAACAGCCTCCTGTATAGTTCACGACTGATCTAAAGTCCTCGCCTTTCTTTTCTGTGCTTCATTTGAGGGACACTGTCGGCGCCCTAACAACCTTGCCATCTTCTTCTTTCCCCAGTCAGATAGACAAGGAAGAGAAATGGTGACCTTTGACTGTTGTTGTGTCTGTTAGGTCAGGCAGTCCTTACACCCGGTGACACATTCCACTCCTTTCGATAAATCTTTCCTCAGGAATCAAACTGTGATTTATTTCTGCCATTGTCACAGGGGTCTAGAGTCAAAGCGCTCAACAGAGAGTCACAGAGGTTAGTGCCTAGGGTCTCCCAGCAGGATATGATACATTAACCCATTCAATGCCTATGTAATGTCCTCTAGCACTGCTTTAATGGGCTAATTTGTTTTACTATTATGGGCATGTTTGAAAGACTAATATGCATGACTATAAATAATTTGTTCAACTGAACAATAGCATTTGCAAGACACAAAAACTAATGTAGAGTAATGAGTTTCTCAGCCATACACAGTACTACTGCCAGTTGGTTGTTGCAGGCTGAGCCTCGTGTTATTTGGTTATTCTACAAATGGTGCACATCAATGAAGCATGAAATATACTTTTATAATTTGATTTTGTGCCTCATTTATAAGCTCATTTATGTATTCAGAAGAGAAAAACATATACATATTGAATGTTCTCTTGCATAGAAAGATACCAGGAAACAGCAGGCTGTCCACATTGTGAAAAGACACTTTCATGCTTTGGATTTGGATACATTTTTTATGCATATACTAATGACCTGTTAGTTGAGGTTGAAGCTCAGAAGTAAAATAAATATGCTGTGTTTGTGAGTTGATTGCAGGTGATTGGAGGTAGAGCAAAGTATTGTGTGGTAGAGAATATGCAAAACTACAAATTGAATTTGTCTGTACATCGGCATAAAAAAACCCTCCCAAAAATCTTCTTAACTGATTTTGATAAATAATCCAAGATCTAAGACTAATAAAAAAAAAAAAAAAAAACAATTTTTGGTTAAAAATACTGTGTTATTTCAGCCCATCCTCATTAAACAACCAAAAAGGTCGACTGTGAAAGCAGTTTATTACGACCCGTATTTACATTTATTCTTAGAAACTCATAGAAATTATTACGGCAGCCAAGCAGGAAGTTGGGTGATTTGGAATAAACAGCGACAAAGTCAGCATAAGGAGGAGGTTGGCTTGATGGTTGGGTCAAACGTATCATGTCCAGTGGGTGTAGTAATATACTGTAAGTTACTAACGTAACCTAAAATAAGTTATGTACATAATGTAAGTGAAGTAAGAAAGTAATTTTAACCAAAACTGAAATCTCATCCTTAACCCAACCAAATTTTAGTGCTAAACCTAACCAAACTGTGGCTGTACAAGGTCCACTACGTCACTGGTAGGCTGCAAAAGTCAGGTTGTTTTGGGAGTCACTAGCAATCGGCCTAGTTAGTTGTGTAGGTATGAGATTATGTTGGATTAGTTACTTACATTCCTGAAAAAGTTACATTGAAGAAGTTTCCAAAGCTTAATTGAGCTGTCAGTATAGTTTGACAGCTCAGCAGTAACTGGGTTGCAGTAATTTTTCTTCCACTGTCTTATCATTTCATTTGCATGTAAAATGTCACACAGTCGCAGAAAAGTAGCAGTTGTTACTAGCTTGTTAAAAATAGATCTCTGACTCAAGAATCTGAGTGGATCAGCACTATCGGAGTTGAAAAAGCATCCGGTATGCTCCTGTGGAACAAATGAGAGAGGAGAAAGAGAGATACTGACATCAGCAGACAGAAATATTTTGGCTTTCAGTTGAAGGTACAGTATGACTGATGATGAGGAAATCTTCGGAGCGTGGTGCTTACACGAAACTGATGATGATGAAGCTGTGCTGGCAGTTGATTATCTGTTCACACAAGAAATTAACCACAGCGCCATGACATATGTTTTATTGGAGCAATGTCCTACCATAGCCAAACTTACAGCAAAAGTTCACATTGAACTCATTGAATGTGTCTGCAGATAAGGAGATGAAAGATAGTGACCTGTTCACCTCCTCTATGTGTGTGACGTATGCATTCAATTTTAATGATGATGTTTCTCTGCTCTGTTCCTGAGGTCAGCTAAGCTCAGTGCAGTTTGTTCGGTTTGCTCCAGGATTTTTCATCACTCATAGAACAAGTAGCCACAAATTGAGATGAAATTAAACACACAGGATGGCTGGAAATGGGGTTTCAGCACAACCGATGAAGCATTGAATCCAACATTTAAATGACAGAGAGTGAATGCTGCAGAATTGTAGTGTAACGTATTAAAGCATTAGATGAAAAGTTGTCTTTTGGCTTCACTCTCTTGTTAATAAGTGGGTTACTGCCTGTGGCTTATTTGAAGATCATTTGCCGGTCTGGGATGCCCTATAATATCATACCTCAGAACATCAGAGCAGTCTTTAATTTCCAAGTCAGAACAACATTTACTCGGATCATGGAAAAACACAAAAGACTTGAGGGAGAGGTTAGGTGCCAATTCATCTGTGATTTATATTACCCTTCCTTTTTCCTGTGCCATAATTCACTTGTCTGCCTTGGTTATTGATGAAGGTACAAGAACCTCATATGACTCCCTGACACAAGTGGCGGGTGGCTGGCTACCAGATGAAAGAGGGAAAGGATGGTTGTCAGGCCGAAGGTCACGGAGGGCAGCTGGACATTTGGCTGACCTATGACTTAGGACCTCACATGTTAGCCAGAGCTTTCTGCTTGATTGGATTAGATTAGGTATGCTTCGTACCCTTTTCTGTGTAAATCACATGCTCACAGATGCATGAACTCTCACAAACATGATCAGATATTGTGTTTATAAGTGGTTTAGGGACAACACTTGAGACCTCTCGACATCTCTCAAGACTGGATACACCAGTTAATTCTAGTCTCTTGAATGTTTTCAGCCTTTTCTTTTGGTATCAAAAGGAAATATTTGGTTTTAATCACGTTCAAGATGTTAGGAGACGAGAATAGAATGGGGAAAACCATACAATATTTTGGGAGAAATTAGAGAAGTCACTTGGTTAAAGTTTTTAGAATGTTTTATTAAAGGTGGTTTGTTCAGTGTGATTTTTCATTCATTCATTGTCTATACTGTCCACTTCAGGGTCACAGAGCATGTAGCTTACCCCAGCATGCATTGGGTAGAGGGCAAGAAAACACTCAGGACACGTTTCCTTCTCATCTAAGTCACACTGAGCTGATTAAGGTCTTTGATTTAGGTCTGACAAGTAGAGAAATAATTCACGTTTTTTTTTTTTATTTCAGTGCCTTAAAGTGAAGAGATCCATTCCTCATGTGTGTTTTTTCAACAAAGGAATTTTATTATGGGAGCATGTATTTTCCTTTTTAGTTTGGTCTTCTGAGTGGTGGAAATCTCATTTTGCAAGGAAACCCTTCCCTTATTTTCAGTGAAAACCAGATAAAGCTCTTATCAAAGTATATATTTGCACAGAAAGGCGTAGTAAAGGCAAAACAACTATGTTAGGTGTGACCTCTGCATGCCTCCATATGCATTATCTGCTGCCTCCATCATACTCTGTCTTCCTCACAGCTTTATTGAAAATCCCCCCATTCATATGAGGAATCCTAATGGAACACAGTCAGTTTTTGTAGCCAGGGGTGAGTCTACTAAGGCCCCTAGCCCTTCACCTGTCACCCAGCTTTACCTGCCCTTGCAGGTCATTGTTGTTCATTTAGGCGAGCCTTACTGCTCCCCATGGGGACAGACCTGACTAGTAAGCTACTTTAGGTCTTGCTTGAGAAATGGGCCACGCTTTCTCTTTATTTGGGAACTAGTGTCTGCAACAAAATGGCAATTGACGCAGGGATCGGGCCTGAGCACAATATAATGAAAAAGATGCAATATCCTGTATGTAAATGTATTTTGTATTATGTATAGAAGAGCCATAACAAAAGAATGTGTAATCTGATGACATTTCCATCAAGTCTCAGTTTAATGAAGAGTGAACCATATTAATATGAATATATTAATATGAATATATTAATATACATTATTACTTAATATATTACAGAAAAGTTTAGAATTTAATTTTGTGATACCTGTCATCAAGACCTCTACCACTGCCAACAGTTTGTGGGCAGACAGAAGTTTATAATACAAATTGTTGATACCAGTATAAGTAAATGGTTAAATGTGTGTTTCTGTAATTTGGGTGAATTGTCCCTTTAATAGTGTGCTCTAGCAACCTAACAACAACAGACAAATATGTACGTTAAAACCTCTGATTTGCTAATACAAACTGAGTAGAAAGCTTGTAGATGCTGAGCCTCTTTCCACCAGATGCACACAGGACAGAAGGCTTTCTCTTGCACAGCTGGCCAAGCAATTAATACTGAAGTGAATATCCAGACACTTGATGATAACAACCCCATCCTATGTAAGTCTTGTTGCTCAGCAAAAAGCAGGAAATGTAATCAATGAACAGACTCGGGCTTGTGGATAAGTGCTGTCGGAGAGTGTGTGAGGTAAATTTGAGGTGTGTATGAGTATACCATGGGGATCATCAGGGGAAGTCCTGGCTAAAGCTCAGCTTTTGTGTAACCCAAACAGGTTTATAGCTTTCAAATAGATTAAATATGTTTAATTCAGACTTGTGTGTGTTCTTTTTAGGAGCTTGCGTGAGTGTAATCTCGTGGAGGACATGTTTACTGTTGAAGTCCCTTTTGGTCTGAGAAACAACTGAAGTGCTCACTGACTACCTTATGTATACTCAGAAAGGGTTGTTTGAAATGAATCACATGAAGGAGAGGACTGGACATGTATACAAGATAAAATATAATTACCCTATCACCTAAATATTTTGCTGAGAACTAAATAAATATCCCGGCGAGGAAATGAAACCCACCTATTGCTTTGGAGGCTCAAAAGAATTTGTGTGAAGAAAAAACTGCTCATGAATCAGAGCGAACATCTCAGATGGTAAACACACAAATATCACATAGTAACCGTATTGAACATTTCAAAGAGGAAATGGGCTTCAACATAACAGAAAGTGTTCCAGATTAGGAGGTGACGTAGATTTACATGTGGTGATATGGAAAATCTCATTATCACATTTTCCAGCAAGTTTGAAAACAAGATAAAAGGTGTAACGATGACAGAGCGCCAGTTTCTCCATCCATCTCCACATGACAGAGCCAGAGTTTTATGTGAAGAACAGCTGTTGTTTGTTGTTGGCAGGGAACTGTTTGGAAAGTTACAGTACATATTGCGTGTGTGTGTCTCTGTGTGCACTCATCTGTCTGTACACGATTCTCTGTCTGCTCAGGATGAATCTCTGTTGACTCGCAATTATGCGACTCGATGAAACAAAAGAAAGAGATCCAAACAGACACTCAGCTCTCCGGACGGTTTCCATTGCCAGAGCGTGTTGTCTTTGTGTCCAACTCATGTCTGAACCAGGGATGACTTCCTTCAGGACTGGGGTTACAGTTAAACAGACTTTACTGGAGAAACCGCGCGCACGCCAGAACCCTGCCTGGGCAGTCTTCATTTGTTTGCAATGTTTATCAGTCAGTGACAGCGTGTGTTTATGTGTATGGTTCCAGTAGGCCTTTATGACCCCAATGCCCTCACTCAGCCCCACTCCCACCCCCTCTCCTCTTCCTCGCCGTGCAGAGAGCGACATTAGAGACTGATTCAGTTCTTCTCCTCAGATCTGATTACACTACTACAGACTGGCGCAGTAAGGCCTTGTTCAGACCAAATCAGGTGTTGCGGTTAAAAGGCCAGTCCCCCCATTCATTTTGTGTGTACCCACACTCAAAATGAATGGGAAGACTGCCGTGTGTTTAGGCTGCGGCGATGTGGACCACAGGGGGGTGCCGCAAAAAAGGGCAGCGACAATGCAGCGAAAGTTGAAGTCATACTACAGTCACATAAGCCGGCGATCAGACTGGATAGTCAACAATATAGTTGTTCAAGCCATTTATACTTAATTAAGAGAATGAGTCCAGGCATTAGTCATTAGACACTAGTTTGTCATGTGGTTGACATGATGCGTCTTATCAGCCAAAAAGAGACACAAACAATCAGAGGTCTGCCAAATCGCTCGAGTTTCTGTTATGTTCCTTGATGTTATGTTGTTACATCGTGCTGCCAGGAGACTGCACCAGCAGGGGAGGAGAAATACTCTGCAGACTTGTTGCAAACTGTGATACTCTCCCAGTTTTGTTCTCCCCTCCGCACAACCCTGCACTAATTGCTGCAACACCTGATTTGGTCTGAATAAGACCTAAAGCTATGGCTGTTGGAGATGGGTTGCAATCGTCCTGTTCTAATCTGTAGACTTACAGTGATATCTTTGAACATTTATATGTATGATGAAATTCAGGGAGTCCATCAACTTGTCAGAAAACTCTTGAGGGCACGCAAGATTATCTTGAAACCTAAAAATCCACTTGCTGTTGGCTACACACGTAAAGCTCAAATGAAGCTGAAGCTGTTGATGCGGAGAGCTTCATTGGTTCCAATCTGATCGGATTTGATCTGTCAGAGAGATGTGAGAGAGACGACTGAGAAATGCTGCTGAAATCTGTCCTCCAGACTGTGTAAGAACTGCCTGCTGAAGACGTGCACTGTTTTTGTTAACCTTTTTTCATTAATAACACAGTGAACTGTTTATTTGTAGAGGATGTCAGACTTTTTTATTGGCTTTGGACAGTCAAATGAAATGATAAATAACACTGGTTGGGATGTCATCTCTTTTATTAAAGCAACTGAACATTAAATTCTTTAAACACACTGTTAACTGTGTAAATAAATAGTCTTTATTTCATTGAAAACATGAAGCTTTTAGTCTCCTAGGAGAATGGCTGATAGGTTTACTGATTCCTTCACAACGGGAACATTTAATGAAATGGTGGTACCACATGGCAGCAGAATTATGGTCAAGTTAAATTGTCTCCAAGCCACGTCACGACAGGAGAGTCGGTCAGTGTCATCATTATGGGGAGCAGCCACTGCCTGGGGGGAAGAAACTGAGTAATGACGTGAGCTGTCACTTAGTGGAGCCACTGCCTAATGCATTTAGAGTAACATGTAAGCACTGTGCTGATGATCTATTGACTTATTTACACTTTACATCATTGAAATAAGTGGCTCTGTCAAGCTATTTCAAGTACCAACCTTAAAGACACCAGCTCCTCTGTGAAATACTATCACTGAAACCATGTAAGACAATGTTTGTTGAATCTAAAATGCAATCTATACATGTCAAATGGTGTATTATAACACACACAAAAAAAGAAATGTAGATACCTATATTGTGTTCAAAATATCTCATGCTTGGTTTGTTGCATGTATAAAAGATCTTCCTGTTAGGAGCTTATTTGTGTGAGCCTCCTATGAGACTGGACAGGCCCAGACACTCAACATAAGCAACTTCATGTGTGTAGTGACACAATACTCACAAAACAGTCTCTGCTTTCCAAGCTGCCTGATTTAATTAGTGTTTACCAGCAAGCTAAAATGAAATTACAATGGCAGTTCAGCTGTCAGTAAACATGTCTGTCATACTGGGTGACAATTAAAATCTCTCCTATATACCTGAAAATGTCAGTGTTTTCTGGGAGCTTCCTCTTGTGCAATGCATTTCTCATGCCCTGTCCTCTGAAGGATGAGGGCATTTGAGAGATGAAGTCTTCGTATTTCATAAGGACCCTACTGGTGCTGTAAAGTAAGAGCTGCAGAGCTTTGGAAGACTCAAGTTCCTGCCACACCACAGATCTGGCTCCCCCTGCTGCGCTGGGAAACTCGACCAATCCATCCCAGTCTGACCTCAGCCGAGCTTCAGGAACACACTACAAATGCACACAAAGTGAACAATGTCTGTGTCATTGTCCATATGTGTTGCAGAGTCTGCATCTGCATGTGATTCTGTGTGTAGAGGAAAGTAATTTTAAATCCTCCATGAAGGAATATTAAAGCAGAAAAGAGAGATCTGCTTCATGATCAGCCAAACTATAAATGCAGACAAGACAATTTAATCTGAAGTCTCCAGTGTGTTATTCATTATCAGTGATTATGTTCTGCTTTGAGTTGACCACTGAATGATACAATTAGCATGTGGTTGCACGGTACACGCTTTGAATGTCTCTATTGAAGAATATGAATCCATGTCATAGTCTCCTAGAGGGTTTAGGCAAATTTGACTCCACTGGTTTCTCTATTGATGGATGTAATGTTCTTTGCTGCCAGTTGTGATCACAAATGTATAGAAAGACAGCTTGATCACAGCAGTGTAGTATAGCCTGCACTGTAGACCTGGCTCACACAGAGAAGAGGGGACAAACTTCACCATTGAATAGTCTCATCAAACAGACTCGTGGATCTCTGGGAACCAGGGTCCAATCTGGCTCTGCAACCGCATCTGCGCTGTGTTTGTGCATGCCATGCTCAGTGGGCATTCTCCCACCCACTGCAGGCAGCTGTAGCACTAGCCTAGCCCACATCAGTGCTCCTGCACCCCCACATGCTGTGCATGGTTCATATTAGCTCCCCTCCCACCTACCCAGACCCTGGGATCCACCGCCTGGCCTGCCTCAGCAGACCAGCGCTCAGCACGGCTATTGGATGGCTGTGAAAGGGATGACTCGCTGAAACGGAGCCAAGCTAGAGCCTGACAGGCCCGGCTCCATGGGTGTCTGATGCAAGGTTACCTCCCCTGGTGGAAGTCTTGCGAGAGTGGATCTCCTCAGCAAGCTCCTAGCATCAGTTCACCTCCCACACTGGACCCTGGGCAGGTCTCAGTGGCTTTCAACTGGCTTTACTGGTGACTTTTGTGGTGCTGTGGGTTTATTGGAGGTTACTTCAGAGGCACTCTGTGACCCTCAACAGTGTGTGCTGATGTAGAATAATGTGCGAGTCAATCATCATGTTATGTCGAATTTGAAAATGCTGCTTTTATATTGCAGAATTTTGTATTTGCATACATCATTATGATATAAATTAGCATTTAATTAGCATTGTGCCCCTTGAAAATAAAAGTCACGTGTGTTTATGTTCCAAATTTGACTTTTATTCATAACATTACCACAAAGCCGCTAATGGCAAACAATTTTACATCCATTAGAAATATTAGTCTGAAGTGAAAGGCTCCTCCAACCCACTTTTAAAAAGATTCTCTAACCTCCACAGCTTGTTTTGACATTGTCATTCAAAATTATTATTCTTCAATTCAAATTTCTCAAACCCACAATTTTCTCTTTGTTTTCTTTCCATTGGCTAAATAGTGGTCTGCATGCATAAGTAAATAGTGGCAGCTTTGTTTCTCCCTTTTGACCTTTGGAAAATAAACAGGCTAATGTTTTAAGCAGGAGTCTCTCAGATGGGTTACTGAGCTGCCTTTGTCATTCCAGGTGGCCATGGGTTAATGCCACGCACACCAGTACGCTTACGCCTTCAGTTGAGTTTTTGTCATATTTATTTTTCTAGCCAGAGTGAAAGCGTCGTTGAGAATCATCCATGATATTGTGTGAAGAGTTTGTCAGCGGTGGTAAATGCTGCACATTATGGTAAAGTCATCCCTGGCTGTGAGCCTACATCAAGGTTAGCAACATGTCTGGCATGAAGGCCTTTCCCAGGACCCCCCACTAACCTGTACACCCTTGTGCTTCTCAAAAATAAATTGAATTGCATTGCAACTTTTTTTTTTCTTTTGCCCTACAAGACATTTTGAACAAATCAAATTCTCCCAGTTTACCTGTTGGGATCATGGCTCATATCAAGTATTGGCAGGGTTAGTACACACCAGGGGGCTTTAAAAACACCTTAAAGTTGTTTTCAAGGTGCTAAGTCACATTCCTTCTTGATGACCTCAGGCCTGTTTGCAGGCACACAGTCGTACCATACAAGAATCTTTCTATAGAGCAGCTACTCTGATTTTTTGCCCTCAGAAGGTCTTTTTTGTCATCATTATTTCAATGAGTTGAGCTTAATTAATTTTCACAGATAATATGAAAGCTGAAAAGTACTGTTGCATGGGTGATCTTGAATACTGCTTCCAATCCACTCGGCTCTACTGCCTCTACCTTTTCTCTTTAGCTGCACAATTTCTCTCCTCAGTGCTCATTTTGCCTTTTCTGGAACCCTTTCCTCCTTAAATGGTTTGACGCTTAATCACTTCCAGATGCAAGGTCTAGATGAAAGACAGACGCTTCAGTTTTAGAAGAAAGTCTAATGAAAGTTTTAAAAAAATGCAGGCCACCTAGCTTCCAACAACTGAAGTTTGTCACAACTCTTAAATTGCAAACTACAAAGAGGGAGCATTGTGAGGCTTAAATTGAATCCTGAGTGTTTGGAGGCAAGTCTGAACTCTGCTGAATGATGAAGAGATATTTTTTATTTTGAAGACATTACATTTCTTATGTTGTTATATTCTGTCAGACCCTCAAACAGGATGCTTGGTTACCGGTGGCTGATTAGTGCAAATGTATGATAATAAACGGCAAGCTGCAGCTTCATTAGGGATTGAGTTTTTGAAACACCACTCACTTTTGTGTTGGAAACTTTAACCTTAATGCCACTTGATGGGTGACATTCTTTGCTGTATTAGTCTACAGAAGTGCAAGCATTTTGTTTTGTATATTACAAAAGAATGATGTACCAGCAATCAAGCAGAAACAGCACTTACTGTAGCTCTCCAAGGCAGTGTCCTATTCTTCTCAACAGAGTTAAGCACTATACAGTACTGTGAAAAGTTAAAATCCTTAATCCTGCTATTATGTCATGGCATTGTAAACTTAAATGTAGAGAATAGTAATTAACAAATTAATCAAATTTGGTTAGTGAGAAGTAAAAATGGTCAATTGATTGGACAAGCCTTGTTTTTTGGAAGTGGACAAAATCCTATTTGTTAACATAAAAATGCAAGGATTCTGGTGTGATGTTCTTAGATTTCATGTTATATCACATTTAATTCATCAACACACTGACCGCCTACCCGCTTCACACAGAAACTCTGTCACAATGTTTTGACTAGCATTTTTTTCCAGCGGTGTAGTAGTTATGGTGAGTGATGGGTGAGAGGAAAGGAAAGAGACAGAAACCCTATCCTGTCCTGTGTCTGCACTCTAGCACTGAGTGTCATTATATCCCTGACTGCTATATTACCTCCCCTCTGTTCCTGTGCCAGATATGTGGCCCTTACACCATACAAACTTGCTGCCCTTAACCCAGGTCCGCCACATTTATGTCAGCGCACTACACAGAGAAAGATGAAAAGCTACAGAACCATTGTTGATTTAGAAATCAATACTTCTTTGTCTCCTCGTGGAAGAAGGTAGTTTCTTTTATGTCCTCAAAAAGCCAAGACAATCCCCTTCTAAGAAACTAGGGCAGTAGAACCTGCTGGGGCTGTAAGCTTGGCAAAATGTTGCTTTCCTGTTACAGACTTTTCCAAAGGCAGCCAAAAGTTACTAAGACTGGGCACCTCAATCATGTTGAGACCATATAATCCTGGGAAATTTACTGTAAAATATTATCTGTTGTCATGTTTATCCTTCAGCACATGTGTAGTGGATTTTATTAGCATTCATTTACAATTCTAGTCTAGTTGAATCATCAGCCCTGCAAGGACAGTTGGAACTCATTTCCAAAGTGAAAGGACAGTTCTGGATGATACGATTTGGCAACCGGCTCATAACTGTATATTTTTTGTAGAAATCGGTGTGATTAAGATGGTTACTGACTATGACAGTTATATGGTGTTTCACAGGGATACCCCCAAACAGCAGATGTATTTTAATGGACATCTGGACAGAGAAAGTTTTTGACAAATCTGGAATAGATTGCTCATGTTAAGTCATGCAGGGATTCTGAGGGAGGTTTTGTGAATTTGAATTGCTCATAATGAATACAACTCTATGGCTGTTTGTTCTGTAATTATAAAGAATGTGTCGCTGCTCTGCCAATGCCAGTGTAATGTTGCTGAGGCTTTTACAATAGAAATTATGCAAAGGATAATTGAGAACTGATGTGAAATTTTTATTCAGCTGAGTTGCACTTGAATTGCTGTAGTTGAGTGTTTCCTGTGAATAGAATTTATTCAGCTGGCCACACACAATGATTTGCCCCCAAACAAGAGGATTTTTTCCCAAAAGCAGTGTGTTTGAAGACTATCATGCTTCAACTGCTTTTAGAAAAAAATCCTTGTATTATGTTCTTGTATTAATCCATCCATCCCTGCAACACTTTGTCTTGCGCCTCCCCCAGGTCAACATTGGCACATGATAAGGTTTCTCTGAAACTGATGGCTGGATTTCCATAAAATTCACTGTGGGTATTTATGGTACCCAGAGGGAGAATTATGATGTTTCTGATCACCCCCCGACTTTTACTGCAGCATCACCATCGAGCCAACATTTCTGTGTAGAGAGGAATATCAAAATGTATCACACAGATTGCCATGAAATAGACTTAATCAACTCATGGCCTTTTCTCTAATGCCGTCCACTATTCATATTAACCCCAAATTACATTCTTGTAGAGCCTCAACTTCCATTTCCAAAGATAAACTAGCATGTAGCTGATAGTGAGACTGTCACTTCGCATAGGCAAGCAGCTTCTGCTATTTTACACAGGCACGGCTATGCATTTTTATGCTCCTGCGTCAGAAAATGGTTTCAGGTTGTCCCATTCTTGTGAATGCATTATCTCAGGAATGCCTTGACTGAATTTCTTCAAATTTAGTAATGAAAATCCAAACGGTCAACGGTAAACTTCACTGTGACATAATAAAGTTGGTTATTTAAGCCATAACTCAGGATCAGAAACAGAGATTGTGACCAGATTTCACAGATTCACAGATTTCTGTGGTGATTGATTGAATAGATCTTCTCTTCCGCCTGGTTGAACATGTGTGTGAAGCATCAAGGTTTTAGAATTTATAACTCCTTTGCACATCCACCACAAGCTTATTGGTTTCACTGAAATTGAGCTTCAGGTGATTGTCATTGCACCATGTGATGAAGCTCTCTGGCAGTCCTCTGCACTCGTCTGTAAAAATAGTCTCAAAGTGAAGACAGCATGTTTCTCACTGGAAATTATTCACTGGAATCATACTTAACATAGTAAACTTGCATTTCGCCAAGAACTACACTTTATAACACAACATATATACGGCTATATTCTTTAAGTTTGGAAACTGCAACCTCACTGGTGTGCAGAGGCATATAACCACAAGGTGGTAATTCTTGTTAATGAGCTGTTGTTTTAACAAGTTCCTAAAATTAGCTGCCTAAAATAGAGCAGAAATTGTTGGATAACACACCCCTCACCCCGAAATCTCAAACCTTTTTTATACATCCTGTTCATCTCACAGCCAGTACTAGTATAGTATAGCATAGCATAGCAGCCAGGTTGTAGTGCCTTATGGAGACCACTATATGTGTTCTGGCTTCCTCACACTCTGTAGATCTGTTCTGTATTCATATGTAGACAAGCTGAGGAGGTATAAAGCAAAGCACCTGGGTTGATTCTTGAACATCCTTCATTCTGTCTTATGAAATTTCTCTACTTTTATCATACTCACACAAAACAGCCAGACGTCGCAGGCCACAGTTTGGCAGTATTTAATGTCACTATTTCGTAGACATTACACATGTCTTAAACTATGCAGTGAAGATTTCAGCTTTTTGTCTCCTGAGTAACCACCAAAATCTTTCACACATGCTTGGTCAGAATCCAGACGATACTGTCTGTGCGGCAAATGTTTGGAGTTCTGATATATTCGTCAACAGTGTGTGGGCTTCTTCCTTCCACCGGGCCACTGTGGTCTCTGTCTGGGTCTTTAGTGTGGTGGTGGACATGTCACAAAGTCTCTGACCTGCCTATCTGCTACTTCAGCGAGTAGTGAAAGAGGCCTTTAGGAGTTCTCCGCCTCGCTCTCCTCATCTGCGTCTCCTCAGAAGTGATGCCAGGACAATAGAGGGAGAGGAGTGCGCACGGCCTCACACCAGCTGTGAATGCTCAAAGCAACTCTCAGTCCAGATTTCTGCAACTCACCCACTCGTTTGATTTCTTTGAGCCTACGCTTTCCTCTTTGCCTTTACTGCCTTTTAATGACCTCCATGTTACTCTATCAATCTATCACGTGCTACATCTCAGTGCTTTTGCAGTAGCTCTGCTCTTACAGGCTTGATTGGTCATGTCTGTGAAACAGAAACTGATATTATGTTTGATACTGAAGATTTGGGATTATTGAATTAATATCTGGAAAGTTTCAAAGACGTGACTGGGCTGGATATTGCTGTAAATCTCCGATCAGGTTGACACAAATTGTTGTGTTACTGGAGTTTATAACGATGGAAGCAACAAACTCTCGTGGGGGTGGAGAACAATTTACTGAACTGTGGAGACTCGTTAAAGAGGAGCTTTAAGAAGTCTCCACAGTTCAGTAAATTAGGCCCTCTTTATTCTAGATTCCTAGAAATGGAAACATCTTCAATGATATCTGTAACTTGAGCACTTTTTTGAACCCATCTTAGTTGCATGTCTCACTAGTCAATGTGTCACACGTGGTGCTTTAAGTAACAGCAGTCTACAAGTAAAACAACAGCTGGCTCAGTTGTAAATGTGAGCTTTAGAGATTTAGAAATGTTATCCAGTATTTTCTGAGCATTTCTTTATGCCACAGAGTTTGAGAGTTTAATTTAGGCCAGTCACAATAGCCACTGCTGGATCCTCAGCTGAGCTTGGTTTGTTTGCAAAGACTTCATGGAGAATTCAGAGAAGATTTGAGTTTAATCAGAGTGCAGAATTAATTTGGTCTCGCTCTTTTGCTCCACAGGCATCACAAGACTGTGATGAGCAATGATTTAATCCCCAGTGTTTGTACGTCTGTGTCTTTGCTTACGCATCTAAGGTACACTGAAAGGACGTGTGCATGCAGAGTTTGATTGATGTGTGTGATAATTTCCCAGTTGGCAAACATTTACACGTGCACTCCGTCATTTGTGGCCTATTTGGATTGGCAGACCCGATTGGCTGGTTTCACTGAAGACTACGTGAGACAGATTTGTTTGACTGGGCACTCTAAAATACGGGGAGCATGATTAAAAACTACATCGCCTTCATTTCACCCCTTGTTGGCCTCAATGGTTTTGACTCCACATCATTCGTTTACTCACAGGTTTCTACGCCATTTCTTTCCACAGTGAAGCTTTTTTGCATGGCTGCACAATGAAGATGTAGAGAGGAGCCGTAGCTTGGGCAAATAAGGTCACACTGACAAACATGTGTCTGCGTTATCCACAACGATTTAAGAATAAGAGCTAGAAGCCGCATTGGTCAATCAAATAGTTGTAGGAGAAATATAATTGACTTCTGGGAAACTCAACTCTAAAAATAGAAAGCACCCAAATCCCGGGCTTGTTCTTTTCCAGGCCTGGCTCTCTCTCAGACCACAGAGTGAGGACCTTAGATGGGCCAGAAAACTTTAGAGCATCCAAAAACCTCAGGATCATTATTCCATTTGAACATATTATACATAAACATCTAAAGGCATGTTCTCTCGTGTGAATCTTGTTCTCTTGATTTGACAGTCGGTCAGTCAGAAAGTCTCCTCTGGAAGGCTCCTGGAATCTGATGGGAGAACCACAAAGTGCCCCAGTTATCTTTGGATTCCCCCAGCTTGTTTTACTAAGGAGACGGCCAAACGTTGCCTTTCCCCTGCTGATAAGACAGCTCCCATCATGCCTCACTCACACACACAGAGTGTAGGGAGAATACTGCTGGCTGCTGCCGATGATCTAAGATTACTCCTGCTTTTGAACTTTCAATCCAATAGAAATAGATGGTTTACGCAATACCTATATATTGGCGTGGAAAGAGTAAAAAGTCAGCGGGATACAGAGAGAGAGAGAGGCCACTTGTATTCATGACAAGATGGATACAACAAAGTGGTGAGTGGTATTTTCCCCCCCTGCAGGGTGGATAATTCTTACTCGACTTCCTACATGACTGGCACATCTTAAATGACTTCCATGGTTATAAATATTTCCTTTTCCTCAAAATTTACAATATGTCCATGTAGAGGAGGTAGTAACATTCAAGCCTTGTTATAAAAATGGAAGATTAAACAAAGAAAATATTGAAGGGAAATATGTGTACAATTGTGTCGTAGTATAGAGATGAAAGATGGATGACTTCTTGCTGAACTGCAGCGTTAACAACAGCAACCAAAGTTAGCTTCAATCTTTATTCAAGACTTTGAAGAATCTTGTTTTATCAGTGTTGATTTATCCTAATCTTTGCTAGAGGCCACATTTTATTAAGTTCTCCTCAACTCTCAGAGTTCATGGTTTTCGTTAATAGTCATGCTCATTTTTCATTAGCATATGGCCCCATATGTCCTCTCATATGGGTGGTTGGCAAATTATAAACGACTGAACAGACAAGGATCTGCGTTACAGCAAGATGACACTGATACACTGCTATTAACTCCGAAATGAGAGTGGAATTGAAATCACAGTCTGTAGATTCCAAAGCAGACTGGTTGCTTCAGGCAATCTACTTAAGTACACAGTGGTTAGGATTTATGCAAATGTGATTGTGTGGTTTATTATCTTACAGCACGCTCCACAAAGAAGTCATCCACTTAACTCATGGAACATATTGTTCTCAGGTTTTCAAACCACAAATGGTTCAAAATATCCTCATCAATTTATGCAGTATTCCGAGCACTGGGAGAAGTGTAATTATTAAAGCACTGGATCCTCATGTAAATTAATTTCATGGCGTGCACATCACTCAATCCCCTGTCTCTTCTGAATTTGCTCTGAACAGAAAAGCTCAGTATCTCTGTAGCACACACTGCACCACTTTACTTTACTCAAGTTTAAACTTCTTAAGCTCACAGGGAACCCTCAATTCAGTGTTTCCAGAACCAGTACGTTTTACTATATATCATTATAGATTCATAGAGTGAAAAGAGCTCAAAATCCCACCCCACCAAAAGTAACTTTCATTTTCCCTTTTTTCATCTTTTTTTCTTCAGTTTTTTCAAGTTTTTGTTATAAATATAAATGTAGGCTTTTTACATCTGACTTTTTATGAACTGTATGTGGGTGTACTTTTAAAAAAAGTTTTTATGGATGGTTGTGGCAAAAATGGAAAGCAGCATGGAGTCTCTTCAAATAGCTCGTACTTTAAATGCCTGTCACGAACGGATCAGTCACAAGAGGGGAAATATTTTCCTAGGTCTGTTGGGAAATATTTGTAGCATATCTGCTGGCCCAGGTATTGCTAAAGTGCTCCTTCAACTTTCCCTCCAGCTGACACTTGTCCCACAACTGTGAAGAAAACAAGCATAAAGCTGCAGGGTTGTTGCCCCCTGCAAAATGATCAAATATTACAGTAAGCTGCAGCCTCCACGAGTTAAAAGATGGAGTAGCTTTCTTGTATTGCTCTTGGTTTCCCCTTTCCTCGTGTGGTTTATTATTCTTCTCTTTGGCTCGAGTCCCTGCTAGCTTTACAACTCCCTCACTCCTACACACCATTCACCCTCTGTCAGGACTCACATTCAAGAGTGTGGGGCATGCTCTCTGCTGAGTCCCCCGTCTGCCATCTGCTCAGGAAAGAGATGGAGCCTGAATCAGTGCAGCCAAACCTTCATCACCTCGAATGAATGATTTCCATCTACTCACACTCATACCAATGCCTTCTTTTAAAAAATCAGTTTGATGATGGCTTGCCTTATTTTTCTTGGCAGTGTTCCTGATGACTACTCTGTCTTAGGAAGAGGAGGCTCCCTGCTGCTGAGTGTTGGAGCACCAGAGCATGAATCGAGCTTGTATTTTCTCCCAATTAGTGTTTTCCTAAATAGATCCATTTATAATAGATGGAAGGAAGGAGAATTCTAATCAACTTGTGAGGTTAAACCTTACTGTAATCGCTCGCAAACTGCGATACAGAGCCAACACTTGCAAACAATTATACTGCTGGTACCCAGGGGCCCGATCTGATTGGTGTATTTGCCTTGCGCTGTCTTGGGAGATCCTGTAGTAATTGAGTCGGCTCCCTGGCTGATGGCTTGTGAGCTGCTTTTATAGCTCCAGCGGTTCCAGCCCTCTGTAGATGTGCGGCATTATTAAAACCAGACCGCAAGTGGGACATTACATTGGGATATAATGCGCTGCACTGAAGCATACTGTGTGGTATCCCACTGTTCCCCAGCCGTCCCAGTCACTGTCCTTTGCAGACAGACGCCACTCCTGTAGTGGGCAGTTTTCCCTGCTGGCAGCCCTCCCAGAGCCTGTAGAAGTCATCCTCCTTCCCACCACCCTCCTTCATTCCCTCAGAGCACTTTTCTGCCAAAGGGCCCGTTTGGCTCATGCCGTGGCTCAGATAAACAACAAAGAAGGGGTCCAAAGATGCTTTCAAGAGGCACCTGGTATGGTGCTCTTGTTTCAATTTGTGGACTGCCATCACTCTTACATCCCTCTAATAGAATTTAGATCTGATCTGCTGTGGCTTTATTAATGAGTATGGAAACTGCTGGGTTTATCCAGTCAGATATTTCCCTTCCAACTTAATAAATTTTCATTTTAATGCACAATGTTGGAATGTTTAACCAATAGCATGTTTTCTTTCTCCGTAGGTGACTGCGACAGATGCAGACGGCGGCTCCTTTGGCTCCATTACTTACTCTCTTGGTTCTGGCATCAACAGCGCTGTTCCCTCTCAGTTCACCATTGGCAAGGAGACTGGCCAGATCTGCACTAGTGCTGCACTAGACAGAGATCAAGGGCCGGCCAGCTTCGACTTTACTGTTACTGCAGTGGATGGGGTGAGCTTACACATTTAGAAATCATGCTTAATATGAATCCATCGAGCCACAGAGTAATCCTATAAACACAGCAGCCCTGCTTTTTTTTTTACAGGCCAGATAGCAAAGACATGGCCAACAGTGCAGAAAAACTTTGATTTGAGCAGCCAAGTAAAAAAATAAAAGCTTGAATGGCTCTCCATGGCAAGCTTATTCAAAAGTTAGTATATCCTGTTCACTTTATGCCAAATAATACCTAAAAAATAAAAGGTTTAAAATGAAAGAAAATTACTGCGGCCATGTTAAAGCAATCAGATGGAGAAATGCCTCAACTGTCAGGCAGTAATATTTTAACAAGTTGGACTGCTGCCTTGCTCGTTTTTGCCACCTGGTCCAAATGAAAAGCCTTCACTGTATTTTTTACAAATGAAAAGCCCATGAAACAGATTGTTTGGTTGCGGCGAGCCCTCTCACCCTCCACGGGTCATGACATATTGCTCTTTCCCGAGGGAAGCTATCAATCTGTATCCCTGCACGAACCTGCTGGGACTATATTTTAGAGGCTACGCCATACAACGAGATTTTAACAGGGTTTACTGCTGGTTTTTACTTGCACCATTAACGTGGCTTAAATCCTGCTTTCAGGTGTGTTTTTTCTGTTCACGGTGTGATGTATGTGACGGTATGACAAAGGAGCTTTTGTTTCCTCTGCAGGGTGGACTGAGCTCAGTAGCCTATGTGAAGGTAGATCTGGTTGACATTAATGATAACAGACCCGCCTTCTACCCAGTCAGCTATGCTGTCAGTCTGAGCACACAGAGCGCCCCTGGGACATCTGTTGTCAGAGTGATGGCCTATGACCCAGACTCAGGCGAGAATGGCCGAATTACATACAAAACAGTACCGGGAGGGGCCTCCCCTTACTTTACACTCAACAAAGATACAGGTTGGCATTTTTCCAGTTCCTGTTTATGCTTTACTATATTTTCAAGATTTCAATTATTTAAGGAACTGATTGATTTTGGCCTTCACATTATGTTTTCACATAATGTCAAAATGGCCTGTTTGAACCTTGTCTGTGTCTTTGTTCTTGTAGGTGTGATCTCCCTGTCTCGATCTGTCTATGGCAAGGCCAACTCTGTCATTCCCATGCTGATCTCTGCTCAGGATGGTGGCGGTCTAGTTGCCCATGTCAATGCCAGAGTCAACATTAGCGTGGTGGCGGGGTTGGTGGCGCCACCTGTGTTTGAACAGACTCAGTACTACTTTACTGTGTCAGAGGACGTCTTGCGGGGGACGGTCGTAGGCATCGTCCAGGCCAGTAGTAAGACAGGTGGGGTACTCACTCACTCACTCACTCACTCACTCACTCACTCACATTGGAGTTTCAGAGCTCATACTGAACAGATCAGTATACATTTCTCAGTCTCATGGATCATGCTTAAAAGAGTGTCTTTTCTGTCCCCTGCACCACTTGTACAAATAGGCGTCGGTCCACTATACACACCTAACTCTGAACTAACATCAGTCAAAAATTCCATTTCACAACTTTGTTTATATATTCATTTTCAGAGTTTTTAGAGCTCTGTTACAGTCATGAAAATTGAAAAATGACATCCTTGGTGTATACTGTTACTTCAGTGCTTTTAGCGCTGCCTCATGGGCCTTGTTGACTTGCCTCTGGTTTTTGTTATACTTCTCTCTTTCCAGGTACCTCCAGAGATATCTCCTACACCATCAGTTCTGGGGACCCTGTGGGATACTTTACAGTGGATCCTGACACTGGGGCCCTAAGGACCAGTCTGCCTCTGGATCATGAAGCCCAGTCATCTCTTGATTTGGAGGTGCAGGCTCGCAGTGGTAACCCGCCTGCCTTTGGCCAGACCCGTGTCCACATTACCATTGCAGACATCAATGATAACCCGCCTGTTTTTATGCCCTCATCATCGGAGTCCTTGCTGCTGCCAGAACATACAGAAATGGGTACAGTGGTGTATCGGATCCAGGCTGAGGACAGAGACTCTGGAGTCAATGGGCAACTCAGCTTCGATCTTTCTTCTCCAAGTGGAATCCAGAGGGCATTCAGCATAGAGCGCAGCAGTGGAGAGATCCGATTGGTAGGGAGCCTCAACTATGAGAGTGCCCCCCGTTATGACCTCCAGGTGATTGCCAAGGACAGTGGAGTGCCCCAGCTAAGCGCCACCTTCATGCTTGTGGTTCATGTCCAGGCAGAGAACGACCAAGGACCTGTTTTTGATACCCTCACCTACCGTGTAGAGCTTAAAGAAGGGACGCCGATAAACAAACGCTTCCTGCAGGTCAGGGCTCTGAACAGAGAGACCCCTGGCTCAGGTTACTCCAGTCCCCTGGCATATCACCTGCGTCCAGATGGAGATGCTGCAGGTTTTGGCATCGCTGCAGACAGTGGCTGGCTGTTCGTGAAGAGTGCTCTAGACAGAGAAGTCAAAGACATTTATCTTCTAACAGTGCTGGCCAGTCAAGGTCATGGACAGTTGAAGAAGACGGGCAGTGCCACGGTGCGGATATCAGTGACTGATGAGAATGACAACTCTCCTCGACTCACACAGGAGAGGGTCTTCATGGCTGTGAGAGAAAACTTGCCTGCAGGAACTGGCTTTGGTCATGTGTCGGCTACAGACCGAGACAGTGGCCCCAACGGACGCCTCAGCTACCGCTTCTTACACCCTGACCGCCACTTTCAGATAAATTCCCACACAGGTGAATTGAAAATGTGTTGTATTACCATTAATAACAGCAGCAGTCACAGATTAGAGTGTTACAATGGAGGTTGCTGAAAATCTGTGTATTTACGCTCAATGTCATTAATTAATAAAGCTGCTGTTGACACAGGAGCTTGCACAAGAAACGAATGGCTGCACTGCTGATATTATTTCTTGAATTTTCGATTTCTTCCAAATTATTGAAAATATCTGCCTCTAGGCGATACTGGAGAAACCCTGAACCATGAATTCAGAACACTCAGTTTTATTACATATGATATTTTTGTGTAGATCAAGCTAAACTAAACTGAACTGAAATAACAGAACAAGTCATTCGTTTCTACATCACCCCAAAGAGCTATCATCGTGAAATAAAGCCATCATGATTCCCAAAAGAAACTTTTAGATTTGTCATCAAAAATTTTAATTATTTCTAAAAAAAACAAAAAAACTCAATCAATGTTTAGTCAACTCACTGAGTCATCTCTAAAAGATAAGAGACTACAGTTGCCTCTCCCCCACCGTCATAAATTAGTCAGATGATGGTGACAGCAGCACTAAGCGCCTTGCTGGGCTCTAATTGGCCTGCTGAGCCTGTTAGTCTGTGGGTGGAGACACAGACTCAGAATTGTGATCAGTCTCTGGCTGAGTCTCTACCGCATCTGCCAACCTTCCAAAATTCCTCTGCTTGTGTGTGTGAATGAGTGTGTGTGCACATGTACACGCACATCTGCACACTGTGGATGTCTATTACTTGTGTGTCATTGATCAAAGCCTGCTGGCTCTCATCATTATTCCAGTGCTCTGGACTTTTGCCTCCACATTAAAACCCCTCTCATCCACTCCCTTCTCTCCTTAGGTGAGATCAGTACAAGGTCTGTTCTGGACAGAGAGCAGCAGTCGAGTTACCAGCTGGTGGTGGTGGTTCAAGACGGAGGTTCTCCATCCCGTAGCGCCACAGGCACCGCCTTCATCACTGTCCTGGACGACAATGATAATGACCCTGCTTTCACTCACAGCCAGTCTGGCAAAAACCTTGTCATACAGGTAATGCCACAAGAACAAAAACATCAACAGGCAGAAAATGAAAAGTTTTTCATATCTTTAATTACATATATGTGGTTGTTCAATCTA
Source organism: Pagrus major (assembly GCF_040436345.1). Lineage (NCBI taxonomy): Eukaryota > Metazoa > Chordata > Actinopteri > Spariformes > Sparidae > Pagrus > Pagrus major. The sequence goes on from NC_133216.1 coordinate 7,517,659, forward strand.
TAGGTGACAGAGGGTCAGTCCTCTGGGATTTTACTGGGCACTCTGCAAGCCAAAGACCCTGATGAAGGAGAGAATGGCACTGTGTTCTACTCTTTGTCAGGTACAGTACCTGCAGGAAGTCAAAAGAGTACGCATGTGTGTAAAATAACTTTTGAAAGATTTCTGTTAAATATGCTACATGTAATGATTTAAGAAAGTGATAGGATGCAGTGGGATGTCCTACTGTGATTATGGATGAAGGGAATAATGCATGTCAGGACACTTTTACAGGTAATCTAACACCCAATCAGAAGAAATTATTTTCCATATCCGTGGTATAAGAATATTATTATAGGATAATTTTAGTTTTTTTATTGATTTATTTTGTTTATTTATGTATTTTACCAGTTTTCTGTTCTCACAAAACTAGAATCACGCAGCAAATGTTGACATTTTTGCTTAAAAATTGCCGTAAATGATTTACTAATATCAAAATAGTTGGCAATTGATTTTCTTTCGAGTGGCGAATTGATTAATCAACTAATCATTTCAGCTCAAGTGTAAAACACATCGTAACTGTCTTTAGAAAAGTATTACATAAATGAAATAGACACATGGATAACATCATTGTTATCCATGTGTGTCAATACTACAGACTTTGACAACATCCTTGAAATATCCATCACCCTTGTCTGGCTTCACTTCAATGCTTCAAAATGCAACAACTGACTTGCTGGGTTTGTGTAATTTGCTCTCCCACATACATCGTCTCCAGTTAACATCTGGATCCTCTGTCTCTCCCAGGTCCCAGAGCTGAGTGTTTCTCTTTGAACCCAAACACTGGGGAGCTGCGTTCATCATCCCCGCTCAGCCGCTCGGAGCGGGCTGAGTACACTCTGACGGTGACAGCCACTGACAGAGGACTGCCCCCTCGCAGCACCTCCTGCTCCCTCACCATTCAGGTCAGTCTGTCATTGGAGCCCGGCCAGCACAAACACCCTCACTACTCACCTATTTAATATCAAAGAATAGGCTCAGCGCTGAGAGGATCCATGTCTCTGGGCCCCTCAGACTAGCTGCAGACATATCAGCCTCACTTCTGACAAGCTTCCCTCCCATCCCCTCCCTTTTCTTCCCCTGTGACTTTTCAAAAGGGGAAATTTCTATCTGAAATGGAAAAGTGGGTCTGAATCAAATACTCCCAGCTGGCTTGTGATGAGGGCCAGCTGTAGACTGCTCTGATCAAGGTCATACTCAATGACTTCAACACTTTTTTAATACAGTAGCCCTTTCTGCAATGAGCGGCGGGGCCGTACGCTCACGTAAAAACACAGCATTGAGGGTAATTCAGTTAATATTTAATATAGAACAGAAAATGGACACAATGGAAGAAACCTGGAAGGAACGTAGATTTATAGGTTCCAGGAAAAAAGAGTTGCCATATAAACAGCTCCAGTAACTGCCAGTTCTTCCTTTCCAACAACAAAAAAATTAAAGTCATAATTATTAGTTAATTGGATTAAACAGTACTGTGTTGTTCTTGCCTGCTGACGCATTTCTGTAATTTCCTTTAATCATCTTTTCATACTGATTTTCTAAATCCGTCAGTGATAGGATGGGACTACACCAACTTATTTCTGGAACACTCCTTTTCCATCTAATGTGGAACCAATTTTACAGCTTGTCATGTAAGATTTCACAACAAACACAGCCTATTTTTTTGAGGGCCTACTTACTGTGGGAACCCTGCTGTAGGGTGCAGAGCTGAGTATCTACAAGTATCTCAGTAATGCTGCTGAAAATTTTATCAACACGACCTCTTCCTCTCACTCGCCCCTCTACAGCTGTTTAAATTTTCTCATTCCAAGCTTGTCTCAAAGAAAAAAATGTTTCATTAAAACAATGTGGCATGTATTACTTATGGTGCTCTTTTTATACAAACGAGAGAAGTAATAATGTAGTCGTAGTCTTTGAAGACACTTGAACTGCTCATCAAAGGGAGTGTAAAGCTATACACAGTCGAGAAATGTGTCCCAGTGCTAAATTCAAACCCTGTCACCATTTCCTCCTCTGATTGTGTTACTTTTTTCATCTATTGTTTTATTATTTTTCCTGGCAGCGGCATGAGTTTCAGATTAAGTCTTATTAAGGTTAGCAGGCATGTTATTCAAGTCTATAAAAACCTCTTGTAGCTGGTTTCATTTATCCCCAGTGATCACATACAGAACAAGTGAGTGGATTGGACAAAATCTGTTTCTGCTTTTCCATGAAGTCCATGAAATATTTTCATATTTTGTATTGAAAAATTGTAAACCTCCGGGCATCCAAATGAAACATTAGATCCTCTGTCATGTTTCTCTGTCCTCACATAATCTACTACTTCTTTATTGCAGGTTCTCAGCACGAACAGACCTACTTCTAATTCCCGCTCCCTATCCTTCAATTCTGTGGAGGAGGCCAAGCCTGGCTCTGTGATTGGCTCAGTGCGCCTGAGTGACAGAGAGACCTCAGAGGAAGGGGAGGTGACCTACACGGTGATTGGGGGTACAGACCGAGATGGGACCTTTGTCGTGGACCGTCTGACCGGAGATGTGTACCTGGCTCGTCCTCTTGACTACGAACGAGATGCACGCTACACCCTGCAGATTGAGGTAGATGACTTCTCTCAGGCCCCCCCGAGCAGCACTCTGGTCCACTTAGACATTGACGTAGAGGACAGCAATGACCACGCCCCTCAGTTCCCAGAGGATCCCATCACTATCGTCATCTCTGAGAGCATGGAGCCCGGCTCGTCTGTCTATACGTTCCAGGCAACAGATAAGGACGGCAGTGGGCCCAACAGCGAGCTGAGGTACTCCATTCTCAACCAGTGGCCAAACATCCCCGGCCTACTAACCCTCGACCCCTCCACTGGGGTTCTGTCTTTGGGCCAGGAGCTGGACCATGAGGTCACCTCCAACCTGATACTGGTTGTAAAGGCAACAGACTCTGCCCACGATGCCAGCCAGAGGCGCTGGGGTTCTGTCACGGCGAGGGTGTACATAACGGATGAGAATGACAATCCACCAGTGTTCAGCTCGCCAACAGCTGTCAGTGTGATGGAGGACCAGCCGGTGGGCTTTGTGGCGCTGTATGTCATGGCCAGAGATGCAGACCAAGGGGAGAATGGCAGAGTGACCTACAGCATCCAGTCAGGCAACACTGCGGGAACATTCAGCCTCAACCCTAACACTGGTAAGTCCAGCCCAGTGCCAATGTAAACATTGTAGAGATAGTTTATTAAAAAAAAATGTTATGGAGGATAATTTAAGGTTAAAGTCATACATCTGAGAAAAGTCTTTGAAAGAAAATCAGGATATTCTGGATGAGTACGTTTCCCCTCTTCAGTGTGTACTGCTTTTGGCTTCTGGCATGTTTTTCCTTGCCCTGTGTTTTAGCCACTAACAGGTATTGCTTGGAAGAAGGGAGGCACACATATACAAAACAATATGAATATAACACACGTTATTATCAGATATCAGCACTTTTGTTTGTTTAAATATATTCTACCAGGGCCTTTGTGCTCCTGTTTGTTTGATAACACTACATCTTTCAGCTTGTCCTCTATCTTTATATTTCCAGCACCTGTTGGGAATTCCAGCACTTATCCCTCGCTCAAATTGAAATATTTTCGATTTAGTGGGACAAGCGAATCTGCATCTGTTCGCCTCTGCTTGGAGCTTTACACACAGTTTTTGAGAAATTGTGCCACCTCTAAATTTTACTTTACATTGCATGTGTACTCACCTTTCCGTTTTCCACTCAGTTCCCCACCAAACACTTAACCTCCTCCTCCATAAACACACACAAACTCTTTTAATACTCTGCTTACGTCTAAGTACGGCGCAACTCTTGCTTCACCTTTCATGACTTATTTCTCCTAGTTGGAGGCCAGACAGACAGAGCAGTGTGCCAGATATACAACACACACTCACACAAGCATGCACACACACAACCTATCATCTGTTATTGTGGATCTATTCCCATGAAAGACCAAAGAACCTCCTGCCCGGGCTTCTGGGAACCATTAGAGAAGGGATCAGTTACGCGTGTTTATGTGTACGCACGTGTGTGCGTGTGTGTAGGCATGCACATATGTGTTTGTGTGCTTGCATGAGACTCTGTCACTTAGTCAGCGCTGACCTTGGGCTATTTGGTCCGGTGGGCTTTGTTGTGGTGTTTGAGACACGTGTCAACGGAGGCTCCGCCTTCTCCTTCAAGTCGCCAACCAGGATGCCCCCTAGAGCAGCTCAGAGATGGAAACATTCAGGCGCTGTCATGCATGCCACTTCTGCTTTAGAACAGTATGTGTGCTCACCTTAAAGTGTTTTCATGCACACTGGTTATTTGTTAGAATGATGACAGAGTTAATCCTCTGAGCACCTGGTTTGCTCCTGTTTTGGGGTCAGTGACTGTGGACCTGTGACCATCTCTACACACTCTGTTTTCATTACTTTGGCATCACAGTTAACCACAATAGAGAGTTGACTGTCAAGCTATTATTAGGAATATATAAAGTCACAGAGTGAGGCACATTCTCATCAGTCATTGTCAAAAGGGAGGCCATTAATTTCACTTGTGGAGCGAAGGGAGAGTGCACTGGAGATATGGTGAATTGCTTCTTTGCAAAAGACAACACTATTCAGGGATTAACACATCAAATGGTGATAAATGACTTCTGCATAAGACAAGAAAGATGTGTTTGTTGTCTGAGCAACCTCAGCTAACCCTCACACTGCAGTCCAAAGTGTTGGCGCCACAAACCTCACTTAGGCTTAAGATGTTGGAATTGAAAACATCCAAAATAAAACGTTCCCCTGTTTCCCACTGTCTTTTTTCTGCCCATGTGTTATCAGTGACCAGGGATACAGCAGGATCACAGTGGAGTCAAATTTGGTGAAAATATTTCAGCCTGTAATTCCTACCAGATTAGAGGCTTAGGGGCAAGTTATCTCAGTCCTAGCGAGATACAAACATGCTCACAAGAAGTTAAAACCATAACAGCCCTGGTCTTCTCTTTCTTTAACAGTTGCAGCTCATTTTAAAGCATGAAATTGAAATTGAATCAATGCAAGCTCTACCCTCTTAGGGCAGGATAATGAAAAGGCAAGGGTGCCCCTAATTTCTACGGAGCACGGCAGGCCTGGCTGTTGCGTGTCTAGAGTGTGTGTTTACAGCTTTTTTTTCGATGGCTGCGGCATTCTCAAATGGAAAATCTCGTAAACTGTGGCCAGACCGTTGGGCTGTTACAGCGGTGGTGGTGGTGGTAGCACTCAGGTAGGCAGAGCTGTGTGTGGAGAAGATTAGCTCTGATTTGGCCCTCACACGGCAACTTTTCACACTTGCTTTTTAAATCACTCAACTACACACAACCATGGAAAGTGGCATGTTTTATTGCCTTTGATAGCATGCTTTCATACTGTAGTTGTCGTGTGTAACTGCCTCTGTGAAACGGTCTGTAATAAAGTACACCCACCCACCAACACACACACACACACACATACACATACAGGAAATCTCTCCTCACATTTCACCCCTGATTCATCTCTCCACAGGCTCTCTGTCTATTTTCAAACCTTTGGACCGTGAGGAGCAGGACATCTTTAACCTCACAATAATCGCTGAGGATCATGGGATACCCCAGCACTCGTCCAGCCAGCTGCTGTGTGTCCATGTGATTGATGTTAACGATGAGGTGCCCTGGTTTGAGGAGAGCCAGTACGAAGCTGAGATCTCTGAGAACCAGCCGCCAGGAACTAGTGTGTTGACAGTGTCCGCCTCTGATCTGGACCAAGGTGAGCTACTGCAGCTTTGGTACATGTAATAGTATTTTTTTATTCAACATGGTCCCAGTGAGAATTGATTTGGTAATATGCAGGTCAGAATGGGGTTAAAGGTTAAAACTGAAATTTGGTTGGAAAGATTATGTTTTAGAAAGTTACACATTGTTTTACATCATTTGAATGACTTTATCTTGATAAGAGGTCCTCACTACATGTTGAAATATAAACATAGAAATGCTTATCATATGTAGTAACATGTAACCTAAAAAAACAGTCAACCAAATTTAGCCTGGTTTTAACCATGACATGCTCTATGCACATGTGTGTGTGTATTTTCCATCAATGGTTATCAAATTGTGCTGCTGAAGCATTTAAGGCAACCGAAAATGCCTGTAATGCTTCTCAGCTGTCATGTGCTGACTACGTATTCAAATTACATTAACAGTTGTTTTTAATTGAGGACTACACAGTAGGGTGGGGGTGGGGAGTGCATTCCCCTGGACTTAGTCAGAAGCACATAAAACAGAAGGATTATAAACTTTCTCTCCAAAGGCAATCAGTGAAGCAAACAGGTGAGGTTGCCAGACTCCTTTCAGCTAGCACGCAATCTGGCATCCAGACACCTGAGGGAGGGCCATCACTGCCAAATGCTTAGACAGCAAAATTAATGACAAACAAACAAATAAGCATACAAGCTATTAACAAGAATATCCAAATGCCTTCTAAATGTTGTTTTTGTTGAATGTTTACAGGTCAAAGACTGTAACTTTCTAAGCTTACAATCCATTATTGAATTATAACATGGTCATGGTGTGTTACTCTGCAGGAATCAATGGGCAGGTGACGTATGGTAGTATCTCAGAGGAGGGTTTCAGCATCAACCCAGTTACAGGTGTAATAAGGACCACTAAGTCACTGGACAAGGAGCGCCAGGAGTACTACACTGTGACAGGTACTGTCCTCTGAATGTCCTACACTAACACAGATAAAACAGACTGTTCTGATATACACAATATTAAGAGTTACCTCCTGAATTTCAAATGTTTCATGTTAACCATCTCTTAACACACTAATGTGGTTGTCTCTGGGGTTTTTTCTTACATTTTGACAGTTTTTGCAAAAGATGGAGGCCTTCCCCCCAATTATGCCAGAGCCACAGTGAGGATCAGAGTGCTTGATGAGAATGACAACCCCCCTTTCTTTGGACGTCTCTACTATAGTATAGAGGTGCCAGAAAACCTAGAGGCAATGCCTCTGTTCACTCTGAGAGCCACTGACCAGGATGCAGGAGATAATGGGGAGATTAACTACAAAATTACAGGTGAGAATTTGTTTTGTTGTACCATTCAGTTTCAACTCCACAGCTCCCATGACTTTGCATTTTTCTATCTTTTTACAACCATTTTTGCTCTCTTATCAGCTGGGGATTCATCTGGAGACTTCCGCTTGGACAGACACTCAGGTGTACTTTCCACTTCAAGGCCTCTGGATCGGGAGAAGAGGCCTGGGTACACGCTAACAGTCACAGCTCAGGACCAGGGCCAACCCCCCCTCAGCAGCACCGCGACAGTTGAGGTGACCATTATGGACATCAACGATCACAGCCCCCAATTTGAGAGCAGCAGCTACACTGCAGACGTTTCAGAAGATGTTCCCATGGGCTCACTGGTCCTGGAGGTGAAAGCCATTGATCTGGACCAGGGCCCCAACAGCAAGGTGGTGTACTATCTGAGCAGTGGCTCCCAGAGCATGTTCATCATAGACCAGAACACAGGTCGCATTATCACAGCAGCACCCCTAGACAGAGAGCGGACCGCCTCTTACACCTTTGAGGTGTGTGCCACTGACTCTTCCCCTGTAAACCCTCGTAACTCCACCGCTCAGGTGACCATCTACATTCAGGATGTGAATGACAACGCTCCCTTCTTCATTCAGGACCCACTTATTGTGAACATCTCTGCCAGCAGTGTGTCCAGCCGTCGAGTGCTGGCCACCATGAGGGCAGAGGACAAGGACTTTGGGGCTAATGGCTCTGTGTTTTATCGTTTTGCCAACCCTGTGAGGGGCTTTGCTATCAACTCACTGACTGGAGACATCCAGGCCACAGAGAAGCTGCAGACTCTTACCCAAAGCCAAAGGACTTTGATAGTTCAGGCTATGGACCAGGGCAACCCGGCTCAGTCTTCCCTGGGGGTGGTTATCATTTATATTAGGGAACAGAGCTACAGGGGGATTCGCTTCTCCCGCACGGCACGAGATGTCAGTCTGCAGGAGAATGCCGTTAAAGGTTTGAGTGATATACATTTCTAACCTTTACTTGAAAATTGGTGAATGTATAAAATGATTAGTAGAAGTAAAATGTTTCAACAGTTTGTGTTCCTCTTCTTACAGGCACAGTAGTAACACAAACTCAGGCCCAGTACCCTGATGGCTCCCAGACAGGCATCAGCTACAGTCTTTTCAGTGGAAACAGAATGCAATCCTTTGGAATAAACCCCATTACTGGTAAGTGCAGACATGGCAGCATCCACTACAAAACGATGTTTTCCAAATCTACAGTGTGACTCACTGTTATTTTTGTGAATTAGGTGAAATATGGGTCCAGAAATCTGAAGGACTAGACTTCGAGGAGACGCCGAAACTCCGCCTTGTGGTGAAAGCTGAGACGGCATCCTCCAGCTCTTACATGGCTGTCAACTTAATCCTGCAGGACGTCAATGACAACTTGCCACGATTCCAACTCCAGAACTATGTAGCCTACATTAGAGAGGCACAAGGCTACGATTTCCCCATCATCCAGGTGCGGTAGCCTGTTCCCCACACATGTATTATGGTTGGCTGTTGTTTAAGTGTGAAGCTGTAGAGTAAAAAAAGAACTCAAGCTCAGAAATCTGGATAGTTTTAGCACTATGGAGAAATGAATGAGTGTCCTCAGTGTCCAAAATGAAAATACTACAGAATCATTTGTGCCATGGAGCCCATTTTTATGAACTCCTGACTTCCAAGTCCAATATTGCTCACTAGTTCATGTTACACTGAAACAGCCTTTGCATATATTTCTATATTTTTATATCCCTAATTGGGTGATCATTTCCTCAGGTTGCTGCAGATGACCTGGACCAGGGTCAAAATGGCCAGGTGACCTACTCTATCAGGTCATCATCCATGAGTGGCTTGTTTAAGATAGACCCACTGACCGGCAGCATCACCACTGCAGCCATAATGGACCGAGAGATCTGGACGCAAACAAAGTGAGCTTTGCTCATTTGCTCTCTTTTTTCTCTTTGTCTGTAATCACTTCCTGCCATGTGGTTCTTCTCAGCTCTTCCCTGCCCTCAACGCATCCTTGTTTAATGTTTGTTATAAGTGTGATAATGTTCATTTCCCTACACAAATATCCTTTGTTTGAAGGTTAAAGCTCATTTTTGTGCACATTTTCATTAGAAATTCTCAGATTTTTTTAAAAAACGTAGTAGATCAGTTTAAACTTTCAACTCAACTGCCTCTTATAACAAGGACTGCTCAGAAAATTGTTGTCAAAGTTATTGAATTGATTTTTCCAATCAATTTTTTACATTGAAAATGATATTACAAATTCCAGATTTTTTTTAAAAGAGAGCACTATTATTGTAAAAAAGTTTCCAATGCTCATTTTAAAACAAAACAAAAAAAAGTTGATCTTGCTGGCAGGTGAAACTTTACACAACAAGGTTAAAAGTTCATACATTGACCATTAATCTTGTGGTACCAGGCTTGTTGTTACGGCAACAGATCGAGGAACCCCGCGGCTGGCTGGCTCTGCCACCCTCACTGTGATCATCATCGACCTCAACGACAACAGCCCCATGATTCCTCTGCCTCGGGAGATCCGAGTGCCTGAGGGTAAGTCGGCATCACAGTTGAAGTTGGCCCAGTGATCTTATCATAAAGCCTCACATCACACTCGCTGGCAGCTCACTCAACGTGGCTCAGTGAGAAAAGTCTGAACCTATTATGAAACAAGCTATTGCCAAGTTCCTCTGTTCATTTCCTGTCTGTTAGATCAAGGCTTTCCAGGGCAGGATATTTCTTAATAAAGAGAAAAAATTGGAATTTATTTTCTTTAGCAGCAACCTAAATGTCTGCTCTTCTTCTCCTGCCTCCCCACACACATACAGATACTCTGATTGGCACAGTTATCACCCAGGTAACAGGAAATGATGTGGACTCAGGGCCAGCCCTCTCCTATACACTTCACCTGGATATAAACAGCCAAGGCATGTTTGGGATTCATCGTTATGGAGGAGGAGTGTCTCTGACTGGCCCTCTGGACTATGAGGAAAGGACGTGGTACACTCTGACCGTCCGCTCATCCGACTCTAAGCATCAAAGCGAGGCCAACCTCACTGTGCTGGTGGATGATGTGAATGATAATGCCCCCACTTTTACTCAAGACTTGTATCAGGTACAGATACCTTCACACATCTGTCTTCACACCAGCATTTAGCACCACATTTTAGAGAGTTAGCATGTAAATAGTTGAACTGTAATGGATATACAGTTTATATATCTATATTATGTGTTTCTCATTAGGTGACTGTCTCAGAGCACCTCCCAGCAGGCAGTGCTCTCATCACACTAACAGCCACTGACTGTGACTCTGGGGAGAATGGGAAGATTACCTACAGAGTAATGTCATCAACCAAGGGCGTCTTCTACATTGACCCAAGCAACGGTAAGGTTACTGTGAGAACATTTATGATTGTTTCTAACTGTTTTCCACCCAGAGCTCAGCTTAATTACCCTTAATAAAAATGTTATCCCCTAAGGCTCTTCTTGGATGCACATTTGGGGTTTGGACATATTTGCAGCAGGCATTGCAATCATTTTGTTCATTAAAAGACATTCAAAGTCAGATTTAATGTTATTTACCTCAGATGTTGTGCTTGAGATAGCATCTAAAAATAAGTGTGTTATAAAATAGGACTCTTTTTGCCTCAAGTTATTCTGCGTGCTGTTGTCAAATGCAATTATTTTGCTTCAAATAGTTTTCCTTTCAACAGCATGTGTCCAAACATGCTACAGTGTTTACAAAAAATAATTGTAATTAAATTATTTATTTGAATCATCCATTGTTACTTTAATTGTGAAACCACAATATGTAATGAACAACAAAAGATTGAAATTAAGTTGCTCTGTTTATGACCATGTTTTGTGTTAACCTCACAGGTACTCTGTTCGTCAACCAAAGAACCGAGTTTGATTTTGAGAATCCCTCCATCCTTGTGATAGTTGAGGCACGGGACCAGGGCACTCCATCCCTTTCATCCATTGCCACTGTCCGGGTACAAGTGTCTGATGTCAACGACAACGCCCCCATCTTCCACCAGTCAGAATACAGAGCCACTTTGTCTGAAGATGGGCTTCCAGGATCAACTGTTCTGACCTTAGAAGCTGTGGACGGAGATCTGTCCCGGGACAACTGTGGTTTTGATTTTGCTATTGCCAGTGGCAACTCAGGTAATACCTTCCAGATTGAGAGTAGTGTGCGCTTCTTGGAGGGGCAGGGCTTCCAGACAGTCGGCAGCCTGATCCTGGTGGAGGAGCTGGACTTTGAAGCAGTGCCAAGTTATAACTTGACTGTTGTGGTATCAGATCGTGGAATCCCTCAGCGGAGCTCCAGCGTGCCTATCCTCATCAGTGTTACAGATGCCAATGACAACCCTCCAGCTTTCAGCCGAGCAGAGTATAGTGTGGCATTGAGTGAGGGTGCTGCAGCAGGGACAGAGATTTTGCATCTATCTGCCACAGATCCAGACTCTGCTCCCAATGGAGAGGTGCAGTACTCCATAAGCTCAGGGGACGAGACAGGCCTTTTCCAAGTAGACCAGTGGACTGGAGCCTTGAGGCTTCAGAGACCTCTGGACAACGAGAGACAGTCGTCCCATATGATTGTTGTCCAGGCTACTGACGGTCAAGTGCACTACGCTTTGGCCCCAGTCAGTATCGAGGTGAAGGACATCAACGATAACCAGCCCTTCTTTCCCCTCAAACTATTAACTGCTAGCATCAGGGAAAACCAACCCCAGAATGCCTTAGTCACCATGCTGCATGCAATCGACCATGACAGAGGTGTTTTTGGACAGTTAAGATACTACATGTTAGACTCTAAAGAGGGAAAAGAGGCCTTCCTCATCAATCAAACTTCAGGAGAAGTACGAACTCACGCCACTTTTGACTTTGAGAAGGTAAACTCCTTCCATTTTGTGGCTGTTGCCTTGGATGCTGGCAACTATTCTGCAACTGTAACAGTGCAGGTTTATGTTACAGGGGAGGATGAATATGATCCTGTTTTCACCTCCTCGGAGTTCTCGTTTGAAGTGCCTGAAGGAGCAAAGAAGGGTCAGATTATTGGAAAAGTGCAAGCCAGAGATGAGGATGGAGGTGTGGACGGCATTGTCCTCTACTCCCTAGCAGACAGTTCGCCTTATTTTGAAGTAAATAAATCAACAGGAGCAATTTCCTTAAAGATGGACAGCTACAGTAGACATGAGAGTCGGTCTAAAAGAGAGGTGCGTCTAATGACACTGGATGTCACTGCTCACAGTCCTCTGGAGACGTCCCGCAGAGCAGTGGCCAAAGTTACTGTAGATGTGACCCACACATCTTTTGGTCTCAACACAGACATGAATATGCTGCTTGTCAGTGTCATTGCAGTTTCACTTGGGACCATAGTCATACTTATAATAATTGCTGTGGCACTATTTTTCATTAAATTAAGACGTCACAAGAAGGAGAAAAAAGGGCATGGACGAACACCAGCGCCAGGCACCATGCTGCACAAGTTTGAGGAAACAAAAATTGCTGCAAATGAAATGATTTACCATCAGGCCCTTCCTGGATACACAGCTGATCAGGGTGGCAGCAGTGGGGGTCCATACACTCGCGGAGGATCCCTGGATCCCTCCCACTCCAGTGGCCGTGGCTCGGCAGAGGCAGAGGCAGCAGAGGATGATGAGATCAGAATGATTAATGAATACCCTCGAGTGTCAAGTATCTCCTCCTCCATGCAGGAGCGCATCTCTGCCCGAGGACCAGACTCTGGGATCCAGCAGGATGCAGATCAGCTATCAGACGTGTCCTGTGAGCCTTCCATAGATTGGTTCAGAGGGAAGAAACTGGGCAGTGTGAGTGGTACTTTATTAGCTGGCCAGGTGCCAGTCTACAGGGATGAAGGGGGTGGGTATGTGGGTGTGGGACGAGGACTCAGCATCTCCCACCCTAAAGATTATACTTTCCCAGAGAGTGGAAAGCCTGCTGTGGACGGCTCCCTGACAGCCATTGTGGCCAGTGATGAGGAGCTGAGGGGCAGCTATAACTGGGACTATCTGCTAAACTGGTGTCCCCAGTTCCAACCCTTAGCTAACGTTTTTACTGAAATAGCACGTTTAAAAGATGAAACGGCTCCTCCTCATCCTCGCAGATCATTTCACCACAAGGCAAAGGCCGAGTCAAGAATCGACCCCCCACCTCTCATAACTTCTGTTGCCCACCCTGGGGCCAAAACTGTACCTCCAAAGCCTGCCGTTGGGAGGACATTCCCCCACTTGGCTTCTTTAAGAAGATCTCCTCTCAGTGCTGAGGGATCCATCTCCTCAGTCGCCATGTCTCCTAGTTTCTCCCCCTCTCTCTCACCGCTGGCAGCACGTTCCCCCGCAATCACACCCTTTAGTGTCTCCCAGGGCCCCTCTGCATCAATGATCAGCACAACTGAACACAACTTGGAACACATTGAGGAGGCAGAGCTGAGGATTTAAATTCTATAGTCAAAGAGTGAATCAAAACTGAGTCATTGCTGTCCCAGACTTGTTCTACTGTATGACCACAGGGGCTGCAACCTAAAATGAGTCAACACTTTTCTCTTTTCTGTTCTCTTTCTGAAGAGAAGAAGGACACAAAGTCAAAATAGCTGAATTGATTGTGGTGCTTACTGAAGAAAAACTGAACTACATGACTAACAGGCCAAAATGGACTATGCCTTTTTATGTGTGTGTGTGTTTGTGAAAGAAACTCCTTATTCTGTTGATCAGTGTTAATTTGCACATTCAAATGGAGATTCATACATGATGTCAATATTTTGTACAAAAGCATTGTCTATATTTTTATACATACATGTGGTTTCTGACAAGAAATGGCATAAAAGTGTCAATGGGTTGCTAAAACCTCAGAATATATTTCTATATTTGTATATTTGTTGCCTGTACTGTACACGGTTGTACTGTAAGTTGGTTTTATTTCTTGTAATTCTTAACCTTGTGGTTTTAAATGAAGCTCTTCATTAATGCTTTATGAACTATGGATTTTTGTAACAGATTATTGTAAATATGTACAGTGGGAGAGACGTCCTGTCTTGAACAAATGAAACATCAGTCAGAGTGGAGTATTGTGTGATCAGTTCTTCTATGAATCTAGCGTTTGATCTCACATCAAAAGGTAATCATGAATGTGAAATGCTGAAGTTGTCTTAGTCCTCAACATACGTCTCTTCATTTTTCTGCTGAGGAAAATGATACCTGACATCCAATGATCCTGTCCTTCAGGTGCCCTGGCTTTAATTTCTCACAGCGAGCCTTACTGCTTTCATTTTGCATTGTGAAAATAATTCATGTGAGGGAGAACATTGAGCAGCTATGTGGTAAATGTAAAATTATTTGCTCTTATCAGCAGCCTATTAATTACAGAGAATGTAAGCAGGTCTTGGTCATTTGTCTACTCATGTAATGTTCCTCAGTAAAGTATTTAAGACACTTAAGCTCTAAATCAGTGCTATCCTGGCACTGAATATTCAGAAGGTTTTTCTCATTTTTGTGCAGATTTATTGTATAGATTTACTGACAAACTATAATGAATGTTATTTTGGACCACACTTGTCCCCTTTTTTCAATATCACTATAAAGAATACTATAAGGATGAAAATTAATACTAACAACTGTTACATTCGGTATGAAGGAAGTATGAAAAAGTGTATATTTATGAATGTTCAAACACCACCAGAGAATGTTTCCTAGAAGAAATGCATGTAATGTACATGTCCAGCCATAATTCACATAATGCTTTCACACAGATGCCTACATCAAAAATACATTCATGATGATAATTGCTTTTTCGGCAGCCTTTACAAAATGATGTATAAATTTGCATTGATAATTACCCAGAGCCCTACCATGGCTTAAATGAAGAGTCCCCTCTCCTTCCAATATTTTACTGCTTAAACCCTCAGTTTTAGACTCTCAATAACATTATCTTAAGCAACACTAACATTCTACAATATTTTTTATTTATTTTATAGGTAGACTTCAGAGGCTGAAAGGCTTGGTAAATTATTTACAAGGATGCTATTTTGACCATGGCCAAACATACATGAACACTACCTATTTGATAGAATGAAGGTACCTTGTTGTTTGTATTGTTTTGTATTGAACAGTGCTACCTGCCACTTGCGTTTCATGTTTGTCCAAACTGTATAATGGTGCCATAGAAGAGAAATCCCTCCAAATGTTCATACATACAGTATTCTAGGCTCCAGAGAAATGTTTTGAGCAAAAAGTGCCTGATTAAAGTACTTATGTGAACTCATTGTTTCTTCTGTTTCTTCTTTCTCAGCACAGAATGATAGTAATGTATGAAAATGAACCATATGATAATAGTTATTATGTATAATGAGTCCATGGATATATTCATATGGTTTTGGATTACAAGTGAACCAATACCTAAGATAACTAATGCTTAAGCAGAGAAAGAGTCTAATTTAAGTGGAAACATGTAGGCAGCGTCTTGACATCTGTCAAATCACAAGACATAACCAGTGCTCTACCTTGAGGGTTTATATGTTGGCAGCCCAGTCACCAGCATAAAAAGTTCACAGCTAACGTTTTGCACATAACAGATGCATTCATACGTACGTGTCAGGGGCTATGTACTATATTGACATTTATAAAACACGTGTCATGTCATGTTCACATTACATGTTTATTACACGACTTTCATATCAGGAGGTGGACCGAATGGTGGTGGACTTACAGGTGACAAGGCTGCCAAGCCAGTGACCGCAGTTCAGCTGTTTTTCAACATTTGTAAGGGTAATACCTCTAGATATTTTTAGGTCAGGGCAGTAACCTAAGTTACAGCATCCAGCCATTGTTGAGACCTCCAAAACAGGTATTTTAAGCCAAACCATAGTGATTTTCTAACCCTAACCTAGTTGTTTTAGTGCCTAAACTGAACCGGGCCAAGATGTTTACATTGTAAGGACAAAACACCCAGCCTTAAGCTGAGTGATGTAGTTTAAGCTGTCTAAACCAGCCAGGACAGCACAGATTTGTACATTGGGGAGACAAAACAACCAGTTACATCTGAAGGAGAAAAATCATTCCTTTGAGGACAGCAATGTAAACATCTTGGCCAGAGAAAACAGATGGTTTGAAAGAGGAGTAAAAGAATCCATCTATGTCAAACTGGAACGGCCGTCTTTGAACAGAGGAGGTGGCCTATGACATTACTTACCCCAGTTCCCTCCCCAGACAGCTTTACAACAATTCACACCTGGGTTCACCTAGCCCTAGCAACCCACATGAAGGCCAGTTGGGTCAATGACTCACAAGTGGCCCTAACGAATATGAAACTCAGAGTTCACACGTGTCCTTAATGAAGGACACTTCCACACAGGGTTTAAAGCTTGCGACTCCCCTTCAGTTAGTTAGAACTGAAGAAGCCTCTTGGATGAGAGGTGAAACGTCTACAAGAACCTGAAACACGTCCAGTTGCCTACGCTACAGAACTTAGAATTACCACGACCTGGATGACTGAGAACCTTCATCAACAACATAAAGCTAAAGTCATGAGCACTCACCTGTGACCTCGTATAAACTCTGCAACTCAAAAGTCCCTATACAATTATTGGACAGAAAGTGGGCCAGCCCTAGTGTTGTCCCAAACATCTCCAATTAAACTATATTTGATTTAATGATAGCCATTAAGTGTTATTTAGAACTTGATAGTTATATATGATGTAACACAAACACAATACTATATTAAGTTATTTGAAGTAATGGCTTTACAGATACTCTAGTTCTACTAAAAGCAGCCATGAACAAAAATAAGACACATTTCCCTCTGTACAGTAAATGTTCTTGCTGAAACTTCTCCAGCACAGATGAAGACAAACACGAGGTCTTGAATTGGAACAAACTCAAAATATAACCGTCATGCTTCATGCTTCACATGAAATGTTCAGATCATCCTTATTCCATTCCTCTATTTGTCTGTTTAAATCAGCACCATATCAAGATAGAGCCAGACTTATTTCTTATTCTTTCATCGCCCTTTCATCTATTTTGCCCAAAGATCTCATTCACATTACATTTTGCAGCTCAGAAGTCATTCATCATGTAACAGTGACCACACCAAACTAATGTGCAAATCTCACATTTTAATCCTTAGGCGTATCTGCGTAACTGACGTCCTTACAAAAAAGATAGATTATCATTACCTCTCTGTTATCGTCCCTGCACTTATCTTTGTTTTGCTACTTTGGAAAGTATGTTTTGCTGTTTCTATTAATTGCACTCAATTTCTATTCCACAGATGGTGTAACTCATAACAACAAGGGAAATTTGTATGTCTACACTCTGGGTTAAGTATTACTAGAATGTTTTCATATTGTACATAAAACCTCTGTGTTTAAAACGTAATACTGGCTCTCAAATGACACAATGATGTAACAAAAACATCAAAAAGACTACAAACTGTGATCTCTTGTTTTAACCCAATAAACTTTTAGCAGACAGCAGAAAGTTCAAGTGGTGTAATAATAACTGTTCTCTCTGGAAATGCATTTATCAGAGGTCTTTTGAACTTTCAGAATTTAATTTCATTTAATTTCAGAATTAATGCATGCCAACAGTGTTACTAAATAGTGTTATTTTTTCATGTCCAACCCCACCTGTCATGAAAACTCATTGCATCACTCTAATACTGCCCGAGGCTGGACAACACTCCCGCTGCCTGATGAAACAGAGCTGAAACTGGACCAGCGCTGTTTGTCCGCTCCAAGGCCCGCCTCCAACTGGATACTGAGCTGAAACCTAAACCCTGTGGTATACTGAGCAATTACATGCACGCACACATGCACAAAGAGGTGAAATCATGTGTGCAGTTTTTTTCCCTTGACTGGAAACATGGGCGGAGCTGGCTGGGTTGAACAGCCCGTTGATGATACACTCAGCTTGAGTGTCATAGCAGACTCAGGTTATGAGATGGCTGCTGTGACCCAAACCGAGCACCTAGGATCTGAGGCCAGTATATACACAACAGATCTCAGATGATATGAGAAAGAGGGCATAAGCCAAG